>NC_133666.1:267916534-268516534 GCF_037893015.1 Macrotis lagotis | reverse complement strand
ATAGTGCTTATTTTTGGTCACCTCAGGTCTTAGTTTGTGTCCACTCAAAACTTGTAATTTGGATTCCCCAAATTAGATTGACTTAACTGCCCAGATATACATTTCAAACTGCCCTTCTCTTGGAGACTTACTAAGTGAGACCAATAAAGCAAATGTTCTTATGCATTAATAAATTTCTTTCCAATATTGTTTTAGATTTTGGGATTTGTTCTCCAAAAGAATATCTTTCCCTTCTCTGCCCCATATTAGTCATTCTCCAAGTCTCCTTCAAGATCATAGGAATTCACCTTTTTTTCAGCATCTAATGATATTTATCTAATTACTTAAACAGTGATTCTACTGGATACTAAGGTGCCCTTTTCCTATCATCCTTTATTTATATCTCAGATATCAATGTTCTGTTAATGATTTTTGTTTTGTCCTTTCTGGACTAAGGATCAGTTTCTTTTTTTCCAATTACATGTAAATATAGTTTTCAACATTCTTTTTTTTTTTTGGTATTATTTTGAATTTAACATTTTTCTCTTTCCCTTCCTTTCTTCTCCCCTCCATTTCACATTGAGTAATCTGATAGAGGTAATATATGTACAACTATGTTAAACATATTTCCATATTATTCATGTTGTAAAAAGAAGAATCAGAAAAAGGGGGAACCCATTAGAAGGAAAAAACATAAGGCATAAGGATCAATTTCTTGGCAGAAAAATACAGAAGCAAAATAAGACTTCATCAGATTTGCCTGTTTTCCATTTTATCTTCTCTTCATCCCATTCATTCCAAAAGCAGTCCTATACTTTTTTTCTGGGTAATTAATTACTTTATTGATAATGCTAGCATTTTACTAATAAAAGAGGCCAGTGGCATTCTTGAATGCCAAATACCTTTTGGAGTAGGCTTACAAGGGTTTATATGCCCTTGAAAGAGTGGGTGTTCCTGAGGGTAGCAATCAACACTGGTTCACAATAAATGAGAATGAATATAGCAATGAGAGGGCTACCAATTCTGATGAAGGGCTTGGGGGGGGGGAGGGTATAATTTTTGATCATGTAATTTAGTTCTAAATTACCCCCAGCCTTAGGAAATATGATAAATTTATCTCCACCCAACCTGAGTAGAGCACAATGAGCTTCCCTACCTTAGATTAAATTCCATATAAGGTTGAATGGGATCTGACCACAGTGGAGGAGAAATTTAATTCAACCTTCTGAAACTGAGTGTTAAAATGGGGACCTTAGAAAAGAGGGAACTCTGGATCTTTCCAAATCATTGGTTATTTATAATCTTTTCTTTCATTCCCTTTTGATTATGTTGAGAAACAAACACTTCATTAAGAGCTTCTAACTATGGGGCTTATGAAGAGAAGCAATGTGAGGGGAAAAGGGAAAGATCAATGGGTGCTTTGACAAAATCAAAGGGGACAATCCCCTTTGATATGTAGATATTACAGATAAAAGGGAAAAGTAAACAGTAAAAAAATAATTAAATTGCCTATTCATAGAAATCTCATCTCATACAATCATCTGGTTCTCTAGTAACATCTGATGTAGCCCTCTGGTTTGGGTGTGGTCTCAAAGTAGTTTCCAGTTAACTGATTTCTCTGGTTCAGGTTTCTTGTAGAGATCTTCCTCTGTTAGTTAAAAAAAAATTTCTACAAAATTGCTCTTAGTACAATTTTAAATTTACTTTGCCAACCTAGGTCAATTAGTGAAAATTAGTTCAAGTCTTATGTCTCTATTACCAGAAAATCAAGTTTGGAACTTTACACCAGAAAATTTACATTTTGTTAGTTATCATGTTGCTTTAGCTAAGAAACTCAGATACAAATGGAAAATTAGAACCTAGTTTTGTATTGTTCATTCCCCCATAGGAAAATGAGATTCCATTAAGAAATTAATAACAGAACAGTTTTTATAAGATGAACTCTAATGCAAAAATGAATTAATTTTAAAATTGCCTGATTAACTTCAATTGTAAAAGGTTCAGGGATGCTATATATCAATTTACCAACTTTATATCAACTTTATCAATTTTAAAATTGCATATATGAAGTAAGTTGTTAACAATAAAACATTTTCAACTTCTAGCTATGTTCAAAAGAATAATCCCTAGTAAAAGTGGAACTCTGTTTTAGTCATTTAAAAGATAAGACCCACAAATCATTCTTCCCTTGAGATATCTAATTGTGCTATTCTTTTCATTGACACAGAACTGAGATAGTTAAGATATTAACTTCACTAAATAACACAATTATATCACGGTTTCACAAGTCTTTGCATCATTTGCCTAATTATCCCCATACCATTATGAGAAATTAAAGGATTTTACCTTACACAGAAATATATAACTAGTAACAGGTAGCAAGGCCAAATACTAAATTACTTAGTTGCTTGGAATAGTTCTATACATTATTAACCCTCCTCTTTTCCTTACTAGCTATAAAAAACTAAAAGCTTTCAATAGCTCTAAACCTCCCTTCATAGATTCAGCTCACTTTGAACTTTAACTCTCTTTAACATAATTTTTAGCAGGTGTTGTCATGCTTTTGAATCCAACCGCTACTACTTACTCTTGCTGCAGACTTCCATTTCTGTCTTTTTGTTATTGATGTATTATTCTTATATTGTATTTATTAAACATACTCCCTATCCACCCAACAAACTTTTCCTTGTCACATAGTTTTTTGGGTTTTTTAAAAAATGTTCAGCAAAACTGACACATTGACTTTGAAAGGTTATAGAACATTTTGCACCCATAATCCCCCATATCTCCCTTGAAAGTAGGAAGTTCCATTGCATTGATGTTCTTGTCTGTCATAGTTGTTTATCTTTACAACTGAATAAATTGATTTCAGATTTCAGATTTCAGATTCAGATAAATAGCAGAAACATCAAGCACTAGCAGCCCCTCCCCCCACAAAAGAAAACAATCATTTGCAAGGGGGCAAAGGGGATGGTAACAATACTTGCATTACCTACCTCAGAATGAGCTTCCCATGTCATGCCCTCAGTTGATATACAAAGTCCCACTGTCTACAGAAAACATAGAGAGAAGTATAGATAATCAATAATGTAGGTTATTAGAAAAGAGCCTTCCAATTTGAAAAGTGCTAACAAATGTCCTTACAGACCTTAATGATTATCCAATTAAGCCTACTCATCTGACAAATGATGAAAATGATACTTAGACTCGTGACTTTGTCTTGCCTAATATAGTAAAGTGATTAGAGCAATAGACTTGAACCTCTGGATTTTATGTGTCAGATCTATGGATGAGGGAAGAATTTATGACCAAACAGGAGACAGAGAGCATTAATGGAGGCACAGTGGATAACTCTGATTACATTAACTTAGAAAGGGTTGGCATGAACAAAACCAATACCACCAAGATTAGAAGGGAAACTGAAAACTAGTAGGAGGAGGGAGAAGGAGGAATTACAGCAAGCCTCTCTGATAAAGATCTCACTTTTCAAATATATAGAGAACTGAATCAAACTGAAAAAAAAAAATAAAAGTCATTCCCCAATTGAGAAATGGTCAAAGAATATGAACAAGGAGTTTTCAGATGAAGAAATTAAAGCTAGCCATAAACATATGAAAAAATGTTCTAAATCAATATTGATGAAAGAAATTCAAATTAAAACAACATTGAAAGACCATTTCAGACCTATCAGATTGACTAATAGGACAGAAAAGGAAAATGACAAATGTTGAAGGGGATGTGGAAAAATTGGGACATTAATTCACTGTAAGTAAAGTTGTGAACTATCCAAACATTCTGGAAAGCAATTTGAAACAATGCCCAAAGAGGTAAAAAAAAAACTGTGCATGTTCTATGACCCAGGAAGACTACTACTAGATCTGTATCCCAAAGAGTTAAGAGAATAAAAGGAAAAGATCTATATGTACAAAAACGTTTATAACAGCCCTTTTTGTAAGGGGAAAGAATTGGAAACTAAGGGGATACCCATCAGCTGGTGAATGACTGAACAAGTTGTGGTATATTATGATGAAGTACTATTATTGATGAGTTCACAACCCTCTCTATTATGAGTTCATTGAACCCCATACTTTAGTTTTGGAAAAACATGTTTTGAACAACTTGTTTACAAACCCTGTACATCCTGTAACAAATATATTTTCATTCTGTCTGATGCCCCCTCCAGCATCCTGAGTCCAGTTACCCCCAACCACATCCTTGTATCCTGCCTGAAGCCCCCTCAAACATCCTAATTCCAAACACCCCCCAAAATCCTCAAGCCTGTCGAAACAATTTTGTTTACCTCTCCTTATTTAAGGACCCTACCACAATCCCTCAGGGCTAGTGTCTCTCCCAGCCTAGTCCATTATGTTTCACTGTCTAGTCCTAGAAACTCTATTTGAACGGCTTTACCCCAGCATCCTACAATAAAGTTTTCTTAATTGACTGAGTTCATGAAATTCTTTCACAAAACACCTCTGTGCCCCAGCAATGATTCAAGACAATTCCAAAGGACTTAAGATGAAAAGTATTCTCTACCTTCAGAGAAAGAATTGATGAAGTCTGGATAAAAATCAAAGAATACTTTATTTTGAACTCTGTTTTGATAGATTTTTGTTTTGTTTTGAGTCTGTGTTTTGCAACATAGCTAAAATAGAAATATACTTTATATGACTTCATATGTATAATCTATTTTAAATTGCTTGCCTTCTCATGGAGGGGCAGAGAGGAGGAAGGGAAGAAGAGAATTTGGAACTCAAAATTTGAAAAAATGTAAAAAAAATTCTATATGTAATTGAGAAATATCTAATGAAATAAATAAAAATATATTGAGTGGGGGGGGGGAAAGAGATTCAGCCACTGGGGAGTGCATACGTTTTTCATTTTCAGGCTTTTTCTAATTTATCATAACCCTGAACAATTCTGGAAGTATGCAAGCTAGGACTGTAAGCCAGGTCAAAGACTTTGAATAGAATATTCTGGGGTAGTGTATTCTGGGATTGCAGAGAGAGCAGAGATAAGTGCATAGCATCTCTCTCCAAAAAGCATATACTTGTATGTGATGAAATATAGGAGTTATTTTTCAAAACCTCCAGTTGAATATTTTCTACACTAAGAAGAAAATACATCTACATAGCAAAATAAATGCCAATTTCAAAATTGATGAAACAACTTTATTATTTGAAGAGATAGATGCATCTCTTATTTTACATACACATACACACACACACACACACACACACCTCATTGGTAAAACCTGCACTGTGGCCTGCCTATTTTGACTTCAACCACATTTATTGGATAATGTCCAAAAAATTCAGAATGTCAAAATTTAACTGAGCTTGGGTTTGTTAGACCCAGAATTAGACACAGTACAGTTCTCTGTGATATTTACCCACTCATTTTGATTAATGCTATAATTTGCCATTTTCTTACTATTGCCATAAGAAATATAAACATATTTCAAATAGTTTAAAAAGTACTAGAGATGAGAGGCTGTGCAATACAGGCATATACAGAGCACAAACCAGGTATGTTGCCACATTCTAGACTCTTCTCATATTCAACACTGCATCCATTATTTCATGCTATTGCCTGTGAAGTAGGTCCAGAATGTATTATTCCAGGAGTGGCTAGGAGGTACAATGGATAGAGCACTGGCCCTGGAGTTAGGAGTACCTGAGTTCAAATCCGGCCTTAGACACTTAACAATACCTAGCTGTGTGGCCTTGGACAAGCCACTTAACCCCATTTGCCTTGCAAAAGCCTAAAAAAAAGTATTATTTCCATATTATAGATGAGAAAACTGAGGCTCAGAAAGAGAAAGATTTTAGTTATTTGCCAATGATAATATGGAAATATTAGCAAAGAAAATATTCTCTTAAAACCTAAACTATAAAAGACAAATTAATTTAAGCATTCTGCATCATTGACTCTAAAAACATTTTTGGATTGTACATCATTAGCCTAAAGATCATATGCTGGAGGAGAGCAGGTAAGCATAATAAAGTTGTGTTTATTATATCAACAATTCCTTAATACATATGTTGTTCTTGCTCTATAAAGTGATGTTAACTCATCTACCAGAAATTAAGTCCTTTTTCAAAGCTTTTTTTGTTTGTTTGTTTGTTTTTTTTTAGAAACAGAATCTAGATTCGAGTTTAGGGTTTAATACATAGCCAAAAAACAAATTTGTTTGTATTCCTCTTCAGTATGAAATGTGGCTATAAATTTTATTCATTATATATGAAATATAATAGCCATGAAGATAGGCAAGTACACAAGAACCAACTGAATTCATAATACAATAAAAGGTGAAATGTTTTTAAGCCAATAGTTCATTGTAAATTTATAGAATAGCCACTAATAAGCCCTTTCAGCTAGAGACATTCCTTTAGTTTGACACAGATTGACTTTAAATAAGACACTTCACTGTAACACATTGTAGGTCATCTGGTTTTTTGCTATTAAGAGGATACTTATCAACTCCATTTATACCAGGCTTACATTCTTGGATTTTTGCTCTTTTTGTGTAGATATGAAATATGACTTCTATCTTTTCCCCTGGTTTTACAAACCTAACGGATTTTTCCCCACCAATTGTTTGACCTGAATCACTTGGTATTGATTTTTCATTTAGAGACTAAGTCTTGTTTGAAAGTCCCAACTAAACTGAGTGCCAGTAGGATGTGGTTAAAATCACTGGTTAGAAACAAAAAGAAAGAATTAAGCAAAACCATCTGACACATTGACTGAATGTGTAAGCAGCTGTAACCTTCCAAACTCTACAGTCCTCCCTCATTCTACTGAGAAAAGGAAGCTATGCTTCATCATTTGTCATCTAGAACCAGTACTGATCATTGCTTTTCAATATAATTCAGTTGCCTTTTAGTCTTGTTTTTCTTTACATTATTGTAGTCATTGTATATCCACCTAGTTCTGTTTTCTTCTGTCTACATAAGTACATACAAAATCTTTTTATGTTTTTAGGAAATTCTCCTTACTTAATCCTTAAATTGATCTGTGACCTGATCACTTCTGTGGTTCCCTTTGACAATGTAGATTGCAACCCATCAATACTTGTTCAACCTATGCATCTTTTATCTATATACTCCCCAAACTTCATTACAGTGGGTTTATCTAATATTTTAGAGGCTTTTAGTACTTTTATTTGACTTTGCAAGGATACAAAGAGTCAAGTTATCTACCAGATCTCACTCATGCTTGTCATGTAAACAGTCTATCTTTTCTTCTTATCATACAATTCTTTGATGATGCCTTCTGTTCTTATTTTTCTTTGGACTTCTACATTGGCTTTTTCATATCCACTTTCCACTATCCTCTGTGTGATATTCAGTTTTAGTCTCTTGGAAGCAGTTGTATTCTATGTCTCATGGCTGTATGGCAACACTGATAGAATTTGAATATTGGAAAACCTGATCTTTGCTTTCATGGAAAGATCTGAATCAGAAAAGGAGCTTTTCAACTTCCTAAAAACAATCCAATTTACTCTCTTTCTTCTAACCAACTAGGGGTTCAAACAATTGTCCCTTTGTATTAATTTTCCCATATTTGCATATTGTTTGGAAAACTCTATAGGCTTTCAACATCTTGAAATCTGAACAATACACATTCTTCATCCATTTGGTCTTTCCTTTGTAGATGTAGAAACTACCTGGAGTGATTATAGATCTCTTCTAAGAGCCTGTATAATGCTCTGAAGTTAATATATTCAGTATAACAGCATACCTGAACAGGAGCACTTGGAATACTTCACCATCTACAAAGAATCCCTCTTCAAAGTGGCCTCTTCACAGGAATTCCTCTGTCCTAATGGTGGTTAGCTTTGGGGACCATACATCTCTCTCTCCCAATTTATGCCTGGCTGATGTTTACTATCAGAGGATTATGAGTAAGGTGATTTTTCTTGTTATATCTTCCAAAGAATCTTGGATGCATGGATGGGAGAAATTTTCTTTTTTCATAATTGATATTTTATTTTTCCACTTACAAGTTATGAAAGTTTTTCAACAATCATCTACATTCATATGCATATTTTTAATTTACACACTTTCCTTTCACCCTCCCTTCTCAGACCCCTCTACTCAACATCTAACAGTCTGGTGAACATCGTACATATACATTTGTGTTTAATATGTTTACAAATTAGTCATTTTCTATATGAAGAATTAGCATTAAGGAGAAAAGAAAGAAAACCATGAGATGGGAAAAAAAACACAAGAGTATATTTTTTAAGTAAGAGTAATGTTCATTCATGTTCCATAGGTTTTTCTTTGTTTAGTTTTGTTTTTCTTCCTATGAATGTGGATATTCTGTCCTTAACAGGTCCCCCAGGGTTGTCCTAGCCCTCTGAACTTCTGAGAGGAGCTTCATTTGTCAAGGTTGATCAACTCACAATGTTGTTGTTAATGCATACAATGTTCTCTTAGTTCTGCTTCCTTTGCTCAGTCTCAGTTCCTATAATTCCTTCCCTACTTCTCTAGAGTCTGACCACTATTGGTTTCTTATAGAACAATAATATTCTATAACATTCATTTACCATAACTTGTTCAGCCATTCCCCAGCTGATGGGCATCCCCTCAATTCCCAATTCTTTGCCACTACAAAAAGAGTCACTATGAATATTTTGGAACATGTGAGACTTTTCCCACTTTTTATGATTTCTTCTGGATATAAGCCTAGAATTGGTATTGCTGGGTGAAAGGGTATGATCAGTTTTGTTGAGGAATCAATTTCTTAAAGTCTATAAGACAGGGACAGCTAGATGGCACAGTAGATAGAACACTGACAGGAGGACCTGAGTTCAAATCCAGTCTCAGACACTTAATAATTACTTAGCTGTGTGATCTTGGGCAAATCACTTAAGCCCATTGCCTTACAAAAAAAAATAGTCTATAAGGCAGAGATTTATTCTGCTGAATCAAATGGTTTTTAAATTATCAACAAACAAAAAAATTCAATGTTGGCTTATATTCTCTTTATTTTAGTTAATTTCTCTGTATGCATCATTTTATGGTGCAACTATATTCCATTATATTTGTGATAATTTCCCCAATGGATGAACCTATGCTTTGTTTCTAGTTTTTTCTGTTGTTGTTATTTTTTGTTTTTGCAAGGCAATAGAGTTAAATGACTTGCCCAAGGTCACACAGGTAATTGTTAAATGTCTGAGGTTGGATTTGAACTCAGATCCTCCTGACTCCAGGACAGGTACTCTATCCACTTCACCACTTAGCTGCCCCCTTGTGAAATTAATTTTATTTTGTGAAATTAATTTAAAAAAAAAACTTATGTGAGACTCCTAGTGCTTAGCTCAATGCTAGGCCAGCAGTAGGTGCTTAATAAATGCTTGCTGATTTGATTTAACATTGATCCCTATTAACATTAATTATTAATATATTAAACTTTTCCAGGCTGTATCACAGAACTTTGTCTACCATCCACAGAAACTTCCTTTTTTTTTTTTTTTTAGGTTTCTTTGCAAGGCAGATGGGGTTAAGTGGCTTTCCCAAGGCCACACAGCTAGGTAATTATTAAGTGTCTGAGACTGTATTTGAACCCAGGTACTCCTCTGACTCCAAGGCCGGTGCTTTATCCACTACGCCACCTAGCCACCCAATAGAAACTTCCTTACCCTGGAAGTTCACTCCATCTCTGAAGTACTGATACTATCCCTATACCCTCTTTTTCTTTTTTTTTTAAAGTTTATTTGGTATTTTATTTTCCCCAGATAGATGTAAAAACAATTTTTAACATTTATTTTTAAACTTTGAGTTTAAAAGTCTCTCCCTTTCTTTCCCCCTACCCTGCATTGAGAAGGCAAGCAATTCAATATAGGTTATACCTGTGTAGTCATGAAAAATATTTCCATAATAATCATGTTGAGAAAGAAAATATAGACCAAAAGAAAACCCCCTAAAGTCTTCAATCTGTATTCAGATACCACTACTTTCTCTAGGGATGAATAGCATTTTTCATCATATGTCCTTCAGAATTGTCTTGTATTAATTGCTAGGAAAAATCGAGTCATTCACAGCTGATCATCTTACAATATTGTTGTTACTTTGAATCAGATCATGGAAATCTTTCCAGGTTTTTCTGTGTTACAGCACAGTATTCCATCAAAATCATATACCACAATTTGTTCAGCCATTCCCTAATTGATGGGATCCCCTCAATTTTCAATTTTCTGCCTCCAGAAAAGTGCTGCTACAAGTATTTTTGTACATATAGGTCCTTTTATTAAAAAAAATTCTCTTCTGGAATACATATCTAGTCTAGTAGTGGTATTACTAGGTCAAAGCATATGTGCAGTTTTATAGCCCTAAAGTCATAGTTCTCAATTTCTCTACAGAATGGTTGAATCAGTTCACAAATCCATTAATGTCTCATTTTTCCCATGTGCCCTCTAACATTTATCACTTTCCTTTTCCATCCTATTAGCAAGTGTAATAGGAATGAAGTAGTTCAGTATTTTCTAATTTGCATTTCTCTAATCAATAATGATTTAGAACAATTTTTTTTCATCTGATTGTGGATAGCTTTGATTATGTCATCTGAAACCTGTTGTTATTTTTTGATCATTTATCAATTGGGCAATGGCTCTAAATTTTACAAATTTGACTCAGTTCTCTATATGTTTGAGAAATGAAGTCTTTATAAGAGAAATTTGCTTCAAATTTTTTTTCAGTTAGTATTACTAACTATTTTCCTTCATCCTATTTCTTTCCCCTGTTTATACTATTCTCTCTCTCTCCTTACCCCTCCTCTAATCTGCCCTTCCTTCTATTACTGCCCCCCTACTTCTCTTATTTCCTTTCCCCTCATACTTTCCTGTAGGGTAAGATAGATCTCTATACCCAATTGAGTGTGTTTGTTTTTCCCTCTTTGAGCCAAGAATAAGGTTCACTAACTCCCTCTGTTCTTCCCCCCCTTCCACTCCACTACAAAAGCATTTTCTTGCCTCTTTTATATAATTTACCTCATTCTGCCTCTCTTTTCCTCTCACCCCTGAATTTAATTTTTTAGATATCCCTTCATATTCAACTCAACTTGTGCCCCCATGTATATGAATATATATATATGTGTATGTGTATATAGAATATATATATATATTAACTGCCATAATAAAGGGTAAGTTCTTATGAGTTAGTTATCAGTGTCATTTTCCCCATGTATGATTAAAACAGTTTAAGACTTATTAAGTCTCTTATGGTTTTCCTTTCTTGTTTACCTTTTTAGACCTCTCCCAAGTCTCATATTTGAAAGTAAAATTTTCTGTTCAGTTCTGGTCTTTTTATCAGAAAATTTGAAAGTCCTCTATTTCGTGGAATATCTATCTTTTCCCCTGAAAGAGTATACTCAGTATTGCTGGGTAGTTTATTCTTGGTTGTAATCCAAAGTCTTTTGACTTCTGGAATATCATATCCCAAACTCTTTGATTCTTTAATGTATAAATTGCTAAATCTTGTGTTATCCTGACTGTGGCTCCACAATACTTGAATTTTTCTTTCTGGCTGTTTGCAATATTTTCTCATTGCAAAGATTGTGGCATGAAGGCAGCATTTCCCAGGAACTCCTTCCTCAAAAAATTCCAAAATTTAGAGGGGCAGAACCCACAGAAAGACTGAGTGATACATTTTCCCAGTCCAAGATAACTCAGAAGCTACTCAGGAAAAGTCTGTTTCATCAGGACTGGGAATTGGAAAAAAGCTCTGGTGGCAGCACAGCCCAGCCCAGCCCAGCCCAGGGATCACTAGGAACAGCTTGAAGGGGCAGTGAGAGAACTCTGCTACACCAGAATGAATGTGGAGTGAGGAGCACCCGCCACAGAACTGCATTGAGAATCTAGAGAAACCAGCCTACACCTCCAGAGCACAGCCCACAGATGGTAAGAGTGTCAGAGGAGACTGAAGAAATCTCTCTGCTCTCCCTGGGGCAGGACTCTGCTGTTTACCCACACTCAGATCCAGCTTGCAGGTTTGGCTTTCCTTACAAAGATAGCAAGGACCCTCCTCACAGCTCCAGAGCAAAGGGGTGTGCCTGTGGTCATCTACATATCAAAGCACAAGCAAGAGAGCATAAAACCTTGGAGAAATAAAGGTCCCAGTGGAGTGTCCCTCCAAAAAACCCAAATCCTTGGAAGTGCTGTAAATTAGTCTTGGGCTGAGGAAATGAATAAACAACAGAAAAAGAAGGATCTGACCATAGAGAATTACTTTAGCTCCATGGAAGATCAAAACATATATTCAGATAATGATAAAATTGAAGCTTCCATATCCAAAACCTCCAAAAGAAATAGAAAATGGGCTCAGACTATGGATGAGTTCAAAAAAAGACTTTGAAAAGCAATTAAGGGAGGTGAAGGAAAAACTGGGAGGAGAAATGAGAGCAATGCAGATAAATCACGAAAACCAAATTAGCAGCTTGGTGAAAGATATACAAAAAACTACTGAAGAAAATAATATATTAAAAACCAGTTTAGGCCAAATGGAAAAAAGCAAAACAAAAGGCAAATGAGGAGAATGCCTTAAAGACAGAATTGGCCAGCTGGAAAAGGAGATAAAAAAGCTCTCTGAAGAAAATAACTCCTTCAAATGCAGAATGGAACTAAAGGAAGCTGATAACTTTGCAATAAATCAGGAAGAAATAAAACTCTTCCAAAAAATCCAAAAATTAGAAGAAAATATGAACTATCTCATTGGAAAAACAACCGACCTTGAAAACAGATCCAGAAGAAATAATTTAAAAATTATTAGGCTATCTGAAAGTCACAACCAGGAAAAGAGCCTAGACTTCATTTGTCAAGAAATAATACAGCAAGGTTGCCCTGAGATCCTAGAAGCAGAGGGTAAAATAGAAATTGAGGGAATTCACCAGTCGCCTCCTGAAAGAGATCCCAAAAGAAAAACTAAAAGCTTCCAAAAACAAACAATTCAGCTACTGAGGCTCCATAGTCAGGATTACACAGGATCTGGCAGCATCTACATTAAGGGCTCGTAGGCATTGGAATATGATATTCCAAAAGGCCAAAGATCTTGGTTTACAACTGAGAATCAACTACCCATCAAAACTGAACATTCTCTTTCGGGGGAAAAGATAGATTTTCAATGAAACAGAGGCCTTTCAAAGTTTCCTATTGAGATGATCAGAGCTGAACATTAAGTTTGATCTCCAAGTGCAGGACTTCTGGTGAACCATAGAGAGGGTGGATGAGAAGGACTAACCATGAGAAACTTAATGATATTGAACTGTTTGTATTCCTGCATGGGAAGAAGATATTGATAACTCATATGAACTTTCCCATTTATAAGAGCAGTTAGAAGGAGCATAAATAGACAGGGCACAGGAAGGAGTGGAATATAATGGTATAATATAGTAAAAAGATGGAGTTAATGGGTGATTAAGGGAAGTACTGGGAGGAAGAGAAAGGAGAGGAAGAAGCTAAGAAATTTCACATAAGAGTCAAGAAAAAGTTTTTTCAATGGAGTAGAATGGGGGACGACAAGGGGGAATGAGTGAACCTTCATTCTCATCAGAAATGGCTCAGAGAGGAAATAACATACACACTTAATAGGGTTTAGAAATCTATCTTACCCTAAAGAAAATGAGAAGAGAGGGATGGGATAAGGGGGAATGGGGGGAGGGAAGGGGGAAATAGGTGATAGAAGAGAGGGGAGATGGAGGGAGAGGGTACTCAGATTCAACACATTTTTGGACAGGGCCAGGATGAAAGGAGAGAGAGAACAGAATAAATGAGAATGGGGAGGAATAGAGTGGAGGTACAGCTAGTGATAGCAACTGTGGGGAAAATATAGAAGCAACTTCTCTGGTAGACTTATGATAAAGAAGGCAACTCACCCCAGACACAGAGCCATTGGAATGTGAACATAGACTGAAGTACATTTTTTTCCCTCTCTCACTATTCTTGAAGTTTCTCATCTTCTTGGGGGGGTGTATATGTTTACTCTTATAACAAAGTTATTGTAATAAAATAAAATAAATAAACCAAAAATCATACTTGGAAAAAATGGGAGCTCTAGAACTTTGCTATAATATACCCTGGACTTTTCATTTTGGGATCTCTTTTTGGGAAGTGATCAATGGATTCCTTTCATTTCTATTTTACCCTCTGATGTTAGACTATCAGGGCAGTTTTCCTTGATAATTTCTTGAAAGGTATATCTAAGCTCTTTTTTTTATCATGCCTTTCAGATAATCCAATAATTTTTAAATTATCTGTACTGAATCTATTTTCTTTTACTTTACTTTTTTTTTGTTTTTTTGCAATGTAATAGGGTTTAGTGACTTACCCAGGTCACACAGCTAAGTAACTATTAAGTGTCTGAGACTGGATTTGAACTCAGGTCCTCCTGACTCCAGGACCAGTGCTCTATCCACTGTGCCACCTAGCTGCTCCCAGGATTTATTTTCTAGAATAGTTCTTTTTTCAATGAGATATTTCACATTGTTTTTTAATTTTTAATTTTTTTATTTGACTTTGTTGTTTCTTGATTTTTCATAAAGTCATTAGCTTCCCTTTGCAGAATTCTAATTTTTAAGGAATGATTTTCTTTAGTGAGCTTTTGTACCTCCTTTTCTATTTAGTCAATTCTGCTTTTTAAGTCATTCTTCTCCTCATTGGCTTTTTTAATATATCTTTCACCATTTGGCCTAGCTTATTTTTTAAGTTGTCATCTTTTAGGGGTTTTGTGTGTGTGTGTGTGTGTGTGTGTGTGTGTGTGTGTGTGTGTGTGTGTATGTGTGTCTCCTTGACCAGGCTATTAACTCTTTTTTTCCCCATGATTTTTTGGTATAACTCATTTTTCTTCCCAATTTTTTCCTCTAACTTTCCTAATTTGTTTTCCAAATCTTTTTTGAACTCTTCTATGACCTGAGACCAATTCATATTTTTCTTGGAGGCTTTGACTTTTATCTTTTTCTTAGCCTGTTTTGATTTTCCTTGTCATAGAGTAACATTCTATGGATGGATTTTTTTTCTGTTTGCTCATTTTCTCAACCTATTACTTGATTTTAACTCTATTAAAATACAGCTCTGCTTCCAGGATAAAGGGAGCTCATTCCCAAGCTTCAGGAGGTTTGTGCAGCTGTTTTCAGAGATACTCTTAGGGTTCTGTAAGTTTTCAGTTCTTCCAAGGTGGTATGATCCAAGGATAGGTATGTTTACTCCTCTCCTAGCTTGTGTTCTGGTCTGTGAGTGAGCACAAGCTCTCTTTTCTATGCAGGAACTGTGGGGAGGGTCACTGCTCCTCTGTGGCCATGAACTCTGGTGTGCTACTGCTCCTCCTAGCTCTAGGATGGCCACCCAGGACTGTGACCAAGATCTGAGTATGGGCAAAGCCTCAGTGCTAAACAAAGAGACCCCCTCCCTGTAAGCTTCTTCTGCAGAGATTTCCAATCACCCCACATCACTTATCATCTCTGGGCTGAGAGCTCTATAAGCAGATGCTCCTGCCACTGTTTCATTGGCTCCCAGGGTGTGCTCCTGGTTTGCTGGGTTGGGGTCTGGGGGTCAGATTTCTCACAGCCTGGGCTGGGCTTTGCTCCATTCTCACCCAGGTGCAACAGGTCTTTCTGTCTAAACTTCTAAGTTGTCTTTGGCATCTCTGGGCTGAGAAGTCTGGAACCCCCATGGCTGTCTCTGATTCAGTGACACCCCCCCCTCCAAACCCCACGTGCCTGCTCCTGGTTTTCTGGGACCTTATCTGTGCTGCTGTGACCTGGACTAGAAGATACTCCTCTCTCACTCTTTCCTTCAGACCTTTTAAGGATGTCTTGGACTGAAAAATTGTTTCATTTTGTCTTTTTTGTAGGTTCTGCCATTCTAGGATTTATTTAAAGTATTTAAAGATATTTGGAGGGATCAGATAAGTCCCTGCCTTTAATCAGTCATCTTGGCTCCAAATCCACAGCCTCTTTTTCCTGAATGATTAATTCCTCCCAGAAGAGGCCCAGGGAGACCAGGTCTTCACTTCTCTCCAGGCTGCATTCTGGACTCTCCACTGGACTTGCTCCACCACATCCCAGACTAGGTCCTTTCACTTTCCCCCTACCCCCCCCCATTGATCTCCTCCTTTGTCTCTTCTTCCTAATTAGAATGTAAGGTCTTGGATGGTATAAAAAGCCTTTCTCCCAGTTTGTTTGAATTCTCATCTTCAGGATGGCAACTAGTAGATACTAATAGACACTTAACAAAAAGTTGGTTGATTTGACTACCCATTAAGTTTAATCTTCCACCCTTTGTTCTTATCCACCAAGATAAATTTCGATCCTGAATACACCATTTTATATATTCACTCTTCATCCCAACATTATGCCATATATAAATTTATAAGATAGGGGCGGCTAGGTGGTGCAGTGGATAAAGCACCACCTTGGAGTCAGGAGTACCTGGGTTCAAATCCGGTCTCAGATACTTAATAATTACCTAGCTGTGTGGCCTTGGGCAAGCCAATTAACCCCATTTATTTGCCTTGCAAAAAAAAAAATCTAAATTTATAAGAAAGTTTTCACCAACTACTAATTGATAGAACTGAAATTCGCAGGCCTATTCATTGTTTTTAACTTTTAAATAAATTTTATTTAGACTTTGATAGTATAGATTCAGATTCAGATTGATCATTCCTTATGGCACAGTAAAATTTTCTTCCATTTACATGCTATAATTTGTTTGGTTCTTCTGCCAACATTGAGCACATTTTGTTTACATCATTTAGATGTCATGCCGCATTTAATTTAGATGATACATTCTTAAAAATGTATTTTTGTGGAATATAGCATCCCAAACTATTAAGGCTTATGGAATTTTTCTGATATCTTATTCACTCACAGATGTAGAAACACTCAAAAATAATACTTTTTATATTCATAGCATCCCTGTTTGTGGTGGTAAAGAATTGGAAGTTAAGTAAATATCCTTCCTTCACTTGGGGAATGGCTTAGCAAACTGTGGTATATGTATGTGATGGAACATTATTGTTCTATTAGAAACCAGGAGGGATGGGAATTCAGGGAAGCCTGGAGGGATTTGCATGAACTGATGCTGAGGGAGATGAGCAGAACCAGAAAAACATTGTACACCCTAACAGCAACATGGGGGCAATAATCAACCTTAATGGACTTGCTCATTCCATCAGTGCAACAATCAGGGACAATTTGGGGCTGTCTGCAATGGAAAATACCATTTGTATCCAGAGAAAGAACTGTGGAGTTTAACAAAGACCAAGGGCTATTACCTTATATTTAGAAAAAAAACCCCATGATATCTAATTGTCTGATCTTGCTATCTCTTATACTTTACTTTTCATCTATAAGGATATGATTTTCCTCTCATCACATTCAATTTGGATCAATGTATACCAAGGAAACAATGTAAAGACTGGCAAATTGCCTTCTGTGGGGGATGGGGGGAAGGAAGTAAGATTAGGGGGAAAAATTGTAAAACTCAAAAACAAATAAAATTTATATAAAAAGTAAAAATAATACTTTTTAAAAAGAACCATCCCATTCAGCTTTTTAGAATAAGTACATGGAGTACTCTGGAAGTTTGTATGACAACTATCATTATTAATACCCTTGTTCTTTTCCTTTATTCATCGCCAAGTAAAACTCAGCATCACTCAACTCTGAATGTCTGCTCAGGCCCAGATACATGCAGATGAGAGGCAGAAAAAGACTAAGGTAAATTATTCTGTCTCTGAGAAGGAAACGCTATTCTGGAATAAATCTGGAAAAATCATAGACTTTCACAGTCTATGACAATGGTGAACAGTTAAAGCAAAAGGGGAACGAGAGTTTCCCTTTCCCAGTTGTAGCAAAGAAACCTGCTGACCCTTAATGCTATCCCATTTTGTTGAGTAATTTATAGATTTCACTTATGTGTATGTAATAAGAAGAGGTAACTAGAATAGAGACAGTTTAGTGAAGGCTGTGGGTATCTGCCAACATAGGTAAAATGAACAAAGCTTAAAAAAACAAACAAACAAACAAACAAAAACCCTTGAAGATAAATGAACTTAGTTGTATGGGGTTTGCTGTAGCCTCAAAAAATGGCACCAATTCTTGTTGTTGTTTGTCCTCATTCTCCAAGAGGACCATGACATCAGAGAGGTGATTCACTGACATGTAAGAGAATTGAATTTAAGTGAGGGGATGCTGTGCAAAGTCACCAACCTTACACTCTCCTCCAGAACCATCTGGGTCCAGTGGCCAGACAAAGATCCGGATGCCTGGAGAGGATCCTGGATGCAATCAATGGGAGACCTTGGCCTTCTTAAACTAAGGTCTTTAACAGGTTTCAGTTTGCTAAAATTCTTAGAGGATGTAGTGAGTCAAAATAACAAACAGCAGTCATCCTAGCTTGACTTTGGGAAATTGCACTTTGAAGGAGTCAGTCTTCTCTCTGAAACTTCAGCCTGCTGTTTCATTTTGTTTTTAATTGGTATTCTTCTAGTAATACTGGATGACTGCACACCACAGTTGCTGAAGAATTAAAAGCTGAGGGTCAGCCAAAGGGCAATGTAGAGATGACCAGTGAGCAAGAGCAGGTGGCAACACATCGCCAAGGAGGAATTTTACAGAAGTGGAATAAAGAATGACATCAGAGAGAAGAATTCCTAGAGAAGATGGGCCAGTCATTTGGCCTGAAACAAGAGACAGCTAGCCCCTGTGGGTCATTAGTCTGCAGGCAGTATTGGAGCTCTAGAAGGAGGTCTTCATTTGTTGGGTAAACCTTCCTGTCCCTCATTGAGAATTTATGGGTGGACATATACAAGAATTACATAGAATGAAAAGGCATGAATGAGTTGTGATCTTCATTATTAGAGGGAATGGTTCTGTCTCTGGGATCAGAGATGCTTTGGAGTTTTCAAGCATTGATAGCACTTTTTTTGCTCTTGATGCCTCTTGGATTGCTCATCACTCATCATAACAAATTGTTAAACTGGAAAAAAGGAAGGAAAGAAAGGGGAGAGAGAGAGAGAGAGAGAGAGAGAGAGACAAAGAGACAGAGAGACAGACAGAGAGAGAGACAGAGACAGAGACAGGTTTTTTAAGGTAGTGGTACCTGTCACATATCTTCTGAGAGTCTAACCTATAACTGAGAAGCAGACGTGTTTATGTGAATCATAGGTTTTTTTGTCCACCTCTGGAGAGATTTCTCATTTGTTTCTGTCCTCTTTCACCCAGGATACTGAGCAAATATAGTCCACATTGAGTCTTATCCCTCTTCTTTAGTTGGAATGACCCAGGCATGCCCATATTCAGGCATTTCTCCCAGTGAGGCATTCTTTCAATTTTCTGAATTGTGGGAGGAAGAAATGAGCTGTTTCCTTAAAATAAGGTGGTGGGGGGAGAGAAAAGTATGAAACAGAAGCAGGAGTGTAGTGGTCACAAGCTGACAAAATATTTTTTTATGGCACCAAAGCTTTTCAAATCCTTGGAACCCTTGAGGACTAATGTTTGTATTGGGACCTCTCTGTGAGCTAAGGGGTGTGTATAAATGTGCGTGACTGAAAACCTCCACAGGTTGGGCATCTGCCTGGTGATTCCACTTCTGAGGAAGTGGCAGAAAGCAAACTGCTCCATCCAGAATCTGGAACAATTTAAGACTGCAGAGAAGAGCCCAGTTCAGACACCTCCAATAGAAGAAACAGGAGACCTGCTCGGAGTCCAACAAAACTCTCCCACTGGGTTCCCAAGCCACGACTCACACCAGACATGTAACTCTACCCTGCAGCACAGGTCATAGAAATTCTGTGCCCATGTTATACGGTGAAGATCTGTTTCCTACAGATAAGAATGAGAATGGCCTTGTTACCTGTGATGAATTCCATGTCTTTCCTTAGTAGAAGATGACAGATGGAAAGATATAGGTATATATGCATATGCATAAATGTAAAAAAGTAAGAATATGAGCTGAAAAAGTCAACAGATTTCTAGTGGGAAAATGAGCATTTATCTCTCTGGAAGTAAGTACTTCCAAATTGCAGTTTGTTTGTTTTACTTAAAAACCATCTCAAAAGCCCGGGTTCTTCATCTTTTTTGTGTGTGGTCTGGTTTAAGTATTTGACCCTCAGGAACCCTTCTTGGCATAACACTTTTAAATGCATAAAATAAAATACATAAGATTACAATAGAAAATATGACTCTGAAATGACTATCAAAATCCTAAAAAAAAAAAAAGTTTATGGATTGCAGTTTAAGAATCTCTGTCCTAGAGTAATCTATTGGAATTTTCACGAAGTACTCTTCTGTTCCTCTGAATTCTAGGGTCAAAAGTGGCTACTGGAGGCAGAATGTGTCTATGAGTCCCAAGGTAATGGAGGAGAGAGACCACAGCAAAAGGAGAGAAGGGGAAGAAAGGAGGGTGGGAGTAGGGAGGGAGCATGCAAGAGGACACCAGAGGCAGGAGGGGGAAAAAAGAGGAGAAAGCAAACCAGGAAGGGAGTATAGAAGGAGAAAGACGGGAGGGAAAGAAAGAAGAAAGGGAAGAGAGCTGGGGGAGGAAGAGAAAAAGTGGGGAAAAGAGGAAAAGAGAGGAAAGAAAGGAAAAGCAAAATAGAGGAAAGAAGACAAAAGGGTGGGGGGAGGACAGAAGGATCAAGGAAGGGAATGGGAGGAGAAAAGAGAGAGAAAGAGACAGATTGGGGGGAGAAAGGAAGGGAGAATATGTAAAGTCAATACCACTATGGAAAAAAAGAAAATCATTTGTTCTGTAGCCATTCCTTTCCCAGGCTACAATACCAAATCCAGCAAGTTAGCATGACAGATCTAATTTGTTAGTGTGAACCATTTCACCACTACTTTAAATTAACTTTTTAAAAAAAATTTTTAGGCTAACTTTCAAACTCAATTTCCAAATTTTATAACTATACTAACTTGAACACAATATAACTAGTATTTCTACTTATCTAGAAATGAGTTTACTAATAAAACTGAAATTAATATAGCTGAAATGAATGGAATAGTTATGTTTCCTGAAAGAATTGGCTGAATTGCTATGAAATGTTACATTAATTTGTGGACTTGGGCTCTACATGCTGGAATGCCCTTTTTATACAATCAATAATAGGGGCTGGACATGACTGCCAATATTGTAAATCTGCACCAGGGATGTCTACATATGGACATTATAAAAGGTATTTTTCAGGTAATATTCAAATAAAAGGGTTGGGATTCAAACATTGGGTTTTTAATCTATAAAAAGTAAAAAACTATTGCTGTCTATTTTTACATCACTTTCATTTTCTTTTTTTTCAAGATTTTATTTATTTTGAGTTTTATAATTTTTCCTCTAATCTTACTTCCCTCCCTCCACCCCCCCCACAGAAGGCAATTTTCCAGTCTTTACATTGTTTCCATGGTATACATTGATCCAAATTGAATGTGATGAGAGAAATCATATCCTTAAGGAAGAAACATAAAGTATAAGAGATAGCAAGATCAGAGAATAAGATATCAGTTGTTTTCCTAAATTAAAGGTAATAGTCCTTGGCCTTTGTTCAAACTCCACAGTTCTTTCTCTAGATACAGATGGTATTTTCCATTGCAGACAGCCCCAAATTGTTGAGACCATCAAGGTCATCACTTTCATTTTCAAATATAGCCTTTCCTCAGCCATACTCAAAGAACCAAACCCTATTAGAAAAAACAAAAAAGTAGGATGGCTAGGTGGTGCAGTGGACAGAGCACCGGCCCTGGAGTCAGGAGTACCTGAGTTCAAATCCAGCCTTAGACAGTTAATAATTACCTAGCTGTGTGGCCTTGGGCAAGCCACTTAACCCCATTGCCTAGCAAAAACCTAAAAAAAAAATTGTTTCTTCATCTGTAAAATGAGTTGGAGAGGAAATGACCAGTATCTTTGCCAAGAAAAAGCTAAACTGAGTCATAAAGAGTCAGGCATAATTGAACAGCAACCTACTTTTAGGAAAATTTTAATAACAATATTTTGATATAATTTATTTACTTTGTAATCCTATGTATTTTATATTATTTATCTAAAAACATTATCCTGAGAATAACCAAAGGGTCTATGACTCAAGAAAGAATTAATAACCTGAATCTAGTCCAATTCCTTTATTTTAATACATGAGGAAATGAGACCTGGAGATATTGTGACTTGTATAATGTTATACAGCTAAGTTGTATAACTCATATTTTGGGGGCACCTAGGTGGTGCAGTGGATAGAGCACTGGCCCTGGAATCAGGAGTACCTGAGTTCAAATCCGATCTCAGACACTTAATAATTGCCTAGCTGCGTGGCCTTGCCTTGCAAAAAAAAAAAACCAAAAAAAAAACCCCTCATATTTCTATAGGGTTTCAATATTAACAAAGTTCTTTCCTTAAAACAATTCTACTGGATAAGTATGACAAGTATTGCTTTGCCCAATTTACAGATAAAGAAACTGAGGCTCCGAGGATTGAAGTGATTTGGCTCTAAAGTTCCCAAAATCTACTCACTGGCAGGCTTCAGAGAGAGAAATTGAGCTCAGTTCTCCAGACTCCTCCTTTTTGCCATGTTGTCCCTTGCCTCCCTAAACTTTCAGCACACCATTTCAAAATCACCATTTAGCATGGAAAAGTGCAACTTAAAAAAAAAACTTTTAGAATTAATCAATTAGGATTATTTTCAAATGTTTTAAAAAATCAAGTAGATCTTGGCAAGGAACCAAGGTAATTAAACTTGTTTGTGTGTGGGGTCTTATCATCTCCTTTTGTGTACTTATCCTTGCTCAGTGTATGGGACTTTTTCTTAGTCTTGGCTCTGCTCCTAGGGTGTTGAAATCCTCTGTCCTGATCTCAGACTGCCTTGTGACTGACGCCATCTCTGAGCCAGTTTGTTTCATATTAGTTTTATTGGCTTAAGAAATTATCAAGAAGAATAATATGAACATAGGTCAGGTTTTTATAGCCAAAACAAAGCAGAGAATTAGAGTCATTATCCAGAGAATTCCTATCTAAGCTGTACTGAGCCAACTGATGCTTCTGCCTCTGCCATTACTCTGAACTTGAGAAGTTATTCCCATGAGTAGTACTTGGATTCTTCTAGAAGTCAAGGACAGGGGAGAGGGGGGAAGGCATCATTTTTCTATACTTGGAATATCTTCCTTCTCTTCCCTACTCCTTCCCATCCCTACCAATGTAGACCCTCCCATGTCTATTGAAATTATGCTCATTATTCAAGGCCTCAATAAATTGCCACTTATTCCATGATGTTTCTCTTGATGATCCCAAGTAATAATTTTTTTTCTGCCCTCTCAACTTATTGCATTGTTTGTACTTATCCTATTCTAATTTTTATTAAGGTGTCTTGTGTACATGTCATTTCAAATTGCAAGTTTCTTGAAGGTAGGCACTGTGGCTCATTTACTTTTTTTATCTTACCAGTTTTTAGTTTAATGTAAAAATATTTGTTGAATGAAGGATTATTAACTGTATCTCCTATCTTTATTTCAGTTGTTTTTCTTTCCCCAATATCAGCTATGAGAACAACCATGGATGCCTTCATATTTATTCTTTCACATAAGATTCAATATGGCTTGGTCTGGAACTATGGCTTGCTACTGGTGACTTTTCCTTAAATATAACAGGTTTTACAAACTCCTCAGGTCCTTTCTACAGTCACAGAATAGCCCTCTTTCAAAAGAATCCTATCCCTTAAAAACTTACAGATATGATGAATCCAAATCCAGATGGACTGACTCCAAGTAATTCATACCTGCCTAACATGAACAGGTAACAGGAGTTCAAATGGGGTGGGGGTGGGGGTGGGGGTGGGGGTGGGGGTGGGGGTGGGGGAGCTCTCAAATTCACATAATTCTACAAGTTCCTCAACTATGGAGAATTTACACTGAACATAAAACCTGTCTTGCTCAAATTCCAATAGCCATCAGGGCTTACCTGACACTGGTTCCTGTAGATTGTAGATGTGATGTCATCTTTAAACCCATCTTAAATAAGTAACTACAGCTGTTTCCTTTCCTCTTTCCATCCTTTTCATGTTTATCTTTTCTCCATCAAAGCATGACTACAAATTTTCCCTATTATATGCCATTTCATATGAAGTAGAACTTTCCCTAAAAAAACATGCTGTTGTCTTTCCCATCTGTGTATTTGCATGGTGGTTGTGGTTTCTGGAAAGCGTGCATAATCTTTATCTTTTTTGAAACCGATTAATCTGCTCTGGGGGGGTATGTACTGCTAACATTCCATCCTGAATGAACAAACTTCAGCTGAGATCCTAACAAGACCTCAAATTTATAACACATTATATCATTTACAGAGATAATGTTTGCAAATAATTGTAGCCATCCTTGAAGAATAAATATTTAGTATAAACTGCTAATAAGTCCATATAATAGTGGTACCCATTGGAGTGTTCTGTACAGAGTTAGGTCTCAATAAACATATATTAAAATTAACAGTGTCTGATAGGGTGCATTCTGATAGGATCTGACCATTTGGATGGGAAATATTCTACTAACATATTCAAATCTATGTTGGGAAAACATTTTATTGGTATCTTGATTTTATATTATAGCTATTTCTGTAAGGGAAAAAAAGCTTCTTCTGTTCCAGATTGAACATTCTCCTGTAAAGAGATAAAACAATTAAGCAAAAACAAACAGTAGAGTGCCTCAGACACTTAGTTTTGTGACCCTGGGCAAGTAATTTATATCTGTTTGACTCAGTTTCCTCATCTATAAAATGAGCTGGAGAAGGAAATGGCAAACCACTCTAATATATTAGCCAGGAAAATTCCAAATTGAGTCTCAGAGAGTCAGACATGTCTAAAACAACTCAACAATCAACAACCAAAGGACCTTCACTGATTTTTTTCTACATGCTGTCTTTTAAAGCAAATTTGCTAATTGTAAAATAGTACCAAGAAAACCAGCATCCAACCAATGGAAAGGTACAAGAGCTACCCTTACCATGATGAAATGGTGAAGTTATAGGGGAAGAGCTTGTCCTCTCAATTCAGCTGACTAATGAACATTTATAAATGCCTACTATGTGTCAATTCCTGTGTGGGCTTATAACATGGATATAAGACAAGAAGTGGGGAAGGAAAGCACTAGTAGCTGACAGGAATAAGAGCAGCTATATATTCCTAGGTGATCTCTGAGTTGAGCCT
The DNA here is from genome assembly GCF_037893015.1 of Macrotis lagotis. Taxonomy (NCBI): domain Eukaryota; kingdom Metazoa; phylum Chordata; class Mammalia; order Peramelemorphia; family Peramelidae; genus Macrotis; species Macrotis lagotis. The sequence continues at coordinate 268,491,380 of NC_133666.1, read as the reverse complement.
TAAAAACAGTTTTATTGATTTTTTTAATTACAAACATTTATAGATCACCCTACTCCATGAGAACTCTCTCTCTCTCTCTCTCTCTCTCTCTCTCAACTTGCATTCAGGTCCTCCTGATTCCACGGCCAATGCTCTAACAACTACACTACCTAGCTGCCCTGAGAATTCTCTTGTAACAAAGTAAAACATGCTAAAACTAAAACCACACAGACCTCTCTATTTTAAAAATATTTTAAAAATTAAATCACTCCAATGAAAAAAGAGAAAAGAAAAACAAATTCTTATAATGAATATGCATACTGAATCAAAATAAATTTGCTACTTGATTATATATAAAAACATCTATATTTCTCATTCTGTATCTTAAATCTATCACTTCTCTATTAGGAGATGGAAAGTATGTTTCATCATCAATCCTCTGGAATCATGGATGGTTATTGTAGTGATCAAAATTTCAATAGCTTTCATAGCTGTTTGTCATATTATTATCATTATATAAATTGTTTTCCTTGTTCTGCTCATTTAATTCATCATCAGTTTATAGGAGTCCTCAAAATTGTTAATTTTCATAATATTGATGTTATAGTATACATTTTTCTTCATGTCCTACTTATTTCATGCTGCAGTTTATAAATGGCACAAGAAGGGATCCTGCCAAATTCCTTCTATGACATATGACATAGCCTTGATATTTAAACCAAGTCAAAAGAAAAAAGAAAGAAAAATATAGACAAATATTCCTAATGTACATTGATGCAAAAATTTAAATAAAAGATTACTAAAAAGACTAAAACAACATATGACAAAAAATATATACCTATGACCAGCTTGGATTTATGGCAGGAATGCACAGTTGATTTAATATTAGGAAAACTATAAATAGTCACAATAATAGCAAAATCAACAAGAATCATACCAACAGATATAGAAAAAACTTTTAACATTTCTGCTTTTTGAAAAAAGCTTAGAAAATATAGGACTAAATACAAAATATTTGGGAGTCTATTTGCCAAGACATACTCAGAATCTTTTTGAAAACAATTATAAAACACTTCTCACACAAATTAAATCAGATTTAAATAACTGGGCAAATATCAACTGCTCATGGATAGGTAGAGCTAATAAAAATGACAATTCTACCAAAACTAAACTATCTGTTTAGTGCCCTACCAATCAAAATTCCAAAAAATTACTTTAACGAGTTAGAAAAAATTGTAAGTAAATTCATATGGAGAAATAAAAAGTAAAGAATTGCCAGGAGCTTAATGAAAAAAAGTGCAAAAGAAGGTGTCTTAGCCCTACCTGATCTAAAATTACATTATAAAGCATCAGTCATCAAAACTGTTTGGTATTGGCTAAGAAATAGAGTGGTGGACCAGTGGAATAGACTAGGTGCAATAGCAGGAAACGATTATAGTAATCTGCTGTTTGATAAACCCAAAGAGTCCAGCCATTGGGATAAAAACTCCCTCTTTGATAAAAATTGTTGGGATAATTGGAAGTTAGTATGGAAGAAACTTAGATTAGACCAACACCTCACACCCTTTACCAAGATAAGATCCAAATGGTTACAGGATTTAGACATAAAAAACAATACTATAAGCAAATTAGAAGATCAAGGACTAGTCTACCTGTCAGATCTATGGAAAGGGGAGCAGTTTATGACTAAGGAAGAGTTGGAGAACATCACCAAAAACCAACTAGATGATTTCGATTACATTAAATTAAAAAGCTTTTGCACAGATAAAACCGATGTAACCAAGATCAAAAGAAATGTAGTAAATTGGGAAACAATCTTTACAACTAATGATTATGGCAAAGGATGCATTTCTAAAATAGAGAACTGAGTCATATTTTTAAAACAAAAAGCCATTCCCCAATTGACAAATGGTCAAAGGATATGCAAAGGCAATTTACAGATGAGGAGATCAAAGTAATCCATAGCCATATGAAAAAATGCTCTAAATCATTAATTATTAGAGAAATACAAATTAAAGCTTCTCTGAGGTACCACCTCACACCTCTCAGATTGGCCAATATGACCAGGAAGGATAATGATCATTGTTGGAATGGTTGTGGGAAATCTGGGACACTATTACACTGTTGGTGGATCTGTGAACTCATCCAACCCTTCTGGAGAGCTATTTGGAACTATGCCCAAAGGGCAACAAAAATGTGCATACCTTTTGACCCAGCAATACCACTACTGGGTCTATACCCTGAAGAGATGATGAAAAGGGGTACAAAGATACTTATAGCAGCCCTGTTTGTGGTGGCAAAGAATTGGAAATCAAGTAAATGTCCTTCAATTGGGGAATGGCTTAGCAAACTGTTGTATATGTATGTCATGGAACACTATTGTTCTATTAGAAACCAGGAGGGATGGGATTTCAGGGAAACCTGGAGGGATTTGCATGAACTGATGCTGAGTGAGATGAGCAGAACCAGGAAAACACTGTACACCCTAACAGCAACATGGGGTTGATGTTCAACCTTGAAGGACTCACTCATTCCATCAGTGCAACAATCAGGAACAATTTTGGGCTGTCTGCAAAGGAGAGTGCCATCTGTATCCGGATAAGGAACTGTGGAGTTTGAACAAAGTGCAAGGACTATTCCCTTTAATTTAGAAAAAAACAGATATCTTATTGTCTGATCTTGTTACCTCCTAGACTTCTCTTCTCTTCTTTAAGGATATGATTTTTCTCTCATCACACCCAATTTGGATCAAGGTACAACATGGAAACAAAGTAAAGACTGACAGAGTGCTTTCCATGGGGGGGGGAGGGAAGCAAGATTGGGGGGGGGAAATTGTAAAACTCAAATAATATCTTTAATAAAAATAAATAAAAAAAAGAAAATATAGGACTAAATAGATCTTTCCTTAAAAATGATAAAAAAAAAACTGGCATGTTCCACTTTTCTGAAACATTTTTCTTATGAGTTACTTCTTTTTTGCTCACCTTTTCTTTTTAGTATTAAACATAGTTCACCATTAAAATGATAATATATAAAAATACTTTATATACACGTATATATGTGTATATAACCAAGAGCTACCATTATATAACAGGAGATAATCTAGAAATCTTTGCAATAAAATCATAGACAAAGAAAAATGTCCATTGACACTACTTCTATTTGACAAAATCCTACAAATGCCTATTATAGAAATCAGACAAGAAAAAAGAAACTGAGGAAATAAATACAGAAAAAGAAGCAAAATTATCATTTTTTTTCAGATGATATGATGGTGTGCCTTAAGACTCCTAAGGAGTAAACTAAAAATTAATGAAAACAATTGATAATTTCACCAGACTCACAGGATACAAAATAAATTCACATAGATCATCAACATTTCTGAGTTAAACCTTGAGGGAAATTAAGGAGTCTAAGAAACAAAAAAGAGAGTGAGTGCATTGCAAGCAAAAGCATTGATATAGGAGATGGAATGCTTTGTATAAGGAATAGCAATAAAGTCATTTGGGCTGGCCCCAATCTACCTTTCCAATCTTTACTAGTGTTTGTGAAAGAAAGTAATGAGTAATTAGGTTGCAAAGGTAGGTTGGGGTTAGATTATACAGATCAATACCAAACAGAGAGATTCATATTTGATTTTGAGATAACAAGGAACTAATGGAATTTATTGAGTAGGGGAGTATACATGGTCAAACTTACATTTTAGAAAAATCCCTTTCATAGTTATGTGGAGAATAGATTAGAGAGGGGAAGGACTTGAAGCAGGAAGACCAAAAAAGAGTCTAAAGACAGTCTTTGCTTTATATGAGTAGACTCCCTCTGAAGAACTCTAATTAAAGAGATTTTTATGTGAATTTGCCAGCCTACCTGGGGGAAGGAGTGAGATAGGAAGGGGACCTTGGACCTGTGGAGGGAGGGACCACCACATAATTCAAAGATGGGGGAGGACCTGGAGCAGGAGGAGGAATGTGGAGTGAGGAGGAGAGCTGGGCCAGCCTCATAGTAGAAGAATGGAAGGGAAGGAGGCTGGCAGAAACATTGGAGCTCACATAGTCAAAGACAGGAGAGGATGGGAGATTTTCAGGGACAGGCGGGCAGTACCTGAGCATGGAAGACTAATAGAAGACAGAGGTGGGTCAGACAAGGCAAAGGTGTCCTCACCCTTTCACTTGAAGGGTGTTTTGTGTTTTTGTTTGTTTGATTTTTTTTTGGTAGGGTGAAGTGGGAGACATTGAAGTGCCTAGCTGAGGGGCAGAATTGGAAAGTGCAATAGTATTGTTTTCTTAGGGTTTACATGGGGTAACACAGGAGTTTTTTTGGAAATGCAAATTTCTTTCAGAATTCTTAAGTTGAATTTGTATGATGTGAATTTACATAAAGTGAAAACTGGTTATATTGTAATTGTCTAGGGGAAAAGTGACAAGATTTCCAACTAGAATGGTGGTTAGTTATATGAAATGACAAAGAGATCTATTTTGATCCTCCATAATGAGCTAGAAGCCACTAGCAGTTGAAACTAGGAAAGGGCCATTGGGGCTTTGTCTGAAAGAGAGAAAATTTAAAGAGTACTGAGGACAGTTGTGTTTCTCTAAAAGAAGGTGGGGTAAGATCCTAGTTGATGGGATAGTGAAAGCAGAGGCCAGTCAAAGAAGTAGTGACAGAGGGGACGTATGCAGTAGCTCAGCTATAGATGTATGAGGAAGAGGTTCCCCAGGTGTGGGAAAAGAGAAGAAGGGCAAGATTCAGAGAAGGAATGAGGATATTCAACTGCTCATTCTAAGTGATGAGAGAGACTGATACTCAGGAAGAGTCAGTGTGTCCATTGAGCTTTGGCCATATTTCAGAAGGTCAACTTATAGAAAGAGTAATGGACTAGGAATCAAAACCAAGTCCCTGCTGGGTCACTAAGTCTGGTTGGTTGTTTCTTTATCTCTACATGGAGGAGGAGATTGGGTAAAACTTCTTTGATTTCATTTCAACTCAATTCACTTTCAGACACTTAAACTTTACCTTGGAAAGCATAGTGAAATCACTTTCAGTCCAAATGAAGCAGCTGTTTTAGACATCCCTAAGATCCCTATCAGATCTTACATTACCTTCTGAGGGGTTCAGTTAATGGCAGCTTCAAGTCCTCTTTCAGCCCCGACTTCTAAAGAGTGATTTGTTGTTATCATTCCACCCCATTAAACAGACTTCTCAACTAAACCAGACTCACAGTCATTTTCAGTTGACTCCTCTTGGTGACCCCATTTAGGATTTTCTTGACAGAGATACTGGAGAGGTTTACCATTTCCTTCTACTTAGCACTAGAAATCAAAGATGTCTCCAATTAACTGCCTTCTTTTCCCCTGGGACAGTCTTTCTAATAGTAGTACCTGTGCCCCTTCTCTATATTGAGAGCTTCCATTAATGTTGCTTAGCTAGGTCATTATTTGTGGTATTTACTCCAGCCTCAAAAACCATCAATATCAAAATAAGCAACCTACCTTCTGTTCTTCATCTATAAGTACATTCTATCTCCTGTATGTAATTTTCCCTGGCTATCCCTCTGCCTCTTAGAAAATATTTCTTTCTGGGCCCATCTCAAGTGCCACCTCTTACATGGGGCCTTTTCTGAATACCACCCCAAATTGTTAGTGCCACTCCCACCCACCCAAATGACTTTGTATAAATTTTGTATTCACTTATAAGGGTACATAATATTTCCTGTAATGATTAAAGTCTAATGGGATGTAAATTCCTTGAGTGGGAGTATTTTATTTTCATCTTCTCATTCCCAAAGATAAGATAATATTTGGCACATATTATTTATTGGAGCTTAATTATTGATTGATAGACTTTGATCATTCTTCGGGAGTATGCTAGTAAATATTTAACGGTCTCCTGAGAAAAAATATTTGTGACACACTTTTTAAATTTAATCTGCATTTATTAACATTTTCTTCATTCCTTTCTGAAGTCTGGAAATCAATAGAATGAAAAAAAATTCTGATTTTTAATGTTTGTCATTTTTTTAATGTTTGTCATTTTTGAGGGGTAAATCAAAATTTTTCTCTTTCTACTCCATTTCATCAAACTGGTTCCATCATAGCACTGAGTCAATTCTAGGGAGAGGATGATGCCTCATGTGACCTTTATTTATAAGAATCCAAGATTTAGAACTGGAAGAAATATTAAGATATCAGCTATTACAATTCATATATTAAGAAGTTGAGACCCAGAGAGGAAAAATGATTTGTCTAAGGTCACTCAGGTGCTAAGTAGCACAGGAATCTAGTGTCCTTTCCAACCCACCATGCTGCTTCCTCATGGAATAACTCATGGACTATGGCTCTCATTGGCTCATCCCTGAGTAACTTGCTAATATGAATTGTTCTGACATTTTAATTGCCACTAGTTTATCACAGAACAATATAAGATATTGAGGAACCTGCTCCTACAGTCTAGGAAGAAGGGTTTTGTTGAGGTAGGCCAAGTAGGAATAGAGAAGACAGTGTAGGGGCAAGAGAAAGTAAAATTTTAGGATCCGAGGATTGAGATTTCTAAGAGAGTCAAAGAGAGCAGAACATGAAGTTCAAGCAGTCAGTATCTTGGAAGTCCAGAGAAGGAAGAGGTGAAAGAAATGTAATTAAATGATATGGAAATGTGTTATACATTTGTACATGTATAACCTTATTTCAAATTGCATAGTATCCTAGAGTGGGAGGAAGGAAGAGTAGGAAGGAAAAAACTTTCCAAAAATAGATGTTGAAAAAATAAATAAAAATTATTTTAAAAAATGAAATAATAGGGGTAGCAAGGTGGTGCAGTGGATAGAGCACTAGCCCTGGAGTCAGGAGGACCTGAGTTCAAATTCGACCTCAGACACTTAATAATTACCTAGCTGTGTGGTCTTGGGCAAGTCACTTAACCTCATTTGCCTTGCAAAAAAACCCCTAAAAATGAAATAATAGTAATAATTTTAAAAGACTTCAAGATATTGCAGAAGGAATGGTTGATATATATATGTATATATGTGTATATATATATATATATATATATATATATATATATATATATATATCCATTATTTATCCAGTTCTAGCCCTCACTGGTCCAGTCTTCATTCTCCCCCATTTTCTGAGCAGCCTAGGAGACATTATAGCCCCCAACCCAATCCCATTCCTTTCTCCCCTATTAAGCCCTTGGTCCCTTTATGTTCTGTCCTGACAAATGGCATCAACTGGTTTCTGAATTCCTTGCCACACAACTTAGTCTATGGCAGAGGAAGGACTCAAATGTTTTGATTTTTTCCTTTGCCTTGCTCCCTGAAGGAAGAAAAGCCTCTCCAGGTTAATGACTTGGGAATCTAGGATAAAAGAGACACAGGCCAAATCTAATTAGCAAACATCAAACCGGGCAAACAGAAGGAGAGAACTGCCTGAAGGCCCTTCACTCTTATTTTTGCTTTATGGCTTCAGGGAAGCAGACTCCAGAGGCCTGTGGCATCAACACCTTTGCCAAATCCAACTCATCAACTATATCTAGGTTCAACAAGAACCTAGGACACCTAAAGGCAAGCCCAAACAAAAAACTGATAGGGAAGGAGAGCTAAAAAAAACAAAGCCAAGCTTCTTGTGTACTATCTTGTGTACTATCATTATCCTGTAAACTTCCCCTTATTAGGCTATTGTGCCTCCTCACCTCACCCTGCCATGGTGAACCTGTCCCCTGCAAACCCTTTAAAATACATATAAAAAATTGTTTGCTCTTTTCTGGGAAGCAGAGCAAAGGAGAAGCTGAAGATGTCAGATCCCTCCTCTGTCACAGACTTAGCTGGATGGCAAGGTGAAGAGGGGGTCACCATGCCACAAGCCAAGACAGGACATGAAGGAGCCAAGGGCTTGCTGGGGTTAGAAAAGAATGAGGCTTGTTGGGACAGCAGTGTGCCTAGGACCAATGAAAACTAGGACTGGATAAATAATGAATATAGAGTAACCATCCCTTCTGTAGTATCTTGAAGTGTTTTAGAATTATTACTATTATTTTCATTAAATTTCTTCTGTATAAATTAAACAACAATAATAAAAAAATGAAACAGTAAAACAAAACCAAATGCTATATAATTGTGATTAGTCTAATCTTGGCCTCCAGAGAAGGGAATTGAAAAAAAAAGCACCTTTGTGTTCTTTCATTGATGAGGAGGACAAAATGATAACATACACAGTCAGATTGGATGTATCTAGTGGTTTTACTCAACTTTTTTTTTTAATTATAAGGAAAGGCTTATTCTGGGAATGAGGGCAGAGAGGAGCAGCATTCAGAATTACTGTCATTTAAAACAAAAGCATTAACAAAGTTATCAAAAAAAAGGTTTCTGTGGAAATACTAAAAATATTTGTTCCACCAGAGAATGTCTCTTACAGGGTGTATCGAACTTTAAAAAACAACCCCCACCTCACAGCTGTGAAGTCAAACTTACTAAAAAGGACAATAGATGGTAAGTAAGGGAATGGGAGGGTTAGTAAAGACGTAAGGGAAAAATTTGTGCATGTCAGAGCTTCTCCGCATAGGCTTCCTATTGTTTTAGAGTGCAGGAGAGAAGGTGCCAACAGTGTACAAAGGTGTGCTCAACAATTCAGATGAATATTTTTTCTTCTAGGGATTATAAAGACAGCTCTTTGGTCCTGGGCAAGAATGACTATATTTGTAGACCAAACCTATTAGTAAAAGAACCTTAGGATCCCCCCAGTGGAATTCTCCAATGTGCAGGTCTCTACAGGTAATTCATGATCATAGACCAAGATAAATGTCTTTGCAAACTAAGTTTCAAACTGGAGTGCATGCTCACAGTAAGTGAAGCTTACCTTCCCACCCCTAAGCTGACCCATGGGGTTAGAGCTACTGATGTTTCCTCCATCCTCAGAGAATCCAAGGAGTTTGGTTCCATTTCAGGGCTTACAGACCCTTACTCTCTAAGGGTATGTTGTTGCTCAGTAGGAGAAAAGTTAAAAAATGTGGATAATCAAGGGCAAACCTCTCACCTCTTTAAGGAAAAACTGAAAGTGAATGTCTTACTGAAAATATGTTTATAGTTCACTTTCCTATAGTAATACAGCATGTTATATAAGAAAAAGGAGTGGGAAAATAATCAAAGGTACCCCCCTTCCCCTTTTCCTCTCCCTGCTTCCCCCCCACCTCCTCCCCACCTCCCCACATAAAGCAGTCTGTGAGCTGAGGATAATATTCAACCAGAGATGTGAAAGCTTTTTTAGATATTTGCGCTCGTCCTACCCCACCCACTCCCCCCAACCCCCAAGAAAAGCTGTTCTGACTCAGCGTGTCCCTTGACTTCCTTATTTTTTCTGTATGATACCATCATTCTTTACACAGACTCCAAACCTCCCTAACCTTTGACTACTTCTCTTGCCTTATTATCTACATGCAATCTTAATCTTGTCAAAACTTTTTTTATTACCTTTAGCTTGCCTTTTATTCCCAATGCCAAAATCCCAATTCAAGGTTTTCTTCCCTTCTGTCTTCATTATTACAATGGCCTCACAATCTGTAGCTTCTTTTCACTCCAAGCCTCCCTACACATCATCACCATTAACCATCCAGAAACACTATTTAAAAAAAAATCATCTCTTGCTCACCTCAAAAACCAACAATGGTTTCCTTCTGTTTTCACGATAAATGTTCAGCCTCTTTAAACTATCCTTTAAGGCCTCCATAATTTATTTCTTATTTCTTCTTCTATTATATCTTATTTCTTACTGCTCCCCAATTTAAACATGTAGGTTCCAGAGAGGTTGATCTCTTTAAATTCCTTCTTTAGTGTCTTTGACCATGTATGTCATCCACCTGGAATTCCTTTCTCCTTCAATTCCCCATAGCTAAAGCCTACCATCTTTGAATGCCCAGCTCTAGACTTATTTCCCCTTAAATAAACTTCTCCTCTTTGAACTTCTATAGTATTTTGTGTCTGATTTGGCAATTACCACACAATGGGAGACAGGCACATGGTGTGATGTAGAAGCATTACCCTAATAATCCTAAAGCTTGAGTATCTATTGATTCCTATCTCTGGAGTAAATCTGCATGATTTGTAGATCCTGGCCCTTAATTTCCTTATCTTCAAAATGAGGATGTTAAATTCCATCACATCTGAAGTTGGTTACAACTCTGAAATTCTATGCTTTATAGGTTTTAACTTTTCAGAGAAGTAATATAACTTATCTCCCCAACTAGAATGTAAACACTTTGAGTTCAGGGATCATTTGTGTATTTTGTACCACTCCCTCCATCCCTTTTAGTTCAGTGTACATTGCTTATACAATAAGCACATCTGTTAAATGAATATCTAAGTACTCCACTGGAAAATAGTCTCCCCCAACCTCAACGGTCCTCTTCTTTGTAGGTTTCCAAGGGTCCATAGAGTTGGAAACTTTTTGGACCATTCTAGTGGACTTCACATTCTAGGGGACTTCAATGATGGTCCATTGGGGTAGGATAGTCATGAAGGACTATCATCACTACCATCACCAATCTAAGAATCTGCTCCTAATGAACTATACTAGATGGTTAACAGAAATTATATAGTATGATTGATGGACATCCCTATATTAATCTTACATTAAAAAAAATTGAATCCCAGAATTCAAAAGTTGGAAGGAATCTCAGATCATCTCTTCCAATGGCCTTATTTTTATCCTTGAGGAAACCAGGTCCCAAGTCCCAGAAAGGGTGAGTCACACACACACACACACACACACACACACACACACACACACACACAATAAATTAGAACTCATCTGCCAGCTCGTAGAATGATTTTTTCTAATATCATCACTCTTCACATGACATCATGTGTCTTTTAGCTCAACTTCCCATGGAATCACAAGTGATAACAAGAAGAGTCAGAACACAATGTTTCCAGGACAGGATGTAATCCTGTGGGCAAGCAGGAAGAGGGAGGCAGAGATGAAAACTGAAGAGGGAAGAAGGGTCCTGGCTAACTCAAGCTGAATTATTGAGCAATTATATGGGCTTCATAAAAGCTCCAGTCAGAATATAATACAGCAAATGTTTATTTTTTTTTGAACCTCTGACCTTTTTTTGTTTTTACATCACCTCTACTTTTGAAATGCACCCTTCTTCTGCCTCCTCCCCAGCCAGACCTTATAATAAAGAATAAAAAAGAAAAAGAGTTCTGCAAAACCAAGCAATACATCAATACATCAAGTCTGATAGTGTATGCAACACAACAAACATTTTTAAGTGTTTTTTTTATTATTATATGTTTATCTGGGGAGATAAAAGTTTAGATAAGAAATGATTATTGTAAGTTCCTGCCTTCAAGAAACTTACTAATATGTACAAATAACTATATTTCGTTTATACCATGTTAGTATTTAAAAGAGTTTTTAAATTTTATTAATTTTTTAATTAACAAAATCTATTTTTCTTCTTTCTACTTTCCCTTCCCCAATGGAAAAACAAAAGCAAAAGCAAAATTCTTGTAAATAGTCAAACAAAGCAAATTCCCTCATTGGATATGCCCCAAAACTGTATCTGCAGCTTGAGTTCATCATCTCTTTAGAAAGTTTTAAAAGAGTAGTTCTGGGGAAGATCAGAGGGAAAAAGTAATTAGCAGTAGAGGGTACCAGGCAAGGCTCTCCAGGGGAAATGGCACTGCAGTAGATATGAAAAGGTGGATAGCAATTGGGGTTCAAGGATGGCAGGGTACCCTTGCTTGACTAGAGTATGGGATATTGGGAGGGAAATAATAGGTAAAAGGCTAAACCAAGAAAGAAGACATAGATCTTAGCAGGATGTCAAGTTTGCCAGTGACTCCAAGGTAAAGAAAAAGTAGAAATATAAATGAAGAGAAGAGGGTAAAGCCAGAATCATGGCAGAAGGACCCAACAGGACTGGCTCAACAGTTAAATGCAAAGCAAATGTCAGCCAGAAGTGGAATCAATCTTAACTGGAAAGAAGATAGTTAAAAACAAGGCAGAATTTATCAATGGGGGTTAATAACTGGGATAAAGGAAGCTCAAAATTGAAAAATTAGTTGGACATTCTAGCAGTCCCTTGGAAAACTTCAGAAAATTATTGTTCAGTAGATAGAGCACCAGCCCGGGAGTCAGGAGAACCTGAGTTCAAATCCGGTCTCAGACACTTAATAATTACTTAGCTGTGTGGCCTTGGGCAAGCCACTTAACCCCACTGCTTTGCAAAAACCTAAAAAAAAAAAAAAAGAAAAGAAAACTGATGTCCTCAATAGGTAGTAGTTCTCAGTGAGGCTTTTCCTCTCAGACATGAAGCATTTTGTTTTAAAGCTATCTAAAGAGATGGCAGCTAGGTGGCAAAGGGCAGGTGAGTGGTACAGCAGATAAAATGTTGGTCCTGGAGTCAGGAAGACTCTCTTCCTGAGTTAAAATCCCAGCCCCAGACACTTATTAGCTGTTTGACTCTGGGTAAGTCACTTTACCTTGTTTGTCTCAGTTTCCTCATTTGTAAAGTGAGCTGGAGAAGGAAATACAACTGAAACAAGTGAACAACAATAAAAAGAAGATAAACTCAGGGTTCAGAATGAGGCATAATTTTTGGATGTGGCCAATGAAATAATTTGCTTTACTTAACTATGTATATATATTTTACAAGAGTTTCTTTTTCTCTCCCCACCCATGACAGGAGGGAAAAGTGAAAGGGAAAGAAAATAGGGTTTTGCTAATTGAATAAAATTAAATTTTGAAAACTCTCTAAAGCACTTGCATGATATAGCAACTACCCCTCTGATGTCCCATTCTGTGTCAGTGTTATTTGGATGAATGAGCCCTGAGGGGGGCATTATGTAATAATAGTAATTTATAATAATAAATTTAAATTAATAAATAAATAAAATTTAATAATACATTAAAATAATAAATAATTTATAATAAAAATAATAAATAAAAAAGCACTTGAATGGCACTTTAAGATTTAAGTGCTTTGAAAATATCTCAGGTATTATCATTATTTTACAAAGGAGGAAGTTAAGAAGATTTACCCAGGGTCACATAATTAGTAAGTGTCTGAGTCAAAATTTAAACTCATGTCTTCCTCACTCTAAGTTCAACATTCTTGTTGTTTATGTGTTCAACCATTTCTCTCACATACATTTGGGTTTGTTTTTATTTTGGCAAAAATACTGGGTCATTCCTTCTCCAACTCATTTTACAGATGACCCCATCTGAGGCAGAGTTAGATGACTTGCCCAGAGTCACACAGCTAGTAATTGTCTGAGCCCAGATTTGAATTTACAAAGATGAGTCTCCCTAACTACAGGTCCAGCACTTCGTCCACTGAGTCACCTAGCTTCCCATTTGTTTATGTACCTATATTTATATTGTATACCCCTCATTAAATATTGACTCCTCCAGGATAAGGACTCTTTGGGGGTTGTTTCTTCAGTCTCAACACAGTACTTTGCATTCATTAGGAACTTAATATTTGGGGCAGCTAGGTGGAGTAGTGGATAAAGCACCGGCCTTGGAGTCAGGAGTACCTGGGTTCAAATCCGGTCTCAGACACTTAATAATTACCTAGCTGTGTGGCCTTGGGACCTATTAACCCTATTTGCCTTGCAAAAACCTAAAAAAAAATGGAACACTAAGGAATCAGTTTATATCACAGGAGCAGGAACCTAATAATTGCTGATTCCAACTAAATACTACTCCCCAACTCAAAAACCCTCAATGATTTTCTTATCTAGAATAGTGGTTTCCCCATGAGATGTTCAAAATGATTCATTAAATGTGGGGGAAAATATTAAAACTTCTATCTATATGTATCTTAGCTTTTTTTAAAATAAACTTCACAACATTTTATACATAGACATTTAGTACATATGTCACTTGAACCCATGTCAGGTAAGATATCTGAGTTATCATCCTAAGGACAGAGTAACAAATCCATGACACAAACAGGTTAATCATAGAATTCTACTTTGTTTACTTTCAGAAAAATTGTCATTTATGTGTGTCTGATTAAGTGGGTTAAAGGATTATAACTAGTTTTAACTAAACTAAACAAAATAGACAAGTGGATTAAAAAGATTCCTACAGAAAAATCACAGATTGAAGATAATTTTGATAAAGTGAGCACAAACCTACAAGAACATGCTAGAGTTAACACCTCTATTCCTGAGACTGTCACAAGTCACAAAACAAAAGAAAAACAATGATGATCTAATAAAATCTCACAAGATGCTGATCAAAAATTTGAAATTATCAAGATTATTTGAAATATAGATTTATATTCCCCTATGGTTAGTTCATGATTAAGCTCATTCTTAAGTGAATATTGTACCCTGAGATATTAGTGAATAAGAGTTTGAAATCATTATAACTAGCAAGACCATTTAAAAACAACTTTTGCAGTTGAAAATGTCACCTATTAAAACTCTTATCTGCACACTAAGTTTTGAAAAGTGAAATCCAAATTTTCTGACCTATTTAAATTTTTCCAAGTGGAAAGTCTCAGTGTGTTTTGAACTCACTTGTAAAAATAGAAAAAAATGCAACATCTTCCAATTTCTACCTTACATCTAGGAAGATGGAAATTTACCAGCTGAATTTCAATCAAAAAACCTTGTATAATTGGTGGGTGGGATTGAAAAAGGAGTGTCATGTTTTACTAAGCACAGCCAATGATGCATTTCCTCTATTTGGAACTAATCTTTGTGAGATATCTTGTTCAGCTATGACAGCCATTAAAATCAATTATCAGAAAAAAGCAAACTTAAGACCAGTCCTAGGAATCACTTTGTCACAGAATGTTAAAACAAGATTTAAAAAATAATTAAAGAATATTCTATTTTCTTTCCCAATTAAATGCAAAGACAATTTTTAACATGCATTAAAACATATTTTGAGTTCCATTTTTCTCTCTCTCACTTCCCCCTCCTTGAAATGGTAAGCAATTTGATATATAAACCAAGACTTCAAGCATTTTCAATTTCCTTGTCTTGTCCCACTAAAAGACTAAGGAACAGTTAGATAAATAGCTGAGAGTATGCAAAAAACCATAAAAGAGAACATATTTAGGTAGAGGAGGGTATCTACAGGGCTAGATGCTTCAGAGGACTCAAGGAGGATGAAAAATGAGAAGAAACCTTTAGATTGGACAATTAAGAGATCTTTGCCAACTTTGAAGATAGTAGTTTCACTTAAGGTTTAGGAATATCACAAACCTGGGCTAGGTGGCGCAGTGGATAGAGCGCCGGCCCTGGAGTCAGGAGTACCTGAGTTCAAATTCAGGCTCAGACACTTAATAATTACCTAGCTGTGTGGCCTTGGGTAAGCCACTTAACCCCATTGCTTTGCAAAACCCTTGAAAAAATATCACAAACCTGTATATGGAATTCTAGAAAAAGAATCCTTTCCCTGGTTGGGCAGAAGCCAATCATTAAATAACTAATCCAACTGAGAGCATAGGGAAGAAGGTGCTAAAATGGGGAAATAGCATGGGGTGATAGAATGGTCACTAAGTAGCCATCAGGAGACCTGGATGGTCCTGAGACTGATCCTGTGATCATGAGCAAGTCACTTCTTTAGACCTCAATTTCCTCATCTGGAAAATGAGGGGGTTGGGCTGTCTTAATAAACACCCTAACTCAGGAGGGGTGAAGGCTTGGATCTGAATCCCATCTCTAATATTTATAGCCTGTATGGCTTTGGGATAAATCACTTAAGTTCCCAGATCCCAGCTTCCTTAGAAGACCTTCCAAGAGCCTTCCTAATTCTACCTCTATGTAAACTAGGGAATGATCTCTGACATCTTTTCAGGGTATATTACAAATTAAAAATTTCACATTTTTCTGTCAATAATTGTCCAGTACTTTGTACATATTTTCCCCCCTACAGGTTGGTTACAATTCACAGATAGATGGAGAGCCAGAGAAAAATTTTTGGACTGGACTTTCCCTCCAAATACTTTTAAGTTTAATGAGTTAGCTATACTAAAAAGCACCTTCTAACTAACTTTTTTAGAATGAAGAGTTTTGTCTTTTATTAGGCTGCAAAGAGAGCTCACTTACATCTAAACAAGTTCACATTTTGGCACTGTATGCTTGCTATAGAAGTCAAGAATGATTTTAAAAATATTAAAGAATGATTGCATTAATATCAGATACCTGAATCAGTGAAGTGTGGATGAAAGTATGAAGGAAAGTAAGACTGGTAAAATATCCCTTCCTCCATACAGAATTGTTGTTGTGGAGTTCTTTTTCAGTTGTGTTTGACTTTGTGACCCCAATATTTTTTTTAGTTTTTCCAAGGCAGTGTGGTTAATGACTTGTCCAAGGTCACACAACTAGGTAATTATTAGGTGTCTAAGTTGGATTTGAACTCAGGTCCTCCTGACTCCAGGGCTGATGCTCTATTCATTGCACCACCTAGCTGCCCAATGCATTTTGTAATGCCATTTAAAATTTTCTTGATAAAGATACTGGTGCTATTTTCATCTCTAGTTTATTTTACAAAGGAGGAAACTGAGGCAACCCGGGTAAAGTGACTTGCCCAAGGTCACACAGTTAGTAAGTGTAGGACCAGATTTACACTTAGATGAGTCTTCTTGACAGTAGACCCAGTGCTCTATCTACTGTACCACCTAGCCTGCCCCTCTACTCCAAGTACCATGTGATAAAACCTCACGAGAATTATAAAATGTTTAACTTCCATCTTATAACTGCCACAAGATAAGAGTTAATTCAGCTCTAACACTCACTTCCTTTGTAGATGTACACTCACTTACAAAATAGGATTCAACTCAAACAAATAAATTATTCTTTTCGGGCAATCTGTCTTTGTTGTTCTATCCGAGGCATGATAGCTGTTTAATGACCTTTCCTACCCTACTGTTTTTAAATTACATTTGAGAACTTTCTGGTACTTTAGTGACTCATTTCCCCAGCTTCCCTTTTGATGACTTTTGGAATTATGAATGAGGTTGTGGCTTCAAGTCAGTTGCTCGGAAGTGAAAGCTGTAAACAGAAAATTTGTTTGGAGCTGTCAGTAGAACAGTACTTGATGGTCATTGCCAAGGTCAGATTGTGTGGGACCTGAAACCCCCTTTTTTTCAATGTCACATGAAAGATTTCATTTCATTTTATTTAAGAAAGGGCCTGTGATTTCTTTGATATAGGTATCTCCCAAGTGAAAATTCCCTCTCCCAATGTGGATTAGCATTCTCTCTGCAATGTATATTTTTAGACAGTTGCTTGGGGTAGGAAGATGTTAAATGACCTGCCCACAGTCTCTTTGAGATACAGACCTAGTAGTGGTATTGCTTGAACAAAGGATATGCACAATTTTATTGCCCTTTGGACATAATTCCAAATTGTTCTCCAGTATGGTTGGATCGATTCACAACTCCACCAGCAATGCAAGAGTCTTCCAGTTTTCTCACATTTCTCATCCTCCAATATTAATCATATTCCTTTTTTTTATCATATTAGAGACCAGTCTCATCTACTACAAGATACTATAGTGGCCTGTCTATAGAAAGCACAGAGTCATTTTGTTGAATTTAATGAATTTTGGCTGACTTGGCATATGGGATTTTAAAAAAAGATAGGGATGTGGAGTTCAGGTCATTGAAAAGACCACAGAGCCAAATGGAAAGAATGCTGATTTCAGAATCATTGGGTCTCAGTGTAATAATATTATTGATAAAGAAGCAAGAAGTCTGTAGCTAATTCAGCCCTTGCACTCTTTCCCTTCATCAATGTACAGTCAATTAAGAAATAGGAGTAACCAAACTGATGGAGGTGAATATAAATGAGTTCTCTCTATGACATCTGGGACAGTGGTCATCCAGGATCTATGTTTTGATCTCTGACAATGAGGAGCTTACTGTCTCCTGAGTTTATTCCACTTGGTGACAGCTTTGATTGCCAGCATATTTTTTTCTTTTTTGCTTTGCACAGAATAATTACCTAATTTCTTGAGTTGAATACAATTGGGGTTAAAAATTTGTCTCTCTGAAGCTTCCATCCTAGAGATGTCAGTTGTAATCTTCCTTAGATACCTACTAAGCAAGTTATTTTTTCCTTACTAGGTCTCAGTTTCTTTATCTTCCAAAGGGATGACTGGGTTAATGACATATAAGACCTACTTTACCACACATCATTTTATTCCATCTTGTGGTACAGTGTAAAGATCTGAGTTCAAATTATATTTCTGCACTAAGTAGCTGTGTGACCTTGAATAAATCTCTGTCCCTCAGTTTCCTCATCTGTAAAATAATGTCAGGAAGACTTCTTTTCCAAAGTTAAAATCCAGCCTCAGTGGGTGACCTTGGACAAATCACTTAACCCTCTTTGCCTCAGTTTCCTTATCTGACAAATGAGCTGGAGAAGGAAATAGCAAATTTTTGCCAAGACAACCCCAATGGAATCATGAAGAATCAGACATGACTAAAAAATAAAATCTTTACACTAGATGATCTTAAGTTCCCTTCTAAGACTAAATCCTGGAAGTTCTCCCATAAATTTCATATATATAGTGCCAAACTTGAATTTGAAATGTGAAGTTGTTGTAATGGTGGTGGTGGTTGTGGGTATTGTTTGTTGGTATTGTTTCATTTTAGCTGTATCTGTCTCTTCCTGAGCCCATTTTGGGGTGCTTAAGATACAGAACACTTCACAAATGAGTTCAAGTGAAGTATAAGCCGTCCTAGAACAATGTCTTCTGGGAGGAGTGTGAGAGTGTACACCAGCTCTAAGGGGAGAAACTGTATGTATATATATATATATATATATATATATATATATATATATATATATATATATATATATATATATATATACAGAAGGGAGAGGGTCTAGGTCAAGGTTTTGCCTTGATTAAGCTCATTTGCAGTATGGAGCTTACATACAAACTAAATGTGCATCAAAGTCATTTGCTACTTTTCCAGACTTTGCCTGGGGCTGTCTTTGGCTCCCAAGACCTTGTCTTGTGATGGTTTGGCATGATCTGCCTTATTCCTGAACTACCTCATGGAAATGAATCAGAACCTGTCAGTATCATCCATAAAAGTCCCAGGATATTCTTCTAAATAGTATATCTACATATATATATGAAAACTCAGGAGATCCAGTGAGGAGTCCTATCAGGGGGCTGTGTCTTATTACTAGAAACCCCTATTGAAATACCTAATCTGGTAATGAAATAAATCTGGGACTCTGGAAGTTGAGAGAGCTCTGGCAAGCCAATGAGAGGGTTTCCTGAAGACTGACTCATAGAATTGGACCATAGAGCCAGGATAGAATCATAGAAATCATTCAACGTGGTCTTCCTGTGATTATAATAATAGTAATAAGAGCTAGTACTTATATAGTTTTTTAAGTTCTGCAAAATACATTACATATGTTATCTCATTTGATGCTTACAGCAATCTTATGAGATGCTATTATTCTCATTCTCATGAGATTAAGAGAGTGACTTGGCCAGTGTCACACCAATTGTTCTCGGGGAGGATTTGAATTCAGGCCTTCCTAACTCTAACCCAACATTCCATTTTATAAGTGGCCTTCCAAGCAGTGACTTGCCCAAGAAGACAAGTTTTCTGATATTATTTCCATTTCTTTCTAATATACTCCAGGGCTTCCCCTAAAAAATTCTTTGGAAATGTCAGAAGAATTCAAGACTGGCAAGATTATTTGAAAATGGCTTAGGTTCCAGGTCTGTGGGTTGCATCTTAGTTGGGGAAGAATACCCTCTGATAGAGAACAGGGTTATTGGTTGTTGCTTTTTAACATTTTCATTGTATTTTTCTGTTCAACAGATCTATTCAAAATTGTTATGGTGATGGTTCAGTTGCTTCAGTTATAAGGCAACTCTTTGTTGGATAAAATCCCACTTGAGGTTTTCTTGGCAAAGATACTGAAGTGGCTTGACACTTCTCCAACTCATTTTACAGTTGAGGATACTAAGGTAAACAGGGTTCAGTGACTTGCCCAGGGTCACACAGGTAGTAATTGTCTGAGGCCAGGTTTGAGTTCAGGAGGATGTCTTCCTGACTCCAGATCTGGTGTCCTATCCCTAAACTGTGTCACTTAGATATCCTCAAATCAATGTAGGACTAATTTTCCCCATTCATTCTAACAGTACAAAGAGAGAAAGAGACCACAGGGAACAGGGGAACATACAGACAGAAAGCCAGAAGACAAAAGACAGGCACAAAAGGGGAAAGGGCATATGACAGAGACATCATAACTCCATCTGACAAAATGTGCCTTGTTCTAGTAAATAGATCCCCACCAAACCCCTTGCCTCTTTCCTTTGGGAGGAGAGAACATTAGTTTCTGTCAGGCCCAGAAAGGAAACCAGTCTGAGGAGTTAAGAACCTGTATCTGAAAGACTGACATGTCAAATATAGCTTTCTGGAAGTTTCTTGGACAGTTCAATTAAATTGTTTTCACTTAGCGCAAAAGTCAGAGATTCCTTGTATTCACTTTAATTTCCCATCCCCAAACTCAAGATATTAAACACAGTGTAGAACTCAGAGGCAAGAAGACCTGAGGTTACTGGTTAACTTACTGGTTCTCTAACTTTAGGCAAATCATTTAACTGTGTCTCAAGTTGTTCATATCTAAAATGGGGATAATAATAATAGAACCTAATTCATAGGTTTGATATTAGGATTATATAAGATGATCCATGAAAAACACTTTGCAAACCTTAAAGCACTATATAAATTCTAGTTATTTTGTTGAATCTTTTTACTTGTGTCTGACTCTTTGTGACCTCATCTAGGGTTTTCTTGGCAAGAATACTGGAGTGGTTTGCCATTTCCTTCTTCAGCTCATTTTGCAGATGAGGAAACTAAGGTAAACATGTTTAAGTGACTTATCCAGGGTCACATAGCTAGTAAGTGCCTGTGGTTGGATTTGGACTCAGGAAGAGGAGTTCTGCACCACCTAGCTCCCCAATTGGATAGGGTGGATAGAGTGCTGGGTTTGGAGTCAGGAGGATGAGACACGTCTTAAGTCTAAGAGGCTTAAAAAGGGAGTGCTCAAGTCTAGAGGAGGAGTCAGGACAAAAGGCAACATAGGGAAAAGCAACAGATGGAAGAGAGATGCCAAAAGTGCATTCAGGCAGCCGGGTAAATCTCAGGATCATGGACTTCTGGTTAGTTAGGATGTCAGATGAATCAACCTGGAAGGGAGGTGGGCTCAAAGATGTGTTCCTGATGAGTACAAGAGGCTTTACACAAGTAGCAGGACAGACTTGGGACCGTTGATGAATCTTAGAAGAGAGGTTCACCATGGAAGTCAGATTATAAAGCATGAGAAGCCCTCAAATGTGAAATTCTAAGAACTCAAAGAAAAAGTGATTATGGGGGGCGAGGGAGAGGGAGAAGGCTGATTTTCTTAACAAGACAGTATGAAGGGAACTCACCAGCCAATTTAGATTTCAGAAATTGAAAGCAGGGGCAAGGAAAAGAGACAGCACAAAGTCAAGGCATAGCTAATCCTATATGAACAATTTCAGAAGTGCTAATGCTCAGAAGGAGCAAAGGCAGGTGAGGAAACAAGCTGACAATAAAAAAATGGTAGTAGGTCTTTTTTTTCATGTTTTATTGGGAAAAAATGAAGAAAATCAAAGAAAGACACAGACCCACTGATTGTGAAGGATGGGTGTAATGATAATGGACATCTGAGAGAAGAGAAATCTTATCTTTCTTTTTTTTGTTTCTGCCAACCAGGATGAGCTTTGGATGAGAAAAGAAGAAGAAATGAAAGTGGGAAATAGGAAGCTGAAACCTAATATGAGTAGGGAGATAGTAAGAGTATATGACAGCACCTCTCAGTCCTTGATGAGCTCGTGTTACCAGGAAGAGACAAAGCTCTATTCCAAGGTAAGAAGTGATGGAGAAGATACTCTCAGCGATCTTGGAATGATTGTGGAGGAAGGGAGAGGCACAAAAGGATTGGATATGGACAAATATCATGAGGCTTTTTGAAAGATAGGAGTGAATAAGATTTATATCAATTCCTAGCAAAATTCTAGATTATTTTATGAATGGGATATTAGTGAGACTCTAAAAAATGCTGAGGTAACCAACACTTATTAGACTCTAACTGTAAGCTAGGATACAAATATAAGCAAGGAGCTTACATTCTAATGGAAGAAGATATCTGTCTATCTATTATCAATAGGTATATTCACACATATGTTATATATATATGACTATATAAATATATATCTATATATGGAACTGAAAAGAACATATAATTAATATACATCTATATATGGAGCTGAAAAGAGGGAGAGGGAGGATGAAGGGAAGGTACCCCAGAGTCCAGAGCAGGGAGAGGAATGAAGGATAACTGGCCTGGGTCCTTCTTCAGAATGGAGGATCTAAGGATGAATTCCCCAATGGGAGAAGGAGGGATGAGGGCAAAGGATGGAGAGATGTTGCAGGGTGAGAAAATCACAAAAAAATTAGTATGTCAAGTCATGTCAAGCTAAACTCGTGACTTTTTTTGAATGTTATTTTATTTTTTCAACTACATGCAAATATAGTTTTTAACATTTATCTTTTTGTAAGCTTTTGAGTTCCACATTTTTCTACTGCTCTCCCTTTCCTCCCCCCCTACCCCAAGACAGTGAGTAATCTGATGTAGATTATACATCCTCATGTAGACAAGATTACTTGACTTGTAGATCAGAGGAGTATTATGAATAAAGTTAACCTAGATTTTAGCAAAACTTTTGACAAAGTATTTCATCCAATTCTTCCTTAGCAAGACAGAGAGAGATGGGCTAGACAACAAAAGGGGGAAAGAGAATAAATAATAGTACAATTTAGATACAATGTAATACAAATTAATAGTGTCAGAACTTGTTGAGGAACTCAACCCCATATGTCATCACTAATGGCTTTGATATCAGCTTAGATATATGTCTCTAAGGGAGTGCCTCAGAGATCTGTGCTTGTTTCACATTTTGCATAAAAATATAGTGACATGCTTATTAAATTTGTATATGACACAAGCTGGGAGGGAAGGCCAATGTATTAGGTGAAGAATTTACAGTCCAAAAAAGAACACAATAGACTAGAGCATTTACTGACTATTAAGGTGAAATTTAATAAGAATAAATATTTAAAGTCTTAGAGTTGCATTTAAAAATTTAATTTTATATATATTAGATAATAAAGATATGCCTAGATCAGAGTTACCTTCTACAGATCTGTGATTTTTAGTGAACTAGTGGCTCAACGAGTCAACAATGTGATATGGCAGTGAAAAATAGCTAATAGAATCTTAGTTTTCATTAAAAAAGACATAGCGTCCAGACTAGGAAAGTGAAAATTCCACTCTCCTTGCCAAAATGCCTTACCCTGGTCAACCCATATCAGTGATTCTGTTAGAATCACTTAGGAAGGATATGGAAAAAGTGGAGACTGTTCATAACATGAAAACCAAGATGGATGGAAGGAGGGAAAGAGAAAAAGAAGGAAGGAAGGAGAAAAAGGGGGGGGGTATGAGGAAAGAAGGAAAGAAAGGAGAGAAGAAGGGGAAGAGGGAAGGAGGATGGGGAGGAAAAGCATTTAATCAGTGGTTGCTCTGGGTTGGGCACTGTGCTAAGAACTGGCTTCCTTGGGATGTGGGAGCAGTTATAGTATTAGCTCAGAGAAGCCTCATGGTATCAAGTACAGAACTTGATATCTCTTAGAAGCCAGAAATCTTAGCCATCAGCAAGGGCTTTACAAATATTACCTCATTCAATTCTCACAATAAATCTTGGGCATTATGATTCTCATTTTAGCGTTGGGTCACTTGTCCAGGCTGTACATAGTTAGTGTCTGAGGTTGGTTCTGACTCCAGACCTAGGAAGGAGTCTATACACTGAGTCATCTAGCTGCCTTGAAGACAGTCCACAGATCATCCCATGAGAGGGTTGTTTGACAGAATGGTAGAAGTTCAAAAGCAAGGAGATCTAGAGGACAGAGTGCTAGACTTAAAATTCAAGAAGTCCTGGGTTTGAATATTACATTTACTACTTAAAACTGCATAACGGGGGGGGGGGGGGGCAGCTGGGCAATGCAGTGGTTAGTGCACAGGCCTTGGAGTCAGGAGTACCTGGGTTCAAATCCTGTCTCAGACACTTAATAATTACCTAGCTGTGTGGCCTTGGGCAAGCCACTTAACCCCATTTGCTTGGAGGGAAGCAAGATTGGGGGGAAAATTATAAAACTCAAAATAAAAGCTTTCTAAAACTAGAGAGAGAGAGAGAGAGAGAGAGAGAGAGAGAGAGAGAGAGAGAGGAGAACCTGGAGACCCCTTCTCTAGTAGGTTGGAGAGGGGATTTCTGACCCCGTTTTAAGAGGGCTTTTCATGTCCCTTCCTACTCTATAACCCTGAGCATCTCTCCCCCATGGTTTTATGCCTCTTGCTTAGTGAGGGAGACAAGAAGAGGCAGCCAGCTCTCCAGGTACCCTCAATCTTTTGAATGCAGCGCCATCTGACATTCCAGCTCCAGTACCCTTCTGTCCCTACTTCTCAGGATAACTAACCCCCCCACCCACCACCACCACTATAGGTTCAGACTCCAGGCTGAATCTTTAGGAAGCTCATTCAACTCCAGCAAAGCAATAGTTCATATTTATATAGCGTGTTTTAAGGTTTGCAAAGCACTTGATCTTCACAATAATCTCGAGACAGAGAAGCAGTTAGATTCCACCTATAGACTCAGAACTACTCTAGGCTGAACCTTTAGCTAATTCCAGCAATAACAACAATAAAAGCTTGCATTTTTATAATAAAGTGCAGCACAGGTATCATTTTTACACATATTAGTTTTATTTACATGTATTATAATTTTATAATGAGGAGATGACTTGCCTGGAGTCACACAGTTCATAAGTGCCTAAGGCAGGATTTGAACTCTTATTTTCCTAACTCCAGGTTCAACTTTCTATCCATTTTGCCATCTGCCCAGTGTTTTTTATTTAGGCTTTCCCTCAACCTTTCTTCTCAGTTTCGGTAACGGAGGTCCCATCTTGTTCCATCACCTGCATTCCTGCTTGCCCATCCTTCCCCTCCTTTAAACCACATTTGGGAAGTTTGGGAATCTTTAGTACAGGTGTTAGGCCTTCCATGAAGCCTCCCTCCAATGTTTCCAGAGTTTGTTGTCTGCTATCTATCTTCTTTGCCTGCTTTCTAACATACCACCACACCTTCCCCCAAGCACATAATCACCTTAAAGATAAGGATTATTTCCTTTCTCTTTAGCATCCCCTGAGTTTGCCCTGGGGCCTTGCACCTATAGCGACTACTTAATAAACCTCCGGATTGAATTAACATTTTTGTGAGCTTTTTTTCCAATTACATATTTCTCTTTAGAATTAAGGTCTAACTCTGCTTATCTAGCTCGATTCCAGGTCTTTTGCTGAGTTAAAATGAAAATCCAGGCCTCCAGACACCAAGATTACAGACTCCCAACTGCTCTCTACTGATCTCTGTCTGGCTCATCTGCATTTTTATAATAAAGTGCAGCACAGGTATCATTTTTACACATATTAGTTTTATTTATTGTTGCCTTCTCCCCTCCCTACTTCCTGAATCACCTAGTGGAGTAGGGGGAGTGGGTTTTCTCTAGCTGTCTGCCCCACCTGGTAGATCTGATCTAGTCCCAGTTAGATCCACCTGCCACTTAGCCTAACAAAGCTCCAGTTCTGATGGTGAGTTGTCAGAGATGGCAAGTATCCCTCACTTGCCATTATAAGGAACCCAATTCTTTGTTCTTATCCTTGGAAGAGCTACAAAGAAGAATGGCTTAAATAGACCATTACACCATAACCTACCCAGAAAATTTTAATGTGGAAGTGTGGCCCCACATGGGGTGGGGTAGAATCCAAGCAAGTCTCACTTGCTAGCCTGCCTTAGTATGCCTACTCTATTTCTCCTTCAGTAAACTTTTCTGCAAAGTGGTTTTCTGCCTGTACTATAAATGTTTTCTCAGACAGGTGTTTGATTTTCATGTCAGGCAAGTAGCCTAGTGCTTTGGAACTTGTGCTAGGGGATAGTTTATGTCCTCCAGCGCAGCGCTCCATCCCCTGGAGGAATTAGGTACTTAAGGAAAATTTGAATGTGGAAGACACTGGAATAGAACACTCAGAGTCCAATCTCTAATATTACTAAGGAGTTGAAAGAGGGAATGAGCCACTGGGGGAGGGGGGGGAAGTTCACAGTATTTCTAATACTAAAATAATGCCCACACAGCATTATTGTGGGGGCTGGGGAAGGGGATGTGGTTGAGTTACTGAGCTAATTCTGAACGGTTGGAATCCTCAACTAAGACATACTAGACTGATGATGAAGTCCCTTTGGAAGAGCTTATTTGTGTTAAGTACCATTCAAAGAGACAAAAGGATTGTCAAATGATTCAGGATGTCAGTATTTTTAGGTGGAGGAGAAAAATAGCATTACCAGCTTCATATTGAGAGGACAGTTAAACACACACACACACACACACACACACACACAACCAGAGAGACCACTTCTTTCTCTGTCAGATTCTGGTTCGGTGGCTCTGGGCAAGTCACAGGTAATTTTTTTTTTTTTTAACACTAAGTTGCAGAACAGGTTCCAGGCTGTTTGAGTAAAGGGAGTTTCCTCATGGGGTGTTCCCCTGGGAGGGTGAACACAATCCCATCTCTATGGATAGGATCATAGATCTAGAGGTCATCTAGTGAACCCCTCCATTTGACAGACTAGGAAGCTGAGACCCAGAGAGATCTCACCTCAAAGTCAGGCAGGTGGCAAGTGTCTGAAGCTTTGTACTTCCTTTGTGTATATATATATACATATACATATATATATATGCATATATATATATATATATATATATATGTGTGTGTGTGTGTGTGTGTGTGTGTGTGTGTATTATATATTTTTTTCTTCTCCCCAGGAGACTTTTGAGACAATATATCTCTTTTTTATTTACAGGTCAAACAAACCTTAATTTTTCTAAAACTAAAATGTCCCTTCATGAGAAGCATAATGGAAGGAATACTTAGAGTGGGAGCAAAGGCCTGTTGGAGTTTGAGTGCCAGCTGGAAGAGGCTGGGCTCATTTGCGTAAGATTCTCCTGCTTGGTGGAGAGGATGCTGCTTCAATGTGGGGCATCTCAAGCTCTCTCCCAAGTGCTCCCCTCTCCAGGTGATCAGAACTGAGTCAGCATCCTCCATCTAGGAGGAGAAGGTTATGTGAATGATGCATGCTCCAACCCCAGGTTACCCAATAATAATTGTCTAACACTGGGAGAGTCATTAAACCTACTCGGGTTAAACCTACTTCAGTAAAAATCAGACAATTATATATGCTATTCCATAGTATTGTTATGAAGTTCAAATGGGATAATAAATGGGAAAGTATTTTTGTTATCTCAAAGCAGAAGTAAGATTACTTAGGTTAATGAAGACAGCTGGGTTTTGAATTAGGAAGACTCCTCTTCCAAAATTCATATCTGCCCTCAGACATATACTAGCTCTGTGATCCAAGACAAATCTCTTAATCTTTATTTGCTCACTTTTCCTAACTGTACAATTGGGATAATAATAACACCTACTTCCTAGGATTGTCTTGAGGATCAAATAAGATAATATTTGTAAAGTGAATAGTGCTTGCCACATAGTAGCTCCTTTATAAAAAATAGCCATTAGTATAGAGAAAAAATAGCCAATTAGTACAGAGAACTCCTTGCACCTACTGTGCAATTTATAGTCTCAGAAATTCACCCTGGATACAGAGGTTAAATGTCTTTCCCTTGGTGACAAATCCAGGATGTGTCCGAGACATCTTCATCATGGTACTGCTCCTAATAATAAATCTCCACTAAGGTGGATGACATCAAGGTCTGAATTTAAAATGCTTATCACCACAGCTATTTCCTCTCCCTCCCTATCATCCTATTTTATCTGTTGGGTTCAAGAAGTTAGATGAATGCTACAGTTCTATAAACGTTCCTGCTGACATTTAAGCACATTTGATCCCTCTCCATTCTCCCTGTTGGCTGGTTGGGCCCCAACTCCAGTTCTGTCTTCCTTTACTGTGGAGCTGACGTCAGCCTAGCTAAGCTGCAGCCAACTGCAGTCCTATTACTAATGAGTTGGCAAGGAGAACAAAACACATAGCAGCTCCCCTGGAACTATTTTGTCATTAGTTGGAACAAATAAAAATGGCTCTCAGGACTTGGAAAAGAACAAATGTCATTTGAATTTGCTTATTTGTTTTAGGATATCAGAACCCAGTTTTCACCACACCCTTATAGAACGACTTTTCTAGTTAGAGAACATATAAAATTGACAAAAAGTCAAAGGAAAACTCTGCTTTTCCTATCCATACTTTGCCCTGCTCATATTCACCCTTATCCTATGTTAGGGAAAACTGGATGCTAACCTTTTAAAGTAACTGGGATCCTGCTTGGTTGGTTCAACTGGTAAATGAACCTGCAATCAAAGCTCAAACTTTGAGATTATCTTTCTAATCCAGGTAGTTGGATGAGTTCAACTCTCACAGAATGGTGATAAGAGTCAACAGATGTGCTTTTTGTAAGAGATTGACCTCCTTTCAGTCTTTTGCCTAGTATCTCAAGATTTGGGGAGTTTAAACCAAATCATTTGTTCAGATGTAAATGCTGTATACAGGTCTAAATGTGAATTCCCTTAGTCACGTTAACAACTTGTTTATGCCTTAGGATTTATATTACCCTCATAAATTGACATGATTCCAGCTCTGTTCTATGCCCCTATAAATGCCATGCCTCGTGGGCAGATAGCGAGGACTTAAATTTGTGGACTTGAGACTTTGCAGACTTATGGGTTGATTTGTGTGTGGACTTGTGCTCCCTGTGCCCCCCCGTAGCTGCCCACCACCACTTTTACAGAATAAATAGTATTAATCTCCTCCCCTTGGCTCCACAGCATTCTGTTGGTCTATCTGAATACCTGAACCTTCAGTCAGGAGAAAAGCTGCCATACAGGGGATATAGGAAAGCACCCACTTTTTCTGAGGGCAAAGTCCCCTGTTCCTTCACACTAGGACTGGTCTTTACTCAGATAGGATATATACATATATATAAATAGAATATATGTTATATAAACACCTATACACATACATATATATTATCATACATGTTTCATTCACACACATATATATATATATATATATATATATATATATACATACATATTTAACCTTTCTATAGAGAGAGAGATATCACAAGCTGTGTTCTTGTCAGTGGTGATGAATATACTCAGGTTCTAATCTAGAGCACCCATTGTTAGTGATAGCATGAAGAGAAGGATGAAGAAATGGGAGAAGATACCAGGCAGCCAGCTCATCTTCCTCATGCCATTTGCCCCCCAAGGGCAAATGGAGAGGGTCTGACATAGGAGTACAAGAGTGAACTCAGCAAATTTTCAGGCTTTGTTGACAGTATGGGAATAAGTCAGAACTATGGTTGACCAGGTGGAGGGAACAATAATCTTGCCTGTAGGAGTAACTTTGTCTCTGCTTTTTTCTGTTCTAAGCTCCCCAGCCTCCATCTTTATGGTAGGATAAAAATTTGGTGTTGGAAAATGGAGGGACCCCAAACCTCAGAAGTTATTGGGTCTTTACATGGATAATGACCAGGGGCAGTCTGCTAGACTGAAGTCTTTGACAAAGAGATACAAGTATTTAGATCAGGAGGTAGAACCTAATGAAAAGATGAAGCCTGAGGGTATTAATTAGCTGGAAAGATCCTACTTTGCTTCCTAAAGTATGTGGTACCTGGAGTCAAGACATGTTCTACTGAAGATGAAATGCTTTAGCCAAGAGATTCCATAAAAGAGAAGAAGCCTCCATAAAAGGAAAAAGAAAAGTGAAGAAAATTGTTTTTTCCCCTCTGATACCTGGGCTGGTCCTATGACTCGGGCTTTCTTTCTTTTTCTTTCTTTCTTTCTTTCTTTCTTTCTTTCTTTCTTTCTTTCTTTCTTTCTTTCTTTCTTTCTTTCTTTCTTTCTTTCTTTCTTTCTTTCTTTCTTTCTTTCTTTCTTTCTTTCTTTCTTTCTTTCTTTCTTTCTTTCTTTCTTTCTTTCCTATTAAACAAAAAAGACTTTTGGCCTTTGAACTGAAAAGAGATAGCCAAGTATCTCGACTAAAGTCAAAAGTTGAAAGCACAGAGGAGCTCTACAACCCCATGCCCAGCAGGGCAATGTTTGACACATCTGTGAGAGTCAAGGAATCTGACCTGGCAGAAGGAGTATAAATAGCCTTGCAACAGCAGGGGTTCAAGTTGCTCCTATACACAGGTGCCCCACCCATATATATATTTACCTTTCCTCAGTTGTGTCCTGGTTGTATGTTCTCCCAATGTAAATGATTTTCTGTGTTTTTCCTATGTGTCCAAATCTTCGTACTGATGATATATTTGTTGAAGAATACTTAGATTTTGAAGGGGTGTCTAGGTGGCGCAGTGGATAGAGCACTGGCCTTGGAGTCAGGAGTACCTGAGTTCAAATCTGGCCTCAGACACTTAATAATTGCCTAGCTGTGTGGCCTTGGGCAAGCCACTTAACCCCATTGCCTTGCAAAAACTAAAAAAAAAAAAGAATACTTAGATTTTGGATTAAAAAATGTTACTTTGATTAATCTGCCCTTTTCTTAAGTAACTTTGTGGTGAACAAATTGCGTTCTCTGGTTATTAAAGGTAAACACATTGATAGGGGCTCCTTAGTTATGGTTTTGCAGAATGTGGACCCACAGAGTATCTTGAACATGAAGGAGCTATCTCTGGGAGATATTACCCTGAAAGTTGGGGGTCACCTTCTGCTGGAGAAGCCCAATGGCTTTTATTTAAGTACTAAAGGGATGCCTGCACCTATGATTTCAAGCAAAAATAAACAGAGAACATAAACAAAGAGAACAAACAGGGAATTACTGGGGAAGTTAAAATTTCTGCTCACACAGCCCCAGGGAAAGTGAAATCAATGCTTCTGAATTCCTCCCTACTCCCATCAGGGAAGTAGCCTTTGATAGAATTGCTATAGGCTGGAGGTGCTATGAGATTGCTGCACTCATCACACAGTGTGAAGAATTTCCCAGTTAATGAATGGAAACTTTTTTGTTCAACTCCTTATTGGGAATCTCTAAGAACTGACCCCTGAGGATTTTTTTTTTACCTTCCCTGGGGCTGAGGAAGGGTTGAATTAGAGACTGGAAGAGATTATAGTCTAGATTATGTATCAAGTAGGCTTTGATAGTCTGTATCTTGTTCTTTTTTTTTTTATTAAATTTTTGTAAAGGAAAGGAAATTCAGTGGCACAAGTTGCAAAAGAGGAGCAGCTAGTAATTGGAGGATGGAACTTAGTGATTTGATTTGATCGAAGAATCAGGAGACTTGAGTTCAAATCCCATCTCTGAAATTTATCACATGGGTAAATCGCTTAACTTCCTTGGGACTCAATTTCCCTGAGTTTCCTTCAATCTCCAAATGTATGATCCTATCTCACAACCTTACAAAGAGACACACACCTCTGACAGAGATCTAGGTGTAGCTCATGCTGAGTGTAGTCTAACTAGCTCCATGTCAACCAGTTGTCCAGAGAAGAGTTTAGCTTGGGCTGATACATCACCCTCTGGTGGTAGATGGTCAAATTATATAGATGTCTATTTCCTCGAATTTAATTCTTCAGATTTATGCACTCTAAAGAACTACATACTTTGTAATAGCTGCCTTAGAGCTTCAAGGAAAAAGCATTGAAATTTTACAACATTCTAACTTTTAGTGCTCACATTCAATTTCCTCAAAAGAATTCATCTGGGACTTTCATCTTTCCAGGATCCCTTTATTTTCATAAATCCAGGCACCTTAGTCATCATGCTGTTCTGTTGTGCTCCAAGGAAACTCTCTTGAGGAAACTGTATGGAAATGAGACGCCCAAGGATGAGCATGATGGTGCTTGGGTTTCAGAAACCACATATCTTGGAGCCAGAAATCAAACAAATGGATCTCTAAATGCTCACAAAGCCCCAGAGACTTCTAAAAATAAGTACTACCTTGGCAAGAATAGTTGTCTTTTGGCTGGAGGTGGGACTAAGGAGGGGCTTCTCCATAGTGTGGGCCTGGGGAAATCTCCCTCCAGCCAACTGGTCCCAATTAGAGGAGATTTTCCATCCACGTGGATAGAAAATCTAATCTCCTAGGAAATGATGAGACAGCATTGATCCTTCTAGAGTCAAACAGGAAGCAGACGAAGGGAAAATAGAAACTAGTCTTTTAATGGAAGAGACTGAATTAAATCTGGATTTTTCAAGGGGGCTCCTGTCTGAATCTTAGCAACTCATTGGGTCTCTTTGTCCCAAGCCTCCCGATTTGGAAGACAGCTATTAAAATACTGAACGTCTTTCCAATGGCACTTTAGGGGATGATAGAAAAGCCTTCTGAAAATAAATAAATAAACAGAGGTCATAAACAAAGAGAACAAACAAGGCATAACAATATATTATCCTTTGTCTCAGAATAGTTATGAATCTAATAGATGCAAACATTTTGTACTTTTCCTTGGAGCCAGACAGGCCTCTGAGTTTCATCAGTGTCTGGAACGCCTGCACAGCCTGTGCTTGGGAAAGTTCAAAGTAAATTTATCAAAGCCAATAGGCACTTTGCTCTATGAGAGTTGGTAAGTCAGACATACTTCCCTCCCTGCTCCTTTTATTCTTTTCTTCTTAATCAGGATGAATTTAGCCAAATTTGGCCAAACCCTCCCTTTTCTGTCTCTGAAGAAAACTCCCACTGCTGTCAATGGAGTTCTGTTTGTGGGCAGCAGAGAATATGGCCCATTGTCCAGCCAGATGCAAATGATGGTCCAGATTCAACAAAAAACATCTGTCTTCCACCCAGGGAAAAAATCAACAAGAGACTGCAAAACCAGACTTTTTTCATGACACAGCAGCAAAAATTTTTGCAAAAATTCTGACTATATTTTTGTGATTAGTGACATATATACTTATCAAATATACATGGGAACACTGAGTTTGGAGGTGCAACTGTACATACAACTGTTGTTTTTTTCCTGAAGATTCCAGTTTCTACAGTTGACAAGTAAAAAACTGTGTAAGGCATGCTGGTAGAGGTTCAACTCATCTGCTGGGTTTGGAGGAGTGAAGAAGGAGGTTCAGAAACAGCCAAGACAGACAAAATGACAGTATTTGTCAAGATGAATGCTTCTCTTTGAATCTTTGCTACCTCATCGAGGCCTAAAGATGCCTCATAGTTTAAGATTATGTCTAAGGCCTTCACCGTCTGAGCCCATTGAAAGCTTTCTGACTCTGGTGGCCAAAGAGAAGTAGAGAACCCCACTCTATTCATCTTGACCTTCCCTAGTTTACACACATTCACTTGCCAGTTGCTTCAAATAGAAACAAAATTCCAAGCTCCCCTCTCCAAACAGGGACCATTCATATTTCAGTGTCAGAAAACAAAGTCCTGGAATCTCTTCTTTTCATGTCAATTAAGGGGACATTGTTTAGCCCTTTCTACACAAGCATAACTGAGGTGGCATCTCTTGGGTCTCAGTATTGTTGCTCATTTTGGTGGAATATTGAGAAGTATATTATTCACTTGAGACCAAGCATTTATTATCAATAAGTATCAAATGATAGTTTTGGGTTTTTTTTTTAAAGTATGGACATGAAAATTCTGTGAGGTTTCTTTAATTCAAAACTTGGGAAGAAAAACAAGCAAATAATAAACTGCCATTAAACTCTCTCAGTTAAGGGGGTGTCCCATGGGGTTGGTCTATTTGACCAGAACGTTTTTTTTTTAACTGGAGCCATTCCAAGGATATGGGCATCTGGAGATCCATGGGTTCCACAAATTAGATTGTTTCAGAAATAGAAAGTCCTTAAATAGTGTCATGATTCAGAGAAGTTGTCCTAGATAAAATCTGATCTCATAGAACTTATTACTACTGTTTGTTCTGCTTTGGCATGTTTCCTGTGGGACATGGCAGCAGCCAAGCCACATCTCCTATAACTTTGCGCACACTCCAACTTGCCCACACCTGTGGGCCTCTGCATTTTCCCACTCTTCAAATTTTCTTCTGTAGACTCAACAGTTGATTGTTCATGCTCTCTCCTCTCATGCCAACTCCCATTCGAAACTTGCCGGTACTATTCCTCTACTCTTAAATGGAAAGGGTCCTGACATCCACTCACCACAACTGCTTTCTCTTCTTCCTTCAGTGACAACACACAGGCCAGTTTCCTTCCACCTTAAAGCCACATACATCATCCCCTCTGACTACTTCCTGTGGAATATTGGTCTTCTGTTCCTCTTTCCAACCACCTCCACAGTGGTAAGGGGAGGATGTCTTCCCACGCAAGTGGCAATACCTGTATGTCTCCTCTTAGACACAAATACATAATACTCAACTATTGAGAAAACATAGTTCAGTGCCCCTACCCACCTCAAAGTTGGACTGGGTGGTTAGAACTGTAAGAAAATATGTATATATACATATATATATATATATATATATATATATATGTATGTATGTGTGTGTGTGTGTGTGTGTGTGTGTGTGTGTGTGTGTATAGTGGAAGGAAAGGAGGAAGAGAGATCCACCAGAAGGTGCTAAAATATGTTTTTATACTTTAATGAATACAACAAACATAAAATCAGAGTCAGGGAGGGAGGGGACTGGCTTTGTGACAAAAGTGTCTTCCTCTACTTTCTCATAATTACCTTTAAATGGTCTGTTGTCTATTTGGGGCAATATCCCCTTCCCTTCTTTTCTCCATTCAAGGTCATACTTTATATTAATTTTGATTAGATTCCACCTGTATAAAATGTTGGAGAGGGATGGGCATATTTATACTATGATTTGCCCTAATTGTTGTCATCCTTTGTCCTTGATGACCAATGAATGAGCATGATATCTTGATTTTCAAGTGAATTGGATTTGAGTGAGGCAGTGCTGTGAAAAGTCATCACCCCCCACACACACACACACACTCTCTCTTTTTCAGAATCAATGAGTCCAGTCACAAAACAAAGGTCAAGATAACTGGCAATGGCCCAGGATACCGTGGTGACCTTGACTTTTCTAAATGAAGTTTTTTTTCCTCAGATCTCAGTTTGTCTGAAGCTATAGCTATAAGCTATTCAATGATTAAGGACTAGGTAAGAATTGAGATGAAAGATGGCCCAATATGCCACCCTCAAAGTTATCAATCTACTCTAATAATTGCACTTAAGATGGTGTGATGCACTAGGGTCTCAGGGGAAGCCTAATTCTATTGGCTATGCCACATAGTCCCCTGATATAATAGGGTCACTCAATTTTATATATTTAATTGCTAAGAGACACTTGCTGACCCTTAGTAAGATGGAAGAGGAAACTTCCCTTTAAGCTTAGATACTTGGGTAATGTGTCTATCTACATTAAAGACAGACCCTACAGAGCAAGGAGGCCAATTGATTTCTTCTGACTGGAATATGATCTTGCTGCTAGAAGCTACAATCTCACATTGCTTCTGGCACCAGCTCCTCACTGAGTTAGAAAATAAGGCTAAAGGCAATGTCTTCTCCAACTCCTCAGGGATAGGCTTATCCTCTCCTTCCTTTTTCTGGGCTTTCTTCAATCAGCCTTGGCTAATTTACCCAGTTGCTCTGGAGAGAAACAAGAAAGGAAAGACAGAAATATCCACTCTATTCCTCAATGGGAGATATTGATAGGGCCTAGGTTTGATGTCCTGTGAGCAGAGCAGGAACTACCATTAGACAATACTAGATATGGACATCACAGGATTTGAGTTGGGAAGCTGAGGATAGGGAGCAGAGATAGATGGAATGGACAGACCCTAACTTGGCTAGAACTGAGAAAAACAGACATAGATAAATAGAAAGCAACTCCCACAACATCTGAAGAGGCTTTTTGTCAGATAGTACTGAAAAACTGGCTATTAAAGAACAGATGGAATAAATAGCCTGGTGCCATTCTGGCTCTATAGGCATGCAAGATCTGTACCATTATCCTAACCCTAAGTAGAACTGGCACCATCTCCTGGAGAGGAGAAAATCTGAGGCAATATCTATAGGGAGGAAATGCAAATATAATGAAGGAAAGAACCTGATAGAAGAGAGGACAAGGGGGCAGCTAGGTGGTACAGCGGATAGAGCACTGACCTTGGAGTCAGGAGAACCCGAGTTCAAATCCAGCCTCAGACACTTAATAATTATCTAGCTATGTGACCTTGGGCAAGTCATTTAACCCCATTACCTTACAAAAAGAAAAGCAAAACAAAAAAAAAAAAGAAGAGAAGACAAGAGCCCTGACAGTGGGGGAGGACCTGGTGGAAGAAGAGTTGAGAATATATTGCCAGGAGGCACCATGTTGCTAACTAGAAACACCATGAAATGAAGGAGAGTTACCTAGATCAGTGACTTAGGAGGAACAATCCTAATTTTATGTCTTGATGGAAATATGCCCCAAGCAGTAATGTGAGTCACAAGGAGAAGAGGGCAGTCAAAGGGAGGG
This sequence comes from Macrotis lagotis, assembly GCF_037893015.1. Lineage (NCBI taxonomy): Eukaryota > Metazoa > Chordata > Mammalia > Peramelemorphia > Peramelidae > Macrotis > Macrotis lagotis. The sequence continues at coordinate 268,454,837 of NC_133666.1, read as the reverse complement.
AAAGGAGGTCGTTTTGTTCTCTATGAGCTCATATTTGAATACTTTATCATGTGGGATTGAATTAAATAAAGTTTATTCTAGGCTTGATGTAAGGACAATTAGGTTGTATAGTAGAGTTTAAATGAGTTTAAATTTGGCCTCTGACACATCATAGCTAGGTGAACACTTAACTCTCTTTGCCTCAATTTTCTGGAGAAGGAAATGGCAAACCACTGCTAGTATTCTAGCCATGAAAATCTCAAATGGGATTATGAAGAATCAGACATGACTGAATAACAACATTAGAGGCATTAAAGCCTCTAACAAGAGCGGGGGCTCCCATTAGACAAAACCAGATATTGTCATACTTGGACTCTTTAAGGATGCCCCTAACCCATTTAAACAAGTTAATGCCTCTAAAAATTGAAAAAATATCACTAGTAAGTGATACAATACAGAAGGCTCTCATTCATGAACACTTGGTTTTAAATCTCATCTCAGACACTTATGAGAGGCATTATCCTTGGCAACACTGTGTTTCAGTTTCCTCATCTGTAAAATGACCTTTATAATCCCAGCTTCATACATGTGATCCTATTACCATTTCTTAGAGTTGGTTTATAAAATGAGGAGGCTTAAATGTTGTAGTCTGCAAAAATCTGACCTTCTTCCAAGAACAAAAATACAGCAAAAGTGGGGAATACTAGTTTGCAGTCAAAGTTCATTTGCAATTCATCATTGGGGATGATTGTAGAAGATTATGAGCAGTATCTTCTCACAAGGAGTGGCTAAGTTGTACAGTGGATAGTGTTGAGCTTGAGTCAGGAAGACCTGAGTCCAAATATAGCCTCAAATACTTAGACCTGTGTCAACCTGAACAAGTCACTTAACCCCAGTTTGCTTCAGTTTTCTCATCTGTCAAATGGGCTGGGGAAGGAACTGGCAAACCACTTCAGTGTCTTTTCCAAGAAAACCCCAATGGGGTCATTGAAAGTCAGACACAACTTAAAAACAACAATCATCTCACAAAACAGAGAAAAATAACCAAGGGGAAAGCAAGCCTGTAGACAGCTTTGATCACCCCCAAAACCTTTGTGGATGGAACTGCAAGGAGGACAATGCAATGACACAGAAAGAAACAGGTAGTCACGTTCTAGATTGCTCAATTCTTTTTTTTTTGCATTGCTCTACTCTCATCTTTAATAATGTTATGGTACGATTTCACTTTCCTACTTCATTACTGAATAGATTGTGAACAGGTAGTCATGGGATTTAGGAAAACAAATGTGGAGGAGGAAAGTCAGAGAAAGACCTGGAGAAATACATCTGAACCTTTGTGTTGTCGGTGACCATTTTAAAGGCACCCAGGGATGGAGTTTTCCTGATACCTAAAAGAGAGCAAGGTCATAAAAGAATGGAGAAGATCATAGATGTCATAAAAAAGACATTTGAGAAGATGGGGGCAACTTGTCTCATTTACTTTCATTCTTAACTCTATTAAAAAATTTTGAGAGAGGGGTGGCTAGGTGTCATAGTGTTTTTTTTGCAAGGCAAACAGGCTTAAGTGGCTTGCCCAAGGCCACACAGCTAGGTAATTATTAAGTGTCTGAGACCGGATTTGAACCCAGGTACTCCTGACTCCAGGGCCGGTGCTTTATCCACTATGCCACCTAGCTGCCCAAATTTTTTTTAAAAAATAAAAAATAAGATTAAAAAATGTAAATAAACAAAATCATTTTAAATAAGCAAAAAGGGAATAGGCAGATTTTTAGAGACAATTTTTTACATCTGTCTACACCTTTGGTCCTACCACTGAGGGAGAGTCTTCTGTGTTTATTGTTTACAGATAAAAAAAAATGTTATTTAACTAGAAGACTAAAATATAGCCTTAAAATTTCTCCATGGTATAGAGGACAGAGCACCAACCCTGGAGTCAGGAGTTAATTTTGGCCTCAGACACTCAATACGTACTAGCTGTGTGACCTTGGGCAAGTCATTTAACCCTGATTGCTTCAAATTCAGAATCAGCTCTGGTCTGACCCGTATCTTTCCACTGGACCCAGATGGCTCTGGGAGGAGAAAGTGAAGCTAGTTACTTAACACAGTATCCCCCTTACTCAAATCTAGTTCATGTGCTTGTCATAGTATCACCTCCCTGATGTCAAGCTCTTTTTCAAGAACAAAGGACAAACATCATCATCATCAACCTAGTTATCTCTCACACAAATATTAAAACCATTTGAGATTCCTTTAATCAATCATATAAATATTTATTCAGAGTTAACTGTCCAGCAGACACTCTGTTTGGAGTTTGTGTACCACAGAATGAACTTTTAACAATATACTGCTTATTATCATTGAAAGTGAGAAAATTTAAAAACAAATAAAAAACAACAACCAAACAACACAGGTTGGAAAAAGGTATTCACTAATGTAATTAATAATAATAATAATAATCATAATCATGATGATGATGATGACAGCTAGAATTTATATAGTGCTTTAAAGTTTGCAAAATACTTTTTTTGACTCTCATAATGACCCTATAAGGTAGCTGCTAATATTAGGAAAGGGGGTCAAAGAAGTTAGGTGATTTGCCCAGTCACAGGAGGTGTCTGAGACAGAATTTAATCTTTAGCCTTTTTTTGGAAGTCCAATGCATTATTTGCCTTAGAGGATGTCTTTCTCCTAACCTCTAGTATCCTATCTCCAGCTGCCTATTAGACATTTCAGGTTGTATCCTCATAGATATCTTTGAAATCAAATGTCCAAAACTGAATTTATAAGCATTTCCCATAACTCTTTAACTCTTCCTAACTTCCCTATTACTATCGAGCCTACCACCATCTTCCTACTTACCCAGGCTTACAATCCAGGTGTCCCCTTTGACTCCTCACTCTTACCCCACCCCATCCAATCAGCTGTCAAGTTTTATAATTTCTATGTTACTCACAAATTCATCTTCCTAAAGTACAGAACTCTCCCATCATTCAATAAACTCCTATGGCTCTCTATTATCTTTAGGATCAAATATAAAATGCTCTGTTTGGCTATTAAAGCCCTTCATAACCCAGCCCTTTCCCACCTTTTGTGGGGAAAATATTTTTAATATTTATTAATAGTTCGAGTCTAGAAATTGTTTAACCTAAAGGTAAGGCCAGGCTGACGTCAGAGATACTCCAAGGAAGCTGGGTACCGTCGTTGCTTGGGTACACCCAAGTTTGTGTCTTGGGTTCTCCAATAGCTTGTGGGTTTTTTTGTTTTGTTTTTTTGGATTTTTCAAGGCAATGGGGATAAGTGGCTTGCCCAAGGCCACACAGCTAGGTAATTATTAAGTGTCTGAAGTCAGATTTGAACCGGATTTTGAGGTACTCCTGACTCCAAGGCCAGTGCTCTATCCACTGTGCCACTTAGCAGCCCAATAGCTTGTGTTTTGGCTTAAAATTTTTATTAAATGTTTACACTTGCTTGCTGACATAGGTCTCAAGCGACTTAGCTGGGAGCTACCTCTTTCTGGAAACTGATAAAACTGCTTCAAGCCTGTCAACCAGCTGCTTGTCCTCACTTATATGAACTCTACATAATGTGAAACTTCTAAAGCCTCAAGAGGGAGTCAAACCTTTTTTTAACCAACAACCGTTTTTTCAGGTTTGGGACTGTGGGACATTTTCCAGGTTTTGGAATGTGGGACGTTTTCCAATCATCTTACATGTTATTCCCCTCCAGGTGTTGCTGATCACCCTTTGTTTTCAAAGAGGACCAAAGACATCTCACATTGAAGTGAGGCAGAGCTCAAAGTCATCAACCTCACTGTCTCTTCCAGAGTCACTGGATTTCAGTGGCAAGACACGAGTCAAGATAACAGACTGATAGTCTGGGAAATAGTGGATGACCTTGTATGTATATAAAGTTATCCCTTCCACATTGCAGGGGTTGAGGCAGGATACCTCTGAAATCTGGAACAGTCTTGTAAAATTTTTTGACTCTCTCATCTTACCAGAGAAGACATTTGAAATTTTTTCTTTTATGGGGTATTTACAGTATCACACATAAAGTTTGTGCATTTCTGAGTTTCTAAACTTTCTTTCTGGCTTTGATGTATTATCTGTGGTTTCCTCAAAACTCCCCCCCCCAATTCCCATTTAACTTATGCTGACCTACACAATATATCAAAACTTCTGAACTTTCCCCCAAAGGGAAAGTCATGACATGGAAGGGATAACTAGCTGTTTGTCTGGTTACCTCCCCCATTAAACTATAAACTGCTTGAGGGCAGGAACTATTTTTGCCTTTCTTTGTATCCCAATTGCTTTAGCATGGTGCTAGTTGACAGCCTTATTTTCCCAGTCCCACAGCTAGTAAATGTCTGAAGCAGAGTTTATCTCTGACTTTCCTGACTTCAAGCCCTCTGCTCACTATATAGGGTGCCACAGAGATGATGAAATTCTCTAAGTACTTCTATTTGTAGAATCATACTGATTGCATTGAACCTCAGATTTCTCAGGATATTCTCAATGAGACTGACAGTCACTTGAAAGAGATCCTACTTCTTTCTAATACTTTAAACAGCTAAAGAGATCCTAGGAAGAGGTAAAGATGCTCTGCACACAAAAATATTTTTTTCATACTGGCAAAGATCTGGAAACTAAGGAGTAGAGTGTCCATCAGTTGGGGAATGGCTAAAATAATCATGGTACATGAATGTATTGGAATACTATTGTGCTGTAAGAAATAAAAGAAAAAGAGAATTCAGTGATTTATGTGACTTGTATGAATTGATACAGAATAAAGTGAGCAGAACCAGAGAAATAATCCATACTACAAATTCAATATTTAATTGAAAGACTTAGCAACTCTGATCAATAAAATGATTAATTATGATTCCAGAGAACTGATAAAGAACACTGCCTACCTCATGATAAAGAAATGATGAAGTAATGCTAAGAATGCTTTTAGAGGCAGCTAACGTGGGAAATTGTTTTGCTTGAGTATTTTTACATACTATAAAGATTCTTTTTTTGTTTGTTTTATTTCTTTTCTGTGGGTAGTTGAGGTATGGGAGGGAGAAAAAAAATAAATGATTGATAATTGAAAAATATAGAAATTAGGGTGGCTAGGTGGCGTAGTAGATAAAGCACTGGCCCTGGAGTCAGGAGTACCTGGGTTCAAATCTGATCTCAGACACTTAATAATTACCTAGCTTGTGGCCTTGGGCAAGCCACTTAATCCCATTTGCCTTGTAAAAACCTAATATATATATATATATGAATTGACTTTAAAAAGAAACAAATGAGCTGAGCAAAAACCAAATCGACAAACCAATCATAATACAGATAACATTTTGACTCACAGCAAGAGAAAGGTCATTTCATTTACAAAGCCCCCATTTCCTGCTTCTCTCTTGAAGTATGCTATCTGCACATGGGATAAAAGTGGAGCAGTTAATGTAGGTAAGAACAAATGCTATGCTTAGCTAAAAGGGAGTAGGCACTAGAGACAGAGGACAGACTAAAGAAGCAGGGAGAGAGGCTTATTAGTCCCAAACTATCCAAAATATCATGATCGAGAGCTGAAGCTCTTAATTTATATGAACTAGATTGATCTTCTTGGAGAAAGAGAATTTACAAGCATTCCTGCTTTAGCTTGCACTTCCAACTAGTTTCCCCTGGAAACACTAGAATTTAGTTCATCCCCCCATCAGAGATTCCTGCTGGAACCATCAGTATTTATTTCATGTTTAGGTCTCTATAACAAAAAGAGATCTTAGCTCCCATTCACAAACTCCAGCTAATAAAACATCAACTATAGGACAGGTTCTATTTTCCTCACTCCCACAAATGGACTTGTTGTGGAGCCCAATAAGAGACAACTCTCCTTCCCTTTCCAGTGAGCCCCACTTTCCCAAGGATTTATATCTTCCAGATTTAGAGACTATTTTGGGCCAGCTAGATGGTACAGTGGACAGAGGAGTCAGGAAGATCTGAGTTCAAATCAGACCTCAGACACCTATAAGCTATGTGACCCTGGGCAAATTACTTGACTCCTATTTTCCTCAGCTTCCCATTTGTATTATGGGGATACTGTAGAAGGAAATGGCAAACCATTCCAGTATCTTTGTGAAGAAAACTCCATGAACAAGTCCACAAAGAGCAGGACTATAAACTGGACTATAAAGTGGGAGGAGACTCCTCAAGAAGGAAGAGTGTAGGGGGTCACTAGAAGTTTTACTTCCTTTTCCCTTTTTTTTGACCTTTAAAAAGAATTTATTTTTATTTTATTTTTAAAATTAAATGCAAAAGGGAAAAAATTGCCACACACACACACACACACACACACACACATACATGCACATGCGCAAACACAGCAGAACATACTTGACTTCTTTTTTTTTCTAAGGGCTTGTATAGCTCCAGAAACCTCAAGATCTAAGTCCATGTTTGCTCTTTCATATAGTGCTTGGGAAGCTAGATGACACAGGGATAGAGCTCTGGGTCTGGAGTCAGGAAGACTCTTCTTCCTGAGTACAAATTTGGCTCCATACACTTACTGATTGTGCAGGAGTCAAATCCCTTAACCCTGTTTGCCTTAGTTTCCTCATCTGTAAAATGAGCTGGAAAAGGAAATGGCAAACCACTTTAGTATCTTTGCCAAGAAAACTTCAAGTGGATTTTAAAGAGTTGAACATGACTGGAAAATGACTGAAAACATTAAATGTTTATTGACTAAGAGTTCAAATCTGTCCCTACTAGCTGTGTGATCCTTCTTTTTACTTCAATTTCCTCATCTATAAAATGAGGATCATAACTGCACTTCCTTCCCTGTGTGGTTGTGAGGATAAAATGAAATAATATTTGCAAGGTGCTTTGCAAATATTAAAATTCTCTATAAATGTTAGTTGTTATTATTATGCTATACAGTCTCTAGTCCCTTTTAAAAATCTCAATTTTGACACCCATCTGAATGATCTTGTACAATTCACTTAATTTTTCTGGGTCTGTTTCTTCATCTGTAAAATGAGGGGGACTGGCATCAAAATTCTCTTCCAACTCTTGAACCTTTGCCCATCATCTGAGTTCAAATCCTAGCATCCCTCTCTTATTACCTTTGTGATCTTAGACAAGTCATCACTCTGGACTTTAATTTCCTTATCTGCACAATGAAAGGTTGAACCAAATCACTTTGGAGGTCCATTCCAGATATAAGTTTAGAATCCCATGATCTTTTGGCATTAGTACCAAAGGCAAGTTTATATCTTATCACAAAGCTAACACCATCAAGAGAGCTCCCACCTTTGGAAAGGAGATATGAGCCAGAATCAAATCCTCACAAGGGGAAACCAGTCCAGGGAGACATCCTCAGTTCCAGAATAAAGTATTAGTCACTGAGCTAATGGGAAACCAGGACAATGTCCCGGGTGTGACCACTATGATTTGTCCTCAAAAGATCTCCTTGTGTTCACTTAACAAACCAGAATCATTTCTGTCCCATCTGGTCAGGGCAGCTGCCCTTAGGAGGGTTAAGAGTGTTTCTATTTTTTGATGGAATGACTGGGAGGGTCTCAGGCATGTAAAGAGCTTCTGACCCTTCCCAGCCTCAGCCTGGTCCTCCCCAAACAGCTGAAAGGCTCCTTTTATGGTGACCTTACTAAATCTGCCTAGGGCCTCCTCCAGCCCATTCCTCTGAAAGTCAGTTGAGAACAAGAAAGCTGACAGAAAAGCTGTTCAAAGGGGATAAATCCAACAAAAGGAGAAAACACATAGGGTAATTTCACACCCTGGCTTAACTACAGGATTTATTTAGATCAGGCCCTTGTGTAAACAACAACGGGAAGGAAGTTTCAAAATGTATTAGCCTTAGACCTTATATTTTTAGCAGACTAGGGGTGGGGAACTTCTGGCCCTCAGTTGACCTTGAGCTGATTTTAATTTGAACAGGCAAGTTTTCTACAATTAGATGTTTGTTGCTCTTTTCAGTCCTGCTACCTCCGGTCCATACCCAGAGCTCCTTTCATATGGTTCTTCTTTAAGGGCTTCTACTGTCCGGGTAAACAAGTCATCCTCCCAAGCATACAATTTCTCCTCACCATCACCTCTTTTAAAAAAAAAATTAATGAATTATTTTATGTAATACAACAAGCATTTCTATAACATAGTACAAGAAAAGATGATTATACATGATACTGCAAATCCACTATGGACAATTTGTTACAAAATTGTCATGCAAATTTCCTTTCTCCCACTTCTTTTTCTTCCTCCTCCCCCCAGATAGCTACCATTAGACATGAATAATCACACAGAGGTATATATTTGTATATGTAAAATTATTCTATATGGACTTCTATTTGCCAGTTCTGTCTCTGGATATAGATAGCATCTTTATGTCCTTTATAGTTGGGTATTTGTAAATAGTCAAAATGGCTTAGTCACTCAAAGCTCTTCTTAAAATAATATAGCTCTTTTTTGCACACTTTGTTCTCCTGGTTCTGCTCATTTGGCTCTTCATTAATTCATCCTTCCATGGTTTTCTAAGATCATTGAGCTCCTCATTTCTTGTAGTACTTGTAGTATTCCATCACAATCATATACAATTATTCAGCCATTCCCCAACTGATGACACCCCTACATTACCTTCACTTCTTCAGATCCCAGCCTCATTCTCTGTTCAGCTCATGTGTCATGCCCCCCACCCCAAGAAGCTTTCCTTAACCTCTCTTCATCTTCCTTTTGTTTTAAACTTTAAGACATTTTCATTGATATATTCTGTTTCTTGGGTCAGCAGGACATAGTGCATAGAGACTTGGTCTTAGAGTCAGATTTAAATTCTATCAATGACATTGGCAAATCCTTGTAGGTTCAATACAGTCCACATCTTGTATGGCTCTGGTAGCTTCCATCAGAATGTGAGCTCCTTGAGAGCAGGGAAAGTTTTAGTCTTCCTATGGGTCTTTGTTGGCATCCACTTAATAAATGCTTGTATATTGATCGTCAAACTCTCAGAGTCCCAGGCAATTTCCTAAGACTATAATACTGCCAGGTTTAAGAAGATTTTAAAAGGAAACTTCCATATTGAAGAGTTAATGAAATGAAATCATTTAAGTCCAGGCTCTAACCATGTTTGTTTTTATATCACTTTTAATTTCCATATACACAAACATTCAGTGGCTCAGCAGCTACACCACTGGACCTGGAGCCGGAAACTCATGAGTTCAAATCCAAACTCAGACCATTACCAGCTGTAACCTATGGTTAACCTTCTGTTTGCCTCAGCTTCCTCATCTATAAAATGGGGATAATAAAAATATCTCCCTTTCACGGTTGTTAATAGGAGATATTTGTACTTTACAAGCCTTCGAGCATGGGAGAGAGTACCAGGCCTGAACAACAACAGCTGCAAGCCTTTAGCATGATATAAATGTGAGTTATTATTTTATACATGCCTGCCCTTCTCCTGTGGTTCAGAGATAATGGGTAGAGCACCAAGCCTGGAGTCAAAACCACCTATGTTTGATTCTAGCCTTAGACACTTTCTAGCTGTGTGACCCTGGCAAGTCATTTTAAGCTCTGCTTGCCTCAGTTTCCCCACCTATAATTTATAATTAACAGAACCTATGTTCCAGGGATGTTTTGAGAATCAAATGAATAATATTTGAAAAATACTTAGCATTCCCTTAACTCAGGTTTAGTTGTATTTATGGACTCGAGATTTATATTCCTTGCTTTTAAGAGAGTATGTGGGAAATGTTCTCATTCTCTTTAAAAATTTTTAAATTTGCTTGTGGATTGAGATAAGTATTAATTTTTCCTTTATGACAGTGTCTGCTAGATTACTTCCCTAGCTCCTGGTCTGAGCTAGACTACCTGACAGACAATAGTGGTTAGAAAACTAAATCGGGTGCTGCAGCTCTTCTCTTATTTCATTGTTTAGGCCAAAAAAGAAATAGCTTCTAAGAACAGTAGCCCTCCCCAGGAAAAGGGTTAATTTGGTTAAATCCAGATTTGCTTCTGTCACAACCTAATTTTAGGAAGTGAACCACAAGTCCCTAAAAATAAGTGAAAAACCCAAAGCTCAAAGGGTGCTAGGATGGAGTAAGTTGCTTAGGAGAGGATGGTGTCCTTGCTTTGCCTGTTTACTATGGTAGGGCTATAATGACTGATGGAGGCCAAAGTCTAAAATTTCTAATACTTATCTTAGACTTGCAATGATGATGTCCTTCAATCTTTTTTTTTTTTTTAGGTTTTCCCCAGACAAATGGGGTTAAGTGGCTTGCCTAAGGCCACACAGCTAGGCAATTAAGTGTCTGAGGTAGGATTTGAACTCAGGTACTCCTGACTCCAGGGATGGTGCTCCATCCACTGCACCACCTAGCCAACCCAATGTCCTTCAGTCTTGAAGACCATGACATCAGGGAGGTGACACCATGACAAGCATGTGAATTTGATTTGAATGAGGGGGGTATTGGGCTAAGTCACCAACCTCACTTTCTCCTCCAGAGCAACCTGGGTCCAGTAACTGGATATGGATCAGGACAACCGGATATGGCCCTGGATGTGAGAAAGTCAGGGTTAAGCGACTTGCCAAGGGCCACACAGTTGGTGTTAAGTGTCTGAGGCTGGATTTGAACTCAGATCCTCTTGACTCCAGTCAGTGCTTCATCCACTGAGTTACCTATCTGCTCATGTGATCCTTCCAATAATCCTGGGAAGATGATATTATCTTCATTTTACAGCTGAGGAAACTGAGGTAAACACTGTTGAAGAGACCTAGGGTTACACAGCCAACAAGAGTCTGAGATAAGATATGAACTCAGGTATCCCCGATTCTAGGTCTGAAACACTATGTAAACAAAACTCAATTAAATAATCAAAAGGAAATTCCTTCTTGTTTTCCACCCAGTATGAAGGTCCCCAGCTGATGAGGATACAGTAATGATATTAGGAGGGGCTGGGCAGCAAAGTTTGCTTTCAAATAAAATAGAGTTGCCCCAGCTTCCCTTTGGAGGCACAGGTAAAGGAACCCTCCTACCTTATCTATAGTCCCCATCCTCACTTGCTGAAAACTTGGCCATGCCTGCAGTTCAAAATTAAAGTATTCACCACTCAAGTCTTCTCCAATGCTATTAACTTCTATACAGGTCTTCCCTTCCTAACCAAGCACTGTTGTAGAGTTGTTTTTCAATCATGTCTGACTCTTTATGTCCCCATTTGGGGTTTTCTTGGCAAAGATACTGAAGTAGTTTACCATTTCCATCTGTAGCTCATTTTACAGATGAAGCAAACAGGGTTAAGTGACTCACCCAGGGTCACACAGCTAAGTGTCCAAGACCAGTCTTGAACTCCAGGCCTGGTGTTCAAACTATTGGACCACCTGGGTGCCCACTAGGTACTGTACATAAATACAATCTGCAGCAGAAACCTACTAAATGACATTAATGGGTCAAGGAGTAAGCATGAATTTAGTGACTTTTTAGACAAAATTTCAAATTGTTTTCATGACTTTTCCTCCCTGTTTTAAGAAAGTTTTTCTAAAGAGGAATTTCAATAATATGTACTTACTTCTCTCTCTTTTAGACAGCAAACTTCCAACTTTTGAAGATTTGATTTAGAATTGGCCTCTATCAAGTTGAATTCACTTCCACCTTATAGCTCTCATCCTCATTTGGCCAGACTGAGCACTCTCTTCCTGTCTCTGTCATCTTTAGCTCCTACCCCATTTAAAAAAATAATTTTATTTATTTAAGGCAATGGGGTTAAGTGGCTTGCCCAATGTCACACAGCTAGGTAATTATTAAATATCTGAGGCCAGATCTAAACTCAGGTCCTCCTGACTCCAGGGCCAGTGTTCTATCCACTGTACCACCTAAGTTCCCCCTTCTACCACTATTTTTAGGGTTTAGAATACCCAATCTATCATTAACAAACTCCCCCTCACTCTCTCTCACATTCTTTCCATCTTCTAGCACTCACAAAAATCTACCTCTCTGTAGAACCATGATAATTCACCCCTCTCTCCAGTTCTGGTTTGCTTTTTCTCTCTTGGACACATCTCTCTCCAGATTTATATATACATGTTTATGCACATACACATTCATACACACACCTATATTTTTGCAGCCATATTGTTGAATGCACACAACAGAGCGAGCTACCTGACTTTGACTCCAACTGACCCATGATCATAATAGGTTCCCTGTTGCTGCCCCTGGAGTTCAAGTCCACCATACTATGTCATTCTCCCACCAACCTCTCCCAAACTTCTCTATGGACTTTGGTTGTTGTGCAAAACAACTCATGTATAAGAGTCCTGAAAATCCCTCCCTCTTATTATTTAAGCCCTGCTCCCTCTGTCCCTCTTGTGTACTCTGGGACTTCTATGCTGTGTGGCATCCCAAACAGTAATTCCCTTGCCTTGCTTAAAGATTCTCATTTTTGTTATTCTGATAGTCTTATTTCAGATTGATATATAATGTCAGAAGAGGGACTTGAAGACACCTGTCCAGTTGGTCACCAGTTTCAACCTTGAGCACTGGTACCAATAGAGACCCTTGGTGTCCACTCTCTCCTTTTGTCCCCTTTAGTAGCTCATTCCATCAATCGTGTAATCGTGTTTCTCTATCCATCCCATAGTCTATAAATATACCTGGGGGGCAGCTAGGTAGTGCAGTAGAGAGAGCCCTGGCCTTGGAATCAGGAGGATGGGAGTTCAAATCCAGCCTCTGACACTTACTAGCTGTGTGATCCTGGGCAAGTTACTTAACCCTGATTGTCTTGTGTCCAGGGCCTTCTCCAGTCATCTTGACTCATATTTGGCTATTGAATCCAAAAGGCTCTGGAGGAGCAAGTGAAGTTGGTGACTTAGCACAGCACTCCCTCACTCAAATCCAATTCACTTACTTGTCATAGCATCACTTCCCTGATGTCATGGTCTTCTTTGAGAATGAAGGACAAACATTATCATACAAAAATAATTGGGGAAAAAAATGGAAGAATAAAATTGAATGAATGTTATATTCCTTGGGAATATGAAGAAACTAAAACACTCTGGGGATCTAGATTGTGCTGGAAGATTCATGGACACATACATACCTTTCTCACAGATGATCAGATTTGGCCACACTCCTGGTAAGGGTTAAACTTGCTCTAAAAGGTTAACTAAGTAAAAAACAAGTGCATCTTTATGTTTCACTCTTACAGTTTAGTTCATCAGATGTCTCATATCATCACTGACATGACCCTGGTCTGAGTTAAGGGCATTCGCTAGAGCTGGGGAGTAATGAAGTCACTTGGGATGTTCATTTAGGGAGAAGTAAAGGAGAAGAAATGCTGCCTTGGGCAAGGATGATGAATCCCACAGCTTTGCCATTTCTGACAACAAGAATTCAATAAGTGGGCTAACAAATATGGTTGTTTTCCAGAATTTTTAATTTTTTAATATAAAAAGACAATAAATTACATTTGAGAACTCTTGGTTGTAATGTTCTTACAATGCTAGTCCACAATGTATGATTACATATTATACTATCTGCAATTGGCAGATAACCATTAAGTAGGTGACAACTGGGGCAGTGTGTGTGTGTGTGTGTGTGTGTGTGTGTGTGTGTGTATGTCTATGTGTTACTTTTTCTACAACACAAAAGTAGTGCAACAGGAAATAAATATAGGTATCACCCAGTTGGAAATTAATTTCAACATTAGAAATGAGGTAAAACTTATTAAACAAAAGAGCAATGACAAGATCCTAAAAAATAAGTTTGGATTTAAACATTTAAATGGGGACAGTGTTTTAACAAAAAAAATCCAACCTCTGTATTAATGCTCTTATAAATAAGCTCAGAGGTATGAAGTTAATGGGGTTTTAAAACTAAATAAAAGTTTTTGCAGAATGAAACTTAGCTGAGACTTTTAAAAAAATAAAGTAACATCCACTCTATTACTAATTATTATTTTCCCATAAGAAATTATTCCAAGAATTGTATTAGTGGGTAAAAGAAACAGATATTCAAATATAAAGTTTAAGAAAGTTGATAAAGATGCATATGGTTCTCAAAAAACTTGTCTCTCAGTAAGTGTTAAATAAAATAAAATTGATTCCATTTAAGTTTCATGTATATGTTCCATTTTGGGGTAAGGAGGGACCCAATTATCTAAGTTTTGGGATTGTTCTTAAACAGAGCTGTCCAACTTTACTTTTAAAAGTTTTTATTGAAACAACAGACAATATATTTTGATTTTCCATTTTAGTGAAAGCTCTGCGGTAAGCTTGGTTTCATTTACTAAAGCATTTAGCAAACCTACAGAAGGCCGCTTAAAATCGCACTGCAGGCCGCATTTTGGACAGCCCTGTTCTAAAAGATTAAAATTTTCAAATTCTGCCTGTCAGAGTCACTACTTTTTTATAAATTTGGAGGCTAAAATCCCTCCACCCTGAATCTCCTCCGTGAAACCTTCCCTGAGCATCCAAAGCAATAATTTGCTTCCTTCTTACAATTACTTCAGTACTGTTCTCCTAAATCACTGTTAAAACCTTCTATGCTAACATAGATATTATAGATATCTGCCCCTTACAAAGGAGCTCGAGGGCAGACAATGTTTTATTTATCTCTGGATCTCCTAGAGTACCCAGTATAGCACCATGCTCTCAATAAATACTTTTTAATCCATACATTATGGACAATTTGGTTTTTCAGTCATGGTCTAGACAAAAACAACACAAAGATTTGTCAATACCTTAGTTGCCATTGCATTTTTCAAAACTGTATTTGTAAAATAAACTTGATGCAAGTAAACTGTAAAATTCCCTTTACTGTGAATAGTACTTTTATATATATATATATATATATATATATATATATATATATATCTATATATCTATATCTCTCTCTCTCTCCATATATATATATATATATATATATATATATATATATATATATATATATATATATATCTTCTTTACTCCTTACTCCTAGGTAATTTCTTTGATAATCATGATGGCTATGATAGCTTCTTTTAGCCATCAAATTCAATTGACATCAACCTTAACCCACTTCTGTGAAGCACTTAGATCTTTTTTCCAAAGGCCTTCTAAAGAAGGGTAACAAGTGATGGTTTCATTGAACATCTTGATGCCACTCTAAAAGCTATAAGCAAATGGACTGAAATTAGTTCTCTTTTGTTAGGAAAAGAAATTAAAAAGTAGGCAATAAGTCATGAAAAGAGTAGGCTAAAAATGGAACTCTAAGCAAAGGAAGGGCTGACTACAAATTAATCAGAATGAGGTAACATGTAGAATGTTATTGAATTAAAACAAAAGAGCCAACTCCTTGTGGAAAAAACACCAGGGCAAAGGTGCAAAATTTGTAAAAAAAGGGGAAAAAACCCTCAGGAATGTGACTGACAAGCAAATTCTTCAACCCTGGCCTGGTATAAAGTTCTGACATTCTGAGCCTCCAAATTCTTCTTGTGAAGACATCAAGGAAGGACAAAGTGGTCCCTGATGGCCTTCACAGCAATCTCTGTTAGGACTACTGTACCATAGTAAAGTTCTTTAAATTACTTTCCCAAGGATTGCAAAACACTCAAAGATATTTCTAAAAGAGACTTAATGTCATCTCCTAAGGATTTTATGAACAATTATGGACAATTCTGTTAGAAGAACTTTTTTGGGTCTCCAGAGTTAAGTTATTACTCTTACAAGCTCAAAATACAATTCAAGGACACTCAAGTACTAGGTAGCCACTTGGTCCATTTAAAAAGGTGCTGCTCTGGGAAAGACTCATGGACAGGAATCCGGGGACCTGAGGATGTGGGAGTCTACAGAACAGCAAGGTTTCACAGAGTGAGAGCCTATGAGGTTACTTTTGATATGGGTCAATTTTCCCTTTTGCTTTTCTGTTTCCTTTCAGGTACTTTCCTCACCATCTATTCCCAAGTGGTATCATCAAAAAGTACTTTTTGTTTCTAAAAAAAAAATGGAACTGCATTTATGTGCAACCATGAGCTGGTAACCTAGAAAATTATTTGTGTATAAATATTTATATACATGGGACCACAAGAGAAATAAACTACAAAGACCTTATGTTTGTAATAAGTAGAAGGGTGGGAATGATCTTACTTTTTTTTGCCACCTGGCAAAAACTAGTTATTGGGGTGAAAGCAAGATTTGGGCATGTAGGAGGTACCTGAATGCAATCATCCTACAGGAAGTGTTGCCCACACAGGATGATGCTCCTATAGGCCTGCCTATGGCCTAGGCTTAGAGCATTCAGCTTACCAAAATGTCAAAAGTTAGCTGGGAACTTGAATGTCAGGTCAAATAGTATAAGGCTTAACAAAACTACTTCTTAACAAAAATGGGAAAGTAAAATCTTTTTAACCTGATTTTTGTTAATTTTAGAAGAGATAACCATAACTGAGTGAGTAAAAGGTACAGAGGAGGTAAGAAGACAAGCCTTATTGCCCTTTTGATACACACATACACAAACATCCCAGTCATCAAATCCCTTTTATCCTTGTTTTTCAAATATCCTAGAAGACATTCAAAATTCTATCAATCACAATTAACATTGTAACTCCATTTGAGCTGTTATACAAATTCAAAATACCATGAAATAGGAGCAAACAATTGGGGTTTTCACATAAAGAATTGAGCCACCAGGTTAGCCAGGCCCAAGAGGATGATAAAGGCATGGATTAACAGAGTGGGCCACGTTAGTCGTTCGTCATTGTACAGTGATATGATATGGATGAGAGATGGATATATGAACACAAAGGCCAAACCACACGCTGCTCCAGAATATCTGTAAAAAGAAAAAGCACACTGTGTTAATGTTTTTCTTGAGTATTTCCACTTTTCAAATAAAACTTACAACTTAAATCTTCCTCAATGTGAAAGGGCAAGGAAATCATGGCTGTTGAGAAAAGGAACTAGGGTTTAAAACTTTTAAAATTCCTCATCAAAGTTAATATAAAACATTATTTCCTGTTCATCTTTATCTGTTCAGGAACATCCGCTTGATAAAGAGTTTTTATTTTTTCCCAAACATTCAGCTGTCACTGACTGTAGCCACATCCCCTGATACATCTGGAGATAGACTTCCCAGCTTTGTTCTTATACAAATTAATTATGCATTCTGGCTTTTTAAGGATCTGTTGGCATCTGTTGAAAAATGAAGATGGACATGAAATACCTCAGTAGTGCTCATTGTAACTGTTAAAGATTGTAAAAAAAAAAAACCCCTCCACAATTACCCTTTTCTTCCCCAACAGCTTAAGTTCTCTTGAATAAAGTTTTAATGGGTCCTACAAGTCCTTTCCATGCAATAATAGGACTTTATTTGTGCAGACCCTCCCATTCTCAAATACTCTCATACTGTAAAGGATTAGAGAAATAACTTTCATGGACAAGGACCTTAAGGTCTCTGTCTTCATAGATCTGATTGGGGATACCCCCCTCACATACACAAATACACAAAGAAAGGGAGAGAGAGAGAGTGAAAAATGGTAAGAAACTTTTCCATTTCTTTGGTGTTATGTCCTTTAGAAAAGTATACATAGAAGCCAAGAATCAAATTTTTATTTCTTCAGTATAAACTCCAAAATATGAGTATTAAACTCCAATAATGTTCAACACACAGCATATACTTGGTTAAGTATTTTCCAACAAACCACAGATGGTGAAACCATAGATAAATATTGTAATGTCTTTAATCCCAGAACCCCTCTTCTTCTAAGAACAAGGGAAGCCTGGAAGGACAGAAAGGAAGTAAGCAGAATGAATGTCTTTCGTGGAAGAAAAGACTATATGAAGGGTATGAAATGTCAGTAAACAATGATCCATTTCTTTTATTCTGTCAAGTACCTGAGGCAGGTATATTGCCAACAGGGCCTGAAGAACAGGTCAGAAGGAAAAAAAGATGGGAATCAAAGATGGTGGCCCTGGTGGCATACCTGGTGACCCCAGATAGGCAGGAAGAACCTAAGCTGGGAGGCTCTCTTGAACTACAGAAGGCTAAGCTGGTTGGGACTGTGTTCTAAGTTCAGCATTAATATGTTAAGTTCCCAGGATGAGGGGAGCCATAAAGCTGTCTGAGGAAATGTAAAACTAGCTCAGGTCAAAGACAAAAAAGATAAAGTTGATCAGGGTGGGATGGGGCTAGTTCATAAGTAACTTGTATTTCTAGATTGTGTGAGACAGGAAGATCCAGTCTTTAAAAGACAACATTTGGGGCTGCTAGGTGGCAGCGGATAGAGCACTGATCCTGGAGTCAGGAGGACCTGAGTTCAAATCCGGGCTCAGACACTTAATAATTACCTAACTGTGTGGCCTTGGGTAAGCCACTTAACTCCATTTGCCTTGCAAAAACCTTTAAAAAAAGGACAACTTTGAATTTTGTGGACCTAATTTATGGGCAACTTTTTTTTTTTAGGTTTTTGCGAGGCAAACGGGGTTAAGTAGCTTGCCCAAGGCCACACAGCTAGGTAATCATTAAGTGTCTGAGGCCGTATTTGAACTCAGGTCCTCCTGACTCCAGTGACAGTGCTCCTTCCACTGAGCCACCTAGCTGCCCCTATAAGTAACTTAAAGTCTAGGTAGCAGTGGTGGCATAATGTGGTGAAAAGGCTTCTTGAACCACTCTATATGTTCCCTTCTGGCTCTACTTGATTGGCTAACAATGGGTTTCAGGCTAAGTCCACTTAGCGATTGTTTGAGCCAAGATTAGTTCAGAATGAATTCAAACAGCAATGGTTTATGTTCTGGCTAGAAACCCTGAGGGTCTAACCCACCCAACGATTTATTTTCCTTTCTCCTTTTTTTAAGAAAAGGTCATTTTTTGGTCTCTTTGCTTCCTTTCTCTCTTACCTAACCTTAATGAAAGAATGGGCATCGCTTTGGTCAAACTGTGACCTGGGAAAGAGCTAGCTTTAAAAAGTCAAGTTCTCCCACTGCATCTGGGGCCATTCCCAGTTGTCCCGATCCATATCAGTCCATTGGAACCTGATGCCTCTGGAGGAGAAAGCGAGGCTGGTGACTTTGCACCACCACCAACTCACTTATATCCAACTCACCTGCATGTCATGGCATTACCTCTCAGCTGTCAAGGACAAACAACATTTACTTCCCCTCTCTGTTCTGAGGAGCTGTAGGAAAGGATCTAAAATTCTCCCCAATTTTATCTCTGAATCCCCAGCTAGAGAACAATGCTCTGCACTCCACTGCAAAATTAATAAGTACAGCTAGACTAGCAAATGCCTGTGGTTAACTTCATAAACACAAAGGAAATGCCTAAAACAAGAAAAGGTAAATAGATTTTTCCCAGAGCCCAGAATTTTAAAAAATCCTTCAGAATCACAAGAGTAGTGGGAGAAAAGAGATACAGAATTACCACCTGGGGGCATAAGGTATGGAGAGTTCTGACATCCAGGGGAAGCAACCTTCAATTTTCTCTTTCTATTGTGAAAATATTCCTGAGCCTGGCACGTCTGTTTCCCATGAGTTCTCTACCATACAGATGGAGTGGACACAGAGGAAGCGTGTTTGCCAACAGGAGCCAATCAGGAGGCTACAGGAGCCAGAAGTCTTGCTCATTCCCAGATGCCTTTGCTGGTGTTCGCTGGCTGACCTTGCTGACCGTGTACCTCAAACCAGCTTAAACCAGACTTGTGGTCAACTGCTGCTACAAAACATCCTGCTTCTGGAAAAGACTGTCCTCTCTCTCATAACCCCTCCCCAACCTCCCCTTGTGGTTTTCAAGCATAAATTGCCCCTGCTAATCCCAGCTGGGGCTCCATTACCTGGCTGCCCCACCAAAAATGCCTACCATCTTTCCCTTCTAATAACTAATTTTTGTTCAGACTCAACCAGAAGTCCTCTATACTTGGGGGCTTTCACAGTTTGACAATTATGGATGTAATGCATAAATAGATATCTAAGATAAACATCTTTAAAAGAAGATTTCCACTTTGATTTTTAAAAAGAAAAGTAATAGAAATATGGCAACTGAGGGCAGCTAGGTGGCACAGTGGATAGAGCACTGGCCCAATCAGGAGGACCTGAGTTCAAATCCAGTCTTACACATTTACTAGTGGTATGATCCTGAGCAAGTCACTTAATCTCAATTGTTCCCCACCCATCCCCCCAAAAAAGGAAAAGGAGAAAAAAGAAAAGTAATAGCAATTGGATAAGATGGAAGGATTATTTGGATCTGAGGTAGAAAGAGACTCAGATCTCCCAAAAAGATAACTTGTCTCCAAGAGTACCACTAATCTGAAAGGAGTAGATGAATTCTCTGACTTTTGCCAAAAGTTGTCATTTAGCTATAATTTTAACATATCTGAAGAAACTTCCAAGACACAAGTAAAATTAGACAAGAGAAAGGCTATTTCTTATCAGGAAATGCTAACAAAATAAGGGGTATGTGGTCAATACCTTATGATTCCTCCTATGTTTGGGTAGAAACAGGCCATTGTCACTCCAGCTCCCACGATAAGAAGGTTAAGAACCAGCACATGGAAAATACTAGAAGTCAAGAGGTGGTCATGGAAGAAAGAATAAAACAAAAGCCAAATGAGCATTTAATTACTTTGAAAGAGAACAGCCTTCATTTGTCACTTCTCTAAAATGGCATGGCATAGCTAATGAGCATGCTCACTCTCCTGACTTCAGAATGATCCAGTGACTCAGAGGCAGTGCTTCTACTAGATTTCAAACCCTATAAAAGGTCTGGTGTAATATGACAAATCATTTAAATACAACATGTGATTATTAAGACCTAATGCTTGAGAAACACACCAAGAAAAATGATTCTTAGTAACCAAATTCCCAGATAAAAGCAATCCCTTTTAAAGTTAAAAAATGATCACAGGCTGATGAAGCCCAATGAGTTATACTAGAGAAAATGAAAAGCATGAGGGGAAGGATAATTTAAAACATGCTTAAATAAACAGGTGGTCGGTTACACAATCAGTAGATTTAAAAGCTGTCTAGTCTCCCACCCCCACCCCTCTTGTCTGCCCAAGAACACTCACTGGCTGAGGCTCTGCTCTTTATGCTGGACAAGGACACAACAAATGGGAAGGACTTCCAAATGCCCGTGAGGCTGACCATGTCCTAGGTCATATGGGGGCAGGTGGGAAGGATGGGAGAGGGACCCAAGGGGAGCCCCTTCTGGCACAGGCTGCTTTTCAGGCGGAGACCTTGGCACTCCAAGGGCTGTCCCTTGGCCCCTCCAGAGAGGGAAGAGCACAAAGAACAAAAGAGAACGAGCCAGGAATTTTTTTTGGCTCATCACTGAACTGTATTTATTTGATTTTAGCTGACCATAAATAATGCAAAGTTTGTAAGACACAACCAGAGCTTTGGATTTGATGAAATCCACCTCCCACATATGGAATGCTGAGGCTGCCACAGCTGCTAGCTCAAATCTCTAGAAGGAGAATCAATTGCTCTCAACTTGAAGGTTAGCAAATTTATGATAAAATTATCTTAAATATGAGCTGTTTATTTAATAGATAATAAAAATAGCTAGCATTTATATAGAATCTATTCTGTGTCAGGGAAAAGGTGTGAAGCACTTTACAATTATCTCATTTGAACCTCATACCTACTGCCCTGGGAAGTTCCACTGAGGAAACTGAGGCAGCCAGAAGTTAGGTGATTTGCCCAGTCTAAGGGTCTGGGGCTAAATTTGAATTCAGATCTTCCTACCTCCAGGCTCTGTACTGTGCCATGTGGCTGCCAAGAAATCTTTATTACACTTAATCAAAAATTGAGTCAAAGCAGTTGCAAAAATTTGGTTCCCATAAATGAGACTTAAAAACCAAATTTTTACTTAACATAATAAAAAACCACTTTTCTCCTCAAATATATTAAAGTTAAGTAAGACTTTTTTACAAACATAAACAATGGAATGAAACTTGATTCTTTCAAAATCTTCCCTTACTCACACTGCTCAAATAACTAGTATCAACTGAAATTAAGAGATCAGTGTGCTTCTTACAGCTCTATATTATAAGCATACATGCAATTTCTCGTTCTGTTTTAAAGGGAATAACAGTATTTTCATCAAGGAATGGCACACAAGGTTACAGGTTGTGTAGCTTCAAACTTGGAGGCTGCCTCTCTTAGTCCCAAGGACAGGGGTGAGTCATGTGACTTCAGTCCTTCAGGCAACTCTCCAGGACTCTAGGTCACAGATAAGAATTTTCTCCCTCAAGAGTTTCATATGTCTGACCTTCCTCCCCAATAAGATAATTCAATTAATATCAGAAGTTATTCAGCTCAGGACTGGAGTGTCCTAATACTGGAATGTCCTTAAACCATTCTAGATAACTGGAGTATTACCTTGGGCAAATTACCTTAAAATGTCTCTTGGCCTCAGCTATTTGAAGGTCCCTTCTAGCTTGAAATCTATGATCTTTGACTGCCTTCCCTATTTAAAGCTATCCAGATAAAAAGATTCTTAAAAACTTGTCCTGAGTAACCAATACAGAATTGAAGGAGATTATTATTGTTTAAAATACTCTCTATTTTGAGATGGCTAATCTAACTGTGCTCTTTACATAACCTGACACTCCAGAAATCCTATTGGTATAGAAAAGAGGCCTTACCTGGGGTAAACATTACCAAAGACATATCCCAGGAGTTGGACTCGAGCCAAGTAGCCTAGGAGTGGGTACACAGTCATCATTTGGATCAGCAGAAATATCCTTCCAATGAATGAAAAGATGTCATTGCTCGGGAAGTTGTCTAAAAAATTCTAATACAAGAAGATTAGTAAGAAAATGTCAAAACAATTTTTTAAATTTATATTTTATTCTTTTCCAATTACTTATAAGGCTTATTTTCAACATTCATTTTTGGTAAGATTTTTGAATTCTACATTTTTCTATCCTCTTCCCTTCCCTCCCCCCCTCCCCATGACAGTTTGTAATCTGATAAAGGTTATACCAAAACAATTCTTGACAAATCGATTCCACACACAATACATAGAAGGGCAAGACTTATTTTTCAGCCTAGTTCCTTAGAGTAAAGGTTTTTGTCTACTTGCAATGACTATTTTAATCCAATACTCTCTCATCTGTAGTGACTCTGTGAAGAAGAACAGTGATTTTACCATTCCCTCATGTGATCTATAGAGGCTTCCTGTCTCAGTCAAGTATCAGCACTATCACCAAATGGAAAGGTATGAATTTCCTACTTCCTGTTTCCATTCTTGCCTCCCTCAAATAGCTTGATATCTGGAAAGTCTAGAATTGTTTTTCATTCCTTTCTCTGAAATATAGATGCCATACACATTCCATTTGAGAGAACTAGCTTTAGATTGTATAAAGGGGCCAATTTGCTCCGCCAAAAATTTCCAGTAACTTTTCTTTAAGAACAAGAAGGAAACTACCAAAGCTGTTATCAGATGAGTAATTTTAATTTTTTTCCCAACTGAACCTATGATTTCGTTGGCACAGGAAACACCCAGTGAGAAAACTCCCTCTGCCACCTGTGACTACTGTCAGTGTATACAGCCTGGGTCAATGAGAGGTTAACTGACTTATCTCTAGTGGCACAGTAAGGCTGGGTTAGATGTAGGACTACAGTTCTTACATTTGACTCTTACCTATATTCCTCTCCAATAAATTAACAATGAGGTGATGGTCATCACTTGTTGATCCCTTAGAAGTGGGCTATCATCTCCATTACACTACTAATCCCCAAATCCTCCTTGCCACCAAACTTCTCAAGTCTCACTTTACTATTCTAAAGCATCTCACATCACTTATTGTCCCTTCAAATTCAATTACATAACTATTAAATAACTATTCCTAAGAGCAAAGTGTAGTGCTAGACCTTTGGGGCACAAAGATGGTCTTTGCTTCCAAGGAGATCCTATACTAGTACGAAACTAGGATAAGCCAGGTATAACCAAGCATAATTTCAAGGTAAACTGTAATGGGAGAAAAAGAAAAGGTCCCGAGGAAGTGCTATATGAAAATTTGTCAAAGAAAAAGAGAATGTTTAAGGAAGGGGGAAATTCTCTTATTAATACTCTTCTCCCTGGCCTTCCAGGAAGCTTCTCTCTCCTAGTTCTCTTCTTGTCTAACAGTTCCTTTTCAGTCTCTTTTCATGATTTGCTTTCTTTCTCCTGCTCTCTAAGCATGGAAGTCTGTCCTAAGCCTGCTCTGCTTTTTCCTTTCTCTTGGCAGGTGATCATAGATTTAAAATTGCAAAAGGAGTTGAAGAGATAAACAAATGAGATACTATGGAGTAGGGGGAGTCAGCAAACTTTTTCCTATATAGAACCAGAAAGTAAATATTTTAGGCTTTGTGAACCATGAGGTTAAAATAGAGGATTATGCAGGCATTATTATAATAAGAAAGAAAATAAATGTCTGCTAATCTTTGCTGCTAAAATTCAAAACGATGATGATGATGATGATGATGATGATGATGATGATGATGATATTTTTGCAATACAGGTCTACTAATGAGAAGAAAGGAATGTTTTGGGGGGAATATTTTGTTTCACTGGGATTCAAAGTATGTGTTCTTATCATCAAAACTGATTGTACATGTCTATCTGTTAATGCCAATTGTATTTGAAAATGTCTTTCATAGAGATGTAAAGGTTATTATTCTATTTTACAGATG
The DNA here is from genome assembly GCF_037893015.1 of Macrotis lagotis. Classification (NCBI taxonomy): domain Eukaryota; kingdom Metazoa; phylum Chordata; class Mammalia; order Peramelemorphia; family Peramelidae; genus Macrotis; species Macrotis lagotis. The sequence goes on along the minus strand of NC_133666.1, from coordinate 268,430,225 downwards.
AAGAAACAGGTAAACAGGTTGAGTGATTTGTGTAAGGTCACATAATCGGAAGCCAAATTTGAATCCTGCTTCCAGGTCTATGGCTCCAGTTCTCTATATTGTTCCAATGAGATGCTTCCGGCACAGCACTGGGATATGATAAACTACAAATTCTATTAGTCATTAAAGGTCTTTTACAAACTGGCTGCCAAGCTATCTTGTTAATTCCTCTTCACACTGTGTCCCTTAGGTAATATCAATTAGGTAACTACCAGCTGGGCTATTGGCCATTTTCCTTCCTGAAACCTGAATTCTCTCACCTTCCCGAAGGCACATTCTAATCTGAACTGCACACCTTCCTGTTGGCAGAAATTCTCTTTCTCCAAATCTCAACTTAGGTTTCATCTCTTCCCTGATGCCTTTCTATAGCACCTTCCCTTCTTCAGCCCCAAATTAAAAGGGAATTTACCCTCTCCAATTTTTCTTACAGAGCTTTGAACAGATCTTTTCACATTCTTCTTTGAATCAAATGACTGTAATTTGTGGTTTTTAATTTGTTTTACAGGTTCAAATCTTTATTGTTTTAAAATTCTACATATCTTTTACAATACAATAATTTGTTACTTAAATGACTTTTATATGGTTAATGTACAATGAGTGTTTTTTTCCTGAAACTCAACCATGAATTACAATTTCATCAATATGATTTTTCTAAATAGATTAATACAAGACTTCTGTTATTGGGAAAATTTATGTGCTTACATTTAAAACTGCAGTGACTATAATTAGTGAACACACTGTGTACCCCATCAAGTTCCTTCATGGCAGAGACTGGTGACCTAGTACCCTCATATACAGAAAAGTCTTAAAAGCATCAATAAGTACAGCTGGAGAAATCCAAACTTTTTGGAATTCTTTTATAATAAAACTCAGTGGATTTCACAATATACCAATGGAGGATTCCTTTCTGAAATTTAATAAGCTGTCATTTGTGAAATTCAATTTGCCCCCAAACAACTTCGAATTCATTTAAATGTGTGACAGAGGCAAAATAATTCCTAGGACATTTTGGACAACATCAGACATTTGGAAATCATTTTAAGATTTACTAAATGCTTTCCTTAAAGGTAAGTAATTCCTACTTCATAGTTGAAGAAACTAAGCTGAGAGGTATAATTACTTGTTCATTGCCAGATATCTAGTGCCAGAACTGGAATTTTAACCCAGATTTCCTGACTCAAAAATCTAGAACTCAAATCTACTATACTAAGCTTCCTCTCAAGAGAATTATGAAACATATTAAAACCTATTTTAGTTCAGCTGAAAATATTATGAAATAAATATTTCTGCAGTCTAACATCCTTTCCAGATTTAGCTAAAGGAAGGAGACTTTATCAGTACTTAGTCAAACTTCTCAGGAAACAATGTCCTCAGCCAAAATTATTTTCTACTAAAATCCCCTCATACTGACCCTTCCCACTTTTTTTTTTAAAAGGAAAGTGTATAAAAGATCAAGGAGGAAAGTTAAGGTCTCAGAAACTAGGTTAAAGATGCTAATTAGTTTTAGTAAAAAATATCTCAATACAGATTAAGATCTTTGACCTCTTTCCCTGAAGGAATTGATGGGAGGAAGAGGGTCTTTTGTGATCAGCTTTGTCCTACCTATTTTGAGGGGGGGAAGGGGAGGGGTCAGGAAGAAATCTCTAAAAAAGAAAGACTCTTAAAGGGATCACATGATTTTGGGAAATAATTTTTCCAAGGTTATTGTTTTGGACTGTTGAAGTAAATTAATACCTCATCCTGAGTGTATATGATCTTTTCCATATTGGGAAATTTTCCTACTTCAGGATTACTATCCTCGGTAACAAATGTATATTAAGCACTTACTATGTGCCAAAAGTAGCAGTTAGGTGTATATGGCGCCAGACCTGGAGGCAGCAAAACTTGTCTTCCTGGGTTCAAGTCTGGTGTCATACACTTCCTAGTTGTGTGACCTGGGCAATTTACTCAACCTTGTTTGCATCAGTTTTCTCAACTGTAAAAGGAGCTGAAACTACTCTGGTATCTTGGTCATGAAAACTCAAATAGGGTCAAAAAGCTGACTGAAAAGATTTTTACAATAATAGTAAGGCCTTTTATAATAACAGAATAAGCAGGTAGAGGGGAGGGTTTGGGAAGAAAGCTATTAATTACATTTGGATATATAATGAGTTTGAATCAGTTGTGGACATCGGAATGTATGTCAGGAGAGAGAGATTAGATTTGGATAATTATCTGCAGAGAGTTAACTGACACGCAATAATATAGAATATGGTGAACAAACTTTTTCCTACAAATTATCAGATAGTAATTATCTGTAGGTTTATGAAGATACTTTTATTACAAGATAAAAACAAATTTCCACTAATTTTTCTTCCAAAATTCAAACCCTAATAATGATAATGCACAATTTTTTCTAATACAATTCTGATGGGAAGAAAGGAATTTTTTTTTTGGGGGGGGAGAATAACATTTCATTTCATTGGGATGCAAAGTTAGTGTTCCCTAGCATTAAAATTAATTATACATGTTCATCTGTTAATGCTGATCATGTTTCATTATTTGAAAATGTCTTCTCAGTTACTATGAAATTATAAGAATATAATTTTTAAAATACATTTTTATTGATGTCTTTTTTTTTATATCACAGTTTCCCCCTGTAGCTTTCCCCCTTCTAGAGAGCTATCCCTCACAACAAAGAGTATTTTCTTTTTTAGTTTTTTTTTTTTGCAAGACAAATGGAGTTAAGTGGCTTGCCCAAGGCCACACGGCTAGGTAATCATTAAGTGTCTGAGGCCGGATTTGAACCCAGGTACTCCTGACTCCAGGGCCGGTGCTCTATCCACTGGGCTACCTAGCTGCCCCAAAGAGTATTTTTAAAAGAAAAAAAAAGTAGAGGAAAAAGATGAGCACAACCTATAAGTACAATGAAAAATTTAAAAAACATGGGCAATAGGGGCAGCTAGGTGGCGCAGTGGATAAAGTACTGGCCCTGGAGTCAGGAGTACCTGGGTTCAAATCCAGTCTCAGACACTTAATGATTACCTAGCCGTGTGGCCTTGGGCAAGCCACTTAACCCCACTTGCCTTGCAAAAAAAAAAAAAAAAAAAGGAAGAAAGAAAAAAGAAATCTTGCCCAGATGAGATATCCTATTTTTACATTTTGTAATTTTTTTCTGCTGCTATCCTGTGAGCTGGAAATACTGAGATAAATGTTGAGTCTCCTAATATATTCTGTATTCTTTTAGCACAACTATATTGTCACTGTATAATTAATCTCAAGGCTTATAATGTTATCTAATTCAAGAACAAAATAATTCACACTCCACTGTGTTTCAAAACCATGACAATCAAAGTTTACTTTTTTTTTATTTGACATGCTAAAAGATGCACTGGAGATTGTGAATTTCACATAATTTTTGCAAGCCACAAAACAGTATTCTTTTTTAACTTTTTTTTCAACCATTAAAAAAATGTAAAAGTCATTTTAAGATCATGGGCCATGAGAGAGAAGGCCAGGACAGAGACTTGGTGGATCCCCACAGTGAGTGAATATGACTTGGAGGAAGATTCAACAAAGAAAGGTGAGGAGAGATTAGATAGACAGACAGGAGGACAGAAAGGAAAAAGCCATGTTACAAAAACCTAGAAAAAGAGGGAGAGAGAAAGAGGGGTACTAGCAATGTCAAAGGTTGCAGACAAGACAAGGATGATACCTAAAAAAAGGCCATTAGGGTTGGTGATTAAGAGAACATTAAAAACTTTGATGGGAGCAATTTCAGTTGAATAATCAAGCCTGAAGTCTTACAAACTTTTTTAGAAGTTTTGGAAGAGAGTAAAAGGAAAGGACTTAGAGGTACCAAAAATATACCACTCTTTCAAATTTAGTCATGAAAGGCAAAAGATATAATGGGGATGAATGTATCAAAGCGTTTAAGTATGGGGGAGACTAGGGCATGTTTGTAAACAATTAGGAAGGAAAAAATTGAAGCTTAGTGAAAGAATATGGATGATAAAAGGGGCAATGTGCCGGACAAAAGGGGATGGAAAGGGATTAATCAGTGACCTAGTAGGGTTTGCCTTGGGTGGAAGAAGGTCCACTTTTCTGTGTAGGACAACAGGGAAGAAGGAGAAAGTGTGGGAGACATCTAAGTGACATGAAATGAGAAGGGGAAAAAGGGAGTGATTGGTGAATGGTCTCGATTATTTTGTTGAAACAAGAAGGTGGGGCTACAAGTTGCTATAGGAGGTTTGAATAGGAAAGACAAGGACTGGAGTAGTTACTATGGTGAGTAGGTTAGGAAGTCCATTAGGGAACAAGATAGGTAGAGAAGTAAAAGTAAGTAAAAAAAAGAAATAAAAGTAAAAGAAGTAAAAGAACTGCCCTGATGCAGTAAGGGACCTTTGAGATCATATAACACACATTTTTAGTGGACCCACCAGCTCTGTTCAATAATACATGAATAGGAATGAAAGATACAGATAGGAGGAATAATCTAATTAGGCTTGACAAAGCATAATTGACTGCAAGTTAAGGGGACAAGGGATTCAAGCAGAAAAGAAAGGATAATGATGAATTTATCTGGTCCACCAAGAAGCCAAGACAGGTATTAATGGAGAGTATAGTTAGTACAGGGGTAATGGTCAGGGAAGGAACTGATACAGGGAGGAAGGACTAAAGGTCATGGTGAAGAAAGAGAAAGATTTAGGGGCTATAAGGCAAAGGGAAGGAGGGAATGATTAATGATTATGATCAGATAAAGGAGCTTCAGAGTTCATGAAAATGGAAGTAGAACACTTTCTTCTGCAGCAAGATCACCACTGGATCATGTCCTGGAAACTGACAAATTAGGGTATTTCGGGGAGAGTCTTAAGATATATGTTGAAGGCTCCTATAAGCCTTGTTATTTCAAAAATATCATGAGCAAGAGAGGTGTCCAAGGGCCTGAGCAGACTCTTATTTTGGACATCCTTCCATAAAACAAAACAAATGCTTGAATTTAATGATAAATTAATGAAAACTTTCTGACAGACTTATGGTTGAGATGCAGAGCACCATATAATATTTTTCCTTTTGCAGTTAAATGGTGCCTTCTGACTCAGATTTCAATGCATAATAGGCTAAGTCATCAAAAGACTTCCACTGCCAAATAATAAAGATAAGAAGATGTTTTTAAACCCGTACAGGAAGTATTCTGGATCAGAGCTACCTGGTTTGGCAGACTCCCCTTTTAAGCTCATGTCATCTGATCACCTGAGAGGAAGGTCCAGTCTGCCAGACTCACTGAGGGATGTCTCTGAACACCATCCACCCCTGTGTTTACAGCCACCTTCGATGTCCCAAGTCTGGAGCTACACCAGTGTAGGCTCTTCTTTTTACAGCTCTAAATCACCTCTGGATCTGGGACTAAGCCAATTTCAGCCATGGATCGAAAAGCACCTTGGGTCCTCTCCTTGTGAGGTCAAATGCTCAAGAGAGTAATAAGCCCTAACTTGAGAAAGGCAAGGTCAAACTATTAACTTTGACTAAGCTCTAAGCTTCCCAGCACCTGCTGCAGCAGCTTTCATCGCTCCTGGAACAGTTTTCATCTACCCCTTCAGACATTTAATAAACGCTTACTGACTGATACTTAGAGGACCATCATCTTTGCATAGTATTAGTAGCTGTTGTCTCAGTAGACTTTCATTAACTTTCTTCTATGTGCCAGGCACTATGCCAAGAAATGAGGATGCAAAGAGAGACAAAAGACCCTATCTTTAAGGAACTTACAATTAAACAAAGATAAAAACAATATATATGCAGGATTACTAGGAAACACTTAACAGAGAGAAGGAACCCAACTATAGAGGGTGAGGAAAGGCTTCCAGTGGAAGGGAGGATTCAAACTGGGCTTAAGTGAAGCAGAGAGGTTGGCAGCATGACAGATGGACAAAAAGGATGTCTGGGGCAGAGAGATGGAGGGTCTTGTTGGTGGAGCAGTTTGGAGCCCACAATCATTGCATCAAAAAGTCTACATTGGGATTAACCTTGATGGACTCACTCATTCCATCAGTGTAACAATCGGGGACAATTTGGGGCTGTCTGCAATGGAGAATACCATCTGTATCCAGAGAAACAACTGGAGTTTGAACAAAGACCAAGGACTATTACCTTAAATTTAGAAGGAAAAAAACTGACATCTTATTATCTGATCTTGCTATCTCTTATACTTTATGTTTCTGCCTTAAGGATATGATATCTCTCTCATCTCTCAATTTGGATCAATGTATACCATGGAAACAATGTAAAGACTGGCAAATTGCCTTCTGTGGGGGGGTGGGGAAGGGAAGTAAGATTAGGGGGGAAATTTGTAAAACTCAAAATAGGTGGGAGGGGTCAGGTTAGAAAGGACTATCTTGGGGCAGGTAGGTGGTGCAGTGGATAGAGTACCAGCCCTGCAGTCAGGAGTACGTGAGTTCAAATCTGACCTCAGACATTTAATAATGGCCTAGCTGTGTGACCTTCGACAAGTCATTTAACCCCCATTGCCTTAAATAAATAAAATGAAGGAAAAAAAAGAAAGGACCATCTTATATTTGATGTTGGAGGGAAGAGGAAGCTACTGGAGTTTACTGAGTGGGAAGGGACAAGATCAGATCTGTGTTTTTGGGGACATCACTTTAGTAGCTGAACAGATTGGACTGGGGTAAGATTTGAGGCAGCAGACCCACCAATAGGCATGAGATGATAACAGTGTGCACTAGGGTGGTATGAGAGACAGAAGAAAGATGCTGTAAAGTAAAAGTTTTGAATGTTTTAATAATTAATATAAATTCTCAAATTGGCTTACAGTTTCACATGTAGAACTACTTTAATAGTTGAAAAGAAACTTTTATATCAGGGTTTCCCCTATTAGGGGAACTGTTAAACAATATCAAGTGAGAGAAGCACCCACTTTATAGATCAGGTCATCAAGGATACTAGTACATATCACCCATAATACTTAGGCAAGGTAAAAAGAGCAATGGTGTATGAAAATTGAAACTCTCAAAATTTTCAGATGAGTTATAAGCATCCCAGTCTAATGGTCTTCCTATAGCTCTGTTGATTAAAAAGTTCAATCCCATTAGGTTTCTATCATGTGAAATAATTATTTGAAGACTAATGTGATTAGATTTGCCAAACCCTATTAAATTATACTAACTTTTACCAGAAGCAGGTTTTAGCAATAGTCCCTAGGAAACTACTAGAGAGGGCATTACTTGACCTGGGATCTGGCAAGTGAATCTATGGCCCTAGAAGTGAGGTGGAAGGACCATTTCATGTACTCTTAATAACTGACACTGCAATGAACAACTCTGAGGTCATGTGCATGTGTCCCTCAGCATGAAGTGGGTTAAGCCAGACAATCTGTGGACTCTGTTCTAAGGACAGATCCCTTTGACTCAGAATCTTCAGGAAAAAATGTTTTCTAGAACAGATAACTTCATGTGATATACTGCTAAATTCAAGAAGATGGAAAGAGATCCTGGCTCTCTACATGGACATTTTGGTTTAGTCAGATTATTCAGTTACACTTAAATGCCCATTGACTTTTAGAATGTCCTGATACTTGAATGCAAGATTTAAGATAAAATTAGAAGTCTAAAATTATTGATCACAGTGTATTTGTTTGTGGTAAGGAGCAACCTGGGTTACTGTTATGCTATTATTATGTGAAATGATATTTAAAAAAGAAAGATTTGTGATTTGTACTCTCAAGCAGTCAGTTAACAGAAAAAAGAATAGGTACAAAAGACAGTAGGATTGTTTACAATGATATATTAGAGGCTTTATGTTCAGATAAAAGACAATGAGAAAAGGATAAACATATTCCTCAAAGTAAAAACTTTTAAAAACAATTTCTGGTTCATAGAATAGAAATTTCTTTAAGCAGGGACCAAAACAAGGTGTCCTTTTTTGGCTGGAATTTTGGCCAACTTAAAAAAAAGGCAGAAAAACAATAAGACCCGGTTGGTTCTAGGTGGAAATGAATATTTAAGGAAGTTTTTTTTTAGGCTTCATTGAAAAAAAAGAAGAGAATAGTTGGAATAGCTAAGGTTATTATGCCGTGGAGTTGAGAATTACCCTTGGAGAAATACAAGTTTCCTCCCTCAGAGGGTTGGCTAGTTTTGAGATTTCTCATGATTTCCAAACAATTTCATATATACTAGTATTCTGATGGATTTGGAAACGTATCTGTAATTATGTAGCAATATTCAGAATTGAGCAATTTTTTAAATTTTTAAAAATTTAAAAAAAAGATTTTTACCGAGTCTGATAAATTCGGGGTAATTGTGTTCTTGATAGTTATTGCTAATGTCACATCTTGAAGCTAAGATTAAAAGTGATAACTATTCTATAATGATAACTGAAATGCAATGAGCATAAAACACTGAATGTAGAACCCAGATATATGTAATGTTTTTTTCACACATGTGATTTGAAATACAATTAACTGGATTAATGTATTTATCAATTTGCTTTGTTTTTCTCTTTTATATATTAAGTTAATGAGGTTACTTTATATTATTGCTTATGTTTTTAAGTTTCTTGCATTTTAATTTTGGAAAATATATCTAAGTAATTTAAAATATGGGGATTATCTAGAGCTTGATGCATTTGTAATGATGAAAGATGAGATCTTTTTTTATCTGAGTTCTGATTGATTATGAATGAGAAGAATTACATATTAATGACATTTGTCTAGGAGACAGCATTCTTTTATGGACTGTCTTGGGTATTCAAATGGGCATGCTCTGGTTTATTTTGGGTTTGGCAAATATTTTGGCAGATTTCGGGAATAGGAAATGATATCAGCATAATTTGAAAGCATTTCATGAAGAAGAGCCTGAATATGTAGAACAGGGCTGTCCAAAATTCAATACAACTGGATTTTATGCAGTCCCCTGAGTGTTTACTAAATGCTTTAGTAAACAAAGCAGAGCTCTCACTAAAATGGCAAATCAAGATATATTGTCTATTGTTTCAATAAAAACTTAAAAAAAATAAGATTGGATAGTCCTGATGTAGAATATAAATCAAATAAGAAATACTGTCTATACTGTATTTAAATAATACATTTTTCAGTTTGTAGAAAACTATACTGTTATACCTTATTCAAATGACTTTCATCTTTTCTTTGGTATTGTTAAATTTTCATCAGCTGATGTTTTTAACAGGTTCTTTCAAAGTCCCAGTGAATTTTCTGAAGGACCCTCTCTTAGTGAATAGGAAGCTGGTTTTATAACAGAAAAAAAAAATCAATAAAAAAACTTGGGCACCTTTGTTTTTATAGACTATGAAGTTTGTGTAAAGGGATTTTTTTCAGAAGTGCAATCCAAGGACGTTCTGGAATATGCCAGGCAATTTAGTAAATGGAGGTTGAAGCTTTAACCCTTCAGAATAATTATTATTTTAATCTTTTTTTTCCCCCAGTTTCAATTAGTCATTCTGGAAGAGCATTTCCTTGCTCTTCCACAAGACTAGTCTATTTGAGCCTAAAGTATTTCTTCATTATTTTGCTCCTGTACCTGGCATAATATAGGTATACAAAAAGCAAAGGGGAGAATTGGTGCTATTTCTTTTGCTGCAGTTCAAAAAATAATAAAAGTATTTTTAGTTCAAGTGAGAATTTTACATATGTATTTATATATATGTACACACATATGGAATTTCATAAATCTATATATCAATGTAGATATACATAAAATTCTCATTTGAACTAAAAAAAAAGTTTTAATATGATCCCACAAGAACAAACATGAATGATGGTGGTGGTTGAAGGCCCAGTTTGGAGACAGGTAGGACATCTACAAATATTCATTTTTTTCAGCTTATTGATGTATATTAATAGTCAGACATTTCTAAGTCTGAGAGTGATTTCTTCTCCCACCCTCTCTTACCCTCCATGGTGGTGGTGGGGGGCAGGAGAGAGGGAGGAGACAGAAGATCCCCTCTGGTCATGCTTTAGACTCAAACTATTTTTTTTCCTTCTTGAATATCCCACCCCCTCATTTGCATTTAATAAAATCTTACCCTCATATTAAGGGAAAAGGCAAATGCCATCTTCATGAAGCCTGCTCTGAATTCCTTGGTTGGTAACATCTTTTTCTTTGCTGGGCTATCACAAAGTACTCAGTTTTATACCTCTCATGAAATATCCATGTATTATTCTGTATTATAATTATTTGTGCATGTGTTCTTATTTAGGAAGTTGTGACTTCCATGAGGGGAAGACTTACTATCATTTAATCTTTCTATCTCCCTTATTGTTTAGTCCAATCATCTGCACATAGTAAGAATTAAATAAATATTTTCAGTCTACACCACTCCCTACCTTCAATAGTCATACTGATGGCTACTAGGTTTATTCTTTAGGAAAGAGTAGACAAGGGGGTGAAATTTATTTTCTCTGTAAGTGTTGCAGAATTTGTGTAGATCTTTTGGAAAAGAAACATCCCACAACATATATTGGGCAAATTCCTTACCTGTTCAATGCATTCTTTGGATAATGGTGGAGAGGGAAATGAAGCAAAAACTAGGATACCGACGTAAAGATATGTTAACATCACCAGCAAATAAGCAATGGACAGATCTCTTACCTGCAAACACAAGATCATGTAAATTTATACTATTAAAATAAGGCTAAAGTTACTTTGAATAGATAAAAATAACATTATAAATAAATACAAAATGAGTCTCCCTCATTTTTCTTCTTTTAACAATCCACACTCAAGTTAACAAATGCACAATCAATTATAGGTACATAAAACAGATGACATTAAGAGTAAATTAAAGTGATCGTGCATATGTTGGTGCATTACTTTACCTTGAAAGAACATCAACAAAATTAAAATTCTCTACTATTGCCCTATATATACACATATGTTCATTTTTCAGTCCTAAAATTCTAAGATTTCTCTAATGAGAAAACTATGAGGAAATGTCTCTCTTCCTGACCACTATTCCCCTAATGTATGTATTCTCATCCACTACAATATAAACTCTTTGAGGTCAGAGGCTATCTTTGTTTTTGAGTATGTAATTCACATATTCAGTAAAATGCTTAACACTTAATGACATACTAAAGTAACTTTTTTTATTCACTTAGGAAATTAATGTTGAATTCTATAGAAGCTCTGAATTATTTTTTCAATAAATAAGAAAACCAATGGAGACTACATTAAGAATAAACTGAATCAATAATTACACAAGTAAATTAACTCATTCTATAAATCCTCAAAGCCGTCCCAAAGGACTGGGATATGTTATAGTTAATAAAGAAGGGAGATTAGCCAAAATATTAGACAGTAAGTATTAAAGACATGTTTATTAAACCTAAACAACAAACAAAATGAAATCAAGAGACAGCTGTTCAAACAGATGTGCAATGTTATTGTTGGATTCAGTAAATATATACAGAACATTAAATAAAGGGGATTGCTTCCATCTGTTGCTGCCTTCACCCTCTTGGCCCCATGCAAGTAAAAAGCTTCAAGATGTTTAATACAGCCATCTGTTAGAGCCAAACTGCAGAGTCTCTACTTTGGAAGAATCTGCAATCTATCAGCACTAAAAATTACAGCCAAACACTTCAGCACAACTAAATTATGGCAACGATCCCATTCTCTCTAAACATAAATAACTTTGAAAACTAAATCAGATTAAAGTACCAATATGTATATTATCACTTTAATTTCCTTTCCTTCAATCTACTTCATACAGCCCTAGTTGACAATGCAACAAGAAATCTGTCCTGAAATCTGTAGGGTTGGGAAGACTTTGAGGACATTGATGAGGGGGAGGGAGACATGGCAGAGAGAGATGGCAATACAAGGAACATTCTCATACCAAGATCAGATTATACAAAGCACCAATGGTGCTTTGATAGAGGAGGGAGTGGCTGCGCTCCCAGACCTGAGGGTGTCAGATCATATGGGCACCCAGACACTTTCAACCCCTGTAGGAAACATTCGGGTCATAGGGACACTTCCTCTCACAAAATGAGGACCAAGTCTTTGTAAAGCTGAGTCTTTCAATACATCTGGTAGTGACTACAGAAGTGTTAGGAAAATATGGGTTGTGGCAATGACTGGAGGAACTGGCAGACTTTGAGGGGCTCAATCATAACATTCTTCTGTGTGGAGAAAGGCAGGCTAGTCTACCCATACTTCTGCTTCTGGGAGGAGTGAGCCTCAAGCTACACTGGCTCTCCCAAGTCAACACTGTTACTAGTGGAATCACAGGGGAATGCTTTGGAAGGACCAACACAGCCAGTCTATCACAGCTGCACTGGATAAGCAGCTTACCCTAGGTAGATTCACTGTAGATATAGCCAAAACTTCCCAAAATCAACAAAATGCAAAGTCTAAAACAAAACTTGGCTCAGAGTCCTAAAGAAGGAGACCTAAATTTCTATGATACCCTTGCCTTGTCTGAGTTGGTGGATCCAGTAGCTTGAAATATAAAACCACTATAAGATATCAAGTGTTTCTGTGAGCTACTTGAAGAAAACCCTTCGACTTCCAAGAGGTGGTTACTTCCAGTGAAGCAGGAGTGGCCCTCCAGGCAGCCTGTTCCAGATGAAGGGCTTTTATAAAAGCCCCTTTGGCTGGGGCTATGAGGAGTTCTGGGGAGGACTCCCCAAGACTGTAGGACAGTGGATAGGTTCTATTGCATCAGAAACACCAGCAGGTCTTCAATCTATTCAGTGAACAAACTTCAAGGGCTCATTGTGTTATCAGGGGTCTTGAAGGCTCCTTGGCTTCATCTGGCTCCAAACTGACTAAATGCAAAGTTCAAAAGAACTGTAGCTTGATGGGATTTTTGCTTTTGCTTCATAGCAGAATGAGAGATGCAGCTGTTGATGACTGGGGACAATAAACAAGACCTAGAAGTAGGGGATTACTCTATTTTTTTTGAAGGATTTTTTTTAGGTTTTTTTTGCAAGACAAATGGGGTTAAGCGGCTTGCCCAAGGCCACACAGCTAGGTAATTATTAAGTCTCTGAGACCGGATTTGAACCCAGGTACTTCTGACTCCAGGGCAGGTGAGTAGGGGATTACTCTTAAGGGGAAATGGTATGATCCAAGCTGAACTCCTTTTAAAGAAAAAGGAATCTTTTGTTTCAATCAGTAAAAATGTTTTCTCACACTCCCTTCTCTCCAACTGAGAATGAAAGAAAAGCAAAACCCAGTACCAATACAGTAAAAAAAATTTTCATATTGACCATGTCTAAAAAATATTTTCTGCATTCTGAATCCTTTACTTTTCTATCAGGAGGTAGATAGCAGGTTTCCTCATTAGTCCTCTGGATTTATGCTTAGTCATTACAATGCTAAGAATTTCCAATTTCCCCCAAATTTGTTTGTCTTTATCAAACTGTTGTCATTGTATAAATTATTCTCTTGATTCTGTTCATCCGTATCAGTTCATTCAAGACTTCATAGTTTTCTCTGAAACCTTTTCCTTCTTCATGTAAGAGTAATCTATTACATATACATACTTATATTTATACTTGTTAATCATTTCTTCAATTTGTGGGTATTCCCTCAGATTCCCATTATTTGGCAGGTCAAAAATATTTTTGGACATCCTTAAAGTTTGTTTGGTTTAGGACTAACTTAAATTCTCCTTCAACCTAACCTTTCTCTAATTCTCCTTTCTCTTCCTCCCCTTTCCCCTCTTTCTTTCATTCTTTCCATTTACATTGTTGTATAATATGTATACACACACATACAGGCTTTGCTTTATTCATTCTACACCAATTTCTATGTCTACCCACATTTTCCTGAATTCTTCATATTCATAAATTTTTTTACAGTGAACATTCTTTTAAAAATTAATTAATTTTCAGTCAGCAAAAATCTAATTTCTCTCCCTCCTATCCCCTACTCTCCAGAAAGATATAACACCAGTTACAAATATATATAAAATCAAGCAAAGCATATTTCCATATTGCCTATATTAAAAACAAAAAATAAAGCCCAAACTCTCATTCTGCACCATGAGTCTTTCACTTCTCTGTCAAGTGGTATGTTTTATTATTAGTCCTTTGAAATCATGGTTGATTATTATGCTGATTTGTGTTTCTAATTCTTTCAGAGCTGTTTGTCTCTTCCATTTTGATGTCACTGTACAAACTATTTTCCTAGTTCTGTTCACTATACTCCATCATTCCAAAGAAATCTTGACAAATTTCTTTGGAACCATCCCCTTTATCATTTCTTACAGCAAAATATATTCTATCAAAACTATATAGCATAACTTTATTCTACCATTCCCTAATTCAACCTCCACAAATTCCCATTCTTTTTTCACCTCATAAGGGGTGTAAAAGTGAAAATCAATTTAAAATCTACTTTTAAGAGTTAATCAATTTGGTATGGGTTTAATACTCTCCCACTTCACCCCCATTCTGGACTCAATTCTATTATGAAATTAATCTCCACCCTTGTATTGTCTTTGTAACCTCCACCACCACTCATTTAACTCAAATTCAATTAAAGTACTGCAGACTTCACACAATCCTATCACCTGAGACATTTTCCTAATTCTCTCTGGGGAAGTAATAAGGTGGTGACTCTGACCTTACCTCCGCATTAAAATTTCTACCAATTGAGAATATTATGATGTAATGTCAGGCCAATCAGAAGATACCCTGATTGATTTTGCTCTTATTATTTATACAAGTTCTTGTCAACCCTCAGAATCTTTGGTCATTGACCTAATTTATTGCTTACCACCAATCTGACTGATCTGTTTGGAACCTTGTTCCTCAGTGTACTTTAATTTCAACTGTGACAGGGGCTATAAATATTTTTGAACATCCTTAACTTGTTTAACCTTCTCTCCCTGATTCTCCTTTCATTCCTTCCTTTTCCCCCCTCTTTCCCTATTGAGTGAAATGTTTCCACTCTCAACAAGGTGTATTCTTCTCTTCTTTGACCAGTTTAGAGAGTGAGGTTTGTGTCAACTACTCCTCCCTGTTTATATAGATGTCTACTTGTACACCCAGATGAAGTGAGGTAATGTTTCCAAACCTTTTTTTCCTTCTCCCCTTCCTCTATATTTCTTTTTCCCCCTATCTTTTTTTAAACTATCATCAAGACAACAAAATCAGACCATTATCTAATTTCTCAATGAGCCCAGATGCTATCAAAAGGGACAAGTGTCATCTCCCCATAGTTGAATGTAGTTTATCTTTTGTCATTTACATTTAAATTTTTATGTTTCTCTCCACTCCTGTTTGAACTTCAAGGTTTCTTTATTATTTTGTTTTTTTTAAATCAGGAATGCTTGCAGTCCTCTATTTCACCAAGGATTCAAACCCCACCCCCTATTCCACAGCATTATATTCAAATTTCGCTTAGTTATTCTTGGCCATGAGTAAATTTTTTAAATTTATTTTAAAAATAATGTTACTTCATTGAAATTTATAAATATGAAGAATTCAGAGAAACATTGGCAGACAAGGAACTAATGAAGTGCAAATAAAGCCAAGGATATGCTTACAGTGCACACTCTCTCCATACACACACACACACACACACACACAAACTTGCCCAATAAAACTCAAAAAATGTGAGTGTATGTGTGTGTGTGTGTGTATATATATATATATATATATATATCTGTATATGTATATGTATATGTATATGTATATGTATATGTATATGTATATGTATATGTATATGTATAGAGAGATACCTATCATCTATCCATCCACTATCTATCTATCTCCTTTGCTCTTTACTGTGTTTTTTGTTTGCTCATTCTTCCAACCTACTTTCCTGATTTTTGGATTTAATGTTTAGATTGGAGTATATTGCACTTCTGGAGGGAAAGCTGAACTTGTTCCTTTCTTGGGATATTGACTGTTATGATAGTTCAGGATCTCAGGAACAGGTTGGGGACCTGATCTGAGTTGGCGAGTTTTTTACCTGAATTTCAGTCAGAGTAACAGTAGATTGCTACTGGATTTAGTCCCTATAAGCTGGAAAATTCTGCTGCTTCTGAGTGAAAGAATTGTATGTTCTCTTTTGGTCTGACAATCCTGCCCTGATTATTCTCCCACTAGGCTAGAAGTTGGAACTGAGACCCAGTTCTGCTCTGGGAGTCTAAGCTACACAACTGCCTCTTGCTTCTGAAAGTTTTTCTTTCTTCATATATTCCTTGCCTCCAACCCTTCAACCTCCACCCCAAGGCAGAACACCAACCCTTGGGTCCAACATCCTTTCTCTGTCTGTTCTAGATCTGTGACCCAGAACTGGAGAGTAGGCCATAAAGCTACCAGCTGGACCAGGTTCCCATTGTGGTTTCTTAGTTTTAGTCTGGTGATACCCAAGTATAAGTACTTTTACCCTGGTGTTCAGTCCCTCCTTGGGCACTAAAGTGGTCCAGATGCAGCAGTGTGTTTCTAGTTGTACCTTCCCCAGTGTCTGCAGAATTTCCTGTCACCCTATGTCAAGCTGGGCTGGACAAATGACTCACTGTGATTTTTTTTAGATTTGTTTGGAGGAGTTATGTGGAGGGGAGCTCGGCTATATTGCTTCTATTACCCTATCTTGGTTCCACCACAAGCTAGACTTCTCTGAATTTCAAGAATCCTATTCTTCTGTCAAAACTAAGTAGAAGGTGAACTAACTCTACAAGAAAATTTAAAGTTGCATGGATCAAGATCAGGGAAATACTATGGTTAGAGAAGTATTTTTGATAACAGAGTTTGTTTCATACAAGATAGAAAATGCTCAATAAGTGTAACTTTCAACTTGTAGGAGAGGTGAGTGTGACTGGAACTGGATCATTATAAAGGGAGGTTGTATAGGGTGGATATTTGTGTGAGGTAAATCATCATTACCTTGACAAGGCAGTGAGTGCCACCTTGTTCTTGTTTCACTCTGTGTGCATCCCCTTAACTTCTGACTTTGGCATCATATGATTATGGCAGCAAAGACAGCCATTATAATATTTGACTGCCTTAAGAAACTGAGGCCATTTGTTGAGAATTCCTTTATCTCCTCTTCCATTACACATTCTCTCCTTTACCTATCTCATGTGGAGAAGTGGTCCCTCTTGCCATTCAAAAATGAGCCTATTCCATTCTGTCTCCTCCAATAGACTGCCTCCTCTATACTGCTCCTTTTTAGTCTCCTTTACTGGGCTGGAACTTTATCTGGCTAGTGTCCACTAACTCCAAGGCTCAATCAATGATCATTCTTTCCTTCCATCCCATCAAATTTGGTGATCTCATCAGTTCCCATGGATTTAATTACCTCTTTTCAACCCAAAATTTATTGCTAATTCTATGCTGTGGTTTGAATTTTGTTAAGGAATACAATTTACCAAAAGAGGTTTCGAGATTTGTTTCTTAGTGACAAAAGTACTGTCAACAATTAGTTCTGTGTGCAAACACTTGGATTTTATCACAGAATTTAATGCAATCACAAGTTTTTCAAAGTTTAGAGAGAAAGAAAAGATCAATTTGTTAAGAGTCAATCACTTCTACAACAGTCAAATGACAAAGGTGCTTCTTTAGACACTGTTAACTTGTGAACTAATTTTTCCAACCCTGTGGTTGGGATGACCCAAGATTTATTTATTTCACAGAATAAATCAAAGAGTCAATATATCTTTGGGCTAAACTTCACTTCTTTTCCCATAGCCCTCTTCCTCTCAGCTTCCAATATGACAACTGCAGTTCTAGCAATTCATTTTGCTTATGGATAATTCTACTCATTTAAGTTTTTCTCCCATGAAACCTAAATCTACCTTCTCATACCCACCTAAACCTGAGCTTTCTCTTCCAGGCAGAACACTGCCAGATCAGTTGTCATATGGCTTGAGCTTTGGGCCCTTCACCATCCTGGTTGCCCTTCTCTGGTTGCTCTCCAGTTAACTGATGTCATTCCTAAAGCATGTAGAGCCAATATGCCTCCGATTCCTTGAACTGAGTGTACCTTCCTGCCCCCACATGCTCTACCTCCTTGCTCTTTCCATAAATGGTCTTAAATCTCTTAGTATTTAATTTCTGAAAAATTTCCCCCAGTTACTTATTTCATCAAGTTAATGACTTTTTCTATCCCTGAACTGTATTAAAAGTCATAGAGAAGTCCACAGGCAACAGAAAAGGAAACCACCAGCAATGTCAGTTCCATTGTGGGAAGTTAAGCCGGCAGACTCCTGGGGGGATCAGAAACCATTAAGAGGAAAATGTAGCCTGAAAAAGTTCATATCTAGAAGGAGTTAAAGTAGAAGGTTTCCTTAATAAAGTCACAGGGGGAGCTGACACCAATAGCAGGGTTTTTGAAGGATTCAGAAGAGGTGAAAACTCATGTAGGCATATTAGCACAAAGACTGGGACACCCCAGGGCCTTAGTACAGTGTCCTAGAACACAACTGAGGGCCCCAAAAGCTAGTGGTCTGAGCCTCAAAGATCCAGATAGATTCAATCATGGGAAATAATGGGCAACATGGAAACCCAAGTTATCTAGGTCAAGAAAGAAAAGTTGCAGAAGGCACTTTGGATAGACCTGACATTGTCACAAAGTTCCAAATCAAAAACTAAGGCTCCAAAGATAATTCAGCCAAAGAAGACACCAACCAATATAAAGAACTTAGATCCAGGGACATGGAGAAATGAAGTCTCAAAAGAAAATGCAGGGGCAGCTAGGTGGCACAGTGAATAGAGCACTGGCCCTGGAGTCAGGAGTACCTGAGTTCAAATCCAGCCTCAGACACTTAATAATTACCTAGCTGTGTGGCCTGGGGCAAGCCACTTAACTCCATTTGCCTTACAAAAAAAAAAAGCAAACAAACCTAAAAAAAAAAAAGAGAACATAAATAAATCACTATAAGCAGTTAAAAATATTAACTTTCCTTGCAGAATACATGAATACATAGCAGAAATGAAGCGAGAGATATAATATGGAATAAGTTCTGGAAGAAAGCACTAGAAGGTGAGTAAATAAATTGGAAGACAAAAAAGATAAATCTTACCTAAATAAGCAACTCCTGGAAAACAAGATACATCAGATACAAATCAGTGATTCCATGAAAGAGCAAGTGATATTAGAACAAATGCCATAGGTATCTGAAATGAGAACAACTGATCTTTGGGAAAAAAGTCAAGGAGAGGAAATTTAAGAATTGGTGGTTTTTCTGAAGACCATGCTTCCAAAAAACCCTGGATACTATATTTCAGGACATCATTAAGGAAAACTCAATCTCAGGAATATTAAAGCTAAAACTAAGATTCCTTATTAAAAAAAAATACTGCAAGCATCCATAAAGAAGTATTTCAAGTGACAAGGAGCCAGAGGAAGGATCACACAATACTTGGCAACTTCTATTCTAAATGAGAAATATTAGAATACAACATTCCAATAAATGTTTACAAGTAAGAATGCCCTGCCCTGCAAAGAATATAATCCTACAAGGGAAAAAAATGGATTTTTAATAAAATAGAGGAATTTCAAGCATTTCTGATGATTTAAAAAAACTGAGTAAGAATTCTGAAATATAAACACAAAAGTTGATAGAACCTAGGAAGGTAAATTTATTTGAGCTAATGGAAGAACTATAGGATGATATAATATTAACATCCTAATGAGGTCGAGAAGAAAGATGTGACCTTAAGAATCTTAATGACTATAAAAGATATTTAGAGGGTAATAAGAGAAAAATCCTGAGGTAGAGTGATTTTATTTCAGTGATTTGAGAAGAAAAAAGAACAAAGAGGAGGGGGGGGCAGGAAGGTAGGGCTTGTTATAGCTCACAACTGGAATGTGTGAGAAAAGCATTTATAAAGGCAGGGGGGATAGACATCAAATAAACATTTTTTTTCTGAACTGGACAAAGGAGAGATGAACATAACAGTTTGGTAAAGAAATACATCAAACGGAGCAGGATTTGGAGGACAGGAAGGAAAATAACACTTCAGAGGGAAGCAATGCAAGCAAAATAAATTTCCTGATCCAAAAGGTGATGTTAAAAAGGAAAAGAATTGGAATATAAGGGGGTGTCTATCAATGGGAAAATGACTTAACAACTTTTGATACATTATTATGCCAGAAGCTATGACTTATATGATTTCAGTAATCCTGAGATGTATAAATTGATGGAGAGTGAAACAAAGAGAACCAGGAGGAACATACTCTGAAGGAAAGAAAAACAGTTCTAAAGAAATGAATGCTGAGCAAAACAATGCTCAACTATATCTCCAAAGGACCCAAAATACAAGACATATATTTTTGGATATGGCTTCTATGGGGATTCATTTTGGTTGACGGTGCTGATTTGTTCAAGGGCTTTTCTCTGTTTTAAATTGGAAGTTGGCAGGGGGTGGGACTGGGGTAGAGAAAGTATTGGAGAGGAACAGGTGTTTACAAATACACAGAAAAGAAGAAAGTTCAGAAGCAGCAGAGCAATTTTGCAAGTAATGTGGAATTTATTAGAGACCTAAAAATGAAAGCAGAATGAAAAACAGATTTATAGTTTAATTTACAACCCCCTTTTTGTGCTCTGAAATGTATATGGAAATAGCTGGGTTTTTTTTGTCATTTAACCTCAGATAAAAAAAAGTAAAAAAAATCCCTAGCTTTTTTCAAGCTTCTTAGCTTAAATATCACTTCCTCTATGGGGAATTTCTGGATCTTCCCATTGTTAGTATTTTCTGACTTGCTGACAAATTGTTTTAAAGTAACATATTTTGTATTTACTTATCTGTGTATTATGTATTTTGGTTGACTAAAGAATATAATCTTTTTGAGAGCAGGGACATTTTAGTCTCTGCACAAAGTGCTACATTGAAAAGAGCATTGGAGTTGAGGTCAGAATACCTGTTTATGACCCAGACTCTACCATGTAGGAACTTTAGAACCATGGGCAAGTTACTTATTAGCCTTTTTTTTCAAGTATGGGTTTTCTCATCTGTAAAATAGAGTTAATACAACTTGATGACAGTTGTGGAAAAAGTATTGTGTATAAATCTTAGAGTGTTTTCTAAGTTCTTTTTATTTTAATTTATGGAAAATTTCAAATTGATGAGGGGGACCATGACAGACATGAAATGATCATTTTCATACCCTAGGATACAATAAGCAGCTCTTAACAGTGAGTTGTACTGATCATAATAGAATCTTTTTTGGGAGGAGGGCTGATATGGAAGGGATTTAGTACTTAAAAGTGGTCATCATCATGAATAACACATCACTCTAAGGGACTGTAGACTTAAAACATTGTATAAAATATACATAGGCCATAGTGGAATATTTTAGAAGCTGAAATTTTATTATGTTTCTGATAAAATCTTGTTTCCACATCATTTTAACTCTCTCTTCAAAGCTGAATACAGAAAAAAAAGAGTTGTTTGGATTCCTGATAAGATTAGAGGTAACAATACTTTGCAATTTGACTTGGTTTTTACCACAATCACTTTGAGTAAATTTCTGCTTAAACTTTATTTTGGAAATATGTATTATTTTCTTTTTTCTTTTTACAACGTAACAGGGTTAAGTGGCTTGTCCAAGATCACACAGCTAGGCAATTATTAAGTGTCTGAGGTCAAATTTGAACTCAGGTCCTCCTGACTCCAGGGCTGGTGCTCTATCCACTGCACCACCTGGCTGCCCCAATATCTATTATTTTCAAGGACTTTGGAAGCTTCCTCTTTTTAAAAAAAAAATTGAGAAATATCTGATTTCTATGTTTGGTCTCATCCTACTTGGCTGTGAAGTTTAGTGGCATTAAATTAGGATAATACAATCATAAACTTAGAGCTGGAAGATAACTTACTATTGTTCATACCCTTGAAATTTTCAGATAAGACAAGTAGTGATTTACATAAGGTCATATAGAAAATAACTAGCAGAAGGGGCAGATAGGTGGCATGATGGATAGAGCCCTAGCCCTGGAGTCAGGAGTACCCGAATTCAGAACTAGCCTCAGATACTTGATACTTATTAGCTGTGTGATCTTGGACAAGTCACTTAATCCCATGGTCCCTAAGGGAAAAGAAAGACAATAAATGGCAGAGTTGAGATTCAAACTCAGGTCCACATGATTCCACAACTAGTACTCTTCTTTATATCACATTACAGGACTCAGTTTTGTTCATTCCATGTACTTTAAAGACATAAAATATGGCCAAAGTAACTATCTAAATGAGTTGGTATGAAGTCCCAAAGTACAAATGGCCCAAGTATTTACTTGGGAACTGTCCTAGAGCCTAGAAACTTGATGGATATTTCTTGTGTACTACTCTGAAGACAGACAGGTTAATGGAACTAATAAAGATCAGGGCCAGGCTCACCTCTTTTTTATTATTTGCATTGCTCTAACAAGCTTAATTTAAAAATTTTTTTTAATTTAAGGCAATGGGATTAAGTGACTTGCCCAAGATCACACAGCTAGGGAATTGTTAAGTATCTGAGGCCTGATTTGAACTCAGGTCCTCCTGATTCCAAGGCCAGTGCTCTATCCACTGCACCACCTAATTGTCCCTGACAAGTATAATTTTATTTATTTTTTTATTTAATATTTATTCTCATTTTGTAGAAATGTTTTTTTACATTAATACAATATTCTTGTTTAAGAGTAAATGAAATAACCCCTCCCCCCATAAAATATAGACTTGCTTGAGAGATAAAGTAAAGGGGAGAGAAAAAAATTAAAATAAAAAAATAATAGTAATAATTGTAGGTATGGCCAGGTGGCTCAATGGACGGAGCACCAACCCTGGAGCCAGGAGCACCCGAGCCCATATCCAGCCTCGTAAACCCAACAATCACCCAGCCACGTGACATGCAAGCCACCTGAGCCCCACTGCCCTGTAAAAACCAAAAAAAAAAAAAGAAGAAAAAAAAAGAAAAAGAAAAAAGAAAAAAAACAACCCAAAATAAAATAGTAATAATAGTAGGGGTGGCTGGGTGGCGGACAGAGCACTGGCCCTTGAGCCAGGAGCACCCAGGTCCAAATCTGGCCTCAGACACCCAACGATCACCCTGCTATGCGGCCCCAGGCAGGCTCCCCAGCCCCATCTACCCTGCACCCCCCCCCCAAAATAATAAAAAATGTGCTTGAGTCTTTGTTCCAACACCAACAACTCTGTCGCAGGTGGATCACATTCTTTATGATAAGTCCATGGCAAAAGTTACTTCCACATTTTTCCACTGTTGCCATTGCTGATCACAACTCCCTCTTTTGGTATTTCTCCACTACCATGTACTATATTTTCTCTCTCCTTTCACTCTGACTCTGCTGTAGGGTAGCTGAGTGGCACAGGAGACAGATCCCCGGCTCTGGGGCCAAGAGGTCCCGAGCCCCAGTACCACCCTTAGGCTCAGCTTCCACCTGGCCCTATGGTCCAGGACAGGCCATCCAATCCCAGCCCCTTGCAAAAAGTGAAAAAGAAAATGTGTTATATCTGACCACTCTCCCCCCATGGTCCATCCTCTCCTCCATCACTCACATCCCCCCCCTTCCCCCTCTTCTTACTCCAGATGTCTATACCCCATTGAGTATATATATGCTGTTTCCTCTCCTAGCCATCTCTGATGAGAGCAAAGATTCCCATATTCCCCCCTTGCCTTCCCCCCTTCCATATCACTGCAATAGCTCATTGTAAGAAAGAAAAATCTTATTTTATGAAATATCTTGGCCTATTCCCCCCTCTCCTTTTTCCTTCTCCCATTACATTTCCCTTTTTTTCTACTGACTCCATTTTTACACCATATTTTATCTTCAAATTCAGCTTTCTCCTGTGCTTCAACTATAAAAGCTCCCTCTACCTGCTCTATTAAGTATTATTATTATGAGTATTATCAGTGTCATTTTTCTATACAGGAATACATGCAGTTCATCATCATTAAGTCCTTCATATTTTCCCCTTCTCCAATCTCTATGCTTCACCTGAGTCCTGTATCTGAAGATCAAACCTTCTGTTCAGCTCTGGCCATTCCAACAGGAACATTTGAAAGTCCATCTTTTTCCCCTAGAAGAGGACATTCATTTTTGCTGGGTAGTTGATTCTTGGCTGCATTCCAAGCTCTTTTGCCTTCCAGTATATTATATTCCAAGCCCTACGAGCTTACAATGTAGCTGCTGCTAAATCCTGTGTGATCCTGACTGCAGCTCCACGATATCTGAACTGTGTCCTTCTGGCTGCTTGTAATATTTCTCTTTGACTTGGGAGTTCTGGAATTTGGCTATAATATTGCTAGAGGTTGGATTTTTGGGATCTCTTTCTCGGGGGGATTGGTGGATTCTCTCCATTTCTATTTTGCCCTCTGCTTCTAGAATATCAGGGCAATTTTCCTGTAGTAATTCTTTGAAAATGATGTCAAGGCTCTTTTCCTGATCATGACTTTCAGGTATTGCAATAACTTTTAAATTATCTTTCCTAAGTCTGTTTTCCACATCAGTTGTTTTTTTCAATGAGATATTTCACATTTTCTTCTAATTTTTCATTTTTTTTTTGGTTTTGAAGTATTGATTCTTGATTTCTGGTAAATTCATCAATCTCCCTGAAATCTATTCTTTGTGTGAAGGATTTGTTCTCCTCAGAGTTTTCTTATCTCTTTTTCCATCTGGCCAATTTTGCTTTTTAAAGCATTCTTCTCCTCAATAACTTTTTGAACTGTTTTATCCATTTGACCTAAGTTGGTTTTTAGCATGCTATTTTCTTCAACATTTTTTTTGGATTTCCTTGACTAGGCTGCTGACTTCATTTTCATGTTTTTCCTGCATCTCTCTCATTTCTTTTCCCAGTTTTTCTTCTAACTCCCTAATTTGATTTTCAAAGTCCTTTTTGAGCTCTGTCATAGCCTGAGCCCAATTTCTGTTTTTCTTGTAGTCTTTAGATGCAGGAGCTTGTGCTTCCTCATCTTCAGACTGAGTAGTTTGATCCTTCTTGGGCTCATATGTAAAATATTTCTCAATGGTGTTCCTCTTTTTTCTCTACTTGCTCATTTTCCCAGCCTGGTTTTGGGGTGTTTCCTGAGCTTTTTGGGACACTCCCACAAGGGTCTCAGTGTGTGAGACTCTGTCCTCTCTCCTGGTCTGGGAATGACCATATGCGCCCCTCTCTGCCACAGGGCTGAGGTGGGGGCAGCCCTGCTGTTCTATTGCGGGGAGGGGCTCGACTGAGATCAGGATCTGAATGTGGTCAGAACCCCAGAGTCCTGTTCCAGGGACTGAGCTAGGCAGTCTCTCTCTCTCCACTCCCCTCCCTAGGTTCAATGGGCTCATGCCCTGGGGGCTCCTGCTTACTGGCTCTGCCTGCTTCTGTTCCTGGATCTGAGCTGCTGCTGGCTGTGTGCCCTGAGGGCTAGACTTCATGTGCTGTGCTCACTCTGGCAGAGGTCTCCTGCTGTTCCCCCAATTTGTGCCTGGTGCTCCCCAGGGGCATAGCTCAGGAAACTCCCCTGCTGCTGTGAGCAGCAGCTCCCAGTGCCCTGGGGCTGCCTCTGGAGGGTGAAGTTCTTACACTCTGGCTGGCCACCGCTCTGGTGGGCCACCCCCCTGGTGGGCCACCCCCTCCTACCCTGGGGAGCAGAGCCTTTCTGCTCTTTTCTAGGTTACCTTGAGTAGAACTGCCTCATTGGGTCCCTCTGTGGGTTCTGTCTCTCGAAAATTTAGTTAGAGTCCTTAGCTTATGAGTTTTATGAGAGAGCGCCTAAGACACGATCCTTTCTTGTCACCATCCTGGCTCTGCCCCTCGACAAGCATAATTTTAAACAGAGTTCTTAAATACTTCTCAAAAATCTAAAAAAGGAAGCAACGTTAACTTCCCATAAATCTCTAAGGCACCCACACTTACATGATAAAAACCGATCCAGTCTAGTTCTAGAGAACAAAGCAAATCTAATTCAAAAATTTAAGTTTTATCATGGTTTTGTAGAATAATCAAATATAGGCATTATTTTACTTGTTGGACACTACTGCATGAAAGGTAGGCTGGAGAAATGCAAATTTAAGCACCTCACACTTCTCAGACTGGCCAATATGACCAGAAAGGTCAATGATGAATGTTGGAAGGGATGTGGGAAATCTAGGAAATTAATACATTGTTGGTGGAGCTGCGAGCTCATCCAACTTTTCTGGAGAACAATTTGGAATTGCGCCCAAAGGACAACAAAAATGTACATACCCTGAAGAGATTATGAAAAAGGGTAAAAATATCACTTGTACAAAAATATTCATAGCAGCCCTATTTGTGGTGGCAAAGAATTGGAAATTAAGTGAATGTCCTTCAATTGGGGACTGGCTTAACAAACTGTGGTATATGTATGTGATGGAACACTATTGTTCTATTAGAAACCAGGAGGGATGGGAATTCAGGGAAGCCTGAAAGGATTTGCATGAACTGATTTGAGTGAGATGAGCAGAACCAGAAGAACACTGTACACCCTAACAGCAACATGGGGGTGATGACCAACCTTGATGGACTTGCTCATTCCATCAGTGCAACAATCAGGCACAATTCTGGGCTACCTGTATCCAGAGAAAGAATTGTGAAGTTTAAACAAAGACCAAAGACTATTACCTTTAAATTAAAAAACAAACAAACCATTATATTATTATGTAATTTTGCTATCTCTTATACTTTATTTTTCTTCCTTAAGGATAAGATTTCTGAGGCAGAGCCAAGATGGCAACAGGGGAAGAGCCTCTCCTAGGTGCTCTCTCCAAAATATTTCAAAAATCTTAAAATTATCACTCTAACTAAATTTTTGAGAGATAGAACCCACAGAAAGATCCAGTGATGCAATTCTCCAGCCCAAGGTTACCTGGAAAATAATGGAAAAACTTGGTTTTACAGGGTTAGAGGGGCAGTCCTGCCAGAGTGAAGAAACTCCAGCCTCCCAGGAGCAGCCCCCATGGCACCTGAGAGTGCTAGTTCCCATCAGCAGAAGCAGTTTCTTGACCTGCATCCCAGGGAGAACCAAGCACAACTTGGAAGATTTAACAGGGAGACTTCTGCCAAAATGCACATGAAGCCCAGGCCCTGAGCATGGCCGCAGCACTCAGTGCGGCCACGGCATTCAGCTCAGCTGGCAAGCAGAAGCCTCTAGGCAGCTGCACCCTGAGTGCTCAGGGAGACTTCTGAGGTCAGCCCTCGGGGGTTCTGACCACATTCAGATGCTGATTGCAGTCTAGGCCCCCCCCCAATAGAACAGGGACTCACCCCCTCAGCCTCATGGCTGGGCTGTGTGTGTGTGTGTCTGTGTGTGTGCTTGTTGTCATTGACAGACCAGGAGAGCAGTCAGAGCCTCACACACTGAGGTCCTTGTGGGTGGTAACCCAATAAAACTCAAAAGCTCAGAAAGCACCCCATACATAACCAGGCACAGGCTGGGGAAATGAGTAATTAGGGGAAAAAAAAGGAATTTGACCATTAACAAATACTTTGTCTATGATCCCAAATAGGATCAAAATACCCAATCTGAAGATGAGGAAATACAAGCTCCTGCATCTAAAGACTCCAAGAAAAATAGAAGTTGGGCTCAGGCTATGACAGAGCTCAAAAAAGATTTTGAAAATCAAGTAAGGGAGATAGAAGAAAAATTGGGAAAAGAAATGAGAGAGATGCAGGAAAAACATGAAAAAGAAGTCAGTAGCTTAGTCAAGGAGATCCAAAAATATGCTGAAGAAAATAACATGCTAAAAAACAGCATAGGTCAAATGAATAAAACAATTCAAAAAGTTATTAAGCAGACAAATGCTTTAAAAAGCAGAGTTGGCCAGATGGAAAAAGAGTTAAGAAAGCTCTCTGAGGAAAGCAAATCCTTCAGATCTAGAATGGAGCTAAGGAAGCTGCTAACTTTACGAAAAGTCAAGACACAATACTTCAAAACCAAAAGAATGAAAAATTAGAAGAAAATGTGAAACATCTCACTGAAAAAATAACTGATCTGGAAAACAGATTCAGAAAAGATAATTTAAAAATTATTGGGATACCTGCAAGTCATGATCAGGAAAAGACTTTGACCTCATCTTGAAAGAATTCCTACAGGAAAATTGCCCAGATATCCTAGAAGCAGAGGGCAAAACAGAAATGGAGAGAATCCACTGAACTCCCCTGGAAAGAGATAAAAATCCCTAGGAATATTACAGCCAAATTCCAGAAGTCAAAGAGAAAATTTTGCAAGCAGCCAGAAAGGCACAATTCAAATATCGTGAAGCTGCAGTCAGGACCACACAGAACTTTGCAGCAATGACATTAAGGGTTTTTAGGGCTTGGAATATAATATTCTGGAAGGTAAAAGAGCTTGGAATGCAACCGAGAATCAACCACCCAACAAAACTGAACATTCTCTTCCAGGGGAAATGATGGAATTTCAATGAAATGGGAATTTCAAATGTTCTTGTTGAAACAACCAGAGCTGAACAGAAAGTTTAACCTTCAAGTAGAGGACTGAGGTAAAACATAGAGAGCGAGGGAGAAGGGTAAAATATGAAGGATTTAATGATGATGAACTGCATGTATTCCTATATAGAAAAATGTTACTGATAATACTCATATGAACCTTCTCATTTAATAGAGCAGGTAGAAGGAGTTTTAATAGATGAAGCATAGGAAAGAGTTGAATTTGAAGATAGACTATCATATAAAATGGAGTCAATGGCTAAAAGGGAAATGTACTGGGAGTAAGAGAAAGGAGAGGTGAAATAGGCTAAGATATTTCATATAAAAGATTTTTTTTTGCTATGAGCTTTTACAATGATATGAAAGGGGGGGAGGTGAGGGGGAATGAGGGAACCTTCACTCTCATCAGAAATAGCTCAGAGAGGAAACAGCATACACACTCAATAGGGTATAGACATCTACAGTAAAAAGGAGAGAAGGGGAAGGGGGGATGTGGGTAATAGAGGAGAGGGTAAATCACAGGAGAGAATAATCAGATATAACACATTTTCTTTTTTTAAATTTTGCAAGGTGCTGGGATTGGGTGGCCTGTCTGGGACCACAAAGCTGGGTGGTTACTGGGTCTCTGAGGGGATATGTGGGCTTGGGGCCTCTTAGCCCCAAGACTAGTGCTCTGTCCAGTGCACCACTCAGTTGCCCTATAGTACATTTTAAAAGAGGGACAGAGTGGAAAGAGAGAGAAAATATATGGTAGTGGGGAGAAATGGATGGAGGGAATTACAATCAGCAACAGCAACTGTGGAAAAATATGGAAGTAACTTCTGTGATGAACTTATGATAAAGAATGTGATTTACCCAAGACAGAACTGATGGTATCAGAACACAGACTGAAACACATTTTTTTTCTCTTTCTTTTACTTTATTTCTCATGAGGGTCTATTTTTTTTTTTTGCGTGGGTGAGGTGGTATTATGTTTACTCTTAAAAAAGAATATTTCAATAATGTATAAAGTCATATTAAACAAAAAAAATGAAAGAAAGAAAATAAATCAGGAGGGATGGGAATTCAGGGAAGCATGGAAGGATTTATATAAACTTGTGCTGAGTGAGATGAGCAGAATCAGAAAAACATTGTATACCCTAATAGCAACATGGGGGTGATCATCATCCTTGATGGACTTGCTCATTCCATCAGTGCAACAATCAGGGACAATTTTGGGGTATCTGTGATGGAGAATATCATCTGTATCCAGAGAAAGAATTATGGAGTTTGAACAAAGACTAAAGACTATTACCTTCAATTTAGGAAAAAAACCTGTTATCTTATTAGATAATTTTGCTATCTCTTATACTTTTTTTTTTTCTTCCTTAAGGATTCAACTTAGATTGATACATACCATGGAAACAGTGTAGGGACTAACAGACTGCCTTCTGTGGGGGATGGAGGGAAGGGAAGCAAGAATAAGAGTAAATTTGTAAAACTCAAAATAAATAAAACCTTTCATTGGAAAGAGAAAAAAATATGATTTCTCTCTCATCACATTCAACTTAGATAAATGTATACCATGGAAACAACATAAAAATCAACAGATTACCTTCTGTGGGGGCAGGGAAGCAAGATTGGGGGGAAATTATAAAATTCAAAATTAATAAAATCTCTCTTTTATTAAAAAAAAAGGTAGGCTGGAAAGACCTAGGTTCTAGTCTCATCTCTGCTAGTATAATTGTATGACCTTGAACATATCATTTAAAGTTTCCTGCCCTCAGTTTCCTCCTCCTCCTCTATAAAATGAAGAAGTTGGACCACCAAATGATCTAAGAAAAACCATGTGAATTAAAATTGTTTTCTAGGAGTATTTTAATAAGAATGTTTTAATTTAGTCATATATTTTAGTATCTTCTCAATAAGTAATGAAAATTTCACACATTATGTAGAAATAACTAATGGACACAATGTATTCTCCATTGGTATTCTGATAAGGTTAAGAGAACTAAAATAACACCCCAAATATATTGGTTGAAACCTCTGCAGCAAATTTATGGTGTAAATCATGTACATGGTTAGAACCATAAAGAATCAGTTGGTACAGGTGGATCCAAGTTGTATCATATTGGAAGGAATGTACAAATTTAAGAGATCACAGCTCTATATAATAAGTTGATTCCCTTCCTGGCCCTGTTCCCAACATTTTGAACTTCAACATCTTGCCTCTGCTGCTGTTCCATCCTGGAATGCATCAGGATGTTAGGTTTCCTAATCCTGGTTCATCCTACCACACTTGTGGCTTACTGAATATCTGCTAGCAAGACCCATCCCCCTTTCCCATTATTGAATACCTCCTGGAGGCTCCATTTTTGTGAAAGGGCCCATCCTCCCAATACTGCTCCTAACTTTCTGGGTTTCAAAATCATCTTCACTATCATTCCTCTACATCTACTCTTCAGTTCCTTTTTTTGTGAGTTGTCTTTCTGCATTAGAATATGAATTCTGTGCTTTTTAACCATTTTGGAAAACAATTTGGAATTATGCAAACAAACTAACATGTTCAATCAGACTCCCTTACTACACTTATATGGAACCAACAATAAGTTCTATGAAACACCAAAAATATTATAACAACATTTTTTGGTGATAGAAAAGAACTGGAAACAAATAGACTCTCATCAATTGGGGAATGGCTAAATAAACTGTGGTACATGAATGTAATGGATATTATTATGCTAGTAGTAAGAAATAAAAAATGTGATGACTACAGAGAAGTATGGAAAGATGTGAATTGATGCAGAATGAAATAAACAGAGCCCAGAAAATAATAAACACAGTAACTACAACAATATAAATGGAAAGAAAGTCACATACACAAACACAAACAGAGAAAATAAGAAGTGAACATAGTAAAATTATACAGATCAAGCACGACTTAAATGAATAGATGATAGGACACCCTCAACCCACCTCTTTGTTGAGCTG
The DNA here is from genome assembly GCF_037893015.1 of Macrotis lagotis. Classification (NCBI taxonomy): domain Eukaryota; kingdom Metazoa; phylum Chordata; class Mammalia; order Peramelemorphia; family Peramelidae; genus Macrotis; species Macrotis lagotis. Next base: position 268,398,850 of record NC_133666.1, on the reverse strand, counting down.
AGAGGCCGACAAATGTTGCACATTATACTTTTCAGACTTTTTCAATGTATTGATTGGCTGTGCTGATTTTTTCCTCTTCTTTTTCTTTTTTTTGTCATTAAAAATACTATTATATGGCAAAGCTCGAGGAGGAGATGGAATACTAAGGAAAACTGGGATAACGTAAGAAACAATTTACTCACAAAAAGAAAACTAACAAAAAAGGACTATCAGTTCCTTGAGAGCAGGGACTGTCATTCTTTTTGCTTTTTCAGCATTTACATAGCACCTATCACATAGTAAGTGATTAATAAATGCTTATTTTCTTCCCTCATCAGAGTTCCAGTTATTTAACAATATTAGTAACTTTTCAAATGAAAGTAAAGAGACAAAAATGCATCTTTCTATTCCAATTATAAAATGATTCACACAACAAATGAAAAGTCTAAATATAGGATAAAATGAAGTCACTCTCTCACATAAATACTTACATTGTTCTCTTGGTTCTTGTTGTTCTTTAGGAGTGTAATAACACAGTTATGAATAAAGAATGCAAGAGTGAGTACTCCAGTCAACTGTGGAAAATGAAGTCTGATCTCTAGGAGGAAAGGAGAGAAATCATCAAGATTTACATCTAGGAGACACACATTAGCTGTCAAAGATGTGATCAAGAACCATATGACAAAAATCAGTAGCTTCTGCTCTAGGTGTGCACATTTTAAAAAAGTTTCATGTTGTTGCTCTTGATCACTATTACAGGGAGAAGGCTTGAATTTGCTAAGAAAATATTCCACAAAAACTATCATGGAGGGAAGCAAAGTTTGCATGATTTTCCTCAACAACTAAAATGCATTGCTGATATTTGCATTAGGACCTCTCTCTCTAGTCAATTTCAAAAGTGGGAAAAACAGACTTTAAGGGACACACTGAACTTTCTGAGATTTCTGTGGGGGAGAAGGGGAGAATAATGTAAGTAAATATAAAAGATAATAGAAAGTGGGAAGACTTTTCTGAACATGGATGTGCTATATTTTGACTATTCTGCTTGCATGGAATCCTATTTTTTTGCTGTTGTTCAGTCATATCTGTGTCTGATTCTTCATGTTCAACTTGGGGGTTTCTTACAGGAGTGGTTTGCCATGTCCTGCTCCAGTAAATTTTATAGATGAGGAAATCAAGTCAAAAAGGCATAAGTGATTTGCCCAGGGTCAAACAGCTATCAAATGCCTGAGTTTATATTTGACCTCAGGATGATGAATCTACCTGACTCCAGGTCCAGTGCACCATCCTTTGTAACACCTAGATGCTCCTAGAATCTGTTAGTAGCATTCAATCCCCACCAATAATAATATAAACAGGAAGAAAAATATAGATATGATTATCACAAGTATTTTTATCTGACTAATTAATCACTGGAGAAAATTTTTTCTTGGCTTGACTCAGAATTTGTTAGCAAAGGTTAACTGGGTTACTGTCTTCTTTCAACAACAATGAAAAGTAGTTATATTTACACTAAATATATTGGGACTGAGAACCTTCCATTTTATATGCTACAAGGTGAACAGCATTTGTTGAACAACTACAATTACATTTACTTTCTAACTACAAAGGTGATGATCCACTAATTTGGATTAGTTAAGCTGCTCAAATAAAATGGATAATGTGCCAAACAAAGCAAAAACTTGCTTCATATCATCCTTTTACAAGCATTTCTCTTCTTAGAATAAGAATAATAGAGGAAGCACTGAGCAGAAGACAAACAAGACTATGAATATCTTTACTTCAAAACCTCATCTAAACTAGGCCCTCTGTTAAATTGCTTGTTAAGAGAGCTCTATGTTGGGTCTCTTATGGGCAATTCATCAATTATTTTTAGAGTTCTCAAAGGAGGATAAATGAAAATAAATCTAAATTGGCTCATCCTCCAAAACTGGACAGTTAGGTGTTCAGAATGTTAACAACAATGCTATAGAACACTGGTTCATCCTCATTACATTTAAAATGTTGACATAACATAATCTATATTTGGAAGTCCTAAAATAACATTCTTTGAGAAAAAAGAGGGATTTCTCAGTGACTAATAATCTATCATCCAAATAATGTCCACTTTTTTATTATTTCCATACTAAGATAGAAGTATATCATCTCTGGAAGGAAGAAAATTCTACTTCAAAGGACTACATTCCTAAAAGAAGATAATTTCTTCTCTGCAACCTGTATTGTACACAAATTATTCCTTTCCACTTGGATTCAGTATCTCAGAGGGATTTCCCCCCATATGTCTTAATGAGATGCCTGGGGGGGGGGGGGAATCTATAACCATACAATTACAGGGTTAAGTTGGATCTGATGGCATTTTCTGGGACTAATTTTTCAGGGGCATTTAAATTTATGATCATATATTATTCTGATTATGTGGGTATTTAGTCATTGATTCCTTGTTTTTTTTGCAAGGCAATGGAGTTAAGTGACTTGCCCAAGGACACACAGCTAGGTAATTATTAACTGTCTGAGGCTGGATTAGAACTCAGGTCCTCAGGGCAGCTAGGTGGCGTAGTGGATAAAGCACTGGCCCTGGAGTCAGGAGTACCCGGGTCCAAATCCAGTCTCAGACACTTCATAATTACCTAGCTGTGTGGCCTTGGGCAAGCCACTTAACCCCATTTGCCTTGCAAAAACCTAAAAAAAGAGAGAGAGAGAGAGAGAGAGAGAGAACGCGGGTCCTCCTGACTCCCCCATTGTTTTCTTATTAACTGTGAATTGATTAGCAATAAGACAGAATATGAGATATGAAAGTTTGATAAACTGCATTTTCTATATTTAATGGATATATTCAAAATCTCCAGATTTGTTTTTTATTCTAATTTTCATTATTCCTAATTCCCCTCTCCCTAATCCTCCCCAAAACAAAAATGAAAAACAATTATGTAATAATTATAATTGAAGATGGAGTAATGAAAGAAGTATAGAAGAACTCTCTCTCACCCCTATAGTTCCTCCCTACAGAAAAAGAAAATACACCAGATTGAATGAATCCTGATTGGGAAACCAAAGGAAAAAAATCACAGCGGGACATTTTCCTTATCTAGATCAGCACAGGAAGATAGATAGAGAGGTTTGCAAAGCCAGGGAGATGGGGTCTGGCTAGGAAGAGATGTACAGAGCAGTCCAGTACAGGAAGAGACTATGTACCAAGGCAAGAAAAGGTCCCAAATCTAGCATAAAATTTCTGCAAGGTGAAGGACAGGTGCAAACATGCCCATATTCTGTGTGGCCCTTTTCTCTTCCCTCTGCTTTCTCACTTAGGGATTCATCCATCAGATCCCATGGATTCAATGATCTTTTCCAGGCTAAAGACATCCAGATCTATCTATTCAGTCCTACTCTTTCTTCCAGGATATGATTTGTATCACCAACTGTCTAATGGGTATTTTGCACTGAAGATCCTGTAGATTTTTGCATTCACTGTTTACTCAACATCTACTTCCCCTTCAAACTTCCTAGTTTTGAGACCATCAGCATCTTTCCAATTAGGTTTCAAATGAGGTATCATTTTTGACTTCTCAATTTCACTAAGCCCTATAGTCAATCAATTGCCAAATCATTCTTTTCTTCCACAGTATCTCTCATGTATCCTCTTCTTTCTACTCAAATGGTAACTACCCAAGTTCAAGCCCTACTAATTTCTCACTTAGGCTACTGCACTAATTTTCTAACAGGGCTCTGCAACTGGGAATTTCTCCTCACTTAAAACTATCCTCCATTTAGCCATCAAAATGATTTTCCCAACGTTCTTAACTGGTCATACCATTTAATCAATAAACTCTACTTTTGGGATAAAATATAAACTCTCCTAGTATTTAAAGCACTTCATAATCTGATTTCACTACTTTTTCAGTTTTACTAAGCATTTCTTCCCATCCACACAGTATAATATAGTCACATGTTACTGTTCTTCACTTATGATCCTCCGTTTCTGGTCCCTATGACTTTTGTCTCAGTTGTCCTCAACATCTGTAATGCTTTTCCTACTCACCCATTCTTGGTTTCCTTCAAGACTTAGCTCAAGTATGATCTACTTCATGAGGTCTTTTCTGGTGATCCTAGATGCAAATGTCTTCAAGGATAATTTGTATGTATTTTGTAAAGTTCTACTATATGTGCATGCTGTTTCACCCTTTAAGTGTGTAAATTCCTAGAGGACCGACACAGCTTTACTTGTCTTTATAACCATTCTCTGGCCCAAAGAAGATGTTTAATAAGTACTTAGTGTTTCACTGAAAGTCCTCATTACGTATTTCTCTCCCCACTTAGAAAAGTCATGTTTCTTGTATGTGAGTCAAATTCAACCTACTACAAAAACCTTTTGGCCATTATTACAACCTAAGAGCATGGGAAGATAATCCAATCTTGAAATAATTTTTCTTTCCTGTCCTTTTAATAGTCACTGATACTTTTTCCCATCAATTCCTTTATCTTCAGACCTCCTTTCTAATCTTTCCTCAGCAGCATCTTGCTGTTTTGGGGGTCCACTTTTAGAAAACACTGAAGAATATCACAGTGCCTTATATGGAGAGGAAGTATTTTGAATCTGTCATCTTTATCAATGTATCCAAAAGAAAATAGAGCAGAGGATGTTACCTTGTCTACCTTTTAAAAAGTCAGTCTCAAGATAAACTCAGTTTGGGGTGTCCACTATTTTGTTGCACTTTAGAAAATCAAGGATGGTATACAATGGCTCTAAGGGTAATGGTAAAATTAATTATGAAACTACAAGTTACTACTGAGCCAATCTTCATAAAAACCAAAGAACATGGTAACTGAAGAAACAAAGGTAGGAAAAAACCCAGGTTATTTCTATAATACTAAAGATCAAGGTTGTAAATTTAGAGATAATACTGATTTTATAATTCTAAATTTGGCTCAAATAACTTACCTGGAACAAAAAAGTCTGTTGATGTAAACCAGTGAAATTCCAAATGAAAACCCAACTGAATAGTCTTCAAGGTAACAAAGAAAACCAGATAGAGAACCGATAAAGTGCCTATGAGGAAGAAAGCATCAGAAAATATTCATTATTTAAATGTATCTTACAAAAGGATTTAAAAAGTACTTTATTTTCTTAAATATTTATTCATTTATTCATTTTGAATTTTACAATTTTTCCCCTATTCTTGCTTCCTTCCCCCTACCTCCCACAGAAGGCAGTCTGCTAGTCTTTACAATGTTTCCTTTGGTATACATTGATCTAAGTTGAATGTGATGAGAGAGAAATCATATCCTTAAGGAAGAAAAATAAAGTATAAGAGATAGCAAAATTACATATTTTTTTAAATTAAAGACAATAGTCTTTGTTCAAATTCCACATTTCTTTCTTTGGGTATAGATGGTATTCTCTATCGCAGATACCCCAAAATTGTGCCTGATTGTTGCACTGACAGAATGAGCAAGTTCACTGAGGTTGATCATCACCCCCATGTTGTTGATAAGGTGTACAATGTTCTTCTGGTTATATTCATCTCACTTAGCATTAGTTCATGCAAATCTTTCTAGGCTTCCTTAAATTCCCATCCCTCCTGGTTTCTAATAGAACAATAGTGCTCCATCACATCCATATACTATGGTTTATTAAGCCATTCCCCAAATGATGGATATTCACTCATTTCCAATTCTTTGCCACCACAAACAAGGCTGCTATGGATATTTTTGTAAAAGTGATATTTTTACCCTTCTTCATAATCTCTTCAGGGTAAAGACCCAGTAGTAGTAGTATTGCTGGATCAAAGGGTATGCACATTTTTGTTGCCCTTTAGGTGTAATTCCAAATTGCTCTCCAGAAAGGGTAGATGAGTTCACAGCTTCACCAACAATGTATTAATGTCCCAAATTTCCCACATACCTTCCAACATTGATTATTGTCCTTTCTGGTCATACTAGCCAGTCTGAGAGGTGTGAGGTGGTACCTCAGAGTGATTTAGAGCAATTTTTCATATGACTATGGATCACTTTGATTTCCACATCTGTAAATTATCTATGCATATCCTTTAACCATTTGTCAACTGGGGAATGGCTTGTTTTTTTCTATTTGACTCAGTTCTTTGTATATTTTAGAAATGAGTCTTTTGTCAGAAACACTAGTTATAAAAATTGTTTCCCAATTTACTACATTTGTTTTGATATTGGTTACAGTGGTTTTGTCTGTGCAAAAACTTTTTAATTTAATGTAATTGAAATTATCTAGTTTGTTTTTAATAATGTTCTCTCCATCTCTTCCTTGGTCATAAGATGATTCCTTTTCCATAGGTAAACTATTCCTTAATCTCCTAGTTTGTTTATAATATTGTTTTTTATGTCTAAATCCTGTATCCATTTTGATCTTATCTCGGTATAAGGTATGAGGTGTCGGTCTAATCCAAGTTTCTTCCATACTAACTTCCAATTTTTCCAACAGTTAAAAGTACTTTAAACAGAATGGAGGAAACAATACTTCTATACCCAAGAGCAATTCTCATGAGATCCAATTTGGAGGTGAAATACAGAAAGATGGCTCAATCTATGTGAATGGAAGTAAGAACATCAGGGAAAAAAGTCATGGAGTCCTTGGAGAATGTCAATAATGAAAAGTAATTCTTTCTGATGTTTGTAATATTCAACTTATTCTAGGCCTCTGGTTCATATTTTCTAAATTTTTTTTTTTTTTAGTTTTTTAGCTCTGGTTTATATTTTCAATTAGTCTCTAGGCTCATGATTAAGGTTCATTCACATAAACTGAGACTCAGTAAGCTAAAAAAATTCTAGAATTATTTCAACATGGACTTTCAAGGTAGCAATAATTTAAGGAAGAAAAGGTTAGGATACAATTGAGAGAGTTACTTAGAAAGTAGAAACTGTTCATAGCTCTATTGAGACCCTTCCTAAATGAAATCCTGGTTGGGTATTATTACACGTTATCAGCAGAAATTGTAGGATTCTCTCTGCCTAGGAAGATGTGAAGCATGCAGAGAGCTAGAGCAGATAGGAGGAGGGAGGGATAAGAACACTCTGGAGGATTTTATATCTCATTCAAGAGGAAAATCACTGGAATTTGACAGCAAGATGCAACAGCTGCAGTTTAATGGCCAGGTTTGGGGTTTAGCCAATGCCCTTTTAGGACATGATGAAAAATAGCTTTGTAGCCTTTAAAAAACAGTTGTGTTATGTTTTTTAAATGGTCTTTATTTTTACCCAATCTTTATTCTGCTCTTAATAAATTTCAGAAGAAACAATTGTGTAATCTCTCTTGGCAATAGGTTCAAATTAAGTCTTACATAGTTAGGAAGACTGTCCTAACATTTAACTTTATATTCCATCTGCTTAGACTCATTCCCTCTTGTATAGTCTTAGAAGAATATGAAGAGTTATTTAATAGGAAGAAAAAAACATGCTTAAGCCCCCCAAAACACTATTTAAATCCAGGAACAGTGAAGGGCTGGAATGAAGCTTTCCATTTTTCCCTATGAGTACAGGGGAAGAGAAAAATAAATTAGAAGAATAGGATAGCAAATGAGAGAGCAATCAATCATAGTTGAGAGACGACCTTGATGTTGGGTTTTATTTCTTCAGTAGCCAACAACAAACACTTAATAAGCATTTAATAAGGGTATTTTCTTTGGCATTAAAAAAGTTAAAGTTTTTTAGATAAAACATAGCCCCAAGGAGTTTGCAGATTATTATGGAGGGGGAAAAAGTATCAATAACATATAACATTATTTGCAGGTATATTACAGACTTAGAAAAAAAGTGCTTTGTGAATTTTAGGAAGCAAGTTGTCAGAGGGGTCAAAGTTTAGAAAGGCTTTCAGGAGAAAGTGGTATCAGTTAGGCTTGAAAGTCTGAAAAGGAACTTTAGAGAAGAGAGTGAAAGGATAGGGAAAAGTGTAAGAAAACACAGAAGAACACAATATATGTGTTCAGTGGGGCAGAGCCCATGAATTACATAAGAAGAACTGGAAGAGATATAGTATAAAGGAAGAGACTACTACAATTGTCCAGGCTGGCAGTAATAAGGGCCTGAACCAAAACAGTATTGGCAGAAATAAAAATGAAGGGACAGATGCAAGAGATATGATGGTACTTGAGTTAATATTACATGGTCACTGAATGGCTATGAGAATAGAGAGGGAAGAGTCAGTCTAGTTATCACCAGGCTACAATCACAAGAGACTGTGTAACCAAGGATACCAGAGACAATTATAACAAGAGAGGGTTAAAAGATAATGAGCTCCTAAATCATTATTGATTAGAGAAATACAAATTAAAGCATCTCTGAGGTACCACCTCACACCTTTCAGATTGGCCAATATGGCTCAAAAGGATAATGATCAACATTGGAGGGGTTGTGGGAAAACTGGAACACTAATGCATTGTTTGTGGAGATCCAAAAAAGGTTGATCCAATCTTTCTGGAGAACAATTTGGAATTATATCCAAAGGGTAATAAAAATGTGCATACCCCTTGATCCAGAAATACTACTTACCACTTACTGGGTATGTATCTTGAAGAGATCATGAAAGAAAGGTAAAACTCCCACATGTACAAAAATATTCATATGGCTCTTTTTGTAGCGGCAAAGAATTGGAAATTTGGGGGATGCTCAACAATTGGGGAATGGCTGAACAAATAGTGGTATATGTATGTGATAAAACATTATTGTTCTATAAGAAATCATGAGGGACTTCAGAAAAGCCTAGAAAGGTTTGCATGAATTTATGCTGAGTGAGATGAATCGAGTGATGATCCACTATGACAGACTTGTCCATTTCAGCAGCACAATAATCAAAGATAATTTTAAGGGACTTGTGATGGAAAAATACCATCCACATCCAGAGAAGGAACAGTGGAGTTTAAATGAAGACCAAAGTTGATTATCTTCAATTTCTAAAAGTTGTCTTCTATATTATTTCATTTTGCTATTTCTAATATTTTCTTTTTTCCTTTTGGATCTGATTCTTCTCTCTGTAAAGCCTATATTAGATTGCTGCCTGGGGGCAGGGAGGAGGGGGAGGGAAGGGAGAGAAATAACAAAACTCAAAACCTTGCAAAAAAAAAGATTAGGAAAAACTACCATTGTATATAGTTGGAAAAACAAATAAAATACATACATACATACATACATATATATATATATATATATATATATATATATAGATAGATAATGAGCTCATTTTCAAACAGACTAAGTTCATGCTATAGTGGGAGATCCCTTAGAAGTGGTACAGACAATTGGAAATGTGGTTCTGGAGCTCATAAGAGAGATCAGGTTTAGACATAGATATTTGGGAATTACATATAATCCCAAGGTAGTTGATAGTATGGCACTGAATAAATTTTAAGTACAAACTAAGAATAGAAGAAAGTCAAGGACATACCCTTAAAGAATAACTAAATTAAAAAACAAGGAAGAAGATGAAGAGGAAATAAGATAAAAAGAAGTAGGAAAACCAAGAGTGTGAAGTTCCTGAAGCTGGGGAACAGAAACTATTTTGATAGAAATTAGAATCAACAACAGTATGAAAAGCTAGAAAGAAGTCAAAGGAGAAAGCCTGAGTAAAAGACATCAGATTAAAATTTATAAGGTCATTGCTGAAATCAGTTTCTAATCAAAGTAGTTCTACTGAAGTATTGTGAGCAGAAGGTTGATTGTAGGAGTTTGGAGAGAAAATGGCTACTGAGAAATGAAAGCATTCAATTTCTACACTTTTAAGAAAGTTGAGAAGAGAAGAGGAAGAAAGAAATGGTTAACAGTTGGAAGGGAAGAGCTGAAGTGAAGGATTTTCTTCAGATTGAAAATGCCTGAATATGTTTATGGAAAGATGAGAAAAAGCTACTGGTGAAAGAGACTGAAACTGTATGAGGAAAAAAAAGAGGTTGTGATAGAATAAGATTCTCTGAGGAGATAATAGTTCAATAATCCATGTAGAGGAATGAGAGGGATGAGATGAAATGAGAGAGAAGCAGCAGAAATGGAAGACTGGTAGGAAGTCATTTTTTATATTTCAACATTCTTAGTGAAACAGGCTATGTGCTACATTTGGAGGGATGGAGTAAGGAGTGAATATAGCTGGGAATGAGAATAATTTGAAAAGACTGGAAAAACTGACTTGAGGAAGGAGATAAGGAGTTAATAAGAGTAAAGTAAAAAGAACTGTTAACCAGGAAAGGCATAACCAAGATTCTATAGCATTATTTTGTTATAGGCATCAATTTTGAGACTTTCTAGTAAGACTCAGTAGCCTTTGTGCAAGAAAAAAGAAACAAATGGTAGGGGTTACCCAGGGATGAAAATGAGCAGACCATGAGGAAAAGCCTAAAGAAACATTGGCCTTTGGTCAACCTTTGGCATGGAGAGAACTGAAACCAAAAGATAGTTTAGGAGAATAAAGCTACTTAAGCATCTTTTAGGGGGTTCAATAATAAAACAATTTCAAGAGCCGAGGTCTAAACATGAACATGATATTATGTGACTGAAGTGGTTTACTGAAATGCAGTCAAGTTGAACAGGGTAAAGTTGTTAGAGGGCTTGTCAGCACAAGTATTGAACACCCTAAGAATGACAACGGGAGATGGGGCACATTCACAGAAAAAACAAAGTAACCAAAGGTTACTAAATTCACTGAAAAAAAATCTAAGACTTAATTATCATTAGAAGGTAGAAACAAAGAGGAAGAGGATGGAATAATGTATTACATATTCCTTGAAAAAAGGAAAGATAATCTGGGATATCTGGGATGGAAGAATGGCTCTTCAAGTGAAGTGGAGACAATCCCTACTCTTGGCATGGGGAATTGGGGAAAACTGATAGGTAAAGGTGACTGCAAGAGATATGTGTCCTCAATGGAAAAAACAGATTTCAATTCAAGTCAGTGGATGAAAGAAATGCTGACTAAAAAAGTAAAATGAACTATGTAAATGAATGGACTAAGTAAATGAATGGCCTGTGATAGAAACTGATGGGGAGAACAGGAGTTGTTAGACTAGGAATTTAGAAGACAATTAGTATGGGCATCTAAGGAAGTGAGACTGAGTAACAGGTACCACAAAGAAGTACTTGGGCTTACCTAGCATGTTAAATTTCGCAAAAAAAGATGGAGACTTGAAGTTGAGCAGTGGTAAGAGTAATGCTACCAGGTAAAAAGGCACTGTCCTGGATTTATTCCACCACTTTTCAAACTGCTGGAAGTTAGTGCTGTTGGCAGAGAACACTTCAATAGTGTAGTTGTCAGGTTGGCCTCCACCTCCAGCCTCTGGGCAAATCACTGCAATAGGAAAATCAACAGGTTAAGAATGAAAGGCTATGAAAATACTGTCAGGAGAAATTATAGTTTCTTTACTATAGGGCCCATAAAATTCCTTTCTTTAACCCCTGAGTGATCTCTTATGAGAGCTCTCTAGAGTCTAAGTATTCACACTCTTAAAATAATGCTCTGAGTCCTCCACACCCCACTTTCCTTCCTTTTTTTCTTTTATGAGACAATATGGAAATATAGAACAAAATTTTCCTAAAAGTACTAAGTATAATTCTCCAATTTGACAAGTAATTATAAAATGATCTTGGTTGAAGTACTTGATAATATATATATTTTGAAAAGAGATAAAAATGAAGATAAAATGTTTGGCCATTTTCTCGATAATGTAAGAAGTGTTTTTAAAAAGGGGTTGAAAGATAGTTCTGAAAAACTGTAAGAGTCAAGAATACAAATTTAAGTTTTGCTTTTTCTCCTAAAAAATAATTATGTGAATAGAAAAATTCAGAAACAAAAACTAAACAGGTCATAAACCTCAAAGTCCAAATAGAATTTTATGCTAATTCCATCAAACATTTAAACTATGTTTTAAGAACATTAACCCTTCCTAAATTTGTTTACAAAAAAGGAGAGAAAAAAATATCATATCAACTTCCCTCTATGAGACAAACATGGTCTTAACCCAACAAGAGAAAGAAAACTATACATCTAAATGACTAATGAATAATTATAGAATGTGAAAATTCTGGGACACTAACAAACTAATAATGTTGGTGGAGCTCTGAAGTAATTCAACCATACTGGAAGACAATTTGGAAAAAAAAAAGCCAATAAACACTATATACCTTCAACCCAGTGATTCCACTACTAGGTATAGACCCCAGGAGATCAAAGACAAAGAGAATGGGCTAACATATACAAAAAAAAAAAATTAGTAATGGTGACTATCTTTTTTTTCCCTAGCAATGAATTGAAAATATAATGGATTATTACTATACCATAAAAATATGAAGAATTCAGACACTTAGTAAGACTTGCATGAATTGACAGAGTGAAATAACATTCAGAGTTTTAACACTTCTGGTACTATTCCTCCATGTCCATGTCATTCTTTTGTGTCCATTCTGTTAACATTTGCTTACTTTAAGCATATATTTTAAGTAATCTAACCTGACTGATTAGTTTTCAATGCATATGTATTGGTCTTTAAATAGAGATCTTTTTCTTCCTCCTAATTTTTAATTGTTTTAGGTATGTATGGTTATCCCTCTTGCTCTAACTTAGCCTATAGAAACTTAATCTATGGGATCCTAGTCATTCTCTGAACTTCTAAGAACTGCTATAATCTTATACAGGACACTTTATTAAACTAAGCCTAGCTTTTCTTTCTTTATGTTAAAAATTCATGGTATGGTTACTCCACAATACCCCCTCTCACAATTTCCTTTTATTATCAATGAATGAATGAATGAATGAATGAATTAAACAAACATTTATTAAGCAATTCTGATTACAGTGGTAAGTAATGAGAATACAAAGACAAAACCAAAAGAGTTTGTTTATGTTTTAATGGGGAACACAGTACACAGACACAGACACAGACACACACACACACACAGACACAAAACATATGCAAGGTAGATATAAGGCAACTTTGGAGGAAAAGAGATGAGCAGCAGGGGGAGGTGAGAAAGGAGAACATTCCAGACACATGGGAAAGTTCAGCATAAAGGCAAGGACATGAGGAACAGCAAGAAAGTCATTGTCCTTGTAAGTGGAAAGACAGTTGGAAAGAAAGGATGGAGTCAAACAAAGAAGACTTTGAAAAGCCAAACAGAGAAGCTAATATTTCATCTTAGAGGTGAGAGAGTATCTGGGTGGAGGGAAACAAGAAAAAATGTGGAAGAGATGTCACGGAAATGAAGATTTGAAAACTTCTGTTTAGATGTTCTAGGAGAAGTTAACATCATTGAGGTGAAAAGTCTGGGTGACTGGAAGGATGGCAAGTCCCTGACAAATAGGAAAGTTTGAAAGAGACTAGGAAGACTTAAGAGGAAACAATAATTCTGTTTTAGACATTTTGAATTAGAGATACCTAGATACCTAAACAGGTCATATAGAAATGTCCAACTGACAATGAGAGATGTGGAATAGGAGCTCAGAAGAGAAACGGGGGCCGAATCTACAGAGCTGAGTCATTATTTTAGAAATTACACTTGATTCCATGGGAGCTAATGAGATCATCAAGACTGTGAAGACAGAGATAACAAGAAAACCAAGAACAGGCATGTCTCCAGCTAAAGGGCAAGACACTAATAAGGATTTAGAAAAGGGGGGCTAAAAGGAGGACCAAATGAAACAAGGGTCATGAAAAACCAGGGAGGAGAAGGTTCAGGAAGAGAGATCAATGTTTATATCCTATGGAGAGGTGGAGAAGAATGATAATTGAGGAAAAGTTGTTAGGTTTGACAAAAGATCAATAGTAATTTTGGAGAGCAGTTTCATTTGATCAGAATCAGGTCCAGTATAAAAGTTATTTCCTCTGCATTTAAAAGAATGAGATATCATTAAAGCAAGGCAATAGGGACAGCTAGGTAGCCCTGGAGTCAGGAGTACCTGAGTTCAAATCCGGCCTCAGATATTTAATAATTACCTAGCTGTGTGGCCTTAGGCAAGTCACTTAACTCCATTGCCTAGCAAAAACTAAAAAAAAAAAAAAAAAAAGCAAGGCAATAATTAGCTGCTTTATTTTTTTTGGCAAAGAGTTCTAGTACACTCCTAGGTCTCTAAAATCTTCCATTATTATTGTGACATGTTATATGTTTAAAAAAATTTTCTCATCTATATCCCCTCTGAAACTGCCAGAGTATGTTTTTTGCTGTTTTACCATCCATTGCATTTTTTTTTGCTCTGCTTCCTAGATTTCTTTGGTGAATATATTTATTAAATATCTTCCTAATATGCAATGCTACTTTGTAATCCTCCTTCCTCAAACATAATCATCCATTTTTATCATTTTTGAATAGGCTATGTATTTAAAGTCATGGATCCTGAGCACTAAGTGTCAGTGATATTTATTGCTTCTTCCACCAGAACTCTGGTTTACACTGTTTATTTAAAACATCATGTATAGGTACCACAGGAATAATTTCTATTTCTGAATCCGACCTTAAGAGTTTGCTTCCTAGGAAATACTGGGTATCTCTTGTTCTTCCTTGATTGAAGCATTAACTTCAGTATTATCTAGCTTGATAGATAAACAACTAGTGTTCTCTCTACTGCTCCCTTTTTACTTGAAGAAAATGAAAAGGGGTGAAAAGACAAGACCACATAGCTAGCAAGCAATATGGGTCAGAATCAAAACTTAGGTCTTTCTGAGTTCTTAGTAACTACTTAAATATAGCTAATAAGCAGTTAGTAACTGGAACTAGTGGTATTTACAAATAAAACATCCTGGGGGCCACTTCCCACACTCATTCACAATGCATCCCTAATCAAAGCAGCAGACTATAATACACTAGTATCTTATTTGAAACCACAATCATCATGAAAGCCAAGGACTCAGAAATCTGGAACCAACAACTTATGAGTTTCTTCTGTGTATGCCTCATTCCTCATCCATTATGTTGGAATTAATTTATAGAGCCAGAGTCCAGTGTGAGTTCAGTTCATTTCTGAGGGACCTAATCAATGTACCAACCCACATACCCTGCTAAAAACCCCTGTTTCCTTTTCCCCTAGCTTCATGGGTCTTTGCCATAACATGCTGTATAAATTGACAATCACCCCTGGGATGACTAAGCATTTGGTCGGCATAGGAATCTTGAGGTTAAATTGTCCTTGCATTCTATGTTTGACAAAACTTACCTCTAAGTTTTCAGTTTTACATGTTCACTCATTGTAAACTTTCTAACTCAAAAACCCTTGGTGGCTCCATATTGCTTCTAGGATAAACTACAAACTCCTCAGGATAGCATTTAAGGCCCTTCATAACTTGGCTCCAAAATACCTTATTTCTTTTCTTCCTTTAAAAAAAAACTTATTTTTAACATTCTTTTCAGTTTTTAAAAAAAATGTTTCTTATGTCTCATGGAATCATTATCTTCCACTTCTCCAATTCTAATTTTTAAGAAATGATTTTTTTAAAGTTAGCTTTTGTATCTTTTTTTTTTTCCATTTGGCCTGTTCTGCTTTTTTCAAGAGTTCTTTTCTTCAATAAATTTTGCACTTCTTTTACCAATAGGCCAATTCTGTTTTTTAAGGTGTTCTTTTCTTCACTATTTTCTGTGCCTCTTTTAACAAGCTTTTTTTTCATAATTTTCATAATTCATAATTTTCTTTTATCACTCATTTCTTTTCCCAATTTTTTCCTCTAGCACTCTTGTCACTCCCAAAAATTCTTTTGGGGCTTTTGTCCAATTACCATTTTTCTTTGAGAATTTGCTTGTAGCTGTTTTATACTGTTGTCCTCTACTGAGTTTGTATTTCATTCCCTGCCATCCTAGTAGCTTCTTCTAGTTGTTATTTTACTTTTTGCTCATTTTCTCCAGCCTAATTCTTGACTTTGAACTTTATGTTGATGTTGGGCTGTTTACCCAGGGTGGGGAGGCAATATTCCAAGTTTGCTCATGTTGCTGTTTCAGAGCTAGTTCTTGTGGTTTGCAAGTTTTTGAGGTTTCCAAGGTGGTATGTTCCTGGGAGAAATGTGGTCACTATACTCCTAGTTCTTTGATCTTCTACCAAGGGTCCCTGTTTCCTTGCAGCCAAAAGGGCTCACTCCTCTTCCCTTTGGAATTGCACCTAAGGCCCTTTGCTTCCTTGTGACTGACCCCTAGTGATCCTCTTTGCCCTGGAGCTGTGATCCAAAACTGTGTGTGGACAAGAGTTGCTAATTAGGGCCAACTATACCAAGTGCCAGCAATAGCATCTCCTTTGTCTCTTTTTGACCACTTGGTACAATCTCCTTACTCTCTCTGGGCTAAAAGTTTCTGAAGTTATTGCTGCCACAGCTATCTCTAAGGTCTACCAATGGTGCCACCACCATGCATGCCTTGGGTTGGTTCTCCTGATAACTTCCTGAAAAAAATGTCTGAGCCTTGACCCTGCTACTCCAGAATGTGAGTTGAGGCAATATTTTAAAGTTGTTTGGAGGGGAATGATGAGACAGTTCATTTGGGTTGCTGCCTGTACTCCACCATCCTGGTTCTGCCCCTGCTTTTCCAGTTATATACAATAGTGATATATGCCCATCATTTTTTGCAAGACTGAATTCTACAATTTCCCCCCCTTCCCCCCCACAGAAGGCTGATAGTCTCTACATTGTTTCCATGCCATACATTGATGTAAATAGAATGTGTTAAAAGAGTAAACATAACCCCCCGAGAGAGAGAGAGAGAGAGAGAGAGAGAGAGAGAGAACAATTGTATTTCACTCTGTGTTCAGATTTCAATGGCTCTGTCTCTGGGGTGAGTTGCTTTCTTTATCATAAGCTCACCAGAGAAGTAGTTTCAATATTTTCCCCCACAGTTGCTATTACTAGCTGTACCTCCACTCTATTTCTTCCCACTCTCATTTATTCTATTTTCTCTCTCCTTTCATCCTGTCTGCCCCTGCTTTTTAGACTTAAGACTATTCCTTTTCATTCCAAATTCTCACCAAATCATTCCCCAAAATATAATTTCTATCTCTTGCTTCTAAGTTTTTATATAGACTGTCTTTTGTGACTGGAATGTCCTCCTTCACCTATATCTCTGAGAATTCTTACCTTTTATCAAGGTTCAACTCAGTTTTATCTTCTTGTGAAGTCTCCCCTGGTTTTTCCTGAACTCAACTTCTTATCCTATCTTCTTCCTCAAGTTACACTGTACTTATTTACCTGGAAATATATAGTATCTCTACCCAATGTCTCCACTTAGTAGAATACAAGCTTCCTATGAGCAAACAAGATACTTTTTTTGTCTATGTTTCTCTAGTACTTAGGACATGTAAGAAATGCTTAATAAATGTTTAGTTGAATTGGAAAGGCAAGTCAAAAAAGGAGTAATGGACTGGAAGATTCATTGGTTTTTATATAAAGCATAAAAATGCCATATCCATGAATGCACAGATTTGAAGACAACCTAAAGTTTATTTATTCCATCAACAAGCCATATAATATAATTACTGACTATTACATTACACCATAGCTACACTATTCAGTTCATATATAAATACAGATGAATGTGTGTGCGCACATACACACAGACAGACATACATGCACCCCTACAGAAATATTTAGCTATATAGATATATCTTTAGTTATCTACTTGTATCTATTAAAAAACCTATGTGCTGATCTCTACATAGGAAATAATAACAATGAGGACATGCATAATTTTTTTTTTTGTTTTTGCAAGGCAAATGGAGTCACACAGTTAGGTAATTAGGAAGTGTCTGAGGTTGGATTTGAACTCAGGTCCTCCTGACTCCAGGGCTGATGCTCTATCCACTGTGCCACCTAGCCACCTCATACATAAGAATTTAAGGGAACTATCTAGTTAAGGTTCAATACATGAGATCCCATAATTGTCTATGAGCCTGGATGACAGCTAGAGAATGTGACAGTCAATGTAATGAAACTTTCCTGGAACTGATTAGCAAATGATAATTTTTCCCTATATTATGGGAAGAAATTCAAACAAGTTTCTTTATGAATAATATTTTCAGTATTTGCTATTAAGTTGTTCTATATAAAGAAACACCTGGGCAAAATGTAGATGTAACCCATCTAAAGAATTCATTTACCCAGGTCAAATGATTAAGTTTCACATTTTGTCAAATATAAAAATAGCTTGTCCATCTCTAATAATAGTTTCTAACTTTGCGTTTCTTCTCTCCAAGATATAAAATGCCACACATAAATGCAAGTAGTTAAGTAGATAAGAGATTACTACTTTCTTGCTTAGCATTGGTTGTTTTTTTAAAGCTCCTAAGCTACAGTATAAAGAGGGTTAAATTCGATTTTTTTTAATAATACCAATCACTCAGAAATATAATGCAATCTGGCTTTTAAATAATTTAGACTGGCTCTTGTCACAGGTGATTACATGATGGTACAAGTGAGGAATCAGATTACAATGACGTAAGCAAAAGATAAGATGGAAGGAATATGGACTTCACCTATAATCTGATTTCAATCTGACACTTAACTGTTGAAACATATGATGAAAAAATTTAATGAATAAAATCCTTCCTAGACAGCAATATACTAATAATATCATCAATTGTTATCAGGGTAATTCTGATGGTGGCATTTTCTTTTAAGTCAATCAAGGTTTGGTTTGCTTCCTACAAAGGTTTTTGTGGGGAAGGTGGGCATAAGGTAGAGATTTCAGGATAGTTAGCAAAATCGCTAGATTGGGAAGAAAGGAGAAATGATCACAAGTGGTAAAAGTTGTTAATTCTTTCATTTCCTAGGTATAACTAATAGACAAAACTGATTGTGAATGCTTATCTTATTAACATGTATCTCCATAAACTTTCAGAAGTTATTTAAGCCCTCTGAATCTTAATTTATTTGGACTTTAGGTTTTGTTATTGTGATACTCAGAAAATACCTCTGAACTTAGTCCAAAAAACTTAGGTTCAAGTTCTATTTCTTGGTAGCTTTGTGAGCGTGGCCTAGTCCCTGAACCTCTATGGGCTGCAAATATCTCTCCTATGAGAATACTTGTCTGAGGCTTTGAAAATGTGAAAATACTACTACACAAATGAGCAATTACAGCAATACCAGTCCTCTAATAATATAGAAAAGGAAGTCTTGATACTGAAGATGCTAATTTACTTACTCAAAATTTTACTAACTTTTATCAGTTCATACTTGCTATCCTCAAAATTTTTATTATTTTGATCTAATGATTCTTTTCTAAGAGTAGCCAAGATTTTTCTCAAAACTCCAACTTTCTTTTTAATGCTTACTGACCTCTATTTACTGTCAGCAAATTCCTTTTGATTTGTTGAATAACAATTCTGTACCCTATGAACTTTGGAGAGGGGAGAATAATAAAGCACAATGACTTCCAGATTAAACAGTGAAATATTTATTTTAAGTTCAAAGAATTCCTCCAACTATTAAAGTAAAAATTATAGGCTTTGGTTCTACAATTCTTACTTATTACTTAAAAAACTACTATAGAACAACTTACCTGGATTGGTATCATTAGTACTAAGGATATCGTCTGTGATGTTGACATGATGAACAAAATCTGAAATGTGAAAATAAAAACCATTTATATGATCAAAATACTGAAACCTTCACTAAAACAACTGTTAGGCAATAATGACTAGTGCACCAGTCTTAGAAATCCTGATTTCTTGTCTGTGAGTGACTTGGCTTCTTTTTGTCATAGATATCTGATAACTGTGTGTTACCTATTGCCCTAAAAGACACGAGAAGTTCAGTGAAATAATACATTCATGCAAATTAACCTGATCCCAGAGGAAGTATTTCAACTCAGATTTTAACTTAACTATAAGACTGAGGTATATGACATTTTTAGGCTCCGAAGGAATTGTAGTGTTCTGAATTAAAACAAATACATTTATCCCCCCCCCCCCCAAAGAGGAAGAAGAATGAAGTGGTTAAATTATTCTGATTTCATAATTTGTCCCTCTGAAACCTTCCTTGAGATAACTGTTTATAAAGTATTACATAATCCCCAAATGAAAAATATTATATTACTTTATTAATTGCTATTATTGAGACAGCAAGAACCAGATCAGCTTCACTGATTAAAGCCATTTGTCAATTCTCTTAGAGTGCCTTTCTCCACTTCTCCAAATTTCTCAACATTATCATTTACTCTTTCCTCTTTTTTGCCCCTTTCAGAAAAGATAGACTCATTCCATACTACATCTGCATACATTCCCCTGCCCTTTATTCTTTCCAGCTTTTATGACTTTGCTCCAAAAATTAGTCATTCTTCTCACACACATCCTTCAATCTCCCTCCCTCCCTACTGATTCCTTCCTACTCATTTAGAAAATCCTCAGGTCTCACTAGGTCTCACTAAAACAGTTTTCCACTTTTGACCCCACTGCCTGATGTAGCAACTATTTTAGATTCATCTGTAGTAGACCTCATGGTCTACACAACTATTCTTTCTAGGCAGTCTCTCCTCCCTAGGTTTTTATGCCATTGTTTTGTTATGGTTCTCTTCTTATCTGCTGTCTCTTCTATAGGACTATCATCCATTTCTTACCCCTAGATGTGGCTGAACCTCAGAGCTCCATCCTGAGCCTTTTCCCTTGGGAACCTGATTGGCTCACATGAATACACTGTGGGCAATGTGTACCTAACCCCACTTCTGACATTTACTACTTGTGTGACCTTTGGGGCAGGGACTCAACTTCTCTGGACCTCAGTTACCTCATCTGTAACATAGTAAGACTAGATGGCTTCTGAGGTTCCAACTATCTCTAAAGTTATGATCTATGAAGATGACTCTCAAAATCTACACAACTATCCCTCATTTCTCTTCTGAGTTCCATCCCCTTATTTCTAATTGCCAGATACTTCCATCTTTGGGTCTTATATACAACTCAAACTCAGTCTGTCCAAAGCAGAAAAGGTATCTTTTCTCCTAACTTTGCTCCTCCTTTCAAGTCCTTACTTCTATTTAAGGCACTGCTATTCTTCCATCTACTGAGATTAGTCACCTACAAGTCAACTTCAATCCTTCTAACCAGCTGTCAATGTCCCCCTTCTCTCCCCAAACTCAGTCACCACTCTGGTTCAGGCCCTCACCACCCTCTCATCTCTTCCTAATTCATTCCCCTGCCTCCAAAAATCTCACAATCCATCTTTCACATTCCTGCCAAATGATAAATTCTTAAACTATAGACCTGACAGTTTCCTTCCTCTTGTTTAAGAAGTATTGCTGGTGCTTCATTCCTAAAGGATAAAATATAAATTCTTTTGATCAGCATATAAAGCCTTGTGCAGTTTGGTTCTGACCTCTCTTTCTAGGTTGATTACATATGACTATCCCTTGCACATTCTATGTTTCAGCCAAATCATCCTACTTGGTAATTTCTGGATGTGACAGTCTGACTTCTGCCTCTGGATAAAATGCATAAGCTGTCTGTCCCCCATTTCCACCTTCTAGACTCCTTGACTCTCCTTGCTTCAAGGCTCAGATCAATTGCTGCCTCTTAAAGACCTTTCCTAATGAGTTGTTATGATCCTACACTCCCCAATCACCATGTACAAATTCTGCACATAGCCTGTGCTTATTTAGCTGTGAATATATTGCATCCTGTCAAAAAATATGAAAGTTTCTTGAAGGCAGGGATTATATCATGGTTATATTTATATCTCTAGAGCCTAGTTCATATAGCCACATAATAAAAGTTTAAATGACTCATCCACTAAAGATCTCAATTTTTATCTAGCAGAGTTGATTCATTAATCTTTGCTCCATAATCTAACATTTTCTTGACCTATTTATTTCTCATCTTTTTTTTTTAAGGGTTTTTTTTTTTTTGCAAGGCAATGGGGTTAAGTGGCTTTCCCAAGGCCACACAGCTAGGTAATTATTAAGTGTCTGAGGCCGGATTTGAACTCAGGTACTCCTGATTCCAGGGCCGGTGCTCTATCCACTGCGCCACCTAGCTGCCCCTATTTCTCATCTTAATACAAAAATAGTTCACTTAAAATATCCCACAGTCTTGGTGGTTTCCTGATTTCCATACTATGTTGCTTTGAAAGGGAAAGTATTAGGTAGGAGGAAAGGAGAGAATTTTGAACTCAAAAGTTTTGGAAGTGAATGTTGAAACTTGTTTTTGCATGTAACCAGAGGAAAAATAAAACAATATAAAATAAAGACCCCCAAAAAGGGAATACACTGAAAATCAACTCTTACAGTAGAGCTACAAATCCAAATTCTGTAGCAACCAACCCCCACCCAAAAAACCCACCCAAAGTGATTTCCAAATTATCTTATTATTTAAGATAATGTTACATTGCTTGAAATCAGCAAGGCATAAGTTAGAGTTCAGAAATACATTGTTTTAAGAGCTATTTATATAGGGAGTCATTAAAATCAATGTACAATTCAGTAAAATCAATTATTGTATCACACAAGCATTTAATTTCATATGCTTTCCCCAGAAAAAATTCCTTTGGTCAATGGTGTGTTCCCATGAAGCAAAGTTAAGTGCAACGTCCTAGAACCCAGCCTGCCAGTCAAAAGCTGCAGGGTTTTTTATGCCTTATTTCCCCTAACATTTCTTTTTTGTAATCTTTTCCCTCAGTATTGCATGCTGACACTCCTGCATTACTTTGTGGAAGTACAGCTTGTAGAAAAAAGAATATTGTGGGTGCCTCCTGTTACTGAAGCCTCAGCTTTTAGGATTTGGAAAAAAGTCGAGCCTGCTAAACCAGGTCCTCCTTACAGCTTAGGGAGCCAGTCCAGTCTTTTGCCTCCTTCCCTAGAGCAGACAGATCTGGGCTTTTGTTTATTCTACACAAAAGTATCAGAAGCAAAGTCTTTTCCCTAGTTTGACTTGTTCAGCTGTTATCTCCCTCACCGAATTAAAGGGGAGAAACTTTTCTCTAAATTCACATTTCATCCGAATAAGAAAGTAATGGCATTTTAGCTAAATAAAAGTAGGCTTTAGTGAAGCCAGAAGAAGCAATATACTATGGCTAGACCACATGAACTTTCACTATGCATCTATTTATGACAAGTGAGAAGCCCGAGCACCTCCACACTGCTCCAAGTTAACAACACAGAGGATCCACCAGGTCTGAAGAGGAATCTAAAACCAGACACTTCCAGGGAATCTCAAAGTTACGTGTGACTATCCGTTTTACTTGATGGCTTTAAGGATATGATTCAATGAAAAGTTAAAATGTTTTCAAAGATCACAGTCCCATGATAACAATGTGAAATAGGCTTTTTTTTTCAGTTTGGTAAAAAGCAGATATTATTCTACATTCCCTCTCTTCTTGAGGTGAGAACAGTAGCTGACATGTATACAGTGCTATAAGATTCACAAACCTGACAACAAACTTATGAGGTGCATTATCATTCCTGTAGATAGTATTGAGTTCATTTTACAAATGAGAACTCAGGGATTAGAAAGGCTCAGCAATTTGCCCAACAACACGCAGTTAGTAAAAGTCAGAGTGGAATTTGAACTCATCTCAGAATCCAAGCACAGCATTTTAACATTATACAGTACTATATGTAATACTATAGTACTAATAGGAGAAAAAATAAGAGTAAAAGATATTACTTACTGAAAATGAATTGTCCAGTGTTGAAAAGAAAATTGGACATAAGCACCCAATAAACTATCATAGCTCCAATGAGAGATACCAAGGAGAATAGTAGACCAGACCAATGTCCAAAGGAGCCAAAATAATGTTTCAAAACATCTGGAAATTCCCAGTTAGTGGTATCTAATGATGCTGGACAAAGGAAAAAAGTAAGATGGGACAGATTAAGGCAAATATTTCATTTCAATATAGTTTTTTTATTAGGTTTTTGCAAGGCAAATGGGGTTAAGTAGCTTACCCAAGGCCACATAGCCAGGTAATTATTAAGTTTCTGAGGCCAGATTTGAACTCATGTCCTCCTGACTCCAGGGCCAGTGCTCTATCCACTGCGCCACCTAGCTGCCCCCATTTCAACATAGTTCTAAAGAATCTTAAAATGCTTATCAAAAGGTTGAGTTACTTCACATTGCAAAGGTTTATTTCAGTGGACCTTCTTTAAAGGACAATTTCTTAAATATAAATAAAGTATATACATTCTGGCCACCCTTTCCCCTTTGAAAGGTATATAGAGTACTTAATAAACTGACATACATAACATGCCCTGGAATTAGTTCACTTATTAAAATTTTGCTATTTCTGTAGAGGAAATATAGCAGCTCTTCAACAGATGCTTAACAAAGCTATGCAGATCAATGTTGTGGGAACAGAAACTAGCAATGAAACCTATAAAGTTTAAAAATTGGAAAAGTTCGTTAAGAATACTCCTTGAAAAGGGACCTGAAACAGTTGTTCATAATCAAATCAACAATTTAATAAGAAGTTTCAGTTCTAAGTAAATATTACTCTTAAAACCAAGGGGCAAGGGGCAGCTAGGTGGCAAAGTGGATAGAGCACCGGCCCTGAAGGCAGGAGGACCCGAGTTCAAATCCGACCTCAGACATTTAATAATGACCTAGCTGTGTGACCTTGGGCAAGTCACTTAGCCCCACTGCTTTGCAAAAAGAAAAAAGAAAACAAAGGGCAGCATCTAGAGGGTTAAAATAATGGAAGAACTTGGGTATCTCTAAGTAGTTTCTTGTATGCCAGGTACTGATACCTGTACTTAACTCTTATAAATAAGTCTTTATTAGGTAGAGGAGAGAGGAAAGAAGGAAGGAGGAATTTGGAACTCAAAATTTTAAATAAAAATGTTAAGAAATTTAAAAAAAATTAGAAATAATTAGAAATAATTCTGTCCTTGAAATAACACCCAGAGGCAAAGAAATTAGCAAATGTATTCAATTATTTATATGCTATAAAAATGATCTATTTAAATCCACCTCACATTTTAAGCTGAAAGGAAAAAAGTAAATTCAACATGTTTATAAATATTTGTGATAATTCTATAATTGGAGAGGAAAATTAAAAATTAACTGGCATTCAGTCTTACCCACAAAATGTAGGCAAAATGTGAAACCAATAACCTTTTAGCATTTGTTTATAGCTTTCCTACAACTCTGATAGGAGTCCCTGATTAGCTAGGAAATCACTCGGTGATCAAGAGAGACAATGTCTATGAAGTGTTAACATAAACCTAAAAGTGTGCTAGGTGAGCTAGTATTATTATAATCCTCATTAGAATGGTTGCATTGAATTTTTCAGATGTTATTTGGCAAGGTCAGGTGTCCATCAGAGTCTGTTGGGAAGGCTGAACTCTAACTTCACAAAAAGGCACAGCCTTCGACCCCTCAATTTTCTGAATGTGTTTAAACTACCTCCAAGCCCAATCCAAATCTGATACAGAGACACCAAAATTAAAAATAACTCCTCTTCCTATTAAAGGGATTCTCAATATTTTATTTTAAAAATATCTCAAGACTGAGAATGGACCTCAAGAAGTCGGAGGAAAGCTTACTTACAGAAGGGCTAGAATTAAATAAACTAGTTCCAGACTTCTAGTTTATCCCGGTAGGATACAGGAAATAATATATTTTGAACTGAGATCCTCCTGATTCCAGGGTCAGTGTCCTATCCGCTGCCCCAGGAAATAATATATTTTGGCCTAAACATTTTGGGAGAAAGGGAAAAAAAGTCTGAAAAATCCAAAAAGAAGGAATATCAAACTTGGATGAAATTTAAAGAAATATTTTTATTGCATTTTCCCAATATTTTTCTAAAAATTTTCCAATGTTTTTCCAAAATTGTTATTTCTACTTTTAAGAGAAGTGCCTCCAAATTTATATGAAGCATTTATGGAAGTTAAAAAACTCACCCTCAACGGACAAAAATATAAGTCCTATAAAAATACTTCAAGTAAAGTTCTCATTTAAAATATATGGGGCGGCTAGGTAGCACAGTGGATAAAGCAACAGCCCTGGAGTCAGGAGTACCTGGGTTCAAATCTGGTCTCGGACACTTAATATATACCTAGCTGTGTGGCCTTGGGCAAGCCACTTAACCCCATTTGCCTTGCAAAAACCTAATAAATAAACAAACAAACAAACAAATAAATAAATAAATAGAATACATCGCATGTCTCCCCTAACTTTAAGATTCTCTTGAATGGCAAATTGCATCAAAAATGAGTGAATTTCTCAATCACAAACTTTCTTGGATTCAAAGGCAGATACCATCTTGAATATTTCCATCTAACAAAAGTCATATCTTCTTGGTGTGGTAGTGATATATTTTGGGTTCTTAATGTTGTCTATACTGTCAGATATGATCCCAGTGTCAGCTGGTTTTGATTGTTTTTTTGTAGCTGTTATACGGAAAGGTCTCTAGGGGCACAGTTATAGGGAAGAAATTGTGTTATAAAAAGCATCAATTAAATATTTAAAAAAGTAAAATGTGGGTGACCTAAAATTTTAAAAAAATAAAGATTAGTGATTGTAGAATGAGAGGTAAGAGAACTTTAAGGACATGGTAAGGACATCAATAAATGCTCAATGACTGATTAATACCCACATTAGTCATCTATTTCAATGGGTCAGATTCTTACATATCATTGTCCGTGATTTTACTACTCTGTAGCAGCAATAAAGAGTTAAAAGACCCATCAGAATGATGATAGAGATTCCAGTGGTAAATCCAGCCTGTGAAAAATAAAAATGTTTTTACTTGTAAAATACAGTGCTAAAAACATTGTCAGATGAACATAAAACTATTTATATAATTATAAAAGAAAATACAAAGCTATAAATCTCCAAGAAATAGCACATGGGCCATGATTATATAACCCCAAAGTCTTTAGAAATATCCAGGATCTGCAATTTGGCAAAGATTCAGAAAGAATTGGAGAGGCTATGGGAAAATGGGCATACTATTGTATTGTTGATGAAATGAAATAGAACAATAATTTTGGGAAGCTATTTGGAATTATGTAAATAAAATGATTAAAATGTCCATATCTTTTGATCCAGAGATTTCATTACTAGGTTTACACTCCAAGAGGTGACTGATAAGATAGTCTCCACATCCAAATATTAATAACACTTTTTTGTGACAGCAAAGATTAGGAAATAAAGTGGATGCCTATCAATTGGGAAATGGCTAAACTAACTGTGATATATGAATGCAATGGAATATTACTGTGACGTAAGAAATGAAGATATGAATAGAGAAACAAGGAAAGAGCAACATGAATTACTACAGAGCAAAGGAGGGCCATGAAAACAATACATACAATGAGGACAATATTAAAACTGATTAAAACCTCAAAATCAAAAGTAAAAGTTGTGTAGCTGTACATATAACACATTCTATTACTTGCTGTCAAGGGGAAGGGAGAGGAAAAAGAAGGAGGGAGAAATCTTTGTGGAACTCAAAATCTTACAAAGAAAGTATGTTGAAAGTTATCTTTATATGTGGTTAGAAAAAAAAATTTAAAAAGTGAATGTTGTAAAGTTACAAAGATTAAGCATGGTTCCAGGAGAAATAAGAACATAACCTATCCTATACTTGAAGAAGTGAGATCTCGTACCTTACACATATTTTCAGATTTTTTTTAATGTACATCATTTTTTTTTTGCCAATTTCTTCTCTTTTTTCCTTTAAAAATATAATTTGTTAGGGAATATCTGAAGATATTTTAAAAAACCACACCAAAAGATATCAATAAATTTTTTTTTTCTAAATGCTCAGGAATCTTAGAAGAATGGGATTCTGATTAATCAGCTATTTTGTTAAAATAATTTAGCAGCAAAGTTAATAAAATTTCTACTATAACATCTTAAGATAAAAGAAAAAATTATTTTTAGGGAAAAAAGTGACAGAAAAATTACCTGTTTTATTGCCCATGGAATACTTAGAATAGATGTTCCCATCATAGTATTCCAAATCATGAAACTGAAAAAAAAAAGCAAAGAAATGCTAGTGTGAAATTGAAACTTGTTAGTTAAAAGTAATTTAAATATGATATTAATGAACAGAAGCATGGTTTTGGTATCAGGAAGATCTAAGTTCAAATGCTCCTTTCTCTCTCTCTCTCTCTCTCTCTCTCTCTCTCTCTCTCTCTCCACAACTTCTAGTTGTGATAGTCACAGGTAGTGTCCTCTTATTAGTAGAACTTTCTGGGACCCTCAAATCAAAGCACAGCATAGCACATACATATACAGTCCTCCACTCCTGTCATCTCCTTACTGGGAGCTCCTGATAATATTGAAATAATAGATATCCACAAAACAAACACACCATGTCACTTTCATTCCCACACAACTTAAGTAATTTGTCAGAAAGCGGCTGTACATACATTGTGACCAAACTGGTGTTTTTACCATAACCATCAGCACAGCATTCCACTTTAAAGGCAGAACCCAGTGGACTATATACATAGAGATCTTCAGGAGCTGGAAGCACATGATCAGGTGCAATCTGGCAAAAAGACCAACAAAATAAAATAAACGTAAGCTGACTAGCCACGTTGTCATGAGATTTATTTATTTTGCAGTAGAATACCAAACACTGTCCAGGATAGTATTCACAAATAAATGACACATAGTCCTGACCAACTAAAAATATTATTTTTCAAGTTAAATGAGAGAACCTGGTTTAAAGAGAAACATAGTGCCACAGAAATCAAAGAATCACATGGAATTCAACTCCCTGGAACATTCAACTTGCTATGTATTTTTTCCTTCACTTTTATGAAGAAGAAACTAACCACAATAAGGGATTAATTTAAAAAAAATTATAAAGGCTTCTAAGGTCAGCAGTATTTTTATCTTTATCTACAGCAATATACAATGACAACCAAAAGTCATAATAATACTGTGGCAATGCAAGATTCTGAGCTGCCTTTAGAACCACTGAAAAGGAAAATTGCATTTAGTACAGTTTTGGTCTTTGGTCTATTTCAGTTTGCTTTCTAACACTCTGAAAAGTTGTTTAGCTACCTATGTATAATACTAACTAGATATTTCTCTCACTATAAAACCATTCTGTAGATATATAGGTGTGTTTAACATATGTATATATGTGCCTACTATTTATTTATACATACATGCATAAATATATAATAATAATGTTTGTCCATTATTCTTGAAGACCATGACATCAGGTGCTGTCACAACTTCACCTTCTCCTCAGGAGCCATCTGGGTCCAGTGGTCAGATATGAATCAGAACTACTGGAGATGGCCCTGGACGTGAAGCAATGAGGGCTGAGTGACTTGGCCAAGGTCACACAACTAGTAAGTGTCTGAGACTGATTGGAACTCTTGTCCTCCTGACTCCAAGGCCAGTGTTCTATCCACTGTGCCATCTAGCTGCCCCCACCCCAACACAATTTCCCAGTTAAAGAAACAAATTAGCCAGAATAACCTATTTAGAGCAGAGGTTTACTAGCTCACCCTATAATGATATAGTTATTTGAATGAGGTTATTTTTCTCATCAATCTCCTTGATGAAAAGGATATATATATTTTCCTTGCTATCCTCTATTCTATTTTGAAGTAATATATGTAAAATGCTACATGATTTTTTTTTAAAAACTGAACAGGTACACAACAGGGGAAGCAAAGGCTAGAAAATCATTCATGTGAAAAGAGACTGGAAGGGCAGGGGAGGTAAGTTAACATGTCCACAGAGACACAACACTTCAAGAAGCTGATGTGAACTTGGACTGGATTAACAGAACATATTACCTCTGGAGGGAAGAAATAGCACTAATATATATATATATATATTTATTCATTCTCCTCTTGTTAAAACCCATCCAGAACATGATGCCCAGTTCTGGATGCAGCATTCAGAGAAGGGAAAAAAAAAATCTGACAAACTGGACTACATACAGAGAATATTTATTAGGGTAGTGAAGAAAAGTGGGAAAATGTCATATATTGGTTGAAGGAACAGAAAAAATATTTAGCTTAGAGAAGAGAGGTTTAGGAGACTTGATAGCTGTCAGATACTTGGGAGGGTTGTCATAGAAAAAATATTTGATTTGTTTCTTCAACTTTAGGGGGGGCAAATTAGTAAAAATCAGTGAAGTTACTTTGGAGATTAATTTCCCCATAAATTAGTGCTCTACAAATATGTAATCTAACACTTCAGGAAGAAGTAAGCTCTTGGTCTGTGGAGAGCTTCAAACAGGTCACATGATTGCTTGTGAGGGAATGCTATAAAGATTCCTGTAGCTTTGAAGGAAAAATTGGAATGTCTTCTCAAGTTCCTTCTAATCTTAAGATTATATGATTCTTTTTAAAAATGTCATTCCTACACCCAAAGGGCAACAAAAATGGGCATACTCTTTGATCCAGCAATACCACTACTGGGTCTATACCCTGAAGTGATGATAAAAAAGGATAAAAACATCACTTGTACAAAAATATTCATAGCAGCCCTATTTGTGGTCGCAAAGAATTGGAAATCAAGTAAATGTCCTTTAATTGGGGAATGGCTTAGCAAACTGTGGTATATGTACGTCATGGAACACTATTGTTCTATTAGAAACCGGGAGGGACGGGAATTCAGGGAAGCCTGTAAGGATTTGCATGAACTGATGCTGAGAAAGATGAGCAGAACCAGTAAAAAACATTGTACACCCTAACAGCAACATGGGGGTGATGATCAACCTTAATGGACTTGCTCATTCCATCAGTGCAACAATCGGGGACAATGCTGAGCTATCTGCAATGAAGAATACCATCTGTATCCAGAGAAAGAATTGTGGAGTTTGAAACAAAGACTATTACCTTCAATTTAGAAAAAAAAAAAAACCATTATCTTATTGTGTAATTTTGCTATCTCTTATACTTTATTTTTCTTCCTTAAGGATATGATTTCTCTCTCATCATCCAGCTACTACTTTTTACAGGTACTAAAAGTTCTTCAAAGATCTCAGCAAGGTAGAAGGGTGGCTCTTCCTGTACACCTATAAACTTTCACTGCATTAAAAGTGGTCTGATGTAGATAGAAGTCCCCTTGAGAAATTTAGTCACATAAGTGGAGAAAGTTCATAAAAGCAGGCACACCACAATGTTCATTTCTTTGCTTCCTGGTAGAGCAGCCCGAGTAGACAATATGGTTAACACAGCTCGATGAATTTAAGTCAAATAGCTTACTCACCCTTCTTAATGTCTAAGGCTAATTTATTTGAAGCTAAATCTTAATGTTTAACATGTATGAAAAAATTAGAACCTGTTTCTAATAACAGTACCACCCAGAAGGGTCATATTGGTCCTTGACAGAAGAAATTAGTTCCATCCTGTCTCACAAGGTTCAGGGTCATTTTAGAGTCAGATCAAATTAACATAGGGTTCCCACCTCAACTAGCAACATGAAGGTCTAGAAAAATAAAGAAAAAAATGCAGGTTCTTTCTTCTCTAAATAATTATTTTGGGCTCCTCTCCATTCTAGCTTAATCTCCACTCCCCCCCAAAAAAATTTGTTGGCCAATTTTTTTCTTTTTAATTCTCAGCTTTTCATGTTACTTAGCATACTTAATGTGATTATTCTGTATGAAAGTCACATTATACCTTCAGGCTTCTAAACAAGAAAAATGACTTTAAATATGTGAAAACGAACTAAAAGAAAAAAATACAGTATATTTTGAAATTTTTCCTTGAGTTTTATCTCTTTCTATCCCTTGCCCTACCAAAACAATATCCCCTCAATAAAAACAAAAACGTCTGCCACAAAGTATGAATGACTCCCTCTAGCTTTACAATAAAAAAAAAGTTAAAATTTTAATCAAAATTGTAGTCCATCAAAGACCCAAAGTATTATTGGGGTTTAAAAATGGTCCTATTTTCCCAGATCTCTGGGTTTGGGAATGACTTGGATTTAGCTGGGTGTCTCCATTGTTGCTCCTTTTAGGAGCATAGGCCAGAGCAGTTTTTAGACAAAGTGACTAGCAAAGCTGCTAAGAGTTGCTAACATCAGCCTTCTCTACTGCTGTCCTTGGCATCAAGGCCAGCTCAAGGTTAGACCAAAATGGTAAGCATGTGGGAGCTGCGTGGTTGATACTGTGGCAGATTTACATTTACTTCAATATATTATCAGAAACTTGGGCTTTGCCCCCTCACCAGTGCCCTGTTGGAGGGAGATGTGAGTCGGTTGTAGTAATGAATTCGCTTGTTCATGGCAGAGGCATGGTCACTGATCCTCGGATGATCATTAGTTACATTGACAATGTTTGTGGGCTCCACATAAAAGGGTCTGAAAAAGAAAATACACACAAGGAAAAAATAATAGTTTGCCAGGGTTCCCACACAGGCCAGAAATTCTGGAAATCAAACATTTCAGAAAAGAACTTGTCTTCCCTTTATGAGGCACTGCCAGGCACCAGAAAACAGCATTCCCTTCTCACTACTGGTACAAAGGAAATTACTACAAAGATGCATTATCAAATTTACTGAATATAACTTTCCTATTATAATATTTTACTATGTTATTTGATTTAATGCTGGGGAATGGGGTGATTGAAGGGACATATAGAAATGTCCCTTGTAGCAGTTATTAGGAAGAAATATGACCACAGTCAGTCTCTATCATGAAGTTTGGACATAGTTTTGAATATTTTCTCAAGAAGATTTTGGCATGGAATCAGAGAAATGAAATGAAGGAAAGTCCCTTTATTGCAGATCATCTCCTTCTAAATGATAGGCCAAGACTACTTACTATGATAAATAGAAATCATATTTCTTGGCTTGGATATATGGCAGGGGACAGGCCTCTCAACTATTTCCCTTATAAGGCTCTCTCACAATAGCAAGAAATTCAACTTCAGAATACTACAGATATTTTGCTTCATTTTTCCATTTCTTAATTTTATCACCTTAATGAGTATCTTCCTTGTCACCATTACTATGGTAAATTTCCTTTCTAAGTATCCAGAAACATGGTGACCTCTTTCTAAGGTCCTGTTCAACACTAAAAATCCATGATTCAGTGACCCCTATCAGGTTCTTATTCTACAAAAGGACTGAGTTTTTCTGCTGAAGAATGATCAACTTCCAGGGAAATTCAAATCATATTGTCTACTTGGGCTGCTCTACCAGGAAACATGTCTAATTTTCCATTTATAATTATTCATAGAGCTGAGCAATAAAACCCCTGAAAATAAAAGCAAGGTTTCCTATTAACTTTATCCAACTCTGTTATTCTTAGGATTCTGAAGGAAATATATAATATTTCAAGTGTTTCAACCATTATTGAAGGCAGTGATGATGTGGCTGATGACCATATGTTGAAAGTTGCAGAAAAGATTTTTATTCAGGTGCAGAGCAGAGGAGATGATCGTTGAGGTTGCTTCCAATCCAGAGATCCTATGATTAAATCTGGTCTGCTCCTCAGAGCCAGGAGAACCTTGTTCACAGTAATAGCAACATTATGTGGTGATCAACTATGAATAACTAAGTTCTTCTCAGTAATACAATGATCTAAGACAATTCCAAAAGGTTCAAGCTATCCACATGCAGAGAAAGAACTGACAAGATCAAAGCATATTTTTTCACTTTCTTTTTGTTCTGTTTCTTCTTTCACAACATGATTAATATGGAAATATGTTTTACATGAATTTCATATGTATAACCTGTATCAAATTGTTTACTGTCTTAAGGAGAAGGGAGAAGGAAGAAAAATCTGGAACTCAAATACTATGAAAAATGAATGTTAAAAATTGTCTTTATACATAATTGGAAAAAAAGAAAATACAATTTTTAAAAGTACTTATGTTCCTCTTGCTGTGTATCCCTGTTAATCTCTATGATATTCTTATGCAGTTTAAAATATTCTTCCTGTATTTGTTCTCTAGATATCTTGATCTTAATCAGAGTCTGAACTTCTTCTATACATTCCTTTTTGTACCCTAATTAATTAATTTGTTAGGAGTTAAAAGCTCAGTATAAGTTAAATGAATGCAATGGACCTAACAACCTTAAAAAGACGCCTTGAGAATGAATGCCAGTAAGGTAAATCTAAAGTAATTATCCTGGGAAGTCTATTTTAAGGTTGTTATATCTCTAAATATCTTTTATCTCCATTATATATCTCCATATATCAATATAGATATGTATCTATATATAAAATTCTTTCTCCACTGTACTTGTGACACCTGTGGTCAGAAAGAACAAATGCAAACACATTTATGTTCAGTAGTTTCCTTGCTCCAAGCCATCTGATATCCAGTGACTTGTTGTTCTCAACCTCATTTTTCTAGACTTTTTTACAACATCAAACAGTGCTGATCATGCCCCCTCCTGAACATTCTGTCCTCTTAGGACTTGTGTCATAGTTGTCTACAGAGAAAAAAAAAAAAATCTGATTACACCACTATTCTGCTCAAGGAACTTCAGTGGTTCCTTCCTGTCTGTAGGTTATAATTAAGAACCTTTCAGTTTGTCATTTAAAGTTCTTCACACCCTGGATTCCAATCTACCTTTCCAAGTTTATTGTACTTTATTCCTCTTAATATACTCAATATTTCAACAAAATTGGCCTATTTGATGCTCCCCAGACTCGGCACATTTCTCCCCTCCATGCCTTTCACTGGCTGCCCCTCATGTCTGGAATGTGCTTCTTCTGCACCTCTGCATCTAAGAACCTTTAGCCTTAAGGATAAGGTCATGTACCATCACTTACAGGAAGTCTTTCCTAATCCCTCTCATTATTTAGGCTCTCTTCCTTCTCGTGTTACTATGAAAAAATCCAGTCTCCTTACAAACTTCCCTGTTTTCTAGCAAGGATATTCCTGTCCTTCCAGTCTCTCAAGTTTATCATTTCAGCATTGGCCTCCACTCACCTCACAAATTCAATCAGCTGCCTAATCTTACCGTGCCTACCTCTCTGACCTCTTCTCACTATTCATACAACCACTACCTGTGCTTGGGCCTTCATCATCTTTTTCCCAAATTACTGCAGTAGTCTCTTAGTTTAACATTATCAAGTCTTTCCTCACTCCAACCTAAAGTGATTTTCTTCAGCCTCATGCCACTCATCTACTCACACTCCAGTAACTGGAATACAATATAAACTGCTGCTTGGTTTTTAAAGCCCTCCCCAACCTGTATTTTCCACCTCTCCCTACATCATCCCCCTTCTCTCTGCTCCCTGCACCTGATGCTCTACCTTCCTTCTCTGTTCCTATGTGATAGCCATCCCAGGCCAAGGGTATGCTTCTTCCGTTCTTTTCCTGATCCCCTCAATTGTCAGTGACTCCTTTGCATCTAACAATCTTGCATTTATTTTGTATATATTTTTATATGTACATGTTCTCCACTCCCATCCTCACTCTCAATTATAAACTCCTTGGGAACACTGATTATTTAATGCTTTATCTTTTATGCCCAGATTCTAGCATGCTTTTTGGCATATTATAATTGATGTTTAATAAATACTTCATGATCATATGCTTGTATGTTGCACCTGTTTTTCCTTCACCTCAAGAATATAAGCTTAAGGGAAGGGATTATTTTTCACTTATTTCTGTCTTCTCATTACCAGCACAGTGCTTTGCTCACTGAAATAGCCTTCTGCAAATAAATCTCAACATGAACTATCCTACTAGATTGGTTTCTATCATAGCCTTAGTTATTATTCTGCCACTATAAAACATGTTATTAGTAGCTAACCATTTAAATGTGAGAGAAGCACAGATACCCAAATTCCTCTCTAATCTACTCATTTTGAAAAGTCTATGGCATAACTATCATCCATTCAGTTGGTTTCAAGCTGCTAAAAAAGCACCCCAGGAAGAGCTAAGTTTATTGGCTCATGACTTTTCACAGAGATGTTGTCACAAGTTCAGCTGGTTTGGAGATACTGAAAACAAAATGTAGCTCAGGAAGTTTTCCTTTTCAAAAGAGTTCTGATGGAGACACTACATGTCTGTATGAGATACATATTTTGAAATCCCTTCAAAATGAACTTTCTTTTAAAAATATATAATCCAACATACTATAAGTATATTATTAGAAACAAATATTTAGATCCACATTAGGAAGAAAAGTGATCTAAACCTAGTTCTAAACTAAGCTAATTTTGAATTGAAAAGAATAAATAATTATCATTTTACTAATTAATAAATTAGAATTATAAGACACTTAAAACAAGACCCTAAATTTTATTTGCTCATATTTTTATAAAAAATGTAAAAACAATTATTTCTTTTTAGTATGACAATATTCTCCAAACTGATGTATAAAAGGTATCAGACTGAGTCCTGATTAGGAAATATAAGGGAAAAAAATCACTGTAAGTCAGCCCAATTTGGCATAGGGACAGAGATGACTGAGGATCCTGGGGTTGGAGGATGGTCAGGAGTATATGTATGGATTGGCTTATATTCTTATAAATTTGACTCAGTTCTCTATATATTTGAGAAATGAGGCCTTTATCAGAGAAACTTACTGTAAAAATTATTTTCCAGGTTTCTGCTTTCCTTCTGATCTTGGTTGCATTGGTTGTTGTTTTTATTTGATTTAAAATTATTCATTTTACATCTCATAATGATCACTCTCCCTTGTATGGTCATAAATTCTTTCCTCCCCATAGATATGACAGGTAAACTATTCCTGCTCAAGGAGGGATTAGCCTTAAGCAAAAAAAGTTCTAAGGATGTACAAAATTAATATTCAGCAACTTTTTGTGGTGGTAAAGAACTGGAAACCGAGAGCATACCCATTAATTGGAAAATGACCAAACAAGTTATGGTATATAAATGTGATGGGTGTGCTGTAAGAAATGATCAAAAGTACATCTATGTATGATCTATATTAGACTGCCATATTAGATCTATATTAGATTGCTCACTGTCAAGGGGAGGAGGGAAAGAAAGAGGGAGGGAGAAAAATGTGGAACTCAAAGCCTTATAAAAAAATTAATGTTGAAAACTATCTTTGCATGTTGTTAGAAAAATAAATATTTTTTTCTAAAAGAAAGAAATAATGAAGAGGATGACTCCAGAGAAACCTGGGAAGATGTGTACAAACTGATGCATGGTGAAATGAGTGGAACCAAAAGAACACTTTATACAACAACAATATGGTAAAGATAAACAACCTTGAAAAGCTTAGGAACCCTAATCAATGTAATGACCAACCATGTTTCTACAAGACTCATGATGAAATATGCTACCCACTTCCTGATTGAATGCAGAATGAGACATTATTATTATTGTTATTATTATTGTTGGTGTTTTAGGTTTTTACAAGGCAATGGGGTTAAGTGGCTTGCCCAAGGCTACACAGCTAGGAAATTATTGTGTCTGAGGCCGGATTTGAACTCAGGTACTCCTGACTCCAGGGCTGGTGCTCTATTCACTGCGCCACCTAGCCACCTGAGATCTTTTTGTTTAAACTTGGCCATTGCAGCAATTTGTTTTGTTTTATAACATGTTTGTAACAGGGATTTTGTTTTTCTTCCTTTCTTTACTGTGAAGAAGAAAACAGAAGGGAGAGGAATATTTTTAAATAATTTTAAAAATTTGCCTAGGGCACTAAGAAGTAATTTGTTCATGACCACACAGCTAAAATGGGTCAGAAGATTCAAAGGCCTACCTTGTCTACTATATTATACTGCCTCTACTACTGTGCATAGTAGTATTTAATAAATGTTCATGGAATAAATTCATCAATTTATCTATGCTAAAAAAATTACAGTGTGGCTGGCTTAAAGACATTTTCAACATTAACTAGAAGAAACTGTGTTTTTACTAACTTACATAATTCATTATTGGCATGCCAAGGCTAAAAGGAACACAGGAAATATGTTTTCAGGAAGCAATAAAATTTCAAAAATGCTTTAAAAGCAGAATCTAAAATCTTACTTTTTCATTTAGTATACTTGTAAATATGAAAGTCTTTTTTTTAAATCACCATTTTCTCTCTATGCTCATTCTTTAAATAACTCCAAAATTTTAGCCTTTTCCCCCTTCTACCATAAAGTATTTTAAATTTCAAGTGTCATAATAATTTCACACCTATTAGGCACTTAAATACT
Organism: Macrotis lagotis; assembly: GCF_037893015.1. Lineage (NCBI taxonomy): Eukaryota > Metazoa > Chordata > Mammalia > Peramelemorphia > Peramelidae > Macrotis > Macrotis lagotis. The sequence goes on along the minus strand of NC_133666.1, from coordinate 268,360,911 downwards.
TGTTAACTGATGACAACTTTAAAAAAAACACTTCCTTATATTCTTAAATGCTGAAAACTACCTGCCAGAGTGTAATCCTGGAAATGAACATTAAAAATGACAGATTGTCCCTGTGTACCTTTTTCTACCTGCATCTGACTACCAAACACCATTTTAATAAGGAAAGAAAACAAAATAGATGGTGCCTGGAAATTGTGATCCCTTGTGAAAATATCTTGCCGATCCTTTGCATGCTGACCTGCTTCTCACTTTCTACACAGCTTTTGGTAACTGTGCCCCATCCTCTTTCACACTCTCCGCTTCTTAGGGTTCCCAGTGATTGAATTTATCAAAAAACGACTAGTTCTTGTGGTCCTAGTTTAGCTCTCAACTTTCTAGAGGCAAAGTAAATTTCTTAGTAATCTGACATCAGATACTCTAAGCTTAGTAGTCACCTGATCCATGCTTAGGGCTTGTCCTTCCTTATAAAGGCCAGCTCTGTCCAAGACTCTTCATCCTCTGGGAGTCACTAGAGCTCCTGACAGCTGCTATGCTAAAGAGGTTATTGTAGTCACATCTTTATGGGGGTCAGAGGGGTTTCCCCTATTTGTCTTTAAACATACTCAGTAAGAGGGCAATCTAAATGCAAACTTATTGGCATTTTATTGTCACTCTCTAGAGAGAAGGTTCTTGCTGATGTTTCAACTTAGTGAGGGCAAGTACACAAATACACACACACAAACACACACACTCTTAACCTCTTAGTTACTAAGCTACTGAAACTTAAAACTGCACTAAGACTTTTAGTACATTTATTTTTCATTTTCAACTGAGATTTCCATGATTAAAATGTATCATTATCATTAAAATGTAGCTAAAAGATCCAGACTGAACATATTAATTGGAAGGAGTCATTCCATGGATACCCATTGTATACTGCTATCTTGGGACAATATTGGATCTTTTTTTTTTAATCTTAATCATTGTCATATGATACCTAAATTACTGAACTGTTTCCTTAAGTCATGGATTTCAGATACTTCTTTGGTTCTTCTCTTCCAAACCTTTCTTAGCTCAGTCATCCTGCTATATTAAAGAATTTCCTTTCTGGTAAGAGAAGATAAAGAAAAACAATTGCTAATAATGTCTGGTTAGATTTCAAGGGGCATATAAAGAGAGTTCCCATCATGAAATTCCATTAGACACTCCATTGCAAATAAACATTTTCAAACATGAACAAATGGATATAACTTTTTAAAAAAAATTTTCAGGCCAAGTCACCACATTTATTAGATGTAAATTTTACTTGAAAAATTTTACAAAATGTTTAAAAATGACTGTACTAAGGGATAAACATCTCTTAAGGCTATAAGGTAGTCTGTAATGTGAAGGCAAAAGTATCTAGGCATTAATTTTGGAACAATTCACAAATTATATCATGAGGAAATTGAAATTTTTCAAGTTAGGTGCTAAGAGTACTTATTATTAACTCTCTTAAAAATGTTTCATTCAAGGAATTAGAATTAGGAAGGAAGAAGACAAAACTCTCACTCTTTGCAGATGACATGATGGTTTACCTAGAGAATCCCAAGAAATCACCCAAAAAACTAATGGAAACAATTAGCAGTTTTAGCAAAGTTACAGGATATAAAATAAACCCTCATAAATCCTCAACCTTTCTATATATATCTAGCAAGATACAACAGGAAGAGCTAGAAAGAGAAATCCCATTCAAAGTAACCTCAGACAATATGAAATACCTGGGAGTCTATTTGCCAAGACAGACTCAGAAACTTTGAAAACAATTATAAAACACTTCTTACACAAATTAAATCAGATTTAAATAACTGGGAAAATATCAACTGCTCATGGATAGGTAGAGCTAATATAATAAAAATAACAATTCTACCAAAACTAAACTACTTGTTTAGTGCTCTACCAATCAAAATTCCAAAAAATTACTTTAGTGAGTTAGAAAAAGTTTTAAGTAAATTCATATAGAGAAATAAAGAGTCAAGAATTTCCAAGGATTTAATGAAAAAAAAAGTGCAAAAGAAGGGGGCTTAGCCCTACCTGATCTAAAAGCATCAGTCATCAAAACTAGGGGTGGCTAGGTGGCACAGTGAATAGTGCTGGCCTTAGAGTCAGGAGCACCTGGGTTCAAATCTGACCTCAGACACTTAATAATTACCTAGCCATGTGACCTTGGCCAAGCCACTTAACCCCATTGCCTTGAAAAATCTAAAAAAAAAACTGTCTGGTATTGGCTAAGAAATAGAGTGGTGGACCAGTGAAATAGACTAGGTGCAATAGCAGGAAACGATTATAGTAATCTGTTATTTGATAAACCCAAAGAGTCCAGGTATTGGGATAAAAACTCTCTCTTTGATAAAAACTGCTGGGAAAATTGGAAGTTAGTATGGAAGAAACTTAGATTAGACCAACACCTCACACCCTTTACCAAGATAAGATCCAAATGGATACAGGATTTAGACATAAAAAAAAACATACTATAAGCAAATTAGAAAATGAAGGACTAGTTTACCTGTCAGATCTATGGAAAGGGGAGCAGTTTATGACTAAGGAAGAGATGGAGAACATCACCAAAAACAAACTAGATGATTTCAATTACATTAAATTAAAAAGCTTTTGCACAGATAAAACCACTGTAACCAAGATCAAAAGAAATGTAATAAACTGGGAAACAATCTTTACAACTAATGATTCTGACAAAGGACTCATTTCTAAAATATACAGAGAACTGAGTCATAGTTAAAAAAAGCCATTCCCCAATTGACAAATGGTCAAAGGATATGCAAAGGCAATTTACAGATGAGGAGATCAAAGCAATCCATAGTCACATGAAAAATTGCTCTAAATCATTAATTATTAGAGAAATGCAAATTAAGGCTTCTCTGAGGTACCACCTCACACCTCTCAGATTGGCCAATATGACCAGAAAGGATAATGATCATTGTTGGAAGGGTTGTGGGAAATCTGGGACACTATTACACTGCTGGCGGAGCTGTGAACTCATCCAACCTTTCTGGAGAGAAATTTGGAATTACGCCCAAAGGGCAACAAAAATGTGCATACCCTTTGATCCAGAAATACCACTACTGGGTCTATACCCTAAAGAGATGATGAAAAAGGGTAAAAACATCATTTGTACAAAAATATTCATAGCAGCCGTGTTTGTGGTGGCAGAGTTGGAAATCAAGTAAATGTCCTTCAATTGGGGAATGGCTTAGCAACTGTGGTATATGTATGTCATGGAACACTATTATTCTATCAGAACCAGGAGGTACGGGAATTCAGGGAAGTCTGGAGGAATTTGCATGAACTGATGCTGAGTGACATGAACAGAACCAGAAGAACACTGTACACTGTAACAGCAACATGGGGGTGATGATCAACCTTGATGGACTTGCTCATTCCATCAGTGCTGTCTGCAATGGAGAGTACCATCTGTATCCAGAGAAAGAACCATGGAGTTTGAACAAAGTTCAAGGACTATTCCCTCTGATGTTGCTATCTCATACAATTTGTTTCTTCCTTAAGGATATGATTTCTCTCTCATCACACTCAGTTTGGATCAATGTACAATATGGAAACAAAGTAAAGACTGACAAATTGCTTTCTATTGGGGGGGGAGGGAAGTAAGACTGGGGGAAAAATTATAAAACTCAAAATAAATAAAATCTTTAAAAAAAATGTTTCATTCATAACTCATTTCATATATGCCATACACAGTAATGTATTTTAGAAGGCGATTTCAAAGGGGATTCCAATATCAAACAACCATTCAAGAGGCTTGGGAATATGGGCTAATTCCCAAGAGAATGGGGCATTCTAAAAGGACCCCATTTCAAGAACTGAATGAATATGCTGATGTTAACCACAATCAAAGTGTCTCAAATTATTTGTAGCAATAAATCAAGGAGAATATAGTTATTTTAATATTCTCATATTGTTTGATCAAAGTATAAATTAAGGAAAGGTTTTAGTCTATAGAATTGTTATCATCTTTTATTCTCTTTCACAATCCACCAAAAATGTTTCTGAAAAATAAACAAAATTTCTTGTTTAGTAACTTAACTGTCTTCCACTTTAAAAAAATTTAAGAGGAAAAATACCAGCCTAATGAATTTAGCTAGGTTTACTCCACTATTAAACTGGAAAGACAGTCAAAGAAAGGGCAATGAATTCAGTATAAAAGCCTGACACTTTTAATACATTTGATTTCCCAAAATAACACTAAAAATAGAATTCTATTACTTTATTCAATTATTTGGAAATAAACAAAAAACTCCACTACCTTAAAAAGTTTGGAAATATAAAAAAAAAGTTTGAAAATATATATATTTCCACATTGAAAAAGAAAGCATATCTGACCTTTTGAGAGTAATACAGCAAGTTCTTTCTTGGTTTATCACTGAGGAGACACTACCACCAAGTGATAGAAATAAACTACTTTAGTACATATTGTTTTAGAATAACCACATGCCGACAAATTGACTTCTGTGGGGGGTGGGGGGAGGGAAGTAAGATTAGGAGAAAAATTGTAAAACTCAAAATAAATAAAATATTTAATGAAAAAAAAATAAATATGTCATGGACCCCTTCAGCAACCTGATAAAGCCTATGGCCTGCTTTTTAGAATAATGTTTTTAATTGCAAAAAAATAAAACAAGACAATAATAGAAATTTCTTGAATTACATTGAAATTACATTAAATCGACTGAAATTACACTGAAATTCAGTTATCAAAATTTTAAAAAAAGCCCACAGAACCCATCTCCTGTTCTAGACATTCATCACAGAATGCATCTACAGTAGTAAATGACACAAGTACCAAACATTTAAGAATATGAGTGGACCCAAAGCATGACTTGGCAAATCAGAAAATGACCACATAGATTCCTAAAAGCCAGAATCCAGACTGAAAGCACCCTAGTAAACTGGCTTTTCTTTTTCCATATATAGGAGGGTTTTTAAAAAATATCTGTCCCTGAATGAACAGAATAAAAATTAATTCCCCTATCTTAAGCACAACTGATTTAAATACAAGAAAATTAATTATAATTACAAAAATTAAATACAATTCAAGATTTAGGCCCATTTCTACATGGTTTCTACTTCTTCCAATCTCTAGCATTACTAGGATACTTTTTAAATGAACTAATTTGAGAACAGTTTGGAAGATGAAACACTGATCTGCATATCACCTCCATTTCCTAATTTGAGTGACTCAAGTTAAATCAAGTATAATAGCAATTTCTTTTTTCAAGTTTTTTGTTTTACAACTATGCTAAACTTTATCTTATTTTTTAGAAGCTAAACCCAATCCTGTTCCCCTTGGCAAAAAAAATAGGAAGGAGAGGAAGACAGAAACATTGAAAAATTTTTAAGTTTGGTCCAACATCTCAAACCATATTATCACAATAAGCTTGAAATGGAAATGTCTAAATGGGTAAAAAGTCACATCATAAACAAATAAGAGGATGATGGAAGGCGATATCTTGAGGGTTAGTTTAAGGCCAGGAAGAATCAAAGGAGATAAAATAGGCAACGTTGATCACATAAAATTTAAAGGATTTTGAAAAACAAAATCAGAATAGTGGGGCAAGGAAAATGGCAAACTACTTCAGTACCTTTGGCAAGAAAGTCCTAAATGGGGGCAACAAGGTAGCTCAGTGGATAGAGCACCAGCCCTGGAGTCAGGAGGATGTGAGTTCAAATCCAGCCTCAGACACTTAATACTTAGCTGTATGATCTTGGGCAAGTCACTTAATCCCATTGCCTTGCCAAAAAAAAAAAAAAACTGAACAAGAACAATAGATACCACACAATCAAAATCCTGGTGACTGTTGTCTGCAGTCAGGTTATTTTTCTTTTTCAATGAGTTTAATAGCTAGTATACAATTTTTCTTCCCCCTCCAACTCCTGCCCTCATACCAAGAAACTTCAGAATATACTTGATTTTATCTCTCAAATATCCCAACCCCTGAATTCCTCAACTTCCTTCCATGAGCTATTCCTGTATCCCACATCAGTCACACTAAAAGATGGTCATATCCCTTGACTTTGCCATCACCCACAAATGTTCTACACCTTCATATATAAGAAATCTGAACTCTTTCTTTTTCATTTTACAGATAAGGTTAACTGACTTGACTAGGGTCCCACAGCTAGGCACTATCTGAGGCCAAATTTGAATGCAGAGAGCAGAATCTACCATTTTAGACCTGATACTCTCTATTCATTGAGCCACCTAGCTGCCCTAGGAAGAATTAATTAAGGCTGAGTAAAAAGGTTTGTCTGGATGAAGGAAAGACCCAAGTAAGACACATAAATTTGTGTGTGAATTCCTCCAGCTCTATTCTGTAACACATGTATAGGAGTGGAAGAAATAGATGGTGAGAATAATTCTGGGTTGTTTTTTTGCAAAGCACGAACAAGATAAGGGAGCAAGGGATTCTAGGGCAGAGAGTTTGAAGATGAACTGGCTCACTGAATGGTAAAGACTAGGAAGGGATAATAGTCATAGTCACAGCAGGAGTGACTGGGAAATTTCTGAGGCCCAGAATGACTGATTGGTTGGTTGGTTCTTGTCCGTTGTTATCTAAGAAAATGACATCACTATGTTTGAGACAAAGTACAGTGTGTCCAACTATGGTTGATCAGACCAATATGAGCTCAGAATGTTCTACCACAGATTGAGCACAAATAGTACATGTGACCACTGGGTGGTAGTCTAAACTTACATATGTTATGTTTCCTTTGAGCTGCTTCAATTCTACTTTTCTCAGAGAGTGCAGTACCTTCACTGAGGAGGGCATGCCATGCTGGGTGGTCCTGTGACAGTGTCTCCCATGCTACACAATCAATTCTAAAGTTATTCAATGAAACTTCAATCATTTCTTCTGACCCCATTGTGAGTGCTTGCCCTGTGTGAGTTCTCCATAAAATATTTTTTTTTGGCAAGTGTACATCCAGCATTCTAACAACATGTCCAGCCCATTGTAGTTGCACTCTCTGTAGTAATGTTGGAATGCTAGGCAGTTTAGATGAGAAAGGACCTCAGTGTCTGGTGTCTTCTGCCAGGTGATCTTCCGAATCTTCCTAAGACAATTTAAATGGAAACAATTCAGTTTCCTGACATGGCGCTGGTAGACTGTCAAGTTTCACAGGCATGTAGCAATAAGGTCAACACAAGGGCTCCAATTTGGTAGTCAGTCCCACACTTTCTTTTGGAGTCTCCCAAATACTGAGCTATCTCTGGCAATGCAAGTGTCAAGCTTGCTGTCAATGCGTACCTCCCTGGAAAGGACACTGCCAAGGTAAGTGAACTTGTCCACGGAACTCAAAATTTCTCCATTTGCAGTAATAGTTCCACATATGGATGGTGTGATGCTGGCTGATGGAGACCTGTGTTTTCTTGGTGTTAACTGTTAGACCAAAATCAGCACAAGCAGCAGAGAACTGATCCATACTCTGTTGCATCTCAGCTTCACTAAGTACACAGTCATCTGAAAAAAGAAGACCATGAACCACTGCTTCCTCCACTTATGTGGAGGGCAATTAGGTGGTGGTGCAGTGGCTAGAGCACCAGCCCTGGAATTAGGAGGACCTGAGTTCAAATCCAGCCTCAAACACTTAATAATTGCCTAGCTGTGTGACCTTGGGAAAGTCGCACTCTTAACCCCATCCAGAATGACTAAAGATCAAGGAGAGGCTAAGGACTAGGTTAGGAAGACTAAGGCATAGGAAAAGATGGAATAAACCTGGTAGGGCTGCCAGTTTATGTGTTCTCTTCTTGTCCCACTTCTGGTCAAAAAGGCTATATAAGCCCCTAAAATTGTCAACAATGTATGAACAAATAAGGAATATCTGAAGGAAGATTAAAATTGCAATATAGTAAGCAAAGTTGCTTTTAGGCATAGGTGAAATAAATGGGATTCTCTAGATAAGAGCGGTAAAAGAGAAATTTTCCTACCTGAAAACAGAACTAAAAGATCATAGAATTACAGTGATAAGGGACTTCTGAGACCATTTAGTCCCATCCCCTCATTTTATACATGAGGAAACTGAGGTCCAAAAAAGTTAAGTAACCTATTCAAAGGTAATGCAGTTCATAACAGTGGGATTCGAACCAGATACTCTGACTCCAAGTCAGTGCTCTTTCTACTACACTGTGTTGGCTCCTTAGGTTCCCCAATGGCCTCTCAGTATAATTAACTTTTCCATAATGAAGTCTCAAACTTTTAGAAGACATCTCATCACCATGATGACTGGGAACATAACTAATCTCACTCTTGGCAGCAAAGCAGTCCTTTCATTCCTCCCTGATTCTCAATTCCAATCACAAAAACTATTTGAAACTTTTTCTTCCTTCCTCCATCATCATATAGCACGCCCCCCCCCCCAAAGCCCATCTCAGCTGAGGACTTCACTTTATGTTTTGAGTTAAGAGGTTTACATTGGGGGTGGCTAGGTGATGCAGTGGATAGGGCACCGGCCCTGGAGTCAGAAGTACCTGAGTTCAAATCCGGCCTCAGACACTTAATTACCTAACTGTGTGGCCTTGGGCAAGTCACTTAACCCCACAGCCTTGCCAAAGAAAATCCCCCCAAAACCTAAGAGGTTTATATTAGTCTTGTTTTGCCTTTGTGTGGAAAAACAGCATATAAAATCACTAACACCTTATTGGTGAGAAGTTGACCAGAAAACTTTTTGGTTATGTCAGCTAAGAAAAAGAGACACAGTAGAGTTTAATTTTTAGGGAAAGGAGTCAGTCTCACAATCTAGGAAAGATGGGTCTGATAAAATGTCACAGAGGACATTCAATAGACAGCAAGAAGACCCTGAGCATCCATTCAGGGAGAGAAGAACAACTAAAACAAGAAATGAAAGACCAAAAAGTTAAACTTCACCTACAACTTTATCTACTTCCTGACAGCAGGCTGAGTAAAGGTAAGATCAGAATAGCAGAAAAACAAAATGCAAATTTCAGCTTTTTCTTGGGTTACTTGAATACCTCAATGCTCTTGCCACAGAAAACTGTCAGAATTAGCAAGGAATTTGGAGATCATCTAGTACAAATTCCTGATTTACAGATAGGAAGACAGGGCTAAAGAGGTAAACTGACATTCAACATCAGAGACCCAGTGACTGGCAGAGTCTACTAACAAAAGAACAAGACTCTAGGCCCAATATAATGTGATGGTCCCTGGGTCTAGACAGCATCCTAGGTTTCTCGAATGCTGAAGAAGTGCAACAGACCATTTTCTCAGTCTGATCAGTAAGCAGACACAGGAATGAATTCCAGTTAAAACAGATTAGATAAGTAAGACAAAGATTTACCAAAAAACTGCAAGGAAAATTGGGAAGAAACTTGGTAGAAATTAAATTTTAAACCAAAATCTTAAAACACAACTCAAGATAAACCCAAATTGGACAAGTATACTGAATCCAAAAGATCACATCATAAAAAGATTAAATGAAAATGTGAACAAATATGTTTCACAATTGTAGATATGGGGAAAATTCTGAAATAAGCAATGCAGAGAAAAGATTATCAAAGAAAAGAGATCATTTTGAGTCAATAAAATGAAAAATACTTTGAGGGAAAAAAGGGATCAAAGAAAAATAACAGACTAAGAAAATTATTTGCATAAAATATTACCAAGAAACATCTGATATATAAAATATATTAAAAATATAGAAAACAATATATAGAAAACTATATGCACAAATATTTAATATCAAGAACCATTTCTCAAGAAATTAATAAGGATATGAACAATGTTCAAAATATATAAAGTATTATAAATGGCCATATGAAAATATGCTCCAAATCACTAACAATAAAAAAGAAATTCACAGTGTGTTAACTGAATGAATTAAAGGCAAAGAAAAAAAAAGCAGGGTCACTAAGGCAACTTCTTTTAAAATAGAGAATAAAGGACATACAGAAGACCAGGGGAAATGGTTTAACATTATTAAATGGTTTAAAAGAGAGGCAGCTAGGCAGCACCATTGGATAGAGCATCAGCCCTGGAGTCAGAAGGAACTGAGTCAAATCCAGCCTTAGACAAGACTTAATACTTACTTAGCTATATGACCTTGGACAAGTCCCTTAATACCACTGCCTTACAAAAATAAAATAAAATAAAAATAAATGGTTTAAAAGACAAACATACTTGTATATAATAGAACCCTGAAGTTATCTATGATTTTTTTTCTATCTTACTATATGTGTTCATGCACTCATTCTATTCAATGCTTCATAATTTTAGAATTAAAAAAGGCATGCAGAATAATACAACCCTGGGATTTCATCTCATACCTTGCCAACTGGCAAAAATAACAGAAAAAAAAAGTGATGCTGGAGGAGCAATGGAAAAATCAGCACACTGACCACAACTGGTAGAATTGTGAGTGACCCCACCATTCTTGACGTCAATTTGGAGTTATGAAAGAAGAATGACTAAACTGTCTACATACTCTTTAACCTATTGAGTGATCCCGCTACTGGGAACAATAATACCCCAAAGAAGTTAAAGGCAGAAAACCAAAGGTCAAATATAATAAAATACCCACAGCAGTATTCTTTGTGATAGCAAACTGGCATTCATCAAAAACTGGCAAATGAATGTAGTGGAAAAGTATTATGAAGTGAAAATGACAACTATGAAGAATTAAGAGAAATATGAACTGAGAAGAGAGAAATAAGCAGACATTGAGTAGCAGAATATAAATGAAAAGACCACTAAATTAAGTTTAACTGAGTAATCAAAATACCAGTGAAGGACAAAGAGAACAGATAATGAAACCTACAGTATATCTAAATGATGGTGGTGGTGGTGACAGCTTAGTATCTAAGAGAGTTTTAAGGTTTACAAAGAACTTTATAAATATCAAATTTCATTCTCACAAAAATCTTGAGATGTATTATTATTATTCCCATTTTATAGATAAGGAAACCGAGTGAGTGAAGCTAATTGATTTGGCCATGGGCACACAGCCACTTAAGTATTTGAGACAGGATTTGCACTCAGGTCTTCCTGATTTCAGGATCAGTGTTCTATCTGTCCTACCATCTAGGTGTTCCTCTTAAAAACAGAGAAATGGGGGCTAATGGATATAATATCACACACATGGTCAGAACTGGTCATTGTAACAGATGTTTTTGCTTAGTTCAGAGTTTCTTGACCTTTCTGGCATCATGGATTCTTTTAGCAGTCTGGTAAAGGCTATGGAATATGTTTTTAAATGCATACACAACATAAAGATTACAAAGAAAATCAATTACAATGAAATAGTTATCAAAATATTTTGAAAAACAAGCTCACAGACCCCAGGTTATAATCCCGATTTACCTATTTTTCTTTGTCTCAAGGAAGATGCAATTTGTTTAAAATGGTTGTAACATAAAGACAAAAAAGATCAATAAAGCATATTTTAATAAATGAGGAAGTCATAGGTCATATGGCAGGGACTAAGAAGGAGCAGAAAATGGCTTGACCTGGGAGGATGGAGACAAGGATCCTTATGCTAGATCAGATAGTGATTTTCTACATGATCTTTAGACGAGCCTTTTTTCCTTTCTAGGACTCATTTTCTATATGTGAAAATGAAGACTAGTATTAGACTGATGATTTCTAATGTCCCTTTAATAGCCCATAAACCAAGAGTCTAACCCAATATGGCAGATCAGGATCATGGCCTCAGAGTTGGAGTTGACCATGGCAGCCTTCCCCTGAGCTCAATAAAGGTCTCTCTTCTCTACACCTTCCAGATTAGAGTAAGTCCTATTTATTCATATTTTGCATGTGTTTTTCTGTGTACATGTTATTTTCACCCAATAAAACAAGAGCTTCTTGAGCACAGGAACTATTTTATCAGAGCCTGGAAGACAGGAGGCTCTTAATATATGCCTGCTGAATGAATGGCTTTTTATAAATCCAATAAACTAAAGCCTTCATTATGTTGTCAGTGAATTGGAGAAACAGAAGAGGAGGAACTGAAAGAGAGCAAAAATAACCAGAGGCCTTGGTTTATATCAAACCTAATACCAAGGTTACAAGGCTCCCCTGTGTGGAAAAACTGGAAAACTTCATGCTAGGTTAAGTCTTAAAGAGTAAATGCCACTTCTTGGTTTTTCTGGCATTTAAACTTCTGGCTGCCTGGGTTTGTTTATTTTTTTTAAACTGTAAAAACCTGTAATATTTCTTTGTCCTTTCAATCAAGCCAATGCTAAGATTTGGGGCAGGAAGGCAAGCAAGCAAGCAAGGTTTCCATTCCTAGTCTCTCATTTTGACTTAAATCAGTTCTACAGGAGACCATACAACTTCTACCTGAGCTATAAATGCAAAGAGCACTAGATTTGGGGAGGGTCTGGGTTTACTATCTCTGAGAATTTGGGAAGTCCCTTCGTTTCCCTAGGCCTCAGTTTCCTCACCAATAAAATGAATAAATTGGTCTAGATTTCTTCCAAAGACCATGGCAGCTCAAATCTATGATTCCCATAGACTCCCATTCTTCATTTGTAAGTGCAAAACTAACAAATTCCCACTGGGTCAGTATCTATATAAGACCTATGTGATTTCAACAGTAGGAGAGCTTCACACTTCAATGCTGAACTCCCTTGATCAACTTGATCAACTTCTCTTCTTACAAGACTGCTCAGCCTGGAGCACTGAGAGCTTAAGGATTTGCCCAGAGTCAGTTTGGGGGCAGAAGCAGAACTGGAGCCCAGGCTGACCCGAACCTGAGGACCAGCTCTCTATCTCCTGGGTCATACAGACTCCTCTGCCATAATTACCATTCTTAAAAGATCCAGAGTGAAAAGTCAAGGTCACCACTCCGTCATAATGAAGCACTGGAGTAAAAGCTTTAGACCACAAATCAATTTCTAATAAAAAATAATGTTTTCAGCAAACAGTTTAATCACTCTAGCCACACGTTAAAGAGGGAGCAATTATCCTATCACATGACATGTATATTTTTGTTATGGAAGAATGAAAAAATTAGATCAAAGGGAAGGTATATGTAGTACATAACATAAATTTAACTGGGCAGTTTTACTTAAGTCAGTAGTTATTAAGATAAAATAATTCCTATAATAAACATTTTTTTTCTTGAAACATTGAAAATCATTTAACTCATGGCAAATTTCAAATAATTTATAGCCTCAGTGATAGTGAATGAATTAATTCCAGATATTACACCATTGAATGTATATGACATGTCATATAAAAGTGAACTTTTACAATGAGTAATGAAACTGTTCCCTGAAAATAAATCTCAAGAAATAAGATAAGAAACTGGCTTGATTATCAAATCAAAATTTGTTTGTAATTTAACCTTTTTTTTTTTTTTTTTTAAGGATTTTGCAAGGTAAATGGGGTTAAGTGGCTTGCCCAAGGCCACACTGCTAGGTAATCATTAAGTGTCTGAGGCCACATTTGAACTCAAGTCCTCCTGACTGCAGGGTCAGTGCTCTATCCACTGCACCACCTAGCTGCCCCTGTAATTTAACCTTTTAAAAACACTAAATATTGTATTCAAAATATTTACATAATTTTAAGTAAAATTCAGGTCAGTCACTATTAGTTCCTACTCAAAAAAAACCACTTACCAAAAAAAAACACTTACCTTTTGGTTCTCACATCTGCTGATTCAAATTGGATGTTCATAACGTGAGGATCTACTTCATTATTCACCTCAGAAATGAGGAGAGGTCTAGAATCATCATCCATTATTTGAAAGGTGAATTTTCTAAAATCTTTGAGCTCTGAGGAATTCTGACCTATGTAAAGATAAGTAATTTTAATTCTCTATATAAAAGACATGATTTTGCTATTTAATGTTATATATTTTTTTATTTTTTTCTAGGCTTTTTGTAAGGCAAATTTAAGTGGCTTGCCCAAGGCCACACAGCTAGATAATTATTAAGTGTCTGAGACCGGATTTGAACCCAGGTACTCCTGACTCCAGGGCCGGTGCTTTATCCACTGCGCCACCTAGAACTGTAAGAGAACACTTGCTAGGGACATATAATGAATGCCTGAAATTTTAATTTTATTTGCAATTTAGTGAGGGACTGAAGTTTTTTTTCAGTTTAATGAATAATTTAAAAGCAGAAAACAGCATAAATTAAAGGGAATTGGGTCTAACCATCAGAGAGAATTTCCAGTTTAGCAGGCTAACAATAAACATAACTCAGCTAAAAGAAAAAGAGGTAAAGCTAGCAGAATACAAGACACTTGGCTAGAACAGATGAAAATTCTGTGCTGGTAATGTTCTTCTACCTTGAACCAAGCTGGCCCAGAGAGAGATCCCTCATTATTGAAGAAGCAGATAGAACTGTTCAGGTGTGCATAATTACATCACCCATTAAATTTGTATCGATAGCAAACTGGAAGATATTTGAGAGGTCAAAAAACACAACTTCATCAATGTCCTAGCCAGTCATATTATAAAGTAAATTACAAAGAAGAGTTAAAACTATGTAGAACTTAAAAACCCTGGGCGTTATTTATGTGTAAAAACAAATGTATATTTACATATATAAACACACACACATAAAAAATATGGGGACACTGTCACATTCCATATCTTGGGCACAGTATCTAAAATAAGATGAGAAACTTTGGACCTCTAGTTTCACTTTATATATCCCTTAAGTCAAGTATAAGAAATGACATCATTTAAGTAAGCTAAGAAATGCAAAACCACAATAAGTCTTTAATATTCTTTTAAGCCTTTAGGGGCGCTACAAAACCACAAGATGGTGCTGTACCTCCATTTTTATATACGTTTGGTGCCTTTTTTTATTTTGAGTTTTTCTTTTCATGGCCAGATTTGAGAAAGGAAAAAGAAAATCGATCTCAAGTTTCTATTATCTAATAAAATTGTCATGACACAAAAATACTTCCATTAACTGATTTGTCTGATCTGATTTAATGAAGATTAAGATCTCTTATAAAGTTATATTTTTCAGACTGACTATTTTGATACATTAATTTTTGGAAATTGGCTTGCTATTTAAGTCAAACCAAGATTTTTAGTTTTGACTAGGAAACTGTCAATTGGTTAATTTTGGTTAAGAAAAAGCTCCTTGGATGAAATAAAAAAGACCATGGAGTTTGAAATACCAACTAAGTGATTTTAAGGAAGCTAAACCTAGAATGGGACTTGAAAAAGGATCTAAAATATTTAGTGGGAAGGATAAAATTTAAGTTGAGATTTTTTCTGAAAATCTAGAAAACATCCTGGGAAGTCACAAAATTAGTTATAACATAGAAATTCAAAAAGTCTGAGTAAGATAGTAAAAAAACCCTGGTGGCACCTCTCTGTCTTCCACATGAAAAACAAACTCCAACTTCTAGTGTTGCTGATAATGTTCAGCTTGGAGAAGAAAACCTGTTAGGGAAAGGGAGAGGGGTAAGAATGACCACTGTCTATGTCCTAGGGGGAAAAGAGTTGATAACATGGAAAAGGGATAAGACTTTCTCCATTTGGCCTCAGAAGGCAAACCTAGGGACAAAAGAAGGGAGAGAGGAAAAATGAAATTCTATATAAGAAAATATTTATTAACACTTAGAAAAAGACCTGATGTCTTATAAGGATAGAAATGAAGGAATTAATAGAACCAGAAGGATGTAAGAGGCCTTTGAAATGAATCTCCTTATTTTACAAACAAGGAAACTAAGATTGCGATGGGTTGAGTGTCTTAGTCAGTATTTGAACTCAGGCCTTCCTAGTGGCAAACTAAGTACTCTGAAAAACTCCAAATGCCAAACAAGATCATATATTGCTCTTAGGCATAATAGGGAGCAACTAGGATTTAATGAGTAGGGAAGTGACAAGGTTAGACCTATATATTTTAGAAGCTATGTGGGAAAAAATTGTAGAGGAAAGAGACTTGAGGCAGGGAGACCAATTGGAAGGTGATTGCAGTGATCCCGTTACAGATGATGAAGGTTTAAAACTAGGATTATACATTAATTTGTAACAAGAAGATTAAGAGGGAGGAATGTGGAGCACAAGTTAATCCTTCTTCTACATGTTGTTCAATCATTTTCAGTCATGTCTGACTCTTTGAGACCCTATTTGGGATTTTCTGGGCAAAGATACTGTAGTGGTTTGCTATTTCCTTTTCCAGGTCATTTTACTGATAAGGAAACTGAGGCAAATAGGGTCACATAGCTACATACAAAGACAGAAAGGAAATAGTTCCCTCCAGGACCTTACATTCTAAGGGGGGTGGGGGGTGGGGAGAGCTGCAGCACATATACAAATAGAATACACAGATATATACATATAGTATACAACCTCAGCTTCAAATCTCACTGCCTTTTCCACTTTATGAAAGTATTTGGAGAATTTAATCAAGATGTAGTTTATCTACCTCAAGAAATAAATTGGTTAGTTGAAAACAAAGTATCTTTAGGATTCAATCTCAGTGTTTTTAATACTATATATATCTTGAAAGCTTAGGAAAAGTTAGTGGTTCCAAAAGTTGCCTTGCCAAATCCAAGGTAAGATTTGAACTCAGGAATGAGTCTTCCTGACTTCTAGGTCTGGCACTCTATTCACTGCCCCATGACAGTCCTTCAATTATCTTATATCTGCTACCCTAACTTCCTTAATTCTCCTTTCCTCTACACTCAACACTACAATTAATACTGACTTCAGCCAATCTTAATATGGTGTGATCTCAAGCCCTTTACTATGCTGACTTCCCCATTCCAAAATGTGGGATTCATAACTGCACAGGATATCACAAAATGTGAAACCAGGGTAGTAGAACCAACACTTCCTTAGTCCTTGTCACCAAGCCTCCCTTAACAAAACCTGAGATATTAGTTTTTAGCTGCAGTATCACAAGTTGACTCTTACTGAATTTGTACGCACTATTCCTCTTCAGATGAACTATAGCCTAACCATGCTGTACTTGAAAATAACTTTTGAACCAGTGTATAAGACTTCATATTTATCTTCATTCAACTTCAGCTTCTTAGATTTGACTACTTCAAACAGTCAATATCTTTTGGGAAGGTGATTTTGTAATCCAACTTGTTAGCTATCACTCCTGGCTTTGTGTCATCTACAAATATGATACAAAAGATTATTCATATCTTTCTCTGCCCCCAACAAAATATAAGCTTCTTGAGAGCAGGAACTCCTTTCTATCGATGTATCCCTAGCATCTGGCACATAGTAGGTACTTAACACTTGACTGGTTCATCCAATTCCTTGATAACAATAGTACAGAGCACAGACCTACGTATTTATTCCTGGGATACTCTATTAGCCCTCTTCCTAAGCCAAGGGTTTTTAAGCTTGGGGAGTACAGACCTCCAGGGGATCCACAGACAGGTTTTGGGATCCTTTAACTTCAATGGGGGAAATTAGGCCTTTATTTTCATTCAACTTTAAAATGAAAATGAGCACTTTAATTATAAATGAAGGCAACTGATATCATTGTAAGAAAGATCAATTATCTTCACCATCTGCCAGATGTCCATGACAAAAAAAAAGGTTAAGAAATCCTTTTCTAGGCTAATTAATGAACTTTTAGTTAAGCCAATCAATTAGTTACAAATTCCCCTATCTTAGTCTAGCCTACATTTTCCTTTCTTATCCATATGAAGAGCATGAGAAACTCTGTAATATGCTTTGCTGGTATCTAAAAAAACTATATATGATTTAGCAGGTTAATTTAAGGACCTTGTCAAAAAAAAAGAAATGAGGATAGTCTAATAGCTTTTCTCGATGAAACTGTCCTGCCTTTTTGGGATTATACACTTCCTGAATAATACCTTCTGGAAATCTGTCACTAAGTCCAGTTTACAAGCTTTTGAGTTATATTTTCTATTCTCTTCCCTTTTGTGAAAACAGGGATAGTTACTGTGAATCTTTCCTCCAATCTTCCAGAGATTCCCAATAGTGATTTCAGACAGTAGTCTCATCTATAGTTCTTACAGTGCCCTGAAGAAGAAAGTTTATGAACTGAACTCAGGAAGGGCTGCTAAGTTTTTATATCTCTACTTATCTTGAATAGCAACTTATTACTCCAAATAGTCATTTTTTTTTCTTTTCTTTCTAGCTCTGTGTTCATTCTCCTTGGTGGATAAAATAAAAACGAAATAAAAGTTGAATAGTGTTGCCTTCTTTCTGTTGTACATTATCAAGCTCAATCTGCCCTCACCAGCAAGTCCTATCCATCATCTGATTGCTTTTTCCTCTATAAGTAAAAAACAAACAAAAAAACTTTTATTTTCTTTAGTTTTCTTCATCAACTTCAACTCATTCTTAACTTCAGTGTTTCTGTCACTTCTTAGAGGGACAATGAGATCACACTTTAGTATTTATCTTCCCTTGACTACTTTTCACATCTTTTGGATACGACTTTTTAAAATCAAAGTTTCTACCTATTTATCTTTTTTAGAATTTTTTTTTGCAAGGCAATGGGGTTAAGTGGCTTACCCAAGGCCACACAGCTAGGTAATTGTTAAGTGTCTGAGGCCGGATTTGAACTCAGGTACTCCTGACTCCCCAGCACCACCTAGCTGCCCCTCTACTTATTTATCTTTATGCTGTTATCTAAGCTACAATTCACATGTATATTTAACTTCCTATTATTATGAGCTAGTAATGTTTCCTGTAAAATATCATTCTGTAAAATAATACATAGCATATTTTTAAGGCAACAATGTTTAGGACCAACTTTCCTAAGCTTTCAAGAAATATAAACACTGAGACTAAATTTAAAGATACTTTGTTTTCAAGTAACCAATCTATTTCTAGAGATAGAAGAAATACATCTAGATTAAATTTTCCAAAGAGTATCATAAAGCTGAAAAAGCAGTGAAATTTGAAGCTAGGTTGGAAATTCAACTCTGCCACCAACTCTGGACTTAGCCTCCCTCTTTAAAAATGATGGGATAGGGCGATTAGGTGGCGCAGCGGAGAAAGCAAATAAAATTAAAATTTCAGGCATTCATTATATGTCCCTAGCAATTGTTCTCTTACAGTTCTAGGTGGCGCAGTGGATAAAGCACCGGCCCTGGAGTCAGGCGTACCTGGGTTCAAATCCGGTCTCAGACACTTAATAATTACCTAGCTGTGTGGCCTTGGGCAAAGCCACTTTAACCCCTTTTGCCTTGCAAAAACCTAAAGAAAAAAAAAGTAAAAAAAATGATGGGATAAAACTAAATCAGTTCAAAGCTTCCCTTCCAGCTCCAAAGCCTAGATTCTGGGAGTCAAGTGAAAAATGTTTTTCTCTCTAGTGTCAAGAAAGTCCCAGCGGCGTGTCATTTTGCCTAAATCAACCTGATGTACTTGGAGGTTTGCTAAATTGGAGAAAAGCAATGCCGGGCGGGATGGCCGCATCCTCAATCCAGGCTAGTGACCTGTTGGCCGGCTTATGAGGGATCCTTTTCGGACTGGGGGCGCTGCAACAAAAAGGAGGCGGGTGAGACCCGGCCACCCGGAGAGGGGCACCGAGCGAGGCCCACCTCAGGCCCCCCCCCATTTATCTCTCCCCCGCTTTTTTGTGTTCCGCTCCACGGCGGTGGGGTGGGGGTCTGACAGGCGGACCCCCCCCTCCGCACCAGTCCCTGCGACCATCGGCCTCCCCCGCCCCATCTCCGCGCGGGCTCCGCCGGCGCCCCTCCCGGCCGGCCCCTCTCCCCGGGGCTGGGTCCCAAAGCGCTTTACCCGCGTCCCCAGGAGCAGCCCTCCCGGGCTCCCCCCGGGGATGGAGCCTGGGTCCCGCGCTTGTCTGGGCGGAGGCTTCGGCGGCGCAGCGCGGGGCAGGGCGGGCGGGGAGCCGGGGCAGGCGGGCAGGACGGCGCTGCGGGGCAGCCCCGAGCCCCGCTCTAACAAGCGGCAGTCCCGGGCTCCCTAAACAGGAAGCGGCAGCCGGGGCGGGCCGCGGGGGCTGACGGGGAATGGAGTTCTCACCTGCGGCTCTCCTCCGACCTCTCCACGCACGCGAACTACAGCCCCCACAAGGCCCCGCGGCAAACCGGGGCTGGCTTTGGAGCCGCGGTCTCGGCTTGGCTCCAGAAAAGAAGCGTGGGTGGCTCCTCGCGGGCCCCTCCCTCCTGGGCAGCCCCTCCCTCCTGGGCAGCCCCTCCCTCCGCGGGCCCCTCCCTCCGCGGGCCCCTCCCTCCTGGGCCGGGGAGGGGGGTCACGAGCCGTGAGGCCGGCGCGGGCGTGCTGTCACGTGCCTCCCCTCTCTCCCCACTCACCCCCGCGGGGCGGGCACCGTCCCTGCCTTGCGCATCTCGGGCGCGGCGAGCCCCGGTAGACTGGTCCGACCAGCCGAAGCGTGCCCTTCCCTCCTCTGGAATCACACAGACACGGCGCTTATCTTTTATTTATTTATTTTTTTTTAATTTTATTTAAATTTTAATTTAATTTAATTTTTTTTCGTAGTTTATCTTTTACCAAAACACCTGATCCCCACAAATATGTGGAAAGAACCTTGAGTGTGTACTCAGAAAACTTGGGTATGTTAAGTGCCCTGGAAAAGTTTGTTAACTTCTCGTCTACTCATCCATGAAACATGGGGTAGAACCGGATCGAACACTCTCGACTTGAGGGATACTAAGAAAGCCTATAGACCTTGTCTCAGAATTTTTTTTAAGGATAAAATACTTAGGATTTCAAAGACTATCAATATATTGATTGTTTTTCCCCTTCCCCCTTTTTTTTTAATTTTCAATTCCAAATTCTCTCCCTGACCTCTTCTCTTCCCCAACCTTTGACATTACAAGAAAAGCAAAATCCATTACAACTCCAGTCATGCAAAGCTAATTTCTGCATTAGCCGGGTACCCAAGAAAGAAATAGAATAAAATGATTCTATCTGCACTGACTCCCATCCTACAGCTGGAGGTCAATAGCATGTTTCATTAGGAGACTTTTGGAATTGTGCTGTTCATTGTATAAATTGTTCTCTTGGCTCTGCTTACCCAGCTTGGCATAATTCACACAAGTCTTCTTTATAAAGGGAAACTAATTATACTGAAATGTTTTTAATTTATAAAATTAAAACCAAGTTCTCTCCTTAACACCTCCTAAAGATGGTTTCTAGGGTCTTTTCCAGCTGTAGTTGAAAAACTACTAGTCAATGAAATCTCCCTACCCACATTCCTTCCTTGAGATTTCACAAGTCCAAAGTTTTTCCAATAACTCCATCCTTAGGGTCCCCTTCACTCTCCATTCTTGGAATATGACCTTCCCTACTAAATTAACTGAGAAGATACCAAAGAGTGTAAGAGCTCTTTCAGCTTCCTTCACTTTCTTAAAGTCTTTGTTTCCTTTTATCCTGTCTGAGGCTTTCTGCTAAAGCTAAGTCCAACAAACTTTAATCTTGAGTCTCATTCTCTCTGATGTCTGTAAAATGAAACAATCCAACTATAATTTAGTTAAAAATTAGATCCTGCTAGTGGCATACAGTCCATTCCAAGTGCTGCCTGAACTCCATTAAAATGTAGCTAAGGAGCAGTAAACAAAAAACAGTGACACTGACCTTCTTGATGTTACTCTAACAAAACACATCTCCACGCACAGAGCATCTTCACTGTCTGTTCCCCATGCCTGAAATGCTTTTCCACTCATCTCGTTTCCTGGCTTCCCTAGATTCTTTCAAGTCCCAGCAAAAATCCTACCTGCTACAGAAAGCCATTCCAATCTAGTGCCTTGCATCTGTTTATCCTGGTTATAGTGTGGCTATATGAAACTATTTTCACAATGTGGTCCTCCACCTCATTATTAGATGGCAAACTGTCTTTTTCTGTTTTTGTGAGCCCAAGGAACGAGCACAATGCTTGACCTATACCAGGCACATAGCAAGCTAGAAATGTTTATTGATGGACATATATGGACAAGAATATATCTAACATAGCACTGTTTTCAGCAGTCATCTCTCTTAATTTGTTGATTAAGTCAAAAGTTTCCCAGTTAAAATGTCCTCATTTTTCACTTTACATTTACTTTTTACTTTATGAATCAATAACTCATTTAATTCAGGGTTTAATCTTCTTAATAGCATACCACATCATTTTCTTTCAAGTCCATGGTCCAATAGTGAGTGCCTGTCAGCTAACTCAAGGATAACTCCCATGTCCTTAATAAGTCTTTTTCTGTTTATTAAAACCTACTTTCCCAAATTATTTCTCATCATCCTCACCTTTCTCCACCTTTTCCTTGGTATAGCAAATATCAAAATGTCTATTGATTTGATTTGGAAGGTATTTCTTCACTGTCACTCAAATAAACAAACTCAATCAGTGACTCACTTAGCCTATTATGTGGCTTTTGCTTCCAGTACTCATATTTTACTTTCAAGGTTTTTGTTTTTGTTTTTGTTTTTGGGGGGTTTTTTGGGTTGGTGTCTTCTTTTCTTCAATAAAGGACTTTCAAGGCTCTTGAAAGGCAGCTGAAGTCTTTCCTTTTTCTGGACACCCATATCAGAAACTCAAACCAGTTACAACAACTGTTGTAGAGGGAGAAACAGACTAGCTCAGAGGGAAAGAAACTACCAGAAAGAAAAGGGCCTACTTGGCTGAATTCTAAGAAAGGAAAATAAATAAAATGACAAGCAGATTGCAAATATCCCAATAAGGCTTGTATGAGGGGCTGGAATCATCCTTTAATTCTTCATTGCTGTGTTTCTTTTCTATGTGGGATTAAAACTACCTTTCTATATTTGATTCATACTTACATTCTGAGTATTATTGTCCTGGACTTTCTGGGGGGATTTGGTCTTTTGGGGTGGGGTTTTGTTTTGTTTTTTTACTTTTTCCTCCCTGTTCCATGTTGGGAGATGCCTTTGACTAGAATCAAAAATAAAATTGTTTTACCAAAGACTAAGGAAGAGAGGTTTGGGGGGTGGAGTGAAAGTTGGAGTCCTAGGGAACCTAGTTCCCCTATTGAGGAGACAGGTGTGGAGGAAATAGGAAACACAATGTTGCCATCACATCTAGATCCACTAACAATGTAGAAATTCCCCCAACTTCTTGTTGTTAGTGGTTTTTTCAGTTGTATCTGACTCTTTGTAACCCCATTTGGGGTTTTCTTGGCAAAGATACTGGAGTATTTTGTCATTTCCTTTTCCATCTCATTTTACAGATGAGGAAACTGAGGCAAACAAGGTTAAGTGATTTGCCTGAGTCATGCAGCTAGTAAGTGCCTGAGGTCAGATTTGAATTCAGGAAGATGAGTCTTCCTGACCTGCTCTATTCTTTGAGCCACCTGGTTGCTGGTCCCAACAACTTAGTGGACTAATATTAGAAAATCCCTAACCCTTATGCATAGATATGGTAAGGATGATCTCTCCACTACTTTAACAACTATTTACTGTTCTTGATCCTGAAGTTCTGTCTAAAAGGACAATTTCTACAATTGTCAAAGTGTTTAGTTTCTTCCCCCTAATCTTTTGACCTTGAATAGGAAATGATTTCTGACTTACAACAAATCTTGCTAGACACATTCCAAATATTCTCCCTTTCCTCCTTTGGGTAATCTCTTTCTCTACCCATCCCTCTCTTTCGAAATGCTTTACTTATCTCTACTGAGTTACCTCAGAATGTTGCTGATTGGCTGTGTACTCTAAGTGGATTGAGAGTTATAAAACCCCAATCTGGACCCCAGGAATTTGAATTTGCTAATAACAAGAGTAAATTCCTTAGCAAACTCATGAAACTCTACTTTCAGTCTGGCCTCCTACCTTTGACCCATAGTAATCAGACAACCACTGAGGGCTTCTACCAAGGAGTTGAAAGTATTCTCGATACAGAACAATACTAGAGCAATGATCCCAGAGTAAATTGTAAGTGCAAATATAGGACAGGGATTGGAGAAAGTCTCTACCCCACCTGTGCCTGTAAGAAAAGTATGAAAGAACTCAAAAATAATCTTAGTGGCAGAAAGGAATAGATGAAAATAGAGAAGTAATGTAAGCCACTTCTCTCTTTCTACTAATCTAAGTCCTTAAATATGACAATGTCAGAATCACAGAATTGCAGATTTGAAAGAGAACAACACATTGGACCCACACTGTCCCTCCCCATTTAAGACAAGCTATTAACCAAACTGCTTGAAGACCTTCAATGAAAAGGAACCCTCCTCCTCCAGAAGCAGCATATTCCCCTTACACAAAACTTTGTTAGTTTTTTCCTCTTGAAAAGTCTAAGTTTGCTTCTGCAACTTCTAACCTACTGCTGGTTTTTCCCTCTTAAGAATGACTAATTGAAAAAGCATTCACTATGTGCTACTTTCTGAAGATAATAAAAATAGAAAAGCATGACAGAATTTGCAAAAGAATTACATTGAAACAGAGGATTAGACACGTTTATCAACTGGAAAGGTCCCATGAGTGTTATGGTCCATAGCAAAGCGGATGAAAAACATCTTCATTAATGCCATTTCTATGAATGATCATTTTTATTTCTGATGTTGAACTATTATTTGACAGTGCTAAGGACTTTGGTGGAGATAACTTCTCTTCCTCGAGTTCAGCAATTGTGATTACCGGGGAGAAAGGGGTTGTAATACCTAAAGAAACAGCTTCCAGGTCACACACTCACAAGGGTTGCCTCCCAAGATCTTGGTTGCAGTTGGTAGTGGTAGTGGTGGTAGTTGCATAGTAGAACCCCCTTTCTACAGGAATTGTTTCTCTCAATGAAGGTGGTGGAATGTAGGGTAGAATTCTAATAGGGCTGATGGTCTTAGGAGCACAGCTATTACCATAGTCCCTGGGTTCAGGATCTAGGACTATTCCAGGGTCCAAGGGGAGATGGTGGTCAAGATGGTGGAGGTGATTTGCCTTGCCTGGCACATGCTGCCTCTTGTCTCTCCCTTGGGGTTTTTGGCTGGTTCAGCTAGGTTGGCTTGCTTGATTCTAAGTGACAGTTAGTTGACAGTTGGTGGGGACAGCTGACCCCTTCTCCACGGGAATTGTTTCCCAGTATAACGACTGTGGAGGTTGGAATGGAAATAAGATCTGAAACAGTCTTTTGTGTACTACCGCTCCCAATCCTCATGGCTTACTTGTCTTACAGTGGCAATTAGTATTGATGGTGACAAGGAAAGTGTGCTTCTTCTCCAAAGTGATTACTTTCCTCAAAGGCCTCAAAGACCTGTATTCAACCCAACAGCATATCCTGGCTGTAGCACCCTGGGGAAAAAACAGAACTCATTTAATCCTTTCCCATAAGCTAACCCTTCACATGCTTGAAGGCAACTATCACATTCTTCTGAGTCTCCTCTTCAACAACCTCAGTTCCTTCAACTAGTCCTCATGTGGCATGGCTTCTTGGTTGCTTTCATTTATATGAACTCCACCTTAGGAATGACTAGATGAAAAATTGTTTATTAAAACATGGAACACGATTCTATTAGAAACCAGGAAGGATGGGAATTCAGGGAAACCTGGAAAGATTTGCATGAACTGATGCTGAGTGAGATGAGCAGAACCAGAAAAACACTGTACACCCTAACAGCAAAATGGGGGTGATGATCAACCTTGATAGACTTGCTCAACCCGTCAGTGAAACAATCAAGGACAATTTAGGGCTATCTGCAATGGAGAATACGATCTGTATCCAGAGAAAGAATTATGGACTTTGAACATAGACCAAAGACTATTACTATCAAATTGGGGGAAAAAGCATTATATTATTATGTAATTTTACTATCTCATACTTTATTTTTCTTTCTGAAGGATATGATTTCTGTCATCACATTCAACTGAGATCAATGTATAACATGGAACCAATGTAAAGACTAACAGAATGCCTTCTGTAGTGGGTGAGGGAGGGAAGCAAGAATGGGGGGAAAATTGTAAAACTCAAAATAAATAAAATCTTTCTTAAAAAGAAAGTTCTCAGGGTGGGTAGGTGGTACAGTGGATAGAGCACCAGCCCTGGAGTCAGTAGTACCTGAGTTCAAATGTGACCTCAGACACTTAATAATTACCTAGCTGTGTGGCCTTGGGCAAGCCACTTAACCCTGTTTGCCTTGCCAAAAAAAAAAATCCTAAAAAAAAGTTGGGGGGAGGAGCAGAGCCAAGATGGCGGCATGAAGGCAGCATTTCCTGAGAATTCTGACCCCCCCCAACCCCCCAAAACCAAAGGATGGCTCTAGCCAAAATTTAGTGGGGCCGAACCCACAGAAAGACTGAGTGATACATTTTCCCAGTCCAAGATAGCTTAGAACTTCCACAGGAAAGGTGTGCTTCACCAGGACTGGGGGTCAGAAAAAAAGCCAAGGCGCAGCCCAGCCCAGCCTAGCCCAGCCCAGCCCAGAAATCACCAACTACAGCTTGAAGGGGCAGTGAGAGAACTCTGTTGCACCTGGGTGAATGTGGAGTGAGGAGAACGGCTACAGAATCTGCAGTGAGAATCAGGAGAAAGCACCCTCAGAGACAGTAAGGGAATTCTGCAGAGATTTCTTTGCTCTCCTTGGGGTAGGACTTGGCTGTTTGCCTACACTCACATATTGTAGTTTGGGTTTCCATACCAAATAACCAAGCTGGATCTCTCCTTATAGCCCCAGGGCAGAAGGCAGTGCTATGGTCATCTACATATCAAAGCACAGATTAGAGAGCATAAAACCTTGGAGGAATAAAGGTCCTAGTGGAGTGTCCCAAAAAAAAACCCCAAAGCCTTGGAAGTGCTGTAAATTAGTCTTGGGCTGAGGAAATGAGTAAAGAACAGAAAAAGAAGAATCCGACCATAGAGAATTACTTTAGTCCCATGGAAGATCAAAATACATACTCATATGATGACAAAATTGAAGCTTCCATATCCAAAACTTCCAAGAGACATAGAAAATAGGCTCAGACTATGGATGAGCTCAAAAAAAGACTTTGTAAAAGCAATTAAGGGAGGTGGAGAAAAAATTGGGAGGAGAAATGAGAGCAATGAAGAAAAATTATGAAAACCAAATAAAAAACTTGGTGAAAGATATACAAAAAAATTGAAGAAAATAATATGTTAAAAACCAGTTTAGACCTAATGGAAAAAGCAAAACAAAAGGCAAATGAAGAGAAGAATGCCTGAAAAAACAGAATTGGCCAGCTGGAAAAGGAGATTAAAAAAACTCTCTGAAGAAAATAACTCCTTCAAATGCAAAATGGAACTAAAGGAAGCTGATGGCTTTGCAACAAATCAGGAAGAAATAAAACTCTTCCAAAAAAGCCAAAAAATTAGAAGAAAATGTGAAATATCTCATTGGAAAAACGACCAACCTTGAAAACAGATCCAGAAGCATGCCCCATGGGGACCTGGGCTTCTCAGAAATCGGCAAAACAGTGCTGCTGCCACAAATTCTGGTAGTTTTTCATTTTCTGGGAAGCCTTGGTTTCCCCTCTGTGTAAATGACCTGAAACGGAGAGACTCAGTAGGAAGAGAACAGCAAATCTGCAGCAGGAACCTGACATCAGTGAGTACAAAAAAACAGTCTTTAAACCTCTATGCATAGAGACCCAGGAGAAGGTAAGCCGAGACCTTGGAATCTGAGGGCACTAGATTCCTGAAGGGTCCATTTGGGTGACTGAGGGTTGGGGGTGACCCCTTTCGGTTTGGGTGTAAGAGGCTTGGATCTAAGGGCACTTGATCCTGAGAGGTCTCTGTCAATATTTAAAATGGGAAGGACCTGTCCTAAACCCTCCCCCATGGCAAATCAGGTAAATAAGACTAAAATATAAAGGAAAAATAAGAAGAAAATGATTGAGTATTGTAATGAATTTGGTCTGCCTTTGGAAGGGAGAGCCCTCTCTGCATTCCTGAGACATCAGGAATTTGCCATTGGCCTGGAAATTGAAATTCAGTTTGGAAAATTCTGTTGTATTTTGTGTGGTTTGTGTTTGTGCCTTGTCTGTCTTTATGTGTTTAGAATGTCTATTTACTTGTGTGATTTGTTAAACAGGGAAGGAGGGGTTGGCAAGTTCCCCTAAAGAGTTCCTTGGGTAGCCTCATTTTGTTTTGGATTTTTAGGCAGTATTTATCTAACTCTCTGGTTCTTCCCTTGAGCCTGCTTTCTGCCTGTGTTACAATAGATAATAAAAAGGAATGGATTATGGAGGCCAAACTACTCACCCTGTTATTCTACCATTATGAGAAGGCCCCCCCTTCCCTGTTTATGTTCCCTTCTCTTCCCAGTTCTCCATGATTCTGTGGTGCTAGAATGTTTTTCCCCCACTCTCTTTTAGAAAAAGGACTAAGAGAGAAATTACTTAAGGAAGAATTAGTAAAATAAATGTTCAAAGGGACCTTATTTTGAAATAAAAAGAAACAGGAAAGAGATAGTGAATATTATCATAGAAAGAAATGCTATTTTAATTTTTTTTAAAAAAGAGGTTGTTAGAGAGTCAGGTTAATCCTAAAGTATATAATGTGGTTACCAACATATGCCAGTATAGGGGGAACTAAATAATTAATCTTTTCCCAGAATGATACGGTAACAAAGCTTCAGGAGTTTATCAGTTTAGATTCTGATAATGTTTGTTATTACAGAAAATTCTGGGACCTGTAGGGATTTAAGAATAGAAGATCAACCAACCCCCCCCCCCCCAAGGATTGTACCTCTATAAAAGTTATTCAGGTTTACTCTATTTAAAGAAAGGGGGTGGGGAGGGACAGGGAATATTCTGATTAGGCTAAGGGGGTTTTTGGATGACTGCATGCCTTTTCCAGGGTTTTAGCAGTTATAATCAAGAAATGCTAATTATTAAAAGCTGGGGATGGAATCATATCTGTTGTTTCTAAAGCTGGATAAGCTATGTGACTCTAGTTCAGAATAGTATGAATTAAAGTCAAAAGGAGCTAATGAAAAGGAAGTATGGAAATAGGTTGAAGCATGGAGACAGAAGGTTTGAGCAGGTTTGACTTGGTATACCACAGATGGATTTTGGGAACTTTGTAAAGTGGCTTACAAATCATTTTAAGAGTAGAAAGAAGTGGTTGTGTGTGTGGGGGCATGTGGAAATCAGCCCCTCCCTCACCAAGCCGGTGGTAGCTGTGCAGAGTTAAGGGAAGGGAAGGGGTTTCTTAAAGAGAAAAGCTGTGGTTTGGGGAGAGTTTAGAAGAGTTTAAGAGAAGAAAGAACCTTTAAGGGGAAGATTGAGAAGTTTTAGGAGGAAAGATTTTTTTATCCTTACTGAGTGTCTGGGAAAGATTCCATGCTTTCCCCCTGGGTTGGGGAAAGGGTGGTGGGTTGGACACCGTGGTCTCAATCCCATCCACCATCTTGTTAAAACTTGAACTCTAGACTGAGTCCACCTGAGAGCCCACCCACCCATGGAGGGAGAGGGGATAGACAGGAGAGAAGCCTTAAAGGGAAAGAAATCCCTCCACAGGTGGGATATGTGATTGGGAAAGAAAAAAATATCTAAGATCCAGGGGTTGAGAGACTCCTTCATTGAAAGGAAATCACGTTTAATGAATATCTACTGGCCATGTGGCCTGAGTGATAACTCAAATTGTTTTTTACAGTCTCTGAACTTGAGTTTTGGAAAGCACTCTGAGGGTTTTAAAAGGATACTAGTGTTATAACATTCTGACAAAATTTGTACAGAATGGGAGGAATTAAATAACCTAGATTATTAAATTAGTTTGGGATTAAACTGTTTTAACACTATTGTAACTTTTGCAAGGAGTTTGGGATTTTAAAACTCTATTGTAACACCTTTGGGTTAATGAAAGTGGTACTGAGTTAACTAAGAAGAGAAATACTTAGTTTATAAGGGATGTTTACTGATTTCTTTTGGAAAAAAACTCTAATTGCTTTTAATGTTGAATAATGCTAACAATTGTATTTTTATTTTGGATAGAGCTTTTGGAATGTGAGTGCTGGATTTTCTGTATTAGGTACACTAAATTTTTTATCAAACTTAACTGTTGAGAAGTTAGTTGAATTGTAATTACATTGGGTTTTTAAATCTGTCATATGTATGAGACTGGATTCTGAGAATTTGGGTAAAGAGACAAAAGTGTAAAGAACATGGGATATTCATTTTACTCTTGTTCCAAGGGAAATGAGATGTCTAAATAAGAATCTTAATGTTTAATGTATATTAACAATGTATGTTTAATTTTAAAGAAGTCAAGAATGTGGACTTCTCTCTTACTGCAGACAGCTGATGGGGGCTCTGAACAAATTGCAATGGTGAGCCTTATTGTAAGGTAACTTATTGATGAATAAGATGTTTTTTATCAGTTATGTGATTCTTTTGTAACTGCAAGGAGATTATATTTGCAATATTTAGGTATCTATTGTGAATATGTTATTTAAATACTGTATTGTTAAAGCCTGGGATTAATGTGATTGCTTTGAAGGGCAATAAGGAAAATATGAAAAAGTATGACCCTTTCTGGGATAGATCTGTGGGTTCATGAATAATGTAATAATGGAAGGACTGCTTTGAAAAAAAAAATCTAGTAATTTGTGTTACTCTGTTACTCTTATTGCTCTTCTGTTATAATGAAATTAATAACACATATTGGAACTTTAAAGCTACCTAAGATGTTTTAATGGTTTTAAAGAATTCTGAAAAGTAATTTGTATGTTGGGGGGGGCAGCTGGGTGGTGCAGTGGTTAGAGCTCTGGCCCTGGAGTCAGGAGACCTGGGTTCAGGTTAGGCCTCAGATACTTAGTGATTGTCTAGCTGTGTGACCTTGGGCAAGTCACTTAACCCCAATTGCCTTGCCAAAACAAAAATAACCATTTGTATGCTGAGGATGTCTAGTAGGTAAACAAGTTTATGTATAGAAGTTTCTAAACACACACACACACATATATGAATTGGGAATATTTTAGATCTATATGTATATTCCAAAGTAGTGGTTGTTTGCTTTGAAGTAAAAGCACTATATAATATAGGAAAGATAAACACAAGATAATTTGATATTTCTCTATGCAATTTCCTGGACAAAGGAGGCATTTATTTGCTGTAAGATACAACAGACTAGAAGGAGGTTTCTCTAGCCAAGGGGAATCTGATATACCATCTTTATATACAGATAGAGTAGATATGATTTCAGACAAAGGGATGTCTCTAGTAAGAGGTGGGAGACAGGCCTGCAGGGCCAGTCATAGTTAGAATACCTGGTTTTAGGCAAAGCCCCTGGAAGGATACTCAGAGCTTTAAGTTGGGGTTTCAATAATTGGGACTCCAGTAAGATTATAATTGGAATTTAGTGAATTGTATTCACTGGAAGTTCTAACTAGGTAAAAGAACTATTTTAGATCACAGGACTTTTAATTGATTTTCTCTTATGTCAGATACCAGGATGGTCAACAAAAAGAAATGCTACTGGGTAAATGTTATGTTCTTGGAGCCAAGGAAGCCAAGGATGTCAGGTGACAGGGATGGGCAGCCGAAGGGGTGACTTCTCAATATGGCTGAGGTTGGACCCCTTTGACTTGATTTCCCCGAAATGACATTTGGATGATATTTCACCTGGAAGAATAAATCTGGCCTAAGACATTTGACTTACCCACGTGACCTGCCTAGACACTGACATTCAATACTTATATCTGTAAAAGAATTTTCCTTTAATGTCCTGGATCTTTATAGTTAGTTGCTAAGCAAACTAAAAAGGTTTTAGGTGAATTGGATTTAATAGCCAGAGATAGTTAGGTGTCTGACTCTGACACCTGCTATCAGCTACATGCTAAGGTAGGAATTAAGTTTCCTTAGTTTTTGTGTTAGAGGGTATATTTAGGTAAGGAGAAGAATGGGAAATTCTTAGGATAATTACGGTTTCAAATTCTAATTTAAGGAAAAGAATGTGAGTTAGATAAGTACACCAGGAAAAGGAAAATATGGGAATATTTGGGGAAAAAAATCATTTTGGTTAAGGATGTTAGAGTCATTGTAATGGGAACAAAGGTTAAAATTGTTCTATTTTAAACTAGATGTTGGGTACTCTTAGAACAAAGATGACTGTTGAATGTATATGTTACAAGTTTGTGAGTTTGCTCATGTAGTAAAATACTAATGGAAGTTAAAAGTGCTCAAAGTGAAGTATGTGTGTCAGTATGGCAGTAAGGCAAAATGTAAATTGTAATAAGCTCCAGAATCTCACTGTTTTGTGATGGAAGACATGCGTTTTGAACTGAATTAAGATGTTAAGCAGTTTTGTTACCAGAAGACAAGTAGTCACTAGAGCTGGAGAGGACTTTTTGGAACAGATTCAGAGGATGCTGAAGGACAATAGATACCTCCAAGAGAGAAAAGAAGCAGAAGAGAGGAGACACACTGAACCAGTTCCATCTCTACCATCTCTCACCTAGGTGTACATTGTTTATCTGTAATTTCTCCTTGTCTCTGTAAGGATGACACCCCTACTTATGCCCTTCTCCTTATGGAAAGGAAGAGGGGAGGCAGGGTGAAAATGTTCTCCATTGAGAGAGAAAGAGAGATTAGTGGGTGGCAGTACCCCCGGGTCTGACCTAGATTCTCAGTCCCTGGTCAGAGGTGCACTGTGGCACAGGATTCTGACCCAGAGGAGAGAAACACCAGTGACATATGACTGAGTCAGTTCAGGGTGACTATTGTTTATAACTGACTGGCCAGGATATTTACCTGGGGAGTAGAATATGTCTGAATATGTCCAGAAGAGGGGTGAATATATTCTGGATTCTACAATTTAGAGATAGGTGGCCTCAGACTCATGTGAGATTAATGATGGTACCTGGATCCTTTGTAAAGATGTGCAAACTGGGGCATTTACTAAGGGAAACTGATTGTGAGTAAGTATGGACTTGCAGAAATGGCCATTTGCAAGAAGAATAATTTAAGGAACATCACTAGGTAGATTAGCTATTCTTGGGGTCGATCCAATGACATAAAATCAGGAATTTAGTTTGATCAATTTTGGAGCCAGAAAGACCTTTCTAAAGACTTTTGTATAAAACTTAAAGTGGAAGGAGGTACAGCAACCTTGGAAATGTACCTATTATCATGGTGATTATAGGGCTTATCTAAAAGGGTCCCTGGGAAGTAAGGAGGTGATCAGGGAGTTGTTATTTAGACTTAAGGGCCAACTTAGAAATGTGAAGAAATCTCAACAAAATTAAAGAGGAGGGATTGTGTGGGATAAAGTTTTGAGATTTCTTCAGTAAAATATTATAGATTGGAATTGGTTAACTATGTACCCCTCCTCCCTTGACAAAGCAAACTTCTGGGATATTGTTGAAGAGTCAACTGACTTCATCTTATCTGTTGATGTCTGGAGAATCATTCAATTCCTGGGACTAAAGAGATAATCTGGTTCGGGTTTAAATTTTATGCTCTTTTCCCTAGATTAGTTTGCTTTCTTTGAATTTTATGCCCCTTTCCCTAGGGTAGTTTTCGTGTTTAGATTGTAAAACCACATTCCTCATTAAACGAGGGTGGGTCAGTGGGGGGATCGAGTTAAGATAAATGTGATTCTTGAACCTTTCATTTAGGCCTCAATCTCTCCAATTGATTATGGCCCGTTTCTCGAGAAACGAATAAAGCTTTCTCTTCATACCTTGAGAGATCTCCAAAATTTATTTAAGTGGCATTTGTCCCACACAGGAGGGAAGGAAGGGAGGAGGGGGGGTGGAAATTGTAGAATTCGGAAGAGATCCAACACAGGAAGTCACTATATCACTATGTAAATATAACCTATCTTGTTTTTTTTTTTTTGGCAGATTTTTCATTCTCCATTCTGTTTTGATTTTTTAAAATCATTATTATCAAAAAATAAAAAGTTCTCACACTGCTAAATTCTGGGACACAAGCCCTGATGACCCTGATTGCAGAGCACTAAGATCTCCAACTCTTTTTTTTCTTTTTACTTTGTTCTTTTTTTGAGAGAAAATTGTACATTTTATTCACGAACTTTGCGAGATACACCTTACAAGATACGGGTACCTCACCTAGGCAGGAGGTACGAACTAGTCTTGGAAAACCTCAGGTAATCTATGGTCTTCAGAAACTCTTTCCCCTCCCTCTTGGAATGTTCATAGGCTCTCAAGAGTTTGAGTTACAATCTAAGAGGTCTACCCATTCCATGACATGCTCCTAAATATGATCCCCCCCACATCATATGAGGCTATGATATGCTAATGAACCCCATTCGTCACAGGGGTATGTTCAATTACCTAATTGCACAAACTCAGTTGCATTAGGTCAAGAGCTCTAGGTCACTCTTGACCAGGTTTGGGGTTTGCTATCCCTGGGATGGGATTAGGAAAACTCTCCCAGTCTTGTGATTGGCTGAGTCATTCCCCCTTTGTAATGGATTCCCTAAGGGCTCCCCTCCACACCCTGTGAAGACCAACACCCTACATTCCTCACAACTCCCCCCTTTTCTTTTTAATAACAATTTGGTCTTCACACTTTACCAGCAGTGTCTTCCTCACATTAATTCACAATCCTCATCCTTGATAGGACTACTGACTTTCCCTATCAATATCTTTACCTCTTCCTTATTAGAGCCATACACCAGTCCTAATTTGCTGATAGAATCTTGCACTATTTAAGTTATTAACTGGATCATACATGGGAGACACACATAGCTAATAGGATTATCCCACTTAGGGCCAATAGTAAGATACCCAGTAACTGTCTCCACCATGAATCAGTAAACCAATTCATCCTAGAGGTACTAAATGGGCTTGTCCAGGTTTGGACTGGAACATGTACCAACTTTCTAATATCCCTAGTTATCTTCTTTATCACCTGCCCATCTTTAGGCAGCAGCTTGACAAGTTCAGTTTACCACAGACTACTCCTTCCTTGGTCAACAGGTAGTCTAGTACCAATCTATGTTGAATACTTGCTTCTCTTGTTTGGTCAGCCAGCAAGTCCAAGGCCCTAGCTGTGTGACTGATAATTTTTCCACTATAACTTGGAGTCTTATTAGTCTATTCAGGATATAAACTGGGGTTCCATAGCCCCAGCTCCCATCCTGTGCCCAGGTAATAGGCCCTTAAGTCTAGATAACTCCCTGACCAACTCTTTGGACAACTGTGTCTAAACAGTAGGCCTACAAATCCAATAATGTCCCTCTAGTTCTAGTTGGTCTTCCAGGAATAATTTCCAACAAATGGATAATACTGTTCCTCCTCTTTACTTCTAAGAGGTCCTCTTAAATAGGCCATATAATCATCATGATAATAGGTACATTTCCAAACCAACTCTTTTTTTTTCTAACAAACTGTGGTCTTAACCATGATCCTGTACTAGTAAAGTCAATTGTTCGAATCTAAGGAATATTGAATCCTTAATTTTACTTGTTGGGGACCATTTCCATACTATTTGCAGTTGAATAAGATATTTTAAAGCTCCTTTTCACATTTTAAAACAATTTTTAAACTGTTAGAAGGCATCGATAATTAATACTGATAATGACAATGATGACTGAGTTGAAGAAACCTCATTGAATGAATGAATGTAAGGGAAAAAAGCATTTCTTAAGCACTTCCTAAATTCTGAGAACTGGCCTAAATGCTGGGGATACAAGAAGCAAAAAGGTAAACACATGGAATACTAGGATAAACTCCAAATGGGTACATGATTAAGACATAAAAGACTCCATCATGAACAAATTAGAAGAAATGACCTGCCAGAACTATAGAAAGGGGAAAGAGTTCATGATCAAACAATAATGAATTTCACAGGAAGTAAAATGGACAATTTTGAATTACATGAAATTAAAATTTTTTTTGCACAACTAAAGAAACTAAAATGAAAAAAAAGTAGGAAATTGGAAAAAGTATTTGCAGCAAATTTCTCCAAAAAATTTCACTTTTTAGATATATAGGGAACTGAATCAAATTTATAAGAATAAAAACATTCCCCAATCCATAAATGGTCAAAGTATATGAAAAAGGCAATTTTCAGTTACCCATGGCTTTATGAAAAAAAAATTCTCTAAATCACTAACAATTAGAGAAATGCAAATTTAAACATCTCTGAGGTACATCATTTCACAATCATCAGATTGGTTAAGTAGATAAAGGAAAATAACATATGCTAGAGGGGTTGTAGGTAAAAGGTCCTTGAGTTCACTGCTGGTGGAACTGTGAACTGGTTCAACCACTGGAAAGTACTTTGGCCCACAAACCTATTAAACTATGACCAGAAATACTGTTACTAAGTTTTGAAGAAGACCATGATATCAGAGAAGTGAAGCCATGACATGCATATGAATAAGTCAATTTTCTTCCCTGGGGCCACCTGGGTCCAAAAGCCAGATATGAATCAGAGCTACTGGTGATGGCCCTGAGTGTGAGGCAATCTGTATTAAATGACTCCTAAAAAGAGCAAAGAAAGAGAAAAAGGACTTATATGTACAAATGTATTTTGTGATTTTTTTTTTGTGATAATCAAAGAATTAGTAACTTATGGGATACTCATTAATTCAGGAATGACTGAACAAATTATAGTACATGTATGCTATGAGATACTACTGTACTGTAAGAAAACATAAAGGAGTTGGTTCCAGTAAAGACCTGGAACGACTGGTATGAACTGATATAGAATGCAGTGAGTAGAAACAGGAGAACAATTTATATAATAGTGACATTATTGTATTAAAAAAGTGAAACAGTTCTAGTTCTTAAGGAACCTAAAATAGTAGCCCTCACCTTGTGAGTAAATTGAAACTATTAGGAAACAACAAATGAACCATGGAAAAGAAAGTCTAAACAAATTGATTAAAATAACAAAAACAGAAAGGCAAGGGGTTAGATGATCTTCCAACTTATTTTAAAACCTTGTCATGGTTTAATTTATGGTGAAATTCAAATTTATATGCTATATTATTATTTGGATTCATTTGAATGGATGGAATACATTCTTATAACCAGTAGACTCACTAAACTATATTTAAAAATATGGAGGGATTATGATCTAGAATATCTAAATGCATAATAGTGAATATTAATTATTTTATTGCACTATTATTGTTGTTGCTGTTTGTCCTTTGTTCTGGAAAAAGACCATGACATCAGGAAAGTGATGGTACAATATATGCCCATGAATTGGAATTAAATGAGGGGCTGCTGTGCTAAGTCACCAGTCTCACTGTCTTCTCCAGAGCCATATGGGTCCAGTGACCAGATATGAATCAGGACAACTGGAGGTGACCCTGGATGCGAGGCAATCAGGGTGACTTACCCAGAGTCACATAGGTAATGTGTCAAGTGTCTGAGGTGGGATTTGAACTCAGGTCCTCCTGAATCCAGGGTTGGTGTGAGCTCCACTGTGCTACCTAGCTTCTCTTTCTTTCTTTCTTTCTTTCTTTCTTTCTTTCTTTCTTTCTTTCTTTCTTTCCTTCCTTCCTTCCTTCCTTCCTTCCTTCCTTCCTTCCTTCCTTCCTTTCTTTCTTTCTTTCTTTCTTTCTTTCTTTCCTTCCTTCCTTCCTTCCTTTTCTTTCTTCTTCCTTCCTTCCTTCCTTCCTTCCTTCCTTCCTTCCTTCCTTCCTTCCTTCCTTCCTTTCTCTCTCTCTCTCTCTCTCTCTCTCTCAATTGCATAATTAAATCAGATCCTGATAGGAAACAAATAATAATCAATGAATCAAAGAAAATTAGAACTAATAAATTCTGATGAATATGAGAGAAAAAATAAGACCTAAGCTTGGGACACTGTTCTTGGGGAATTGCCTGGAGTGTGGTACTGCTGGGCATTTCCATGCAACAGAATAAGGATGCTGGCAAGGTAGGGTAGAGGAGGTGTAGGCACTGAAAGTGAGAAAAGGATCATAGAAGGCTGCTGAAGACAAATTTGACATTCTCTACTGCTTTGCTTAACCCCACTTTCCCTTCTTTTCTTCTCTCCTTTCTTCCCCTCTGCTTTCAAACTTTATTTATAAAGTGAAATTTACTGAAAAGGGCAAGAACCAAAGTCACAAAACATTTCCCCAACAACTGGAGACATGCTCTCCCTTATATCACTTCAGTTCTTGGAGAGAACATGATCAGCTTTCAAGAAGTTACTATAATTTCTTCTCCCTACCAAATTCACTTCCAAAAGCTTTATAGCCAAAGGATGAATTACTATCTTAAGTCCAATGCTACTTTTGATCATGCAGGCAGCTGTGGACTTTGCTTCTCAGAGCTGGCTTAGCCATTGTTTATTTGTTCAGTTGTGTTTGAACCTTTGTGACCCTATGGACATGGAGCTCCTTAGGCCCTTCTGTCCTCCACTATCTCTGTCCAAGCTTATGTTCATTGCTTTCATGATATTATCTATTCATTTTATCCTCTTTTTCCATTGCCTTCTCCTTTTGCCTCAATCCTTCCCAGTATCAGGATCTATTTCAATTTTTTTTATTATGTGGTCAAAGTATTTAGAGTTCAGCTACAGTATTTGTCCTTTCCATGAGTAGTCCAAATTACTTTCTTTAACTTTTGACTGATTTGATCTCCTTGTTGTCCAAGGGCCTCTCAAAAGTCTTCACACCACAATTTGGAAGTGCTGTTTCTGTGACACTCAGATTTCTTTATACTTCAATTATCATAGCCACACATACTAGAAAAGATATAGCTTTAACTAGGTGAACCTTTGTTGGCAAGGTGATGTCTCTGCTTTTTAGTATGTTGTCTAGACTTCCCATAGTTTTCTTTCCAAGGAGCAAGCATCTTTTAATTTTATGGGTACAGTTGTCATATGCAATCATCTTTGAGTCCAAGAATATAAAATCTGACACTACTTTCATCTCTTCTCCTCTATTTGCCAGGAAATTATGGAACCAGTTGCCAAGATCTTCTCTCTCTCTTTTTTTAACTCTAAGCTGCAAGGCAGTTTTTATACTCTCTTCTTGCATTCTCATC
This sequence comes from Macrotis lagotis, assembly GCF_037893015.1. Classification (NCBI taxonomy): domain Eukaryota; kingdom Metazoa; phylum Chordata; class Mammalia; order Peramelemorphia; family Peramelidae; genus Macrotis; species Macrotis lagotis. Next base: position 268,322,092 of record NC_133666.1, on the reverse strand, counting down.
ATGATGCTTCTCAATTCTTCACTTCTTGCCATCAAAGTGGTATTGTCACCATATCCAAGATTATTGATATTTTTTCCAGCAACCTCTCTGATTCATCCAGCCTGCCATTTCACGTGATGTTTTCTGCATATAAGTTAAATTAATAAGGTAATAATAATATAAAACCTTGTCATACTCCTATCCCAATCTTAAATCAATCACTTGTTCTATGTTCAATTCTTTTTTTTAGGTTTTTTTAAGTGGTTTGCCCAAGACCACACAGCTAGGTAATTAAGTGTCTGAGACTGGATTTGAACCCAGGTACTCCTGACTCCAGGGCCGGTGCTTTATCCACTGCGAAAGCTTTAGTGTAGTCAATGAAGTAGAAATAGCTGGGGTTTTTGTTGTTGTTTGACACTCCCTTGCTTTCATCTAAGTGAATGTTGGCAATTTGGTCTACTTCTGCCTCATCCAAAATCAGTCAGCATATCTTGGTTCACATATTGCTGAAGCCTAGTTTGCAGAATCTTCAGCATTACCAATCCAGTGTCCCAAATTTGCTGGCATATTGAGTTTAGTACTTTAACATCATCAACTTTTAAGACTTTAGATAGCTCAACTGGAATTCCAACACCCCACTAATATTATTAGCAATGCTTCCTAAGTCCCACATGACTTAATTCTCCAGGATGTAGATTCTAAGATAGTAACCACACCATCATGGTTACTGGTTTTTTAAAAAAAAATCTTTCTTATATACTTCTTTTATATATTCTTGCTACCTCTTCTTAATCTCTTCTGTTTCTATTAATTTCCTATAGTTTTTGTCTTATATCATGCCCATTTTGCATGAAATACCCCCTTGTTATCTTTAATTTTCTTGAAGAGCCTATCTTTCACATTTTATTGTTTTCTTTTATTTCTTTGCATTGTTCAACTCTTTGAGTAACTGCATTTGTTTGTTTTTTAGTTTTTTGCAAGGCAATGGGGTTAAGTGACTTGCCCAAGGTCACACAGATAATTATTAGGTATCTGAGTCCAAATTTGAACTCAGGCCCTCCTGACTCCAGGGCTGGTGCTCTATCCACTATGCCACCTAGCTGCCCCCAGTAACTGTACTCTTAATTGATCCCCCTGCCTCATCTTTTCTACTTCAGTACTTATTCTGCATTGCAACCAGGATGATTTACCTTAAGTGCAAATTTGATCATGGCACTTCTTTACTTGATAAGCTCCAATGACTCCTTAATGCCTTGATGATCAAATAAAGTTAAAGTCCTTTACAACTTGACCTCAACCTTTCTGTACATTCCAGCATCATTGTATATTATTCTTCCTCAAACATTCTATGATCCAACCAAACAGTACTTGCTGTTTCACAGTCAGGAATCTCATTCTCCCGGAACTCATTTTCTTCTCACCTTCATCTCAGAATTGACCTTACTTCACACTATCTTTAACATGAAGCCTTTCCTTTCCCCCAACTTATAGTGTCACCTCTCTCTAACTGCTATAGTTATTTCTTTTCTTAATATTTATTCTGTATTTATGTACTTGCTGCCTTCCCTTTCCTGCCTTAAAATGTAAATTCTTTAAGAGAAAGAATTATTTCATTCTTTGTATTTGTATCCCCAAGAAATAGCTTAGTGCCTGGCACCCAGTAGTCATTTAATGCGTACTTGACTGGTTGATTAAAAGTTATAGTGATTTGTCTAACCGGGTATCTTTTCCCTCCAATATTCAGTTTTATTGCTTTTAATTATTTTTTTGCTCCTTTGATGTTTTGAGATGGTACCACAAATTGATTTTGATTTGCATTTCTTTGATTTTTATAAAGACTGGGTATTTTTTTTCAAGTGATAATTAACCTAACTTCACTATTACTGTTGAGAGTACCACCATCCTTCCTACATCCCTAGCCTGCAACCTAGGTGTCATCCATGATTGCTCATTCTCTCACTCCTCTTTATCCAGTGCTTATGTCCTGTTTTTCCACCTTTAAAACATCTTTCCTATATGACCACTTCTTTTATTTGAAACTGCTACCATCCTTGCCACCCAGATTCCTGAAACAATCAGCAGGTGAGTCTCTTTGCCTAAAGTTTCTCCCTACTCCATTCACCTATCAAATTACTCTTCCTAAAGCACAGATCCAACTATGTTACCCCTATTCCATAAACTCCATTGTCTTCCTATGATCTACAAGATCAAATACAAAAATGGTGTTTGGCTCTTATAGTTCTTCATAATCTGACCTCTTTATCCCTTTCTAGTCTTCTTAAATCTTGCTTGCTTCCTATAACCTTCATTCAGTGACACTAGCCTCCTTGCTGCTCCTTGAACAAGATGCTTTATCCCTCTATTCTGGGAATTTTCACTGGCAGTCCTCCAGGCCTGGAAAGCTCTCCCCCTTTATCCCCATCTCCTGGTTTTCCTGGTTTCTTTTATGTCTCAGCTAAAATTCTTTCTTCTACAATAAGTATTTTCTGGTCCTCATCAATATTAATGCTTTTCCACTATGATTATCTCAAATTTATCTTGTGTATATGTTGTTTGTACACAGTTGTTTGCACATTGTCTTCCCCTTTAGATTGTGAATTCCTGCTATTGTTTTTGCTAGTTATCTCCAGGAATTAGGAGGGTGACTGGTGCCCAGAAGGTAATGAAGAACTGTATGCAGAAAATCTATTTTCAACAATCTCTAATGAAAGATTAGTTTTGGATGGTCATAGAAACTTTCCCTACTTTCCATAGGTGAATGTGGGATTCCCCATTGACGATTATTGATAGACTGATTTTTACAAGTGCCACCTGATGGTTTTTATTTTTTTTTTGTACAGCATGTTTTTCTTTTAGGGTATATGATTTCCTTCTGTTTATTTAAGAAAATCCTGAGATAGAATATTTTCACTCAGTTGGTATAGAGGCAGAGACCAGAATGGACATGTTCTATCAGATAAGATCATGGTTGTTAGGAGTTTTGCTTATTTTTTTTCTTAATCACAGGGGAGTATTAAATGGAGAGGAATACTGGACAATTAATATTGACCTTGATAACATTTTAAAAAAGAAATGTTGAGTAATAACAAAATAAATAAGAGGATATTATAGATAACCTCTAAAAGGTTCTATACTAAACATGTTTAACAGGTTTATCTATATATGACTTCTATCAGGTTACTCACTGTCCTGGGGAAGGGGGAGAGAAAGGAGGAAGGAAGAAAAATATGGAACTCAAAAATCTTATAAAAATGAATGTTGAAAAATATCTTTACATATAATTGGAATAAATATCAAATAACAAATACATGCTATCCTGCTTTCTCCCTCTAATATGGAGGTGAATTCTTAAAGGCTATGCCAGTAGTGAAAAAGCTGTGGTAGGTTCTACCTTGTTAAAAAGGTCTTGAGTATGATCGTAAAAACAAATTATGTCTTCCTTTGGAAATCCAGTCTAGTTAAGTACAGAAAGACACCTTGACCCTTGCACCCAAGGGTGAATGAATTCTTTGTGGTGACAAATCCTGGTTTTTAGACTGTCCAAGAAGATTAATGTAGCTGTGGGTAGGCTAAGTATGTCTAATGGCCAACAATTGGACAGGCTACCTGAGAAACTGAATTCACTCAATCTCAATATTCTTAATTCTGAATGAAACTTGAAGACAAAAGGAAGTTACAACTAATCAGAAAGGATTGCTTACAGGTCAGATTCTGAAGAACTATAAAAGCCAAACACCATTTTGTATTTGATCTTGTAGATCATAGGAAGTCAATGGAGTTTATGGAATGGGGATAATGTAGTTGGATCTGTGCTTTAGGAAGATAAATGTGATAAATTAAGTCAATGATGAATTTGGTCAAATGAACAAAGACAATAAAAAACAATTTCATGGGATGTTTGATCCACTTGTGTTGCTGTGCTTATGATAATTATTTGTAAGATGACCACCTTGAAGATAATTGTAGCTTATACACTAATATCTGTTGTAGAGGGTGAGAAGGTAGAAATTTATGAAGAACTCAATAAAACTTCCAAATGAAATCAACACATATTTAAAAATGATTTCAATGTCTGACATAGAAGAACTGATACTGGAAGTACAAGGGTTGCGTCATGTTTTACTCCCAGGGCTATACCTAGTCATGCAATTCTGTAGTAGATTTCATTGCTAGGGAAATGCTTCTAAATAGAAGGATTAAGTTTCACATTCTCACATCATTTGGCTTACTAATGAACCTTCAACCTTTAGTCCCTGGGACAAAGCTAATTATAGTAAAACATATGGTTCATGTCTGTGTGAGAAAGTAAATGAGAAACCCAATGGATAATACAAATTGGATATGGGACAATTAATTTATTTTGATACAGGAAACAATGAAAAATACACCTGAGATTAGGAGGAAGATAGTTAAGTGGGGAAAAATCTTTACATCATTTCTCTGATAAATACTTCATCTCTAAGATATATAAAGAGCTGTCACAAGTTTCTAAGAATTAAAACCATTTCCCAAATTGATAAATAATTAGAGGATATGAATAGGCAGGTTTTAAGTGAAGAAATCCAAGCTATCAACATAGTCATATAAAAAAAATGCTCCAAATAACTAATAATTAGAGAAATGTAAATTAAACCAACTCTGAAGTTCTACCTGAATCTAATCAGATTGGCAAAGTTGACATAAAAGAAAAGGACAAATATTGGAAGGGGTGAGAGAAAACAAGAATACTAATAAATCATCCTTGGAGTAGTTAATTATTCTAACACCCCGAAAGAGAATTTGGAACAATACCTCTCAAATCACTAAATTATGTATACCCTTTGACCCAGTGATACCTTTACTAGGCCCTCTCCCCAAACAAAACAAAATATGGGGGGAAATGGTTATATAAAATGTATATATAGTAGCTCTTCATGATGGCAAAGAATTAGAAATTGAGGGACATTAACTGGACAATGGCAGAACAAATCATGGGTATTCGAATATAATGGAACATTGTTGAGCTGTCAAAAATGATGAAATGAATGGTAATTGAGGAGACATATAAATTGAAGCTGAGTAAAATGAACAGATCCAGGAGAATAATTTGTACAATAACAACATTGTACAAATGAACAACTTTGAAAGATAAAAGAACTCTTATCAAGGCTGTAATCAACCATGATTACAAAAAAACAGTGATGGAAAATGCTACCTACCTCCTAGCAGAGAGATGATGAATATAAGGTGTAAAATGAGACAGTTTTTGGAAATGGACATTGTAGGGACATATTATGATTGATTATGTTTATTTGTTACAAGGAAAATTAATTTGGAAAGAGGAAAAAAGAAAGCAGTCTTGGAATAATTGCTGCACATAGCATTTGGTAATTTATTTTATACCTATGGTCACAATCAATTTAAAGGCTTATATTTTAAGGTTCATCAGAGTATAACACTATTGTGCAATGCTATTCAGCATTTCACATTTCAACTTGGCTCAGGGTACTCATCAAATAGCTAATCTGTCTTCTTCCTTAGTAAGAAACAGATTTTATTAGCCTAAGATGGTTATAGATCTCACCAAGAAGTGAAAAAGCAGTGAATTGGCACAATATTCAGCCAGCTAGAAAACCCCTTCCTCACATGATAATCAAGATTGCTTGGGGACTCATAGCATTTTATGAATTTTATCAATAATTTTATTTTGGCATAGTGGATAGGAGTCAAGAAAATCTGAGTTCAAAGCCAGCCTCAGACACTTAAAAGCTAAGTGCCCCTGGGCAAGTCACTTAAGCCTGTTTGCCTCAGTCCTCATTTTCTATAAAATGAGCTGGAAAAGGAAACCACAATGCCCTCCTGTATCTCTGCCAAGAAAACTCAGATGGGGTCACTAAGAATAAGAACAATGGAACAATGACAATTTTTTTTTAAATTTCTAACTGAAGAAAAAAGAAGCCAAGAGGAACTGAGGTCTTTGCCCTTGGCTATAAAAATCTTGAGTTAATCTCTTTTATCTCCCAACTCTTCAGGTCACTTTGAACAAAGAGGCCTTCCAGCTTTTTCCACTCCTAAGAGAAAATAAAGGTGGGGATTTTGAAAAAAGTTCATTCACTAAACTGGCCCCAGCAATTGGAAAGAGAGGTAGTCAGGGAAGTGGGGAGTTGGGAAATAAACTTTTCAACCCAGACTGCAAAAGTGAGCTTGGGGAGAATGGTGAACAATATATCTATTATGAAATTAGGAAGTCAAATGATTATTTGTTATATAGAAATAAGAACGCCAAAAATCATAAATAATTTTAAAGAGAGAATAGGGGGAGCTAGATATGGCAAACACTGTGCAATATTATAAAAAAAATGAAATTGAGTTTATTTTAACAGACTGAAAAACAACAAGTTTCTGATACAGGAAATGTTTCCAAACAGTTTGTCTGGGTCTAGTCAGACTCAACTTCTTAAAGATCAACTCAGTGTCTCAAAACTAGAAGAACAAAAATGAGATGGAGATATGACAATTAATTGAGTCATCTCTATTCTCATCTCTGTGAACAAACTGTCAAATGAGACAACTTTCAAACAACAGTCATTTAAATAGATTGTTACCTTTTTTCAAACAACAGCCATTTAAATAGATTGTTACCTTTTTTCCTCCAGGTATCCAGCCTAGCCAGCAAACATTTAATCTCTTTTTCAAACAAAAAGATATGATGACCAAGGGTAACACTGTTTATAGATTTTAAAGATAGTGGAAGATTATGATCAATGATGACTCACAAGACAAAGAAAAACAGTAAGAAAAAAATTAGTTTAAAGTTTGGTGACAGGATACATTTAAACTAAGCAACATAATCTGCAGTACCAATAAATATCAATCAAGAAAAAAAGAAAAGACTGAAAAAAAGGTGAAGAGGAAATGAAGACGGCTAAATAAGAAAAACTGAAGAATGGAATAATTTTTTTAATTAATGAATTTTTTCCCAAATACATGAAAAGATAGTTTTCAATATTTATTTTTTGTAAGATTTTGAGTTCCACATTTTTCTCCCTCTTTTCTTTCCCTTGCTCCTCCCTTTGACAGCAAGTAATCTGCTACATAGCCTATACAATGTGTAACTATATTAAACGTATTTCTATATTAGTTAACAATGTTGTAAAAGAAGAAGCAGAACAAAGGGGGAAAAACCTTGAGAGGGAAAACAAACATTACACATAAAACAAATTTTAAGAATTGAAAATAGTGTGCTTTGGTTTGCATTTAGACTCCATAGTTCTTTTCTCTGGATGTGGATCATATTAAGGATTAAATTATTAGGCATTTTGGGACACAGTGGGAAGCAGTATAGCAAGAAATGAATTTAGGTCCCTAAATATTAAAGTTTTAACTGCTGTTTTAAATAAATAACTGAAAGAAAAGAAAAAATATCCATCTCTGTGATTTAATGTAATTAAAATTTGATTTATTGCAGAGGACAAGGAAATGAATGAAACAATTTGAATTCAAAATGTGTAATAGGTTTATATCTGATACCTTCAATACCAAGAGGATATTGGAGAGGGCAGGGAGAAAATATGGCTCAGTGTGGAAAAGAAACCAAAAAGCAGCTTCGTACCTATAAAGATCAAGGTTGTAGCTAGGGAGACAGCTAGGTGGCACAGCGGGCAGAATACTGGGCTCTGACACTTGGTAGCTGCTTTGCCTGTTTACCTCATCTGTATAATGAGCTGACCAAGGGAATGGGACCGCTAAGAATCCGACAGGCCTAAAACGACTCCCCTACAAAATTCATCTACTTTAAGTTTGGGAACTCAGAATAAAAAGGTTGTACTGAGATAATTTAAATTCATCTATTTTCCCCTTTGATTTCCTCTTCAGAGCTATTTGCCTTACTCCTCGAACCCTAGTTTTACTGCTCTCCAATACTTGCTCATTTTTAACTTCCATCCGAGGCATGGGCACCTATTTCCTGATTTGTGCCTCAGTTTCCTTATCTGTAAAATGAGAGACTCTCTAATTTTTGTCACGTGAAAGCTTAAATTCAAATGAGCCACGTTCACATACCCAAGAAAATACTGACTTGCATTTGTCGCTGGCCAGTTTTCACACTAATTTCCCTAATCAACGCTTTGCCGGCTCTTTTGGCCCGGGCCAGCCTGTGTGGAAGTGCCGAAGGCCGGCTGTCTCCCCGCTGCCCGGGCACGTCTGCGTGCATGAGTGCCCGCTGCCCACGCGGCCGGCGGCATCCTGGGCCCGCACGATGCCCCCCGCGCGGCCGGGCCCCGAGGCCCTGGCGGGAAACCGCTCGCCACGCCCCCTCCCCCGAAGCGCTCTGAGGGAGGGAGGCCTGAGCGCGCCTGGCTTCGAGGCCGCGGTTCCAGTGCGCGTGCGGGGAGGGCGGGGCGGAAGCGGCGAGAGAGGCGCAGCCGGCCCGAGCGCCCATTGGCTCCCGGCGCCCGTCGCCCGGTGCGATTTGTTGTTTGGCCATGTCACGTGAGGCGGCCGGGGCGCCGGCACGTGCGGCGGTTTAAGCGCCGCGCCGGCCGCGTTTGGGCGGGACCGCTCGCTGAGGCGGGTGGCGGCCTGCGGTCGCGGGAGGTGAGCGGGCGGCCCGGGACGGGGGCCCCCAGGCCGCGGCCCTCGCCCCTGCGTGGCCGGACGGGCCGGGGAGGAGGGCAGGCCGGGGTGGGGGCCCCGCGGGGCCCGGCACGGAGGAGGGCCCGCGGCCGGCCAGTGGGGCCAGGCCTCGCCGCCCGGGGCAGCCGCTGAGCCCGCCTCGGGGACTGAGGGGGCGGGCGGGGAGGCGCCCCCATCCCGGCCCGGGCCCTCTGCCCGCGGGCCCTCCACCTTGCGCATCGCGGCCCTGGCCCCTTCCCCGCCTTGTCAGGGGGTCTCGGGTGGACGGCAGGCACTTTTCCGGAAAGGGTGTTTGGGGTTTGCCTGGGCCGGGGTGTATCTGAATCTTAGATAACCCCCTTAGAGAGGCGATTATTGCACCATTGATGCAAAATTCTGAGAAAAATGTTACACGTACACAGCCATTTAAAGCGGGGAAACACGAGCTAATTAGTTATTTTTAGAGTCCGTGGGTGAAATTGGGGTTTTGTAATTAATATGCTTTATGGTTCTGTGGTCAGATGTACAGAGTTGTATTTTTGTTTAACTAGAACTTGTGGCCAAAATGGGAGATGAAGATTGGGACACAGAAATCCTCAAACCTCACATACCGTCTTTTGTCCCCGTCTTTGACAAGGTGCAGTGCTTCAAGTTATTTGTATATGTTAAAATAGTGCATTAGGAAAAAAAATTAAATAGGCATAATTTGATCAAAGATCTATTTTGGAGGGATAACAGTTCAGCCTTATAGGGTTCGACCTATATAGCTTTCAAAACAAGGTTTCCTGAAGTGATAAAACCAGGGTATTCCCTTAAACATTTATTTATTGTTTATTAAATTGTTTATTTTTAAACAAGCAATTGAGTACGTTATATAGGTATGGAAGCCAGAAGTTAGATTTAGACTCACTTATGATGGCTTGGCAAAAGAATAACTGAAAATGGCTATTTCTTTTGTGGAAATCAATTGCCTCTATTCCATTCCACAAAGTCATTGACTTGAAGTTTTGAGCTGAAATAAAATTTGAGAAAGGTTAGTCATTAAAATAAGTCTGTAAACAGTCTTCATGAAATATGGGTCCTAGATATCCTTAAAGAGATTGTCACAAATTTTAATTCTATAAATCAGTTATGTGATATTTGATTTGTTTTGCATAAGAGAATTGTTTTATTTATAAGAAAATCTGGCTTGTTTTCCTGCTTGTGGCAAGGCAGCTTTCCCCTTGGTAAAATTGGTATATTTAACTATGGAGAAGGTTGACATGAAGATGTAATTTTACAGACTGCTTATTAGCTGTGACTTTGAACAAGAACTCAGGTGTTGTGATAATTATGTTTGAACCATATTATGAATCTGTTCAACATTTCTCCCCTTATTTTCTCCCCATATCTTGAAAATAATATTTTGCTACTAATTGGGGAGCAAAAACAAATCTTTAATCTTTTATCAGATTTCAGAATGGAAGAAGTCTGCAGGAATTTTCTTTTTTAAAACCATGGCCAACTGGTATAGTATTTTAGAATTCAATTAAGGGACGGTTTTTAAGAATTAGGGTAACCTTTTGGATGTCCTCTGTTTTTTGGTAGTTGCAGGTCCTGATTATGATATAAAGTGAATAAAACTATGTTTGATCTATTTTCTTTATTTGTAGGATACCTTTTCTTCAGGAGCAAATGGAGATGCTTTTAATAGGGCTTCAGATTCATCAGGTATGGCTTAAGGCACAAATATGAACCCCATCTAGAATACTTATATTTGATATTTTTTTAACTCAATCAGAATTTATACTGATTATGGAGAATGTCTGACTTCTGAGTCAAAGCCATAAGTTTCCTATTGAGAGTAGGGCAACAGAATATGGAACTTGGGGTGCTGGAAGTCTTGAAAGATAATGACCTCTGAGGAAGAATAATTATTGAACTTGTCAGGCAATTAAAGCACTTGACTCTCAAGGGTTTCTCATCAGGAGACAGGATTGTAGACTAGTTAAACCAAATCCTTCCTTCCACAACATTTGTTTGACCCTTTTCAAATCACTTTAACTTCTCAGGGCCTTGGGTAATTCTTTTGAGACTGTAAACAATAGTTGCTAATCTATCCTGGTATTGTAAGTTTGCTCATTGTGAGCTTTCTACTGTGATGAAATCACAGCTGTTAACCAAAAATAACTCAAACTAGAAAATGCTATTTCCTTTTATAAGGAAGATATATTTGCAAAATAATGTGATTTATTCTTTTTATGGTTATGATTCATTTAATGTGTCTTTTCAACTAGATTTTTAAGTCTGTCAGTGGGAATAATTAATTCTGGCCATCACATTCTAGGAAGGACAGTGATGAAATGTGTCTAGGATGGTGAAGGGACTGGTAAACTGCCATATAAAGATTTATTGAAGGGTTTGGGGATATTTACCTTGGTTAAGAAGATAAAGGGAAGTTGGAGTTAATGATTTCATGTAAATAATGTATTAAAAATTGCTTGACTGCATAAGACAAATAGGAACAATGGGTGAAAGTTTCAGAGTTTTCAGTTCTTTGTGAGGTGACCCTTACTAATATAAATATTCAAGAGTACACTGGAATGCTATGAGAGCGGAATTTACCATCACGGAGAAATATTCAAATAGAGCATAGGGTGACTACTTATAGAAGAAATTCATGGATAACACATTACTAATTGAGTGGATTTGAAATGAGAAGATTTGGATTTAGATCTGGCTCTACCACATAATTGCTTAACCTTCACAAGTTTGTTTTTTCATCTCTGAGGAAACTGAACTAGATGACTTCTGATGACTCTTCTAGTTTTATATTTATAATCTCTTGAATTTTCCCCTCCCCCCTTGATGATATTCTCATTCTACTCAAAATTTTTAAAAGCATTTTCTTGATATATATTTTCCTTATGATTTCTTAATTTATATTATATTTGTGTTCTTATTTTTCTTCCAGTTCTAGCAAAATGTAATGTTAAGTGCAAGGTTTATTATCATTTAAATTTTTTTGTTATCTCTATAATAAACCTGTGAATAAATAATTCTTGATAATTGTCTTTTTGTTTTACAAAAGTAGGTTCAACTCTGTTGTTAACTTAGATGTGTGATCCCTGCCTCTTTAGACATCAGTTTTTCTAAAAAAAAAAAAAGGGAGTTTTCAGGTTTTAGCAAAAAAAAGATGAACCCTAAAATACTAAGCACTTAATCTGTATTAACTTGATCATGAAAGTCTAATATTTTAATTCTAAATAGAGTAATGTTTAATATCAATATTTATACTAATATACCTGGGTATATTTTGTTGCTTTTTTAATTAAATTTGGACCATTAACAATAACTTAGCAGTCTAATCCAATGCTGAACCTGGGTCTGGGTCTAAGGTTGATGAAAAAGACAATTTATTCTGAACTGAAACTAGGGCTGTCCAACTTTATTTTTTATTGAAACAGTAGAAATATATTTTGATTTGCCATTTTAGTGAGAGGTCTGTGGTAGTTTGGTTTCATTTATTAAAGCATTTAGTAAATCCACGGGCAACTGCACAAAATCACCCTCTGGGCCACATGTGACCCACTGGTTGCATATTAGACAACCCTGATAAAAAAAACTTATGGTATTTCTAAAAGGTAGAAATACATTGAAGTTACACAGCTCTGATTATTTAAATTTACCAAATATTTAGTAGCTATTGTGTCCAAGGCATTTTGCTAGCTGTGGAAGATTTAAAGATAATCCAGAAAAGAGTTCCTTGTCATTCAGGAATTTATCTTATGCACAGGCAAATAAGGCATTAAAGATATAGGTAAATAATAAAGAAAATCCTCCTTTAAGATATAGGTAAATAATAAAGAAAATCCTCCTTTAAGGCATCTGAGTTGAACCTACAAATAGGCTAAACCTTCTAAGAAGCTGAGATTTGAAGGATTGACATTCTAGCCAGGCAGAACAGTCTGTCATAGAATTCTGACTTCTGGGTAACAGCAAATAGCCCACTTGGGCTGCAATGCAGAGTGTCTGAAAGGAGTAATGTAAGAAAAGTATGGAAAAATAGATAAGAGCCACATTATGAAGATTTGAAATTTTAGAAATTTTAGAAAACTGAAAACTATAATCTGTCTTAGAACCCCTAGGAAGCCACTGAAGATTTTTTAGCTAGGAAATGGTGTAAGACTTGTGCTTTAGGAAAATTATTTGGGCAACTATGTAGAAGATATATTAGAGAAAAGACTGGAAACTGGGTCTTTTTAAAGGTTTTTGTTATTAAAAGTCTGAGTTGGGGCAGCTAGGTGATGCAGTGGATAGAGCACCAGTCTTGGAGTCAGGAGTACCTAAGTTCAAATCTGGCCTCAGACACTTAATAATTATCTAGCTGTGTGGCCTTGGGCAAGCCACTTAAACTCCATTGCCTTGCAAAAAAGCCTAAGGAAAAAAAGTCTTTGTTGATGAGAGCCTTCAATGTATTTCTACCTTTTAGAAATAACATAAGTTTATATCAGGGTTGTCTAAAATGCAACCAGTGGGCCACATGTGGCCCAGAGGGTGATTTTGTGCAGTTGCCTGTGTGTGACATGGAGGATGATGGTATCCTTAACAAAAGTAAAACATATTCAGGAAAGATAGATATAAGGAAGAAGATAAATACTATTTTGCACATGATGAATTTGATGTGCTATTATAGAAACCAGAAGGAAATTGGTGATCCCCTGGAACTCAGAAAGAAGGAAATTGGTGATCCCTGGAACTCAGGAAAGAGATCAGACCTGGATATGTATTTCAGTATTATCTGCTTAGAAATGTTAATTGAACTTCTCAGAGCTGATAAAATCATTGAGAGTATTAATGGAGAGAAGAAGAATGGGGGATAAACCACTAATAATGATTTAGCAAATAGTATTGAGGTAGAATAAGGAAAACTAGGAGAGAACAATGTACTTGAAGATGGCAGAGAAAATAGTATTCAGAAGGGAAGGGATAGTAAAATCTCAAACTGCAAATTTAGCATTATAGAGCTCATTGATAACTTTGAAGTGCCTAGTTTCTGTTAAGTGGTTGGTTTGGAAATTAAATTTGCAAGGTTTTAAGAAGTGATTGGAAGTTTTAGAGGTACAAATAATTTTTTTTGGAATTAGTATGTGGAAGGGATGAGAAAAAGGACAGTAATTTGAAAAGATGATTGTTAATTGAAAGATAAGAGGGGGAAGGAGATTTGAGAAAATTTTTAGGGAGTAGAAAAGGAAATAGAGAAGATAAAGTGGGGTGTTCAGGGCAAAGGATAAGATTACATTCAGAAGTAGAAGAGTTTGTCCTTAGCAAGAAGAGTGACCTCTTCTTCAGAGTCTAGCAAATGAAGAGAAAAATGGAGGATTATATGTCAGGAGGTCTTGTCATAATGGATATCTTCTGATTTATCAATAAGGTAAGGAAAGAGATCTTCAGAAAATAAGGGTAGATAGGAAGGGAGGAAGGAAAGGTTTAGAATAATTGTGGGGATTGGGTCGGTTAATCAAACAAAATGAAAAGAATTGCTTTATAGTTTAAGGGTCTAGTTGAAAATAACAGATTTTGTAGTGGACCCAATATATGATTGTGTGATTTCCTTTAAATATATGTATTTAGCAGCAAAAGAAGACAGATGGTGAAGTAACTTAGCATTGCAGTTTGTTAAGACCTTAGTGGTATTTAGGACAAATGAACAAGGAAGTTGAAGAAGACAATGAAGGGTTAAACTTGTTAGTGATACAGTCACTTGTAAGTTGTTAAAACTGAGGTCAGAACAGGAATGGATAGACTGCTTTAGGAGAGAAGTGGGAGTTCCCTCTTAGCTCTAGGATCAAAAATAAACTCCTTTGTCATTTAAAATCTTCATAACTTGATCCCAGTCTATCTTCTGATCTTTGTTCTTAACTTCCCTTCATGCACTCTATGGTATAGTCAAATTGCATTCTTACTGTTATTTATATGTGACACTCTCATCTCTTGACCCTGTGCTTTTATACTGACTTTCCTCATATCTGGAATGTTTTCCCTTCTGATAAAATGTCAGCTCATCCAGGGAATATTCTGTATTATTTTAGTCTTTTCATAGTTGACACTAAATTTTTTTTTTATTGATTACTTTCCTACAGAATAATTATAGTTACAGAAAACCCATGCATAGATACTATATTATCTAGTAACATAAGGAAAGAAATATACTGATGTGGGACAATATGATGAAAGGACAATATCGAGGAAATTTTATTTTAAAAAACCCATAATTTTCTCAACTAACTTTTGAAATCCTTTCTTAGGACTTTTCTGTGATTATAAATGTATATATAACCTTATATAGCCAATTCAATTTTGGATAATCTTAAAATTTTTATTATTAAGCAATATCTTGTAAATATTAACTTATACATTAAAATATTTTAAAAATTGTTATTAGTACACACACACACACACACACACACACACACACACACACGAAGATCTTGATTACTTTCTAAATTTACTTCAAATGTGAATTTCTTTAGAAATCAATGATGTACCTACCCGAAGAGATCAATTCATGAGAAGTGGATTTGGTTCTGGACGGAGTTTGGGAAACAGAGGTATGTATTAATATTTGCTTGGCTGCTGAGTAGGTAGGTAGTAGAGGCAGTGAGAATGAATAGATTGCTTTTCTGTGTTTTTGGGGAAGGCGGGGTGGGGCTTAGTGTTAAATATTATAGCCTGTTTTTCCTTAATTCTTTCTAGTTGTTTTTTTAGAAGCATGTTCAAAGAAGTGACTAAGGTGATGAGGGAATTCAAAATTATGTAGTGTGAAAATCGGTTGAGAGAACTGAACATTTTTAACTTTTTAATTGATTCATCTATTTAATTTTCTAATTAATCAATCTTTTTAACATTCAAATGTATTAAATTGACAAGAACGTTATCAGTAGTTCTGAGTTTCAAATTTTCTCTCCTTCTTTTCCCCTTTCCCTTCCCCAAGACAGCAAGCAATCTCTTATATATTATATATGTCCAGTCATATTAAATATATTTCCATAGTAGTCATAATTTGAAAGATGAATCAGAACAAAAGCTATGAGAGAAAAAGCAAAAGTCATTAAAAATGATAATAATATGCTTCAGTCTTCATATTTTCCATCAAGTCTTTTGTAATTATACTTGATCATTTTATTTCTGAGAACAGCCAAGTCTGTCATAATTCATTATCACATAATGTTGCTGTTATTGTATACAATGTTCTCCTAGTTCCTCTAACTTCACTCAACACCAATTTATGCAAGTCTTTCCAAGTTTTATTTAGATTTACTTCTATCTGAATTTTTGCAGATGCCAGTGATCAGTCTTCTAAGAGAGAAAATCTAACCACAATGGGTGGATTTGGACCTGGAAAGGGTTTTGGAAACAGAGGTAATACTTTCATCATGTATAATTACTTAATAAACATATAATACCCCAAATTTTATTAATGCATGGATGATAGAGAATGCAGTATAATAGTAAGTTATTTTGAGTACAGTAAGTTCTATAATAAAATATATGTTCCTAAAAATGATCATGCTATATACAAAGGCCAATAAAACTCACAGAACTTATGGGGAAAATAGGGTTTCTGAGTACAACAATCAGTTTTACCAGTGTCACATAAAAAAAATAATAGGAATCCATTAAAAAGAGCATACTATTATATATTTTAAATTAAAAAATAAATATTTGGCCAGCTAGGTGCAGTGGATACAGCACTGGCCCTGGAGTTAGGAGGACCTGAGTTCAAATCTAGTCTCAGAATGAATAGTTATTTAGCTGTGTGACCTTGGACAAGATGAATAGTGATAGTATCAACTGTCTTGGGTACTGCTCAGCTTCTGGGGTTCCTACAGACTTGTACAGTTTGATATAGTTGAGTTATGAGTGAGGGCAGGGCCTCAATGAGTTGAAATGCTGATCCGAGTCTCAGTTGTGGTTGAAGGTAGAGTTAAGGGAGTAGATCAGACCTCTTCAGTGCACAACTTCTACTATCTTAGAAGATATACAATATCTTCATTTTGCAAAAGACTGATTTGCTTGGGGAATAGGTACTGAAAGGTTTGTAGTTTGTGTTATTGTGAAATAGTGCAGTTTTCTAAGTTTGTTTGATGAAAATTTACATTTTTAATGTGTTATAGCAGAACTGACCATACTGTGTTCTAATAGAGTGCTTTTGTGTGAGCTTATGTTTGTGTATGTATGTAGTGCTCAGTAAATACATTTAGAATAAGTTCAGATTGCACTAATGTTATAGTACTTCCTACAAAGTTTCCTTTTTTTAGGGAGACAGGACTTATTTGTCTAAAATGTGCAAATTACATAAAATATATAATTATTTCACTGCCACTTGAACCTATAGCTCGTGGTAGTTGCAAAGAAATATGCTAGTTCTTATTATTCCCAAAAGGACTTATTATTCCCAACAGAACAACAGACTAAATAACTATTCCAGTAATGTGTGTTTTTCTGCTTTTCTGTAGGTTTTTCAAGTAACAAATTTGAAGAAGGTGATAGCTCTAGCTTTTGGAGAGGTAAATTAAATTTTAATGATTGTGAGTAGTTCCTGTTGAGTGAAATTTAGGTTATATGTTGAAAAGAAATAAAGATTTGAATAAGATTATCTGTCTATCCCTTGTTGAGATATTTTAAAAAACTGAGATTGAATTAATTTTTTTCCTCTCAGTGGAAACTCAGGAATACTGTTCTAGAAAAGATTTATGGTTATGTTGTTACATCATGAAAAATCAGTTTACATAGGCAGGGCTGTGTGGTTTAGTGAATAATCAATCAGTGTGCTGGATTTGAAATGAGGAATACTGGATTTCATGTTTTGCCTCTGTGACTTAGTAGTGTGCTTATAAACAAGACAGTATCTGTTTTTTTAATCTTTTAAAGGTATTTCTTTTTCACCTCTAACAAAGGCTAGTTTTGAGATTAAAATGAAATTATATATATATATATTTATAATATGGACTTTGCAAACTTAAAGTGCTATTTAAAAGGCTAGTTAAAATGAGTTGACGTAGCTGATTCCCCACATCCCTTCTAAACCTTTTTAAACAACATTTTTTTATATGTTTGAGTGAATGGAATCAAGTGACTTGCCCAAGGTCACACAGCTAGGCATTATTAAGTGTATCAGTTCACATTTGAACTCAGATTCTCCTGACTCCAGGGCCGGTGCTCTATCCATTGCGCCACCTCTAAATCCTTTTAATATGTTGTGAGACTAGGAATTCAAAAATAAAAATTTAACTTTGATATTTAGAAATCTGTTGATTTCAGATTGGCATCATATTAATCACTGAAGAACACAAAGATCACAGAAAATTGTCACTGTTTGAAAGATTGCTAATTAATATTGAAAATTCCAAAGACTCACTTATTAACGCTTCTGCTATACCCAAGTTTTTGGAGTTCATGTGTAAAATGAGCTTGGAAAAGGGAGAAATTTATGGAAAGTTGATCCAAAAAGAATGACTTAGAGAATTGAGTAAGCACAGGGCAGTGTATATAAAAATAATTATTTGTTATAAAGAATTGGTGCAAGCTAGGTGTGGTGCATTGGATAGAGTTCCAGGCCTGGAGTGAGTAAGATTTATTTTTCTGAGTTCATGTACGACCTAATTGTGTGACCCTGGCAAGTCATATAATTGTTTATCTCAGTTTCTTTATATGTAAAAAGGGTTGGAAAAAGAAATGGCAAGCCACTGCAATGTCTTTGCCAAGAAAACCTGAAATGGAGTAAAGAATACAAGAAAATTGACATTTGGGTCTTGGGAGAGAATTTTAGTGAATTTTTTTCTTTTATTCTTTAAATTTTGTTTCTACTAATTTCTTGATTCCTTGTTACTCTGTTCCTTCTAAGTTACACAATGCCTCCCATTTATTTCCTTCTTATGTCTCCTGAGCCACTTTTTGTAGAAGTTTGAGTTTTTCCTATATCTTGCCTAAGGAATATTTATGAATATATGTATGTGTGTCTGTGTTTATGAATAGATTTGTGAGTTTGTACACACATTCAAGTGTTTTATAAATAAGCATGATTGGGGTGGCTAGGTCGCGTAGTGGATAAAGCACCGGCCCTGGAATCAGGAGTACCTGGGTTCAAATCCGGTCTCAGACATTTAATAATTACCTAGCTGTGTGGCCTTGGGCAAGCCACTTAACCCCGTTTGCCTTGCAAAAACCTAATAAATAGATAGATAAGCAAGCATGATTTCCCATGATCTATAATGTCCATATGGAACCAACCTGGGACCATTATCTGTTTCTCTGAGATACTCATTCTTCCTTTTGTTTCCCTTCCAAGTCTCAAATCAGAAACTAAATGTATGGTTAGACTTGTCTTAATCTCTAGTGGCATGCTATCGGAAGGTGGCTTATGGTCTCAAGCTAGAATATTTTTTCTGTGGACCTAATAGTTTGACTTAAAACATGCTTAAAGTGGACTGTTGCAAATGTTATTTTACCATCTTTCCTTTTTCAATCTGTTAAAAATTCTTTTTCTCTTGCTCTCCAGTCTAACCACTTTTCTTTAATTTTATTTAGTTTTCACTCTCTGATAGAAATGAATTTTCACATCGTTGGTTTACATCTTCTGGATACTTTTTTTTGGGGGGGGGGCAGGGGAAGATATGCTTTTTTTACTTAAGAAAAAACCCCAGCAGAAGTCAGCTGCAAGACCTTATGATATCCTTGTTATCCCCAATAGCTAAGAATTCCTTTCTCTAAAGAAACAAAATTAAATAAATTATATTTTACTTTATATTGCCAAAAAGATATTGTGAAAAAATATTTGAGCTTTAAACTGCCAATGGGAGGACATGAAAAGCTTCAAGTTGAACAAAACACCCAAAGGATCACTGCCATCTGTTTCTGTGACCTAATCTTCCTCTACTCTAAAGAAATAAAATTCATATTATTGAAGTGTAGACATGATCATATTGAACACATCAGATCTGCAGTGAGACTAGGACACAAGCAGTGGAATAATAATTCCATTCTAGAGTTGCAACTTCTTTCAGGTATATTGCTTAATTATTTTGAATTCATTTGTCATTTAAGAATCTAATGACTATGAAGATAATCAGACAAGGAGCAGAGGATTCTCCAGGAGAGGTGGTAAGTATATTTTATATTTAGCTATATTTTTATGAGCTGTGGTGGTATACCTCTGACTTTATTCTTGGTGATAAAAGCTTTACTTTTCATACACACAGACTCACCCCCTCCCAAACTATTAGGGTAAACATTTACCTTTATTTAAAGACTAGAGAGAAATTGTATCAGAACTTTGGTTCTAGAAGAACAGACTGGGAATAAGTTTTAGTGGTGAAGACAGCCTTTACAAGCAAACAGTATTGCCTTCGACCATATTTAGCAGGTGCCCTTCTGCTTCTGAATTTACAGGAACTTTACTTCTTAGGTGTTTGCAGTATTTTTACCATCTATAGGCTTCAGATCCATCTGAGTCTTCGTCAGGTGAGCCCAAATTGACTTTGCCTCTGAGGATATGTAATAACAAGTTATTTTCTACTGATCATCAGTCTTACATCACATTCAACCAATCAGATTTTTTAGTATTGAGGAGGAAAGGCTATATGTAGAATTACTATGTCTTTATGCTGTTGTAGGAATAGAGAGTGTTTATTAATAACTTTTAATATTTTTATAGGGTTTTAGAGTTACTTTTGTAAGCTTACACAACTAGTAAAAATCTGAACTTGGATTTGAACCTTTGACTTCTCTAATAACACTCATTTTTCACATTTCTTGCCTTATTTGCCTTGCTGGGCAAATAGCAGCTATTCCTTTTTTTAAATTTAGTATTTTATTTTTTCCTGTTACATATAAAAGTAATTTTTAATATTAGGTTTTTTAAAATTCTGGGTTCCAGATTCTTTTTTTTTTAAAACATTGTATTTATTTTCCAATTTATACAATAGTAAATTGTACCCATCATTTTTTTCAAGGCTCTGAATTCTACAATTTTTTCCCCCTCCCCCCTCCCCCCAAGGCTGTCTGACAGTGTCTGCATTGTTTCCACACCATACATTGATGTAAATTGAATGTTATAAGTGTAAACATAAGAATAAACATAACCCCCCCCCCCCCTCCAATAAGATGGGGAAACCTCAAGAATAGAGAGAGAAAAAAAATTGTACTTCAGTCTGTGTTCAGATTCCAATAGCTCTGTCTCTGGGGTGAGTTCTTTCTTTATCATAAATCCACCAGAGAAGTTGCTTCAGTATTTTTCCCTCAGTTGCTATTACCAGCTGTACCTCCACTCTATCCTCCCCACTCTCATTTATTCTATTCTCTCTCTCTCTCCTTTCATCCTGGCCCTGTCCAAAAGCGTGTTGCCTCTGAATACCCTCTCCCTTGATCTTTCCTCTCTTCTGTCACCTATTTCCGCCCTTCCTTCCCCCTATCCCCCCTCATCCCGTCCCTTTCCTCTCATCTTTCTCCAGGGCAAAACAGATTTCCTCACTCTATTAAGTGTTTATGCCATTTCCTCCCTGAGCCATTTCCGATGAGAATGAAGGCTCACTCATTCCCCCTTTCCTTCCCTCCTCCCCTCCATTGAAAAAGTTTTTTTTTTGACTCTTATGTGAAATCTCTCAGCTTCTTCATCTCCTTTTCCTTCCTTCCAGTACTTTCCCCCATTGCCCTTTGACTCTATCCCTTTACCACATCATACCATTATATTCCACTCCTTCCTATGTCCTGTCTATATATGCTCCTTCTAACAGCTCTTATAAATGAGAAAGTTCATATGAGTTATTAATATCTTCTTCCCATGCAAGAATACAAATAGTTCAACATCATCGAGTTCCTCATAGTTAGTCCCTCTCTTCCACTCCCTCTATGGTTCACCAGAGTCCTGTACTTGGAGACCAAACTTTCTGTTCAGCTCGTTAGGAAAGTTTGAAAGTCCCCTGTTTCATTGAAAATCCATCTTTTCCCCTGAAAGAGGATGTTCAGTTTTGCTGGGTAATTGATTCTTGGTTGTAAACCAAGATCTTTTGCCTTCTGGAATATCATATTCCAATCCCTATGAGCCCTTAATATAGATGCTGCCAGATCCTGTGTAATCCTGACTATGGAGCCTCGGTAGTTGAATTGTCTGTTTCTGGAAGCTTTTAGAGTTTTCTCTTTGGGAGTTTTGGAATTTGGCTATAATATTCCTGGAAGTTTTTCTTTTGGGATCCCTTTCAGGGGGTGACCAGTGAATTCTCTCTCAATTTCTATTTTACCCTCAGCTTCTAGGATCTCAGGGCAATTTTGCTGTATTATTTCTTGAAAAATGAAGTTTAGGCTCTTTTCCTGGTCATGGCTTTCAGATAGTCCAATAATTTTCAAATTATTTCTTCTGGATCTGTTTTCAAGGTCAGTTGTTTTTCCAATGAGATATTTCACATTTTCTTCTGATTTTTGGCTTTTTTGGAAGAGTTTTATTTCTTCCTGATTTCTTACAAAGTCATCAGCTTACTTTAGTTTCATTTTGCATTTGAAGGAGTTATTTTCTTCAGAGAGCTTTTCTTATCTCCTTTTCCAGCTGGCCAATTCTGCTTTTTAAGGCATTCTTCTCATTTGCCTTTTGTTTTGCTTTTTGCATTAGGCCTAAACTGGTTTTTAACATATTTATTTCTTCAGTAATTTTTTTTTGTATTTCTTTCACCAAGCTTTTGATTTGGTTTTTGTGATTTTTCCACATTGCTCTCATTTCTCCTCCCAATTTTTCCTCCACCTCCCTGAATTGCTTTTCAAAGTCTTTTTTGAGCTCATCCACAGTCTGAGCCCATATTTCTCTTGGAGGTTTTGGATACAGAAGCTTTGATTTTATCATCATCAGAGTATGTGTTTTGCTCTATGGTCAGATCCTTCTTTCCAAGGTCTTAAGCTCCCTAGCCTGTGCTTTGATATGTAGATGACCACAGCACTGCCCTCTGCCCTGAGGCTATAGGGCGGGATCCAGCTATCTTAATAAGGAAGCCTAAACTGCACCCTGAGTCTGAGTGTAGGCAAACAACAGAGTCCTACCCCAGGGAGAGCAGGGAAATCTCTGCAGACTTCCTTTACCTTCTCTGGGGGTGTAGGATGCTTTCTCCCGAATCTCGCTTGCAGGTTCTGTGGTTGGTGCTCCTCACTCCACACTCAACCAAGTGCAGCAGAGTTATCTCCTCTTCCCCTCAAACTGTTGCTGGTGATCTCGGGGCTGGGCTGGACTGTGCTTTGCTGTGCTGGGCTGGGCTGTGCAGTGGCTTTTTTTCCCCACCCCAGGTCTTGGTGAAGCACACCTTTCCTGTGGAGGTTCTAAGTTATCTTGGACTGGGAAAATGTATCAGTCTTTCTGTGGGTTCTGCCCCTCTAAATTTTGGCTAGAGCCCTCATTTGTTTTTTTGGGGGTTGGGAGTTGGTGGGAATGCTGCCTTCAGGGCTCCACCCCTGGGTTCCAGATTCTTCCCCTTTCTCCTGATCCCCCCCCATTTCGATAAGAGACAAAATAGAAGTGAAAAAAATAGCCCCCCCCCAAAACAAAAGAAATTTCAAGAAAAATAAAAAATATATTTCAATTTGTATTCAAACACCATTAGTTCTGGGAATAGAAAACATTCTTGATTATAAGTCTTTATTGTTGTCTTGGGGCACAGTATGGCTTAGAAAAGCCAAGTTATTCAAGTTGATTACCTACAATTTGCTGTTACTTTTGCACAGAGTACATTTCACTTTGCATTGGTTTATATAAGTCTTAACAGGTTTTTCTGCAACCATCCTGTTCATCATTTCTTATACCAGAATAGTATTGCATCATAGTCACATACCAGTTTGTTCAACCGTTTCCCAACTGATGGACATACCCTCAATTTCCAATTCTTTGCTACCAGAAAAGAATAGCAGCTATTCTTGAGTATTGCTAGCACTTGGATCTGAAGTATCCTGAAGATAACTTGGATGCACAGAACTTTGCTTTGTGAAACATGATATATGGCCTGTGAATAAAAATGCTTTTCACTTTTAGCAGAGCTCTTGATTTTTGAAATTATAAAGGACACTGATACATTTTTTTTATTTCAATTTTATTTTTTCCTATTACATGTAAAATTGATTTCAACATTCATATTCTTTTTCTACTTTTTCCTACCTCCCTTTTTTCCTACTCTCCCCCTTATGACAGCAAGTAATCTTATATACACTGCTATACTGTTTCTGGAAACAACTTAGAATCAGTAATCTATGTGTTTTGAACATGGCTATCATAGAAACTGAGTCCTCTAATGTTGGAAGACTCAAATTCAAATGCAGCCTCAAACACTAATCTTTTTGACCTTGGGTAAGTCTTAGCATGTTTGCCTCAGTTTCCTCATCTATAATTGGGGATAAGGGCACCTAGGTGGCTCACTGGCCCTGGAGTCAGAAGGACCTGAGTTCAAATGAGTCTAAAGACACTTGACACTTAGGCAAGTCACTTAACCCCAATTGCCTCTCATCCAGGTCCATCTCCAGTTGTCCTGATCATATCTGGTCACTGGACCCAGATGGTTCTGTAAGAGAAAATGAGATCAGTGACTTAGCACAATACCCCTCCTCACTCAAATTCAGTTCATGTACATGTTGTGGCATTACCTCCCTGATGTCATGACCTTCTTCAAGAACAAAGAACAGGGCAGCTAGATGGTGCAGTGGAGAGTACCACTGGCCCTGGAGTCAGGAAGACCTGAGTTCAAATTTGACCTCCAGTGCTTAATTATTTAACTGTATGACCTTGGGCAAGTCACTTAACCCCATTGCCTTGCAACCCCCCCCCCCAAAAGAACAGAGGACAAACAATAACAAATGGTGATATTGGGGGCACATACCTCCCAGGGTTATTTTGAGGATCAAATAAGATAATTGTAAAGCCTGCTTCTCTATATGTGCTATATAAAATATATATTATATATGTATGTATATATAGTTATATATAGAGAAAATATATAGTACTATAGAAATCATAGCTGCTAAATTTTAATTATTATTGGAATTATTTTTTGTTTTGCAATATTTTTAATTACATATAAAAATAGTTTTCAACATTCATTTTGAAAAATTTTGGGTTCCAAATTTTTCTTCTTCCTTTTTTCCCTTTTCAAAACAGCAAGCAATCTGCTATGAGTTATACATGTACAATCATGGCAAATATATCTCTATATTAGTCATGTTGTCAAAGAAGAATTAGAGCAAAAGGGAAAAACCACAAGAAAGAAAAAAATTTTAAAGTGAAGTTATACTTTAATCTGTACTCAGACTCTAAAGTTCTTTCTTTGTATGTGGATGATATTATTTTCCATCACAGGTCTTTAAGAATTGTCTTAGATTATTGTACTTTATTGTTGAGAAGAGCCAAGTGTGTTCTAGTTGATCATCACACAATTTATTTTTATTATTTATATCATAAAACATAATTTACAAATGGCCCTGCAGTATCATTTGCAGGAAATATAAACCATAATTCATAACTTTACTGATGAAGAAAACTAGAAATGGGATCATAGAAGTAAAGTTAAAGTTAAACAAAGAAGTATAGGATATGAGGGAAAGAATATTTCTATAATATAGACTTTGGCTTATGATACCTGATGATTGACAGTTGGTACTGGTTCCAAGAGTGTTTGCTTCCTTTCTCTTTCTTTGTTCTTTCCTTTCTTAGCAGAATTTAAACAGAATGTTAATCCATATAATCACACTACTAACAACAAGAATAACTGGGAATTTTTTTTTCCAAAACAATTTCAAATAATCTCAATGTCCAGCATAATTAGGAACTCTGAATTAGGAGAAAAGTAAGAGCTACTTTTGTGATCACCAAGACTGTTTAACAAATCTCTTTATTTACCTTCCAGTCTGCTTTTTGTAGCACATTTAGAAATGAGGGGGAAAAAGGTAAAAATTTTAATACTTGTCACTAATTCTTAATATTGTCACTAACCACTATATTCAGAACATAGTGAAGTTTATAGATTAGGATTTATGGACTTTGAAATATATTTTTTTTTAAAAGGGGAGGGGAAGGGGTGTCTAGGTGACACAGTGGATAGAGCACCTGCCCTGGAGTCAAGAATACCTGAGTTCAAATCCAGCCTCAGACACTTAATAATTGCCTAGCTGTGTGGCCTTGGGC
This sequence comes from Macrotis lagotis, assembly GCF_037893015.1. Classification (NCBI taxonomy): domain Eukaryota; kingdom Metazoa; phylum Chordata; class Mammalia; order Peramelemorphia; family Peramelidae; genus Macrotis; species Macrotis lagotis. Next base: position 268,296,339 of record NC_133666.1, on the reverse strand, counting down.
AAGCTACTTAACTCAATTTGCCTTGCAAAAATTTAAAAAAAAATAGGGAGGGGAGGGGCACTTCTGAATTAGCTGAATTGAATTAGTATCAGAATGTATTACTGGGATTAGAATAGAGGTCATAAATACTTTGGCATTGCTATGTTTAGGAAGAGGGAAAAGAAGTTGGACAATTGTGAAATAATCCAGGATCAGATGTTCAAACAATTTTCAGGAAACATTTTTTAAAAAATACTGTTCAGGGGCAGCTAGGTGGCACAGTGGATAAGCACTGGCCTTGGAGTCAGGAGTACCTGGGTTCAAATCTGGTCTCAGACACTTAATAATTACCTAGCTGTGTGGCCTTGGGCAAGCCATGGAACCCCATTTGCCTTGCAAAAAAACCAAAAAAACAAATAACCTAAAAACCTAAACAATACTGTCCAAAAGCATGAGAAATAGAGGTCAGAATTCAAATCAACAGATTTGACAGGACAGAGAAAGGAATTTGAAATTTAATTCACCTAGAAATGTAACTTAATTCTAAAACTTCAGATCAAAGAATCATGCCAATAGCCAATAGGAGGCAATTTACAAAAAAAATGCCAATTAAAATTGGGTGAGAATACTCAACAAACAAGAACAAGGAATATATGAGAGACTGGAATGTGACACAAGGGAAATTGAGTAAAATCACCAAAATTGCTTATCTTCTGTATCCAACATAGTGATCCATCATGAAAATCCATGGCTCTTCAGTGAATAGAAAATTTAGTTTATCTCTATTGTGAATTCTAGAACTGGAAAGAATCTTTGATGTGCACATTGACTAAGTAACTAAAGCTTTGTTAGTCTGGAATTGAATGCAAGTAAAAAGTAATGGATGACTCAATGTGTTATAAAGAGATGATAAGTATTATAGATTTTCTCAAATCTTTGTGGAAGGGTCAGTGCAAAAGCAAACATTTTTAAGAATTTTGGGAAATGATTTCTTGAAAAGGGAACAGATGGAAGAGCTTTATTAGAAAGATAGGATAGAGAAAAGGTGAATTCTAGAAATGGGATCATAGAAGTAAAGGTTAAACAAAGAAGTGTGAGATATGAAGGAAAGGATATTTCTAAGTAGGAAAGTTAACAACATTTTAAAATTATTTTAACAGAATAAAATTCAGTTGGGAGGTGAGGTGAATAGATAATATTGAATTATTAAAAAGGGAAAGTTATTTCTTTGTTTGGTGAAGTCACATGTGTGTACATGTATTAATGAAGGAAATGATATTTGTTTCATCAAGCAAAATAGCTGATACAAAAAAAGGGAAAGTGTAACTTAAGATCTAATGGAGGGAAGCCAAGTCTCAATCATTTATAAGCTTTAGTGTGAATGGACTGGATTTCCCAATAAAAAGGAAATAAATTGTAAAATGGATTAGGAATCAAAACTCATGCTTAGAGTACATTCTTTTAAAGCATAGGAATTAATGCAGATTTCAAGTGAATGACTAGAATAATAGCTAATATTTGAAATAGTGAATATATATATATGCATATAATGAAGACTGTTATGCTTTATCTAAATCCCCCCAAATCGGCTTTTTTTTCCACAATAAAACATTAATAGACAATAATGAAAGACAAGTGAGAAAACTACATTATAGCTAGTTAACTATACTTAAAGACTTATTAATAAAGGTACATCCACCAAATGGCAAGCATTTTATTAAAGAAAAAGTTAACTGATTTGTTAAAAAAAAAAGGTCCTCATCATAAAACTAATTCCAGTTAGTTATTCTGGCAAATTTAATGAAGCTAAAAGGAAAGGGCAAATCTACCCAAAATGTGGGGGAAAAACTACCCAAAATGTGGGAAAAAAACTATCTAGTTAGTGGTTGGAGATCATCTTCAGATCTTATTTTTCAGCTCCCATGGGCAGTTAGCAAGAATTGACTGTTTGGCAGAGGCAAAAAGAATTGAAATGCAGAAAGACAGGAATGTTAAAAATCTCCTTTTCAAAAAATAAAATAAAATTTTATTCAGCAAAGGGTATATTAAAAGAACAAAAACTATAAACTTAATGGAGACTAAAAATTGATATTGGAGACCAGATATAAACAAAAAAAACTATTAAGAGATTATACCAAGACACAAGAGATACTGATAAAAGAGTATAGGAAAATTTGAATCTCAGAATACTTGACAAAATGATAATAAGTTGAGCACTCATTTTTAAAAAACCCAAGTTGCTTAGCAAACCAAAAAAGTTCACATAAGAAAATTGGAAAAAGTTAAAAGATGTGAGAAACAGAATTGAAAATAAACAGACTATAATAAAGAAGCTGGTATTGTCAACAGTAACAAAATAATCATTAAGTTGACCTTAAAAAGTAAATCTAAATTTTAAAATGAACTAAGAAAAATCTCAAGAAGTGGTTATTAGAAATTAGTATGCCAAGTTATGTGATAAAACTAAAAACCTAAACAAAATGAAGAGCTAATTTTTTTAAATTGTCGTAACTGGGAATATATAAACAGCCTCAAATCAGAAAAATTTAACCAAACCACAAATTCCCACAGGGAAAAAAACCCCAATATCTAAATGGTTTTTAAGTGAATTTTGAGAAAATTTTAAGGATCAAATATTTCTTAGGTGACTCAAAAAAAGTCACCATTGTATTAAATTTTTTGTGAGACTTAAAGGAATGGATAAGGTAGAGGATAACAACTAATGACAATACCATTTGTAGATCAAAAACTGATGTAAAGATATTTAGATAATTTAGAGTTTATAGAAATAAATTTTTCATGATGGGAATTTTATTGATGCCAGAAATGTAAGGATAGTTCAATATTAGTAAAACAATTAGCATGATCACTAGTAACTAAAATAACTCCATTAATAGAATCAAGAAAAATTTGAAATTAAATACTCTGTCATATTAAATAATATATGGCACTGGAATAAAAAGATTTGAATATATTGAAAATCTTTTAAAATGAAGAGTTAATATTCTTTGCAATGAAGGAACACTGACAGCTTTAGCAATAATTTAATTCAATGGGTAAATGTTTACTAAGTGCTTGTGTTCTCAATACTGGACTTAAAAAAATAATGAAAATCTTCTTAGAGTTACATTTTACCGAAGGGCTAAATATGTATGTAAGATAAGTAAATATAGAGGACACTAATTACAGAAATTCAAGAAAGCCTCTTATATGAGGTGATATCTTAGTTTTTGTTTTTTGAGAAAGCTGGTGGTCTAAAGATATAGAATTGAAAAAAATTCATTTATGTGCACATTCTAGATAGGAATGAAGGTAGCCTTTACAAAGGAATGGAAGGGCAGATGGCATGCTATCCTGAATAGGTATACTATCAAGTAATTTGAATGAAATGAGTAGTGTATGAAAGGAAGTAAGGTTGAAATAATGCAAACGTAGATGAAAAGCCATATTGGAGAAATCATAGGCTTGTAGTTGAAAGACTTTAGAGGCTATTGAGTTTGGTCAGGAAACTTACCCAAGGTCACATGGCTAATGTTTGAGGTAGGATTTGAAGATCAGGTCTTCCTGACTCTAAGCCCAGCACTGTTAATTATGTTACTTGTAACAGTATTTGGATTTTGTATTTTATCTGAGAGGCAATAGGGTGCTACTAAATATTTGACTAGAATAACAAGATAAGATTTGTGGTTTTAGTTTGGTTATATACTAACTATGTGAGGGATGAATTGAAAAGTGAAAAGATCGGTATTAAAACAACATTCACTGTCATTATTTGGCATGTTACTAGAAATCCTAACCCACAATACAATAAAAAAAAGAAATTGAGGAGCACACTTCAGTGTGTAAAGGAGCAAGATTTCACCATTTGAGTGTAAAGATTACTTTAAATACCAAAAATTGTGGGGGGATAGACCATCAACCATGGAGTCAGGAGGGCCTGAGTTCCAGTCCGACCTCAGATTCTTATTAATCACCTTGCTTTATGACCTTGGGCAAATCACTTAACCCTATTGCCTTACAAAAATAAAAAAAAATAGGGATGAGAAAAATTTTAAATGAGTTGTTTCATCAAATTAGTATAATATAAAATAGAAAAGCACAAAATTGTCAGCATTTATATGTTTTTAATAAAAAAAGTGGCAAAAACTTTTAAAAATAAAATATGGGTATTCTTGAAAAATTTATATATTGACTGTTGATTGAGCGAGCTATGAATTGGTTTACCCCTTTAGGGAAGAGAGTTTGAATTAGATATTATTTGTAAAAGGAAAAATTAGTAATGTGCCCCATTATGTGGGCTATGTGCTATATGTACCACAATTGGGGAATAGCAGAATTATAGTAAATAAAATGGAATATTACTTCCCCATAAGAAACATGAAGCTTTTAAAGAAATTTGGGAATATTCAGTTAAGTGATATAATAGAAGCAAAGTGATTATATATAATTTTTATAATTACTGTAAACGAATACAACTTAAAATGGTACGAAAACTCAGAAGGAACAATATTGTCAGTAACTTTGTTAGTATATGGCAAATAGCTCATGCATTTGAACCTGGTGTCAAATATGACTTGAGTTCATATCTTACCTTAGACATTTCTAGCTGTATATAACCTGGATAAATCAGTTACCCTCTGACTCACTTTCCTCAGTTCTGTAATGGGGATAATAATAGCACCTTTCTTCCAGGGAGTCTGTGAGGATAAAATTAAATATTTGTGTAAATGTTAGCATAGATGTTATAATGCATTTATTTTAACAAATAGAAAACTATCTATTATTAGCATTCATTTTTATACTGTACTTAACTTTTAATGGACTGCATACAAAATTGCATATTCAGTTGGGAATGCCCCAAATTTTTGGTGTGAATATATCAATAAACATTTTTAAAAAATGAAACAAATTTTTTTCAATGAAATGCCAACTTTAGTAGCATTTTCAGCAACTGTAGAAAGGATCAATCCTCGTGTTGCTTTCCATTGTAAGATTTAAATGGTCTTACTGATAAGAATCAGAAAATACATTTTTTATCTTTTTAAACCTTATTTTTGCTTCCTATTTCTTCTAAGTCCTCTCTCCTCAAATAAAAGAATCCTTGTAACATTTTGTCAGACAAAACAAATTCTCTTATTGATCATGTTTGAAAAGCTTTATCTCATTCAGTACTTATAGTCTATGCCACCTATCTGCCAAGGGTGAAAAGCATGTCTCATCAATAATCTTCTGCACCCCCATGCCTGTTTACTACTACATTAATCAAACTTTAAAGTTTTTCACAGTTTATCTTAAAAAGGTTGTAGTTATTCTCCTTGGTTTTGCATACTGTACTCTGTATCAGTTTATAAAAGTTTTTCTAAGTCTGTCCCCTCTGTAATTTCTTTGTCATAGTAGTTTTCTATTACGTTCCTATGATTTTTTCAGTTTTCCTAAATTTTTAGGAACATCTTTTGTTTACAGTTTTTTTGCTATAACAAAAAATACTGTTGTCTTTGATTCTTGTGGAGTCCTGCGTTGTAGTGGTATTGCTCTGCACAATTTAGATTTTGAGGGTATAGTTATAAATTCCTTTCCAGAAAGGTAGAACCATTTTTTTGCTACACCAAAGTTACAAATCCCTTCATGAATTGTCCTCTTTTTTGTTTTTACTAATTTGGTGTGTGATAATGTGAGATAATATCTCAACTTTGGTTTAATTACTCTTTTTTTTACTGATGATAAGTAGTATTTTTTTTCATATGATTATATTTCTTATGAGAACTGTTACTCCTTTGCCCATTATCTGTTGAGGAATAGAACTTACACATTTATATGTATTTATTGGCTAACAGACCTTTATTATAGAAGCTTGATGAACATTTTTCTTTCTCAATTGACTATTTCTCTTCTATTTTTAGCTGCAATGGTGGCGCTGTACAAAATCTTTTCAATTTTTTTGTAATTGAAATTGTGTCTTTTATTATTTGTTTTCTTTAAATCTTTTTGCTTAAGAACTTTTCCCGTATCCATGGGGTAAAAGGTTATTTTCCTCTAACTTTGTAATTTATAGATCATATATGTGTTTGAAACTTATAGTATGACTTTTAGGATCATCCTAGTTTTCCCATACTATTTCTCACTCTTCCCCATCAATTTTTGACATAATATTGAGTTCTTAACAGTAGTTGGTATCATTGGGTTTATTGAGTGTTATTGCTTTTCTCTTTTGCCTAGAGGTCTTGGGAATCTGATTTGTTTAACTGATCAACTTTTTTTTTCCTATTAACCTAAACTGCTAGAACTCCTTTCTTGCCCCCCCCCCCCATAAATTTTCTTGAGAGTCTTAATATTTTATTCTTCCAGATGAATTGTCCTTATTTCCCTTTTATTCTATAAAGAAAGAGCTTGGTAGTTTGGTATGGCACTGAGTTTATAAATTAGTATTGTCATTTTATAATTTTATTTAGTTTATTAAGAAGGTTCAGTCATGAGCAATTAATATCTTTGTTTTAAGGTTCTTTTTCTTGTAAAGAGTCCTTGTTGTTATATTCATATGGTTTCCATTTATGTTTTGATGATTTAACTATATTTTCTATGATTTGTAATTATTTTAAATAGAATTGCTTTTTCTATTTGTTTCTTCTGGATTTTCTTGGTCATATAAAAAGGGTTTTTTTTTTTTGGTGTGTGTGGTTTTCTTATATGTCTATTTTACTGAGATGAAGTTTTTAAGAGTTATATAATAGGGGCAGAGCCAAGATGGTGAGGGGGCAGAGCCAAGATGGTGACAAGAAAGGATCTAGTCTTAGGCTCCCTCTGATAGAACTTATAAACTAAGGACTCTAACTAAACTTTCGAGGGACAGAACCCACAAAGGGACCCAGAGAGGCAGTTCTCCTAACCCCCTGGAAAAGAGCAGAAAGGCTCTGCTCCCCGGGGTCGGAGGGGCAGCCGCCAGAGGGGTGGCCCACCAGAGGGAAAGAACTTCAGCCTCCGGGAGGCAGCCCCAGGGTGCGGCTCACAGCAGCGGGGGAGTCTCCTGAGCAACACCCTGGGGAGCACCAGGCACAAAGTGGGGGAACAGCGGGGGACCTCTGCCAGAGCAAGCACATGGAGCCCAGCCCTCAGGGCACACAGCTAGTAGCATGGTCTTTCAGCAGCCCAGATCCCGAAACAGAAGCAGGCGGAGCAGGTAAGCAGGAGCCTCCAGGGCATGAGCCCATAGAGCTGAGGGAGGGGAGTGAAGAGAGACTGCAGAGGTCTGTCCTCTGCCCCTGGAACAGGACTCTGGGGCTCTGAACACATTCATATCCTGATCGCAGTCTAGGCCCCCCCAAAGAACAGCAGGGCCCTCTCCACCTCAGCCCTGTGGCAGAGGGGGGCGCATATGGTCATTCACAGACCAGGAGGGAAGACAGAGCCTCACACACTGAGACCCTTGTGGGAGTGCCCCAAAAGCTCAGGAAGCACCCCCAAAACAGGCTTAGGTTGGGAAAATGAGCAAGCAGAGAAAAAAGTGGAACACTATTGAGAAATATTTTGCACCTGAGCCCAAGAAGGATCAAAATACTCAGTCTGAAGATGAGGAAGCACAAGCTCCTACATCTAAAAACTCCAAGAAAAACAGAAATTGGGCTCAGGCTATGACAGAGCTCAAAAAAGACTTTGAAAATCAAATGAGGGAATTAGAAGAAAAACTGGGAAAAGAAATGAGAGAGATGCAGGAAAAACATGAAAATGAAGTCAGCAGCCTAGTCAAGGAAGTCCAAAAAAAAATGCTGAAGAAAATAGCATGCTAAAAACCACCTTAGGGTAAATGGATAAAACAGGTCAAAAAATTATTGAGGAGAAGAATGCTTTAAAAAAGCAAAATTGGCCAGATGGAAAAAGAGATAAGAAAACTCTCTGAGGAGAACAAATCCTTCAGACAAAGAATAGAATTCAGGGAGATTGATGAATTTACCAGAAATCAGGAATCAATACTTCAAAACCAAAAAAATGAAAAATTAGAAGAAAATGTGAAATATCTCATTGAAAAAACAACTGATATGGAAAACAGACTTAGGAAAGATAATTTAAAAGTTATTGTAATACCTGAAAGTCATGATCAGGAAAAGATTGCCTTGACATCATTTTCAAAGAATTGCTACAGGCAAATTGCCCTGATATTCTAGAAGCAGAGGGCAAAATAGAAATAAAGAGAATCCACCAATCCCCCTGAGAAAGAGATCCCAAAAAACCACCCCCTAGGAATATTATAGCCAAGTTCCAGAACTGCCAAGTCAAAGAGAAAATATTACAAGCAGCCAGAAGGACATAGTTCAGATATCATGGAGCTGCAATCAGGATCACACAGGACTTAGCAGCAACTACATTGGAAGCTCGTAGGGCTTGGAATATAATATACTGGAAGGCAAAAGAGCTTGGAATGCAGCCAAGAATGAACTACCCAGCAAGGCTGAATGTCCTCTTCCAGGGAAAAAGACAGACTTTCAATGAACCAGGGGGAATTTCAAATGTTCCTGTTGGAATGGCCAGAGCTGAACAGAAGGTTTGATCTTCAGATACAGGACTCAGGTGAAGCATGGAGATTGGAGGAGAGGGGGGAAATATGAGGGACTTAATGAGGATGAACTGTATGTATTCCTGCATAGAAAAATGACACTGATAATACTCATATGAACCTTCTCAGTTAATAGAGCAGGTAGAGGGAGCTTTTATAGTTGAAGCACAGGAGAAAGCTGAATTCGAAGATAAAATATGGTGTAAAAATGGAGTTAATGGAAAAAAGGGAAATGTAATGGGAGAAAGAAAAAGGAGAGGGGGAATAGGCCAAGATATTTCATATAATAAGATTTTTCTTTATTGCAATGAGCTATTGCAATGATATGGAAGGGGGGAGGCAAGGGGGGAATGAGGGAACCTTTGCTCTCATCAGAGGTGGCTAGGAGAGGAAACAGCATATATACTTAATGGGGTATAGACATCTGGAGTAAGGAGGAGGGGCGGAGCAGGGGGAAGGGGTGGGGATGTGAATAAAGGAGGAGAGGATGGACCATGGGGGGAGAGTGGTCAGATATAACACATTCTCTTTTTTACTTCTTGCAAGGGGCTGGGATTGGAAGGCCTGTCCAGGACCATAGGGCCAGGTGGATGCTGGACCTAAGGGGTGGTATGGGGGCCCAGGGCCTCTTGGCCCTAGAGCTGGGGATCTGTCTGCTGTGCCACTCACCTACCCTACAGCAGAGTCAGAGTGAAAGGAGAGAGAAAATACAGTACATGGAAGTGGAGAAATACAAAAGGAGGGAGTTGCGAGCAGCAATGGCAGCACTGGAAAAATATGGAAGTAACTTTTGCAATGGACTTACCATAAAGAATGTGATCCACCTGTGACAGAGTTGTTGGTGTTGGAACAAAGACTGAAGCACATTTATTATTATTATTATTATTATTATTATTATTATTATTATTATTATTATTATTATTATTTGGGGGAGCGTGCAGGGCAAATGGGGCTGGGGGGCCTGCCTGGAGAAGCATAGCAGGGTGATCGTTGGTTGTCTGAGGCCGAATTTGGACCCAGGTGCTCCTGGCTCAAGGGCCAATGCTCTGTCTGCCACCCAGCCACCCTTACTATTATTACTATTTTAGTTTATTTTGGGTCTTTTTTTTTTTTTCTTTTTGGTTTTTGCAGGACAGTGGGGATCGAGTGGCTTGCATGTCACACGGCTTGGTGATTGTTGGGTCTATGGGGCTGTATTGTAGGCTCTGGTGCTCATGGCTACAGGGCTGGTGTTTCATCCATTGTGCCACCTGGTCACACCTACAATTATTACTATTATTTTATTTTAATTTTTTTCTCTCCCCTTTATCGCTCAAGCAAGTCTATATGGGGGAGGGGGTATTTCGTTTACTCTTAAGAATATTTTATTAATGTAAAAAAACCCATTTGTACAAAATGAAAATAAAAAATAAAAAGAGTTATATAATAAAACTTCCTAGGAATTTACTGTAATCCCATGAGTTTTGGACACAGTTCCAGAACTCTCAATGTTGTCTAATTCATGTTTTATAGGATTTGAAGAATGTGACAAACTGTTTACAGCAACTAAGCTGAAGCTAAGCAAGTAGAACTAATGCTATTTTTGTTTTTGAGGGGGGAAAAAAAGGTGAAAAATTTTCTATCTTAAATTAGTTTTACCATTGGTGTAATCTTAGAAAATATCTATTTTTCTCTCACATGCTTAAGCTCACCTCTTTAATTTGTGGTACTTGTGAATGTTGTTCCCTTAACTTACCAACCATCTAGGTGAATTATGTCCATTCATATGTATATCTGTTTATAGGAAAAATGCAAACCTGTTTTGTATCATATTAATCTGTTATTTCTACTCCCTAGTTAGACACTTTGAAGATATTTGTGGTGAATTGGTGAATGTTTTATAATGGGTTTTAATTAAGGCCCAAGGTTTATTGGTCCATTTTGGTTGATTTGCCTATTTTCAAGGTAGATTTTTTTCAAAATCTGCCATTAAAAAGGTCTATATGCATTGTCAGTACCAAACTAACCCTATTTGTATTCATTTGGTTTCTGTGTGATATTTTTGGTTTTTGTCCCAAAGAGAATCTGATTTCATTGGTACAGTTTATTCTCTAATACATTTAAAATGAATTCCTTATTTACACTGGTAAATGGTAAACTGATGCTATATGGCATATGACCATCTCAGTTTCCAAAGAATTAAAGTTGCATTTCATTCAAAGGACAGTGTTGATTAAAAACAGCGTGCATGAGTGGACCCTAGCATTTTGCTAATGAAATTTTTTTACTACTAATTTTCATTTTACTTAATGAAGAATGAAAAAAAATAATGTAAATGGAGTGAGTACACTTGGGATAAAATTGGACACTTCAGTAAAAGTTTATAATTTCTTATTATATGGACTATTTGTGCCCAGCCTGTGTGGTGGAGCATTCTGAGCTGGTCAATAGCTGAACACGCTATAACTTGTTTTGAACAAAAGTCATGTTGTTTTGGTCTTCTTTGATAATAAAGGACAAGAATCATAATTTCTTAAGTACATGCTAATTAAAGTCCATGAAACAAAGAATTAAGTTTTTGTTTTGTTTGTAACTATGTAGGTTATCAAGATGGAAATGATTCAGAAGCTTCAGGATCATCACGAAGAGGTGGACGTGGCAGTTTCCGAGGTTGCCGTGGAGGATTTGGTCTCACTCACAGTTAGTAGATTGGTGAATTATGTGCCACCTTTGATTGAATCTTGATATTACTAAGATACTTTCTAGAATTGGTGTTAAGAGGTACTTTAGAATTCAATTCAGCCTCTTTCTGGTCTCAACAAGGGGCAATTCATCCCTGTTGTAATGCCTTTATTGATGGGAAACTTACGTAATTGTTTGAAAAATTTCTAATTGACTTGAAATTTTACTTCTTTTTGTTGACTGGTTCTTCCCTTAAAGTAAAGCTGAATAATTGTAATCATTTTTTATCACAATCCTTTAAATTTATGAGAATAACTATTATATCCTTCTTGCCCAGATAGTTTTTTATTAATTTTTTTTTAATGTGTATGCCTAGAAAGGCGCAGTTAGGTGGTGCAGTGGATAGACCACTGACTTTGGAGTCAGGAGGATGGGAATTTGAATCCAGGCCTCACTTATTAGCTGTGTGCCCTTGACCAAATCACTTAACCCTGATTACCTCACATCCAGGGCAATCTCCAGTTGTCCTGGTTCATATCTGGCAACTGAATCCAGATGGCTCTAGAGGAGAAAGGGAGGCTGGTGACCAAGTACAGTGCCCCTTCATTCATATCCAATTCATGTGTTTGTCATGGCCTCACCTCCCTGATGTCAAGTCATGGTCTTCTTCAATACTGAAGGACAAAGGGTGGCTAGGTGGTGCAGTGGATAGAGCACCAGCCCTGTAGTCAGGAGTACTTGAGTTCAAATCTGGCCTCAGACACTTAATAATTATCTAGCTGTGTGGCCTTGGGCAAGCCACTTAACCCCATTTGCCTTGCAAAAACCTAAAAAAAAATATTGAAGGACAAACATTGTAAACAGAAATGATTGAAAATTATAATGGGTTTGGGCACAGAACCAGGTCTTCAGGATCTTCAAAAATAGGCTAACCTAAAACAGAATACTTTTTTATAAGGTGTGATTTGAAGTCTTCTAAGGTTTTGTAGATATGTGATCTTGATTTATTCAGTGATATTGCATGTGACCCTTCCTAATATTCAGGAATTTCTTTTCATAAAAGAGAAAAGTTATTTCCCAGGAAAATTAATTTAACTGCAGGGGACAACTCTATCCAGCCTATATGGAATTGATAGAAAAATCTTCTTTGAGATTTGTTGGGGAGAAAACTTTATTCCCAGTCTGCTTGAACTTACAGGGTTATTCATATAAAAAACCTTTTTTTTTTCTTTCTGACTCTTCAATTTTTTTTTCTTAGAAAGGTTTTATTTGAGTTTTACAATTTTTCCCCAATCTTGCTTCCTTCCCCGCACCCCCCACTGAAGGCAGTCTGTTTTTATATTGTTTCCATGGTATACATTGATCTAAGTTGAATGTGATGAGAGAGAGAAATCGTATCCTTAAGGAAAAAAAAGTAAAGTATAAGAGAGAAAAATTATATACTAAGATAATGGGTTTTTTTTTTAATTAAAGGTAATAGTCTTTAGTCTTTTGTTCAAACTCCACAATTATTTCTTATGATACCCCAAAATTGTACCTGCTTGTTGCACTGATGGAATGAGCAAGTCCGTCAAGATTGAACATCACTCCCATGTTGCTGTTAGGGTGCACAGTGTTTTTCTGGTACTGCTTCCTTCCAACATTGATCATTGTCCTTTCTGGTCATATTGGCCAGTCTGAGAGGTGTGAGGTGTTACCTCAGAGATGTTTTAATTTGCATTTCTCTAATAAGTAATGATTTAGAGCAATTTTTCATATGACTATGGATTGCTTTAATTTCCTCATCTGTAAATTGCCTTTTCATATCCTTTGACCATTTGTCAATTGGGGAATGAGAAAGCCTTTATTAGATGCTTAACAGGATGATGATGCTATACAATATGCTAAGGCTATAAAGGCAAAAGGAAAAACAAGTTCCTGACCTATAGTAGCATCCCTCCAGTTTTGAGGCTTTATGGAGTGGTGTTTACCACATTTATAAAGATATATTAATGTAAGAAGATTTGTGCAAGGAGTGCATACAATTTAGGAGTTCAGGAATGACTTCCTTCAGGTGTTGTACCTCGAAAGAATACGATGATTGAAAGAAGCAAAGGGGAGCAGAGATTGTCTTCCAGACCTGCCTAGTAAGAAAAGTCAGTAAGCCAGTTATGCTGGAATGTACAGAACACAAAGCTCATGTAATATGACTTTAAATATTGAGCTCAGAAGTTTCAGTTTTATTCTGAAAGTACTAGGGATTTACTGGGGAATGACATCAGACCTCTTCATTGTTATTTTGGTGGTTGTCTAGAAAGTGAATTGGTTAAAGACTAGACCTCTCCCATAGTCCATAGAAGAAATAAGTGATTAGAGAATTGGGAACAGAGGTAAGATAGAGTAGATGTAGCAGTTAATTGGATGTGTCTTTGATAATCTTCAATCGAATTTTAAATATAAATTAAAAATACTTCAGTTATTTTAAAACATGTGATAAACAACAAACAATATAATGTATTTGAAGCATATATTTTATGTCTGTAAAATTTAGATAGTGAATCTGAACGAGAAGATGGGCCTCAACGCCCTGGTGGATTTTTTAATTCAAGAAGAACAGGATTAGTTGATCCAGCAGGTAAGAATCCAGAATTCATTGATATAAAAGTTGTGAGTTTGTGTCTGTGTGTTTGTATTGATTTAGTTTTAATAAACAGTATATATCCTATAGTAAAGCACATTCACATTCTCTCTATTCTTCATTCTGTTTTTATGCTCTGTTGAAATATTGATGTCAAGCATAAAGAAGAATAGCTAATTAAATGTTCTTTTGCATCTGTGTGTTTGGTTTAAGAAAAATTTTGTTAGCTTTTTAAAATATATGTACTATGCATTTTTTGTTATACTTCCAAGTTAACTTCTGTATATAAATTAAAACTGATTTAAATCATTGGGTGGGGGAAGAAATGAAAGCATTTGCAAATTCATGGACTACTGTCAAGGGAATGAGATGAAAAGAAAATTAAAGGAATTAATAGTATTTGAGAGTAAATGAATAACAAGAGCATACTAGGTGTGGAGAAATTTAAATATAAGGAAAAGTTTGAATTAAATAAATAGAAGAAAGGGCAGCTAGGTGGCATAGTGGATAGAGCACCGGCCCTGGAGTCAGGAGTACCTGGGTTCAAATCTGGTCTCAGACACTTAATAATTACCTAGCTGTGTGGCCTTGGGCAAGCCACTTAACCCTGTTTGCCTTGCAAAAACCTAATAAATATATATATATAGATAGATAGAGAGAGAGAGAGAGAGAGAGAGACTGACTTAGACTTAAGTAGAAGAATTAGAGTAATTTCTTGTAGCAGCCTAGCAGTGATGAAATAGAAATCTCCATTTTGGCCTGTGTAGTTGAGGAGAATTAAAAAATGCTAAGCTTGTTGTCAAATACTTTTCAGGTAATGGTGACAATTTCCGAGGCAGAAGTGTTGGTGGAAGAGGTGAGGTTTGGGATGAGGGGATGATTACTTTAAAATTTGGATTGAAATAAAAGCTATCCATTTAGCATATTTTCTTTTTTTGCTTTTATTTTTATGGGGATGCTAGTAGTGCTTAGAAACAAATGTTTTTATGTTAAGTTGAAGGTAGGGCAGTTTGGCTTGGATGTAACTGAAAAAGTAAATAGTTCTGTATGACAAAATACTAAGTATTGTTGCAAGCCATAAAGGAAGTTTTTAAAATGCTGAAGCCTTTCAGACTGGGAGGAGTTTGTTTTGATTTGTTGGGAAAAATGGTTCTCTAATATTTTGTTTCTTGAACTTTCTTATATGGTTTCTTCTCTTCATAAATGATGCGTTTTCCATTGTAGAATAATAAATGAAGGGATGGCTGGGTGGCGCAGTGGATAGAGCACCGGCCCTGGAGTCGGGAGTACCTGGGAGTTCAAATCCGGTTTCAGACACTTTAATAATTACCTAGCTGTGTGTCCTTGGGCAAGCCATTTAACCCCATTGCCTTGCAAAAACAAAAAACAAACAACAAACAAAAAAAAAAACCAAAAAAATAATAAGTGAAGGACTAATTAAAACCACATATCCCTGTTTATGAGTTATCAGAACTTCCCAGGCATTATGTGATACCATTTGCAAAGCCTTTTTGCCTTATTGGTCGTTTGTGATTACTTGGGTAATTACATTGCACCCTTTGGGGAATGTTAGCTGAGAGGAGTTGTTAGGTATAACCCAATCTGTATTTTCTTTTGTGACTTTACTGTTGTACTATGGAGTGGTTTAGTATCCGAAAGGAAAACTTCCTTTGGTTTTTCTGGGACTCCCTCCAGTTGAAAAACTAATTTTGAAGTACAGAATAGAGAAGAATATGGGCCTGATTTAAGCAAAAGGGGCACAAAATTCAATTATCTGAATACTAAGCAGATTAATATGTAGATTCTTACTCTTTAAACTGAATTCAAACAATTGTCGAGTGATAATGTGCTTAAAAGATACTTGTCTATTTTTTTTGAGCACAAGGGATTATTGAAAGAATGAGCAAACTCACATTGTGTAATCTTGTTTGCTTACTGCTGTACTGTTAATTTCTTTTAATAGGTGGCTACAAAGGATTCAATGAAGAAGTAGTGGCAGGTTCTGGAAGAAGTAAGCTTTAATTTTATACAAATGATTTTATTTGTTTGGTTTTATTGTGATGATTTTTTTATTCCTAAATTTGTGAAATATTTTTTTCCCCTTTTTCCTTTCTTTTTGATCCCTTTCCAAGACACTTGGAAATCAGAGACTGAAGGAGAAAGTGGCGACTTTCAAGGTATGTTAGTTCATTGTATTTATAGTTAAATTATATTATAGATATTGAAAGTATATTTAGGACATTGATATGTTTTTAAGAGCATAATGATGAAATCAATAAATTTCTAAAAAACATTTTTTAGATAAAGTTGTATAACTCTTTAAGAAGTCTTACTATGAAGGAAATGTAAAATCTAAAATGCAGTGACTTATTTTTCTAAATCGGTTAATATTCTCTACCTAAACAAGAAAGACCTTATAAAAGGGTGAGAATTAAAAAAAAACATTTAATGATCATCTGTTTAACTTTTAATATTCACCTAGCTTTAACAAAACTCTGATTCTTTACAGTTTTTAGTCAATAACTCATTTCTTTTTGTCAATTTTATTACTGTTGGAATGTTTTATGTTCAAGGACCAAAAGTGACTTACATACCACCTCCCCCACCTGAAAATGAAGAAGCTATCTTTGCACACTACCAGACTGGCATAAACTTTGACAAATATGATAATATTCTTGTGGAAGTATCTGGGCATGATGCTCCACCAGCAATACTGGTTAGTATTTGTATAATTTGTATACTTTCCATCTTTCTAATTTCTTAATTTTATGACTTGTATTTGAAAATACATTTCTCAAAATAAATACCAGAGAGTGTGAAATTCCTATCTAACCTGACAATCATGTGTGCTGGGAAAGAAATTTAGGAAAAAATGAGCTGTCCAAAATGAAATTTTGTACCATTGATATTACATGAACAAAATATTCTTTCTTATATGAAAAATTAAAAAAGTTTCCTGAATATAAAAAGCATAAGTTCTCCAAGCATTCCAAAATTTTAACTGCTTTCAGGAGCAAGAGAAAATGTAGTTTTAGTTGATATTTCAGAAATCAGTAAAATTCTCAAAAATTGCTTTTAGAGTGAGAAAAATTGGTAGCATAACTTAAGAAGTTAAAATGGATTTAAATTTTTAAGAGCTAATGTATGGAATATAATCTATAAATTCATTCTTTGTAACTTTTTCCTTAGACTTTTGAAGAAGCTGATCTTTGTCAGACACTCAATAATAACATTACTAAAGCTGGTTATACCAAGCTTACACCTGTTCAAAAATATAGTATTCCAATTATCCTGGCAGGGCGAGATCTGATGGCTTGTGCTCAGACAGGGTCGGGGAAAACTGTGAGTTACCTTCATGTATCTTGTACTATATTTGAATGTTGTAAATTTAAGAATTTTGTTTCTTACAGGTACTTTGATTTTATTTCGTTTGTAAGAGTGAATATTGGCTTATTGTAGAATATCTTAAAGGCATGTTGTACATAATTTTGTTTTTTAATTTGTAATTTTGTTGGTTTCTGAGTACTTATGTTAAGCTATTGCTAAGATTATTTCAGTCTGCTGAGATTATTTTTATTTAAGTAATGTTCAGTCTGCAGAAGATGGCAATATCTAAAACATAGTATTGTAGTTTAAACCCAAGAGTTTGAAAGATAGAAGCTATTATCTATTATAGAATGGCAAACAAAAAGTTTGGAAGTTGGGAGCATCTGTTTTGAATTGTTCGCATTTGTTTAGGTTCAGGTGCAGCTGGTTAACCTTAGTTTAAAGGGGCTTAAAAATGCCAGGTTAGTTCTGAAAACACTTGAAACTAAGTAGAAAGGTGGGGTGCCTAGGAAGTTCAGATCTGCTCCTTTGAGTCCTGGAGAAATTATTTGGATTATAGAGTTCATTCTTTGTACTTCCATTAGATTTATAGGGTAGAACTGGGAGAAAAGAGATGACGTGAGGAAGGGGACTCACTAAAAATAATCTGGGTATGGATTCTTCCTCCTGTGCTCTTTGTTTAGAATATTTGTCTTTCAGTTAATCAGTCTCTCTCTCTCTCTCTCTCTCTCTCTCTCTCTCTCTCTCTCTCTCTCTCTCTCTCTCTCTCTCAAATACTAACAGTTGAGGGGTGGGGGGGATCAGGAAAATTTTATTTATTAGATGTCACTTTGATTAGACATTTGAAGATAAAGAAGGATTCTAAGGGATGGAAGTAAGTAGAGAATATATTCCAGGAATGAAAAATGATCAGTGTAAAGGTGTCAGGACAAACAATGGAAAGTCATGTTTGAGACATAACAAGAATACCAGTTGACTGTACAATAGAGTTTATAAATGGAGTCAGGAATAATATACGAAAGGTAGTATGTGGCTAGGCTATGAAAGATTTTTCGGCGCTAAACAGATGAGCTTATTGATCTTCAGAGGGTATAGGATGCCAATTGAAGGGAGACAGAAGGGAATAAGCATTTTTAGAGCTCCTATATGTCAGATACTATGCTAAATGATTTTTATAAATACCTTATCTGCTTTAAGACCAACCCTGTCTGAAAGGTGCTATTATTATCCCCACTTTTATAGTTGAAGAAAGTTAGCAAATAGGTTGTGACTGAACATGATTGGATTTGTCAGATTTTCCTGACTCTAGATCAAGTCAGGCAGTACAATAATTAGATTTTTGATTAAGAAATATCATTTTGGCATTTGTGTAGAGGATGTATTGGAGGAGGGAGGAAGAGACTTGAGATATGGAGACCAGTTAGATCATTACAATAGTTTTTTTATTTTTATTTTTTAAGTTTTTGCAAGGCAAATGGGGTTAAGTGGCTTGCCCAAGGCCTCACAGCTAGGTAATTATTAAGTGTCTGAGACCGGATTTGAACCCAGGTACTCCTGACTCCAGGGTGGTGCTTTATCCACTGTGCCGCCTAGCCGCCCCCATTACAATAGTTTTGATGGATGATAATGAGACATCAGGTTATATTTGTGGGTGTGTGGGTAGGGAGAAATCTTGTCATTTGATGATATCTGTGGGGACAGTAAGAAGGCAAAGACAAATATACAAGGTTGTGCATTTAAGTGTCTAAAAGAATGATGATATTTTTGACAGAAATAGGGATTTTAAAAACTGATGTTTGAGCAAAAATGAGTTCTGCTTTGGATGTGTTGGAGTTTTAGATGCCTGTTGGAACATCCAATTTGAGTTAACTAGTGAACAATTGAGGATGTGTGACTAGAACTCAGGTTGAGAGATTGAAGGTGGAATATAATTCTTGGAATCATTTGCATAGAGTTGATAATTAATCTATGGAAATTGATATCCCCAAATGAGAGAAAAATAGAATAAGACCTAAAATATACCTTTAAGGTACAACCAGAGTTAGGTAGTGTGATATGTAAGAGGAGCCCACAAAGGAATTGGAGAAGTGGTTGGTGTGTAAGAAGAAAAGAGAAATCATTATCACAGAAACCCAGAGACATTATTCAGGAGGATACTGAGTGATAGTTCTATAATTACCTTAGGAGATATATTTTAGGGGCGGCTAGGCGGCACAGTGGATAAAGCCACCACCCTTGGAGTCAGGAGTACCTGGGTTCAAATCCGGTCTCAGACACTTAATAATTACCTCCTGTGGCCTTGGGCAAGCCACTTAACCCCATCTGCCTTGCAAAAACCTAATGCATATATATATATTATATATATATATATATATACATACATACACACACACATATATAATTTTAGAAGAATGTGCTGAAGGCATCCTATGGTGATGATTAACCTCAGATTATATTTGTATCTTTCTGAAGAATAAAGCTGTCTTTTAACTTTTCTTCCTGACTGAGTAGCTAATATATAATCAACAAATATTTATTAGGTATCTATTATATATTTAACAGGTACAATGTTGTCCTTAGGAATAAAATTTTTAAAGGAAAGAAAAATCCCCATTCTCAAGATGTTAATTTTCTATTGGGGTTCAATATGCACATGTATAAATATGTGCAGGTTAAATATGAAGAGAAAATAGATGATGCTTGAATTGAGTCCTTTTCAATGTTTGCAAAGTTTTTTAATTTATACTTCATTTTCAGATCTACATTTTCCCCCTTCCTGTTGCTGCTGCTTCTGCTCTCCCTCCCTCACCAAATGAGAAAGCAAGAAATACAAAAACCCTGTACAGATGTGCATATTTGAGCAAAACAAATGTGCATATTGGTCATGTCCAAAAATAATAATATGTCTCAAACTGGGTAATATATTTCGTCTTGAATCCTCTGAAATTATGCACTGGGCTAATCATAATTCTAAATCTTTCAAAGTAGTTGTCTTTTGATATTGATGCTGATGGATAAATTGTTAGCCTTGTCCTGCTCACTTTACTCTGCATACAGAGCTTCCCAGTCTTCTCTGAAACCATCCCTTTTGTGATTTATTTAAAGCACAGTACTATTCTGTCCAGTTTTTATATATCATAATTTGTTCATTCTTTTCCCAAGTAATGGATATCCTTTCAATTTCTAATTCTTTGCCACTATAAAAGAATGGCTATAATTATTTCTGTACATATGGCTCTTTATTCTTTGATTTTTTTGGAGGGTATGGAGCTAGCAGTAATATTACTGGGTCCAAAAGATATTCAGATTAGTAGGTTTTTTCGTAATAGTTCCAAATTGCATTTCAAAATGGTTGGATATAGCTCAATAGCAGTGCATTAATGTACTTAATTTTTCATAACCTTTCAGCATTTTTAAATTTTTCTTTTTTATCAACTTCACCAATATAATTGGTGTAAGGTGGAACCTCAGAATAGTTTTTATTTGTTTTTTTAGAATATTTTTATATTGATTGCTTGCTTTTTTTTCCCCACTGAAACCTGCCTATTCATAACCTTAATTGGGAAGCGATTCCTATTCTTATAAATTTGAATCCATTCCTTAAATAGTTTAGAGATTAGACCTTTACCAGAAAATATTTTCCACACCTGTGATTTACTTGTTTCTTTCCCAACTTCAGCTTCATTGTTTTAATTTGTGCAAGATTTTTTTACATTTTATGTAATTAATATTGTGTTTTTTGTTTTCTGTGATCCTTTAAATTTTATGGTCATGAACTCTACTGCATATAGTTCTGACATGTAATTTCTTCTTTGCTCCTTTGTTTTTATGATGTTTCCTTTTATGTCTTAAGACATGTACTCATTTGGAGATTAACTTGGTATAAATGTCAAAGGATGATGTATAACTAATTTATATTAGGCTGCTTTCCAGTTTTCCCTAATAATTTCTTTGAATAATTAGTTCTTGCCCCAAAGTTTGGGAGGAATTTTAGACTATTTGGTGAAGTGGGGAGAGTAAGGGTGAAATCCAGGTTGTGACCATCTTTGTGTGTAGAGGAATAGATCATAGGATAAGAATTGAAGATACTGAGTTTATTAATGACTGAAGTAAATTTTCGGTTGAGATTAAAAAGGCTTACAGTTCATGTCTCCTATATAAGATACTTGTTTACAAATTTGAGGGGATTTTCTGTTTCCTGTTTGAAAATACTTTTAAGTTTTTTTTTTTCCATAGAGAAATCTCTTAGAAAATATTGCAAATTTTACAATTTAACCTCCAGGCAGCTTTTCTTTTGCCAATTTTGGCTCATATGATGCGGGATGGAGTAACTGCCAGTCGTTTTAAAGATCAACAGGAACCAGAGTGTATTATTGTTGCTCCAACTAGAGAGTTGATCAACCAGATCTTCTTGGAAGCAAGGAAATTTTCTTTTGGGTAGGTGTGTCCAATGTAATATTTTTTCTTTCATAGTTCATGAAAAAGAAAAATTTCCTCATCATGGGATGGCTGGATCTAAGAATAGATATTGTGTTGTCTTACGTTATATTAGCATAGTATGATATATTACAGGACTATCGGACCTTAGGTTATCTTTAGTGCTGCATTAAAATAAAATACTTAATTCAAGGGCCACACCAAGAATAAGAAATACAACCCATGTTTAGACATAGTGCTACGTGAGGGCTCTGGGACCAAGGTTCTTAGAAATAAAAAGTTGCCTCATAACTTCTTAGAAAGTGGGAGAATGCTCTTCATTAGTAGGAGAGGTGAAGGCACAAAAGTTTGAAAGTAAACAAAACAACAAAGTGAATGCACAACAGTATAAAGGTAGGTACATACTGACTTGTCTGCATCATACAGATGGAATGCATCTCACAGGCCAATTGAAAATTACATATCAATGTATTCCATCCATGATGGTCCTTAAAAACACCAAAGGAAATTAACATCAATGAGATTATTAGTTATGGAATTAAAAAATCTAATATGCATTCCATGCAAATTATCATTTTGGTTTTTTTGCTCATGGAAATTCAAACCCACAGGCAGGCTGCCTAAAATTGCACCGCGGGCTGAATTTTGGACTGCCCTGATATAATATACACAATCCACTAAAGTGTTCCAAGACTAATTAGTTTTCAAGAACTTTATTGTTTTGTGTAACTATCACATCTCTTTGGTAATTTGTTATTTCTCAATTGGTTTTAAATTAGAAAAGAACAGAGGAAAAATAGTTTTAACCTTTTCAGTTCTAATTAAATTTGTCAAAAAGTGGGTGTGGTTGGTTATACCATCATTAATACCATATGCATATAACTATTACTTATCATTGTGACTCATATAATGAATAATTAATTTTAATTTTTTTAAGAAATAAAAACTGGAAGCATTTTTTTTTTTGTTAAAAGGACGTGTATAAGACCTGTTGTAATCTATGGGGGAACACAGTTGGGACATTCAATTCGCCAAATAATGCAAGGCTGTAACATTTTATGTGCTACACCAGGAAGGCTAATGGACATCATAGGTAAAGAAAAGGTAGGATCTACAAGGTGATAATGAGAATGTGAAAATAATCAAAAAATTCTTTTACTAGAAAAATTTTGTTTCTAATTGTTCCATTAATGTTCTAATAATGTTCTAATATTGTTTTTGTTAATGTTCTAATATTGGTTTTATGCTGGAAGAATGTTTTCATAATGTATCTTAATTTCTTCTTACCTGCTTCCTTCTGAGTATGATTCTCAGTGATGTGGGCTTAGAAATTTATTCGGTCTTTATACGTTAGTTCTGGGGGTAGTGGTGGGGGGAGGGTTATACTAAAACCCCTAGTTAGGGACTACTTTGAATCTCTAAATCAAGTGTCATTGCATTTTTTGCCACACATGTAACTTACAAGTAATTCAGCACCTTTTTATCAACCATTTGAGAATCACCAAATCAAAAAAATATCTTACTTGAAACATGAATGTGTCATGCATCTCTTAACTTTAATTTTCTCTTTGCATGTTACTTCTTGAGTATTCAGTTTAGTGAAGAAAACTCATCAAATTAAACCTGAAAGAAATGAAAACTCTTAATTTTTTATTTTCCTTTCCCTGTTATTATAATATATGCTTTTTTATTTTTAACATTTTGCCCTGACTTCTGTGAGAGAGGTTCCTGGTATTTATTAGTTATTTTAAGATATGGAAAATGTTTATTCAGAAATCAAGTTTTAATATATAACCTAATTTTAACATATAACAGAAATAGACTAATATTTTTGGGTTAAGTTTTAGTTTTAATCTTTCTTAAACATTTTTCTTTCTGTCTTTTGGAAAAGATTGGCCTCAGGCAGATCAGATATTTGGTTTTGGATGAAGCTGACCGAATGCTGGATATGGGTTTTGGTCCTGAAATGAAGAAGCTAATTTCCTTTCCAGGAATGCCATCAAAAGACCAGCGCCAAACCCTGATGTTTAGTGCCACTTTTCCAGAGGAAATTCAAAGGTAAATTTTTTTTTGTTTTAAAAATAGCTTTGATGTATGTATCAACATTTTTATGGGCAGTCTTAATTAATTGGAAAAATTAAATTTTTTGAATTTTGATTTTAATGCATCTTTAGTTTTAGTTTTAATTTATAGTACATTTCTGAAAAGGTGATACCTAAGTGGATCTTCTTATAGTTAACATCTTTTATAATTTGGGAGGGCTAATCTTTATCTCCTAAATTTGTGTGTGTGTGTGTGTTTGTGTGTGTGTAGTATTTTATAAGATGCAGAATGCTTTAGACCTATGATTTCATACCTCAGGATAGTCTGTGAATTATAAATAGTGTGCATAATTTCCTCCATTTTAGAGATGAGGAAATAGATAACCAGTGATCTAAGTATTAGATCTATGGTTGTAAGTGTTAGACCTTTGGATTTCAGATCCTTGGCTCTTTCTCCTTTTATCACAACTGCATCGGTTCTAAACCTCTTTTCTGTGCAGATACTGAATCTATTTGAGACTTTCTGGTGTATAATCATCTCTTTATGCTTGCATTAAATGTAATATATGGAGAACTAATTATAAATATTTTAAAAATAAGTGTTTAAAAGCATATGTGAAATGAATGGCCTGGTTCTGCATTTTCTTATTCTGCATTTTTATAAATTAGGTTAATACTTTTAGTTCATTTCTTCTCTCTGTCTCTCCATCAGACTTTTTTGATTTCTGATTTCACAATTATGGGATCAGAATGATCACAGATGAAATCAGATACTCACAGTTTATAGATAGTTTGTACATACTGATTAACATTTGGCAAGCCACTTAACCCCATTGCCTTGCAAAAAAACGTAAAAAAAAAATTTGACAAAATGAAAATAAAACTTTCATCCAGTGACTGATTTGATATACTATTAAAAAAAATCATGTTAATATTGAAAGAGAAAAGGAAGTTTTGTTGAAATGGAAGGAGGCCATTTGCAGATTTTTTTTTGGAGAAGTCAATAAAGAAATTGTAAATTTCATATTGTGCTTGGAGGCAACAAGAAATGTTTCTCTTTATAATTTCACTTGGCAGAGGATGATGAATTTGACAAGAATCTTCCCAAATGAGTTATTATATATATTTATAGCTTTTGTGGTTTCATCATGAAGGTGGGACCAGGAAACCTGACAATAAAAAAGTATTGGAAAATGATTCAGAAAAAGAAAGGAAGGAAATCTATCTGTGATCTATATATCACAAATACTTTTAGTTTTTTTTTTTTTGCAAGGCAAATGGGGTTAGGTGGCTTGCCCAAGGCCACACAGCTAGGCAATTATTAAGTGTCTGAGACCGGATTTGAACCCAGGTACTCCTGACTGCAGGGCCGGTGCTTTATCCGCTACACTACCCAGTTGTCCCTACAATTTTTTTCAAAAGTATTTGTGATAAGGGGAGGCTAGGTGGTGTAGTGGATAAAGCACCGGCCTTGGAGTCAGGAGTACCTGGGTTCAAATCCGGTGTCAGACACTTAATAATTGCCTAGCTGTGTGGCCTTGGGCAAGCCACCTAACCCCATTTGCCTTGCAAAAACCTTTAAAAAAATTGTATTTTTTTTATTCTGAACTTGAATGTAAAATGAGGATTTTATATGAAACTGTAAATATTGATCACTTCTCTTGTTTTTATTTTTTTCTAAAGTTATAATAAATTCTATATGTTACTTTAAAAACTGTCTTGATGGTGATTCCTTATAAACTGTCTTGATGGTGATTCCTTATAAACTTCTTCCTGGGCATTTAAAAAAAATTTCAATACCCCCTTCCCCCTTTTTAGATTCTTTATACATCCTTTGGATGTACTTTATACATCTATTGCTTTTCCCTGAGGAGGTGGGGACCAGGCCTCATCATATGTTCTCCAAATAAATATATGGTTGATTTTTGCTTCTTTGAAGAGTTTTTTTTATAAACAGATTTTTAATGATTTTGGTTTTACATCATGAAAATTTTTCTCAGTATCCATCCTTCTCTTGCAGATAGTCATCTTAATAATTTTGAAGACAAAAAATATTGAAAATTATCACCAAAACTTTGGTCAGTTAAGCCTTTCACAGTTTTTGTTTACACTGTTGTTGTCCTTGTGTAAATTTTTCTGCTTCTGCTTACTTTTACTCTTTATCAGTTGATTCTACCAATATTCTCTGAAATCATCTTTATAATTATATTTAGTAAAATAATATTCCCAATGTATATAAATTACAGTTAGCTGAGTGATTCTTCAATTGTCTGAGTAGCTTTCTAAGGTCCTTCTTAAGATTCTTAAGATTCTTAAGATTCTAGTTCTCTTCCATCTCTATTTTAGTTTTCCATCTCTAGGAAGAATGTTTTGTTTTTCACTGTTCTCTTCCTAGTATCATCCTTTTTCTTTCCCACCCCTTTCCTATCTCTACCTATTTATCTTTTGATTTTTATCTAGTTCTATACCAAACTCCTTTTTCATCTGAGTGAGTGAGATTCCTTTGATGCCCAGTCTACCCACCCCTTCCTCTATGTGTGTATATTTTCACCCACCCCAATTATGAGAAATAACAAATTATACCCCCTTCTTTTTCTCACATTAGATTTTTCAGAACAAAACCAATTTATTCCCAAACTCTTTATCTTTTTTATTTAATTCACTAAATGTACTTTGAAGACATTAAGGTTCTGAAGAAATATTTTTTCTTTTCCTTTTAGCAGGTTAGTATGACATTATTTGATATTATCCAATTTTAATTGTTATATAACTTTACCTTTCTTGGTTTCTCTGAGTTCTTGTGTTTGTATTTCAAAGTTCTGACCCAGCTCTGATCTTTTAATCAGAAATGCTTTGAATAGTTTTCTATTCATTAAAGATCAACTTTTTTCCCTGTAGGATTGCACTCAAGTTTGCAGGGTATGTTAGTATTGGTTGTAAACATCTGTCTATTGCCTTTTAGAATATTATATTTTAATATCTCTTATATTCAATGGAAGTTACCAGGTCTTACATGGTTCTCATTCTTGTTCCTGGGCACATCAGTATTTTTTCTTATACTTGGGAGCTCTGGATTTTGGCTTGGACCTTCCTGGGACTTTTCCTTTTGGAGTTGCTCTCAAGAGGTGATTGATAACTTTTCTTCTTACTTTGCTTTCTGACTACTTGATCTTGACAATTTTCTCTTATAATTTTTTGAAGTGCCATAGTGTATAATTCTTTTTTTATCTAAGGAATCTATTGCTTCTTTAATTGACTCTTTTTTTTTTACTAGTTTTCCAGATCAGTTCTTTTTGCTGCCAGACAACTTACATTTTCCTTTTAAAAAATTTTTCAATCTCTAATAGTTCTTGCTCTCTCATGGAGTTATTAATTTCTGCTTTCCCTTTTAAATGCTTGCATTTCTTGGATTAAGTTCTAAGCTACTTAACTATTTTTTTTCTCTAGACCATTTATTAAAGTTTAAGATTTTTTTTTTTAGTGATTTATGGCAATGTTGTAGAAAATGCATTTTTTCTTTTGAGTCTCTGCTTGCAATTATTATAGTAATAGATTTGCAATAATTTGTGATAACTGGATGTTTTTTCTTTGATTTAGTCATCTCTTCAGCTTTAGTTACAGAACTGGGTCTTTGTGCCAATACCAGGCTCTTCTACCTGCTTTGCTTTTGGGTGAGAGGAGAAGATTGTGCTTGTGTGAAGTCTTCTTGACTTGCTATACTTACTGAGGTTAGAAATTAGCTGAATCTTTGAAGATAAGAGTGCTGGTTTATAGAGCCTTCTCTGGTATCTTATGACAAGAGTTATAGGGGATATCAGAGTCCTTAGCTTTGAGCTACTCAAATTTGAATGCTTGGGTGTTGGCCTGAGTGCTGCTCATTGTTTCTCTAAGCCTTTCAAAGTCCTTAGACTTGGACTTTTGCTCTTGTTACCTGTAGATACTGTCTAGGAAACTGTCATTTCCTTGGCCATTTCAGGTAGCTCTGGAAGTAGCTGAAGTGGGGGCAGTTTTGTTGGCTAGTTTGACAGTCTTTGTGTGTATTTTGGGGGAGAAAGAGTCCTTATAGCAGTTTCTTCTTAGTAGATTGCTTGATCATTACTCCATATGATTTGGATTTTAGAATTTTGTTGGAGTAGGTATATGAGAGCTAGTTTGTCTGCTCTTTGGAGAACCCTCTTAACAGTAAAACTCTTATGAATATTTTCTTTAAGATGACCTTTGAAAGACAATAGCCAGTTTTTATGTAGTGCTACTACATTCCAGTAACTATACTAATAAGCTTTTTATTCTCACAGCAGCCCTGGGAGATCTCCATTTTGCAGTTGAGGAAGAAAAGTTGAAAGATGTTCCAGTTCATATAGCTAGTGAGTTTGAAGCCACAGATTTGAGCTCAGGACTCACTGATTCTAGGTCCTGTGCTCTTTCTGTTGCCCAACCTAGCTGACCATTAGATGAGAACTAAGCATCACTGAAAATGAAATTGACTGTCTTAAGAAAGTAAATATCTATATGCTGATGACAGGAACAACTTTTAAGTAAGTTGTATGTAGCCAAATTTTATCTTTAAGAGTTAAAGGTATTTTCACCACTTTAGACAAAAGTTTGATGTGAATCATCTGTTTCAGTGACAACTCCAGAAAATACTTCAACTACAAATATTAAATCTCCTTTCCAAGCAGAGAAACATAGAAAGTAAGGGCAATGGGCAGCTAGGTGGTACAATGGATAGAGCACTGGCTCTGGAGTGAGGAGGACCTGAGTTCAAATTTGGCCTCAGACACGGAATAATTAATTACCTAACTGTGTGACCTTGGGCAAGTCACTTAACCCCATTGATTGGCAAAAAAAGAAAAAGGACAAGCTCTACTGTAAACATAAATTTCCAAATAGAGGAGAAAATGGCAGAATATTACAAACTTTCAGGAAGTTTCAAGTTCCAGAGTGATACAGTGCTTTATTAACTATGATCTATGACCAACAAAAGCAATCAGCCTGACTATAATATAAAATGACCTGCCAAGATTATGAACATGCAATTGAATGACTTCATTGGTACTTACATGTTAGGCAGTTGCTATAAAAAAAAATTGGGTTTTAACTGATTAGAAAGAGAAAAGATTAGATTTCATTTTGGGAGTTATGCAGTTCTTTCAGTGATACAAAATTATTAATACCAGAATTATTCTGGGGATCTTAATAAGATTGTAAATCATAGAATACAATAATTTATGAAAATCATAATTTTAGTTGATATAAATGGAGAATTTTGAAATTATTTAAAGGACATTGATAATGCCCAGAGGAAGGTGAGCAGAGTAATAACAGCCCCCAGATCATGCCATAAGAGTATGAGTTTAGATAACTGGAAAATATTTAGCCTGAAAAAAAGAAGAGAATGGAGGTGGGGAAACCTGCTGTCTCCAAGTGTTGAAGAGTTATGTGGAGAGAGGAACTAGATTGTTTGCTTGTTTCCTAGTGCAAAACTAGGAGTAGTAGATGGAAGTTGCAAAGTGATGTATTTTAACTTTGACAAAACTATTCCAAAATGGAACAGACCACTTCTGGAGATAGTGTTAAGAATTATTTTTCTAATATATATGCGGGATTAAAAAAGTCTTCTGAGTTTTATGATTGTAGAAAAGGAAGTGGAGCTGTATTGTGTAATAATGAATATGAAAGATGATAAACCTGTAGTATTGCATTGGTAGTAGCCAACTTGTTAATGGCACTTTGACTGGATTGTCTAGGGAATATTTATTGAGAATGTATGTATAAGAGTCACTGCTTTTTGCATTGTTGGAAGGAGTTGCTTGCATTGATAAAAAGATGACAAAATTGTTGATATATCAGTATACAGAGTGCTCCTCAACATATGAGAAAAGTTGATACTTGAAAAAAGCCACTTAAAATGAATCCATCTAAAAAGGGGAACAGTAAATAAATTAAAAAATTTGTTTGGACTTTATCTTCTTCATAAATGAAATGGAAAATATTGAAGATTATTTTATTTTTAAGTTTGGTTTTTATTACCTGGATTATCATAGTAAAGTGATTTCTCAGTTTTCCAAAGGATATGTCTTCATCTTTTGATAATTAGACTGTTGTCTTTTTTTTTTTAGGTTTTTTTGCAAGGCAAACTGGGTTAAGTGGCTTGCCCAAGGCCACACAGCTAGGTAATTATTAAGTACCTGAGACAGGTACTCCTGACTCCAGGGCCAGTGCTTTATCCACTGTGCCACCTAGCCACCTCAGACTGTTGTCTTTTGAAGGGAGTAACTTAAAAGAACCAGTTAACAGAGACTGGTGTTAATTAGTTCACTAGCAAATGTTTTGATAGTCTTAAAATTTTTGATTTCCTAGTCCATGGTATAGTCTTGGATAGAGAGCTATCCTAGGTATCAGGAAGGTTTGAATTTCAGAGTTACCTTTGACATATACTGTGTGTTATGATCCTGGAGAAATTAATCAGTGGCAGGGCAATAATATTATCCTATAATAAAGATGTTGTGTCCTTGGTTGTTTACCCTCATTGTTATTTAGTCTTTTTTCAGTCTTATCTGACTCTTTAGTACCCTAAATCATTAATTCCTTAGTCTGCTTCTCTACTTTCAGGATCAAAAACTCTGAAATTTCTTTACTTATTTAAAATCTCCTCTCATTTTATCTCTCTCTGTTCCTTAGAGTGCCTGGCCTGGAGTCTGTAAAACTATCTGCTATGCTATTTAGCGCCCATCTTAATAGTTAGCGGGGGGTGGGGGGGGGTGTTAAATTGCCAAATTTAAGGACCTTTTTCTTTCTGTACCATTTGATACTGTTGACTGATCCACCCTTACTTCTTGGATAGTTTCTCCTTTCTGAGTTTGATTTTTTTGGTCATTTTTGGGTGTGCTTTGCTAGATCATCATCTTTTTCATATGTCCTAATTGTAGATGGAACCCAACTCTCTATCCTGGGTCCTGTTTTCTTTCTTTCTATACTCTTAATTAATCTCATCATTTCTTATGGGTTCAAGTATCCTCTCTTTGTTGATGACTCCTAGATTTGTATATCCAGCCCTTCTATTACAAATTGCTTATAAGACATTTCTAACCCAATATTCCATAATGATTCAAAATCATTATATCTAAAACTAAAATACAAAACAAAACAACCAACCTTTTAAATTTCCCTTTTTTTCTGTCAAGAGCACACCCAGGCACACCATCCTTTTAGTACTTAGCTTCACAGCTTGTTGCTATCCTCAGTTCCATATTTTTCATGCCATGTACTCAATCAGTGGTGAGATTTTGTTCCTACCATCGTATCAGGTCTCTGTCCCTCTTTCTTTCTTCATTCACACTATCAATTTAGTTATAACCCTTATCACCACCTCTGGTCTGGAGGGCTATAGTTGTCTCTAATTTGGCAGTCTGCATTAGTTGCCTCCCTCTGTACTTTACACAGGGACAGGTAGTCCTTTACAGTTTTTAAAGTGATTTTCTTAAAGTGCACTTGATAAAAACCTATTCTTTGTGGGGGTTGAACAAGACCCCCTCAGTTAAGTGTCAACTCTCTTGACATTTAAAGCTCATCATAACCTATACGCATCTTGCTCATCTGGTAGTTTAGCCAAATAGCTTGTTATTCCTCACATCTCCTGTCTCTGGGACTTTGCCTTTGTCTCTGATAATGTTTTTTTCTTCTTATCATAGATACTCTTTTCCTTCAAATTTCAGTTCATGTACTTTCTCCTATAGGAGGACTTTCCTGGACCCTCTCACAAAGGGTACTTGTATACATGTATAAATGATTGTCATTTTTGTTAGAATCTAAGCCTTTGAGATTTGGGGTCATCTGACTTTTTTGTTTTCATCCCTAGTATCTAAATGCAATGCATGCTTCATAGCATACCCTTTATTATCATCTTCATGGGTACATTTACCTCTGTACAGGTAGCACCTAGATTGATGTAACTCCAACTTTAATGTCTACTGATGTACAGGCAGATCAAGGGATCTACCATTTAGGCTACTCTGCCAGATGTTTGACTGCATACTTAGTGTCCATCTCTCCTTCACATGGAAAGTCTGTTCATGTTCATACAGAGTCCAAACCATATTTTTTATAGTTTTTTGCTATTAGTGTTGAGGGTACACTGACAATTTCAGTGTCATCTTGTTTTCATTCTTCTCATCTATCCAATTTGTGGCTACATTTTGTTTCTGCCTTCATAGCTCTCATTTATTGCCCCCCCCACCCTGTTTTTTTAGGTAATGTGTGGCCTGGAAATGTTAGAAAACCTGGATTGTGTATCACTTTTTAGGATTGATTGTTGCTTTTTTTTTAATCAGACATGATTTCATCACCATGTATATGATAAAACCTAGATTTTTTTTTCTACTAGATGGCAGAAAACCATATTCATCTATAAAGCTTTTAGTGACTCTTTTCACAATAGGTCTGACACCAAGGAACTAAACAGAATAAGAGCTAGCTTCAAAGACTGTAGTTTCAATTTAATAGTTTCTTTTTTTTGTAACTTGATTTAGGTTCATCTTAATTTTTATGATGTCTGTAAACTAATTTTAGGTGACTGTAAGTGACATCTTATTGAGCTAGTAAATGTTTATTATTAATTATTATTACCATTATTTGATAACTTTTTCATTGCTAATTTTGTTTTTACAAAATTTTACTCATTTGCTACTTAATTTTCAAATAGTATTTGGTAGATATTGTTAATCACCATATTTATCTGGGATTGAAATAATTAGGAACATCTATCTAGTATATTTTTAACTAATTCATTTTTTGTTTTTTTGTTTTTAATTTTTTTCAAGGCAGTGGGGTTAAGTGGTTTGCTCAAGGCCACACAGCTAGGTAATTATTAAGTGTCTGAAGCCAGATTTGAACTCAGGTACTTTTGACTCCAGGGCCGGTGCTCTATTCACTGTGCCACCTAGCCACCCCCTATTTTTAACTAATTCTAAAAGAATATCAGAGTAACAATGATTATGGGATGAGGAGGAAACATTAAATAATTACTGTTTTCCTTTCTAGATTGGCTGGAGAATTTTTAAAAACTGATTATTTGTTTGTTGCTGTTGGACAAGTGGGCGGAGCTTGTAGTGATGTTCAACAGTCTGTTCTGCAAGTTGGCCAGTACTCAAAAAGAGAAAAGCTTGTTGAAATTCTACGAAACATAGGTAACATTGATATGCTTACTTTTTGTATTGAATATAGTTTTTAAAAATTTACTGTCTTTAAGAAATGTTTACAGAACATGTATAATTTTAAGAATAATATGTTTGGGTTTTGATTCTCAAATTATCAGTGTTTCTCTAAGGATTTTTTAAAGATAAATGCAAGTAGTTTCTACCTTTAGAATTAAATATGATAACTCAGACTTAGGATATAGAATATGTTTATGCCATTATGACCAGTTGTATATTCCTTTAATACCATTTCTTCCAGTTGGACTTTTGACCTGTGAACCATTCTCCCCTGAAAAATAATTATTCCTGAAAATAGAAATTCTATGCATTGTCTTGATATTGAACTATATTCCACAAAAGCTACTATCTTGTTTATGCTTTTGAACCTAATCCCTTTTTTTCCAGATGGGAATCCTTGCTGTTTATCTTTTTTCTAGTCTTTTTATTTTCTCTCTCTCACATGCCTTTTTTCTCTTTAAAATATATATAGTTTTTCTTTGTGTTTGCTGTATGGTTATTCACCTCTGTCACTCAGGTTACTCTGTCTGATGGTTTACTGCATTCTTGGTGTTCTTCCCACCTTGTACCATTAGTATCTGTGAGTTCTGTGACAGATTTTCTGATACATTGTCTTTATATATTACACAAATCTAAAATTGGAAGAGACCTTCGAGGTTATATATATTCCAAGACTCATAAGGTTACTAATCTGTCAGAAAGCATTTATTAAGTATCCACTGTTTGCAAGGTACTGGTGAGGAATCTGAGGTTCAGAGAGGTCAAGTGACTTGCTCTGGCTGCCTCTTATTCTGAGGTGCATGCCTTTCTCATTTCTTCTACTTAAAATCTCCAGTTCTCTTCAAAACTCAAATGAAGTAAAATATTCTATAAATCTATTCCTGATCTTCTCTTCTCCCATCCCCCAGACTATGTATTTTGAATCTGTTTTACATGTATATTACATACATATATACATGTATATATGTATTTATTTTGTGCCTGCTGTATTTCAGGTACTGTGCTAGATACTTGATTAAAGGTATAAAGCAAAAGAGCCCCTTTCTTCAAGGGCTTACATTATTTTTTTTTGGTGGGGGGGATAATATGTACATGTATAGATGTTTTTGAAATACAAGAATTATGAGAAATGAAGGTGAAGGTGGCAACTTTTACAGATGTAGGCTGTACACCTTTTAGTGTAAAGGTGGGAGATATAGGAGTAAAGAATAAATAGTCTAGATAATATGAATGTGCAGATCTGGAAGAATAGATATGGGATAGTATGGAGAGAAAAACAAAGAGGACCTTTTACAGAACTTTAGAATACATCTATATTTAGGAGTTGATGATCTGGTAAAGGAGAATGAGAAGACATGGTCATCCAACCAGCAGCCACAAGAGAGTACT
Source organism: Macrotis lagotis (assembly GCF_037893015.1). Classification (NCBI taxonomy): domain Eukaryota; kingdom Metazoa; phylum Chordata; class Mammalia; order Peramelemorphia; family Peramelidae; genus Macrotis; species Macrotis lagotis. Next base: position 268,262,130 of record NC_133666.1, on the reverse strand, counting down.
CTGATGAAAACTCCTAGAGAAGAAGTAATCCAGGAGGAGAGGGTGGCCAACAGCATAAAATGTTACAGAAAGGTCAAGAAAGATAAGATCAGGTCATGTAGGTGGTACAGTGCATGTGCCTATGAAGATCATAGGCTTTGGGGTCAGGAGAACCTGAGTCCAAACCAGACCTCAGACACTTAAATAATTACCTAGCTGTGTGATCTTGGGCAAGTCACTTAATCCATTGCCTTAAAAAAACAAAACAAAAAAAAGGAAAGATAAGTATTGAGAAAGGGCCATTAGATCTTATCATTTAAGGAATCTTCCCTCTCTTCTATCACCTATACCCTTTTCCCCTCCCTGTAGACTTTCTCCCATCCATTTCCTCTCCTGTTATCCTCTAGGGTAAGTATTAAGTGTGCCTCAATTGAGTGTATATGTTATTTCATTGCTGAACCATTTTTGATGAGAGTGAAGGCTTACTCACCCCCCCCACCTTCCCCCTCTTTGATGCCATTGCAAAAACTTTTCCCCTTTAAGTGAAATAACTTACCCCTTTCTACCTCGTCTTTTCCTTTTTCCCAGTACATTCCTTTCTTGCCCATTAACTCCATCTTTGTAATATATTTTACCAGGGCTGCCTGTGGGCCGATTTTATGTGGTTGCCTTTGGGTTTACTAGATGTTTTAGTAAATGAAGCCAAGCTACCACAGAGCTCTAGCCAAAATGTCATATCAAAATATATTGTCTTTTTTTAAATAAAAACTTTTAAAAGTAAGGTCAGACAGCCCTCTGCTGTGTCTTGTCTATATATATATATTCTAACTTCCCTAATAAATAAGAAGGTTCAGTGTCTTCTTCCCATGTAGGAATACAAGCAGTTCAACATCATGAAGTCCCTCATGATTTACTCTTCCCATCCACCCTGAATATCAAACTTTTCTGTTCAGCTTTGATCACTTCTTAGGAAAGTTTGAAAGTTCCATATTTCATTGAATGTTTATGTTTCCCCTAAAAGAGGATGTTCACTTTTGCTCAGTAGTTGATTCTTGGTTGTGTAATTCAAGCTCTTTTGTGTTCTGGAATATCATATTATTAGCCCTAAGAACCCTTAAGATAGAAGCTGCTAAATCTTGTATTATCCTAACTATAGCTCCACAGTATTTGAATTGTTTCTTTCTAGCCACTCTTAATATTTTCTCCTTGACTTCGAAGTTTTGAAATTTGGTTATAATATTCCTGGCCATTTTCATTTTAGGATCTCTGAGGAGGTGAACTATGGGGTTCTTTTTATTTTACCCTCTGCCTCTAAGATATCAGGGCAATTTTCCTGGAGAATTTCTTGAAAAATGAAGTTTAGGTTATTTTTTTGATCATGACGTTTAAGGTAGTTCAATAATTTTAAAATTCTCACTCCTGTATCTGTTTTCCAGGTCAGTTGTTTTTCCAATGAGGTATTTCACATTTTCTTCTAGTTTTTCATTCTTTTGGTTTTGTTTTATTTTCCCGATTTCTCACAAAGTCATCTGCTTCCCCTAACTACAGAAGGAATTATTTTCTTCAAACAGCTTTTGTATCTCCTTTTCCATATGACCAATTTTGCTTTTTAGGCATTCTTCTCCTCATTGGTCTTTTTGGACTGCTTTTTTTCCATTTGACCCAAACTAGTTTTTAGGATATTATTTTCTTCATTTTTTTTTGGAATCCCTTCACCAAGCTGCTGACTTGGATTTTATGATTTTTCCTGTATTACTCTCATTTCTCTTCTCAAATTTGGAACCCAAAGTTTTATAAAAAAGAAATATTAAAAAATTCCTTTATATGTAATTAGAAAAATAAAATACAACTAAAAAAGGAAATATATATAAATATATAAATTATATAAGCATATATATAATATATAAATTATATAAAATATATATAATATAATATATAATATATATAATATATATAATATATAATATATAATATAATTATATAAAATATATAAATTATATAAGCATATATATAATATGCTTATATAATATATATAAAATATATAAAAAAGGAAATATATACAGAAATATATGGTTTGGGGTAGAACAGAAGGAGAGGAGATATTCTGGTCAAATAATCAAGTAATACAAAAAGAGTTATCCAAATGAATGATCTAGGACTACATTGAAATTAGAAATGTAAAAATTTTAAAATCAGGACAATACAATTAACTTAATTTAGACATAGTTTAATTTTCATCTTATTTCTGTTTGTTCACGAAATAGAAAGTATTTTCCTAAATGATTTTTACATTTCTAGATTGACTCACAAGGTGAGTCAATCCATTAAAATCCATTAAAAGCTATTATTAATGCATGAAATAAAGTGATTTAAACATGTTCACCATCAAAATCTTCATCAATAAAACTTTCTTGAAAATTTATCCTTATCTTCTTTAGCTAATGACAGAATATATTTAGTCTACTTCCTTTCAAAAAAGTTGTATGAATATAATTTAAAATAGCATCTGCTATTGGAATATTGTGGCAATTAGATGGCACAGTAGTTAGAGTACGAGCTTTGGAGTCAGGAGAAGATGATCAGCCTCAGACATTTGGATACTTACTAGTAGAGTAACCTTAAACAAGTCACTGAACCCTGATTGACTTGTACCTAGGGATATGTCCAGTTGTCCTAATTGATTCATATTTGGCCACTTGAGCCAGATGACTCCCAGGGACAAAATGAGGCTAATGACTTAGCACAATATCCCCTCATTCAAATCCAACTCATGTGCATATCAATGCCTCACCTCCCGGATGTCATGGTCTTCTTGGAGAACAAAGGACAAACATCATCCAAGGACAAACTCATTCCATGATATCTTTGATATTTTGTACAGCTTAAAATAATTTAATGGTGTATATTTTAAAGTTTTAGGGCATTAAAACTTATTTTTGATATTATGGTATTTAATTGGATGGTATTTAAATTTATTAAAAGTCTTGAACTTTTTTTAGCTTAAAAAACAACTTGAAGCATTTTAGGGATCTTTTAAATTGTAGATTAGGAAAAACAAAAGAATGACTTTAGGCAAGTGTTCTGATGTAATTCTATATATTTTAAATATTTAAAAACATTCTGTGTCTGTAACATGGTAGGTAAAAATGCTTGTAAACATGAAAAAAAGAATCCATAGGTTTCGCAAGGGGGGGGAGTCTGATACACAAAAGGTTAAGAGCCTCTTCTTTAAGGACCACATATTAAACTTGTGCCTTTTACTAATTTTGTATTTGACTATTGATATGTTTTGGTGCTTTGTAGGTGAGGAAAGAACAATGGTGTTTGTTGAAACTAAGAAGAAAGCAGATTTTATTGCAACTTTCCTTTGTCAAGAAAAAATATCAACAACAAGTATTCATGGGTGAGTGAAGACATTAATTGTAATTGTAACATTAATTACAATAATTGTAATGGTAATCGTAAATGAACAGTGTGATGGCCTTTAATTATTATGAAATATGCCATTGTTTAGAACTTCTTTTTGAAAAAGCTGTCCTAATACAAGTTTTATCCTTTTCTTTTTTTCTTTTTTAAAGAGATCGGGAACAGAGGGAAAGAGAGCAAGCTCTTGGGGATTTTCGATGTGGAAAATGTCCAGTCCTTGTTGCTACTTCAGTAGCTGCCAGAGGGCTAGATATTGAAAATGTTCAACATGTTATTAATTTCGACCTACCTTCCACGATTGATGAATATGTTCACCGAATTGGACGTACTGGTCGCTGTGGCAACATTGGCAAAGCTATTTCTTTCTTTGATCCAGAACCAGATAGCCATTTAGCACAACCTTTAGTAAAAGTATTGTCAGATGTAAGTTTTGTTCTAAAAACTTAAGGAATTTTTCACATCTTATGATGTAAAATTTAAAAATTTTGAGTACATGTAAACCAAAACTCAGGAGATTTAATTTTTTTCTGATTTCTTCAGTTTTATAGTTTGGACATTAAGGGTTGTAATTTCTGGTTTTAAGTTGTATGTTTTTATTTAGGCTCAACAGGATGTTCCTTCATGGTTAGAAGAAATTGCCTTCAGTACATATGTTCCTGGTTTCAGTGGTGGTTCTTCAAGGGGAAATGTGTTTGCCTCAGTTGATACTCGAAAGGTTAGTTGGAGAAAAAAATTGTGTTTCAGAAATATTTTCAGTTAATTTAGTTAAAATTGTGAGTTTCAAGTGTTGATAAATTGTGGTTAAAATAAAGACATGAATGTTTTCTTATAAAACTTTTAATCAGTGATACATACATACATACATTAGACTTCCTATTTATGAAATCACAGGATTTGAATTTCAAAGAGATCTCTGAGTCCATTTGAGTCCATCTTGAAAAAATAATCCTCAATAAGTCACCTAACCACTCCTTCAAGACTTAACTAATAATTAGTAACCCACTGCATTCCAAGTTAGCCCATTTCATTTTTGGATAGATAGCATCATTAGGAAGTTTTTCCTCATGGCAAGCCAAAATTTGTCTCTCTAAATTTTACTCATTGTTCTTCAAATTTAATCTCTTTTCTAAATGATAGTTTTTCAGATACTTAAAGATAACTGTCTTGTCCATTCTTCTTTTGTTCTCCAGATTAAGTATTTACATTCCCTTCAACTAATAGTCATATGGCATGGAATCAAGGAATATTATCATTCAGATTTCCTTTCTGATCGATATCTATCTTAAGTAATAATGTTCTCCTTAAACCAATGGTATCCTGAACAGAACACAATATTTCAGTCATTTCTGACTAGGGAGAGAATAGTGAGACTTGTTACCTCCTTATTCTACAAAACTGTACAACTTTTAATACAGTTCATGATCATATTAGCTTTTTTGATTGCCATTAAAATACTCTTGATTAATGTTGAATTTGCAGTCTATTAAAACCCCTAGGTTTTTTTTTTTAGGAAAACTACTCTTCGACTATGAAAATTTAATAGAATTTGTATATTTTAAAGGACTTCAGTAGCCATCTAGTCTAGTTAGGTGGATATATGTCCATTAAAACCATACCTGCAAAGTGATCTTGCAACCTCAAGATCTATAAAGAAGGGGAATCTGCCAGCTATTCTTATTTTTTATTTTCTATTTTTAGGGAACTCTAATTATGAGTAAGAATTTATCAAAACCTAAATTTTTTTCTTTAATTTCTACCCATTGCCTTTTGGACCAAAAAACCCCCAACCCCCCCCCCCCCAAAAAAAAACAAACCAAAGCTAAATTACTTGACAGTCCTTCAGGTTCCCCTTCATCAAGATAATTGTCATGTTTGCCTTGTGTCTTATGATCTACAGGTTTTTTACTATTCTATTTACCCATCATTGAATACTGTCTAGTTTTTCTTTAGCTATGGTGTCCAAAATTGGATACAATATTTCAATTTAGCTCCAAGAAGGGCACAAAGTACTGTAGGATTATGACCTTTATTCCTGGAAGCTGTTCCCCTGTATCTCCTGACACATATAGTGTTCACTAAATCTCCCTCCTAGGTTACTTTCAAAAACATTTGTCTTATCTTGCCTCCCTAATTATTTTGTTGTGGCCAAGTGTAAGAATATATACATTTATCCTATTGCATTTCATCCTTTTGGACCCTGAATTTGTCATGCATTGCATTAGCAATGTCCCTCTCAGTTTTGAGTCATTTAGCTTACACCATTCCATGCCCTCAGGTCAACAAAATGTTAAATAGTATAGAGCCAAGTACATATCCCTGGGATACTCCACTACTACTCTACTACTACCCTGTCAGGTTGATCTTGACTTATTAACAACTACTTGAGTTTCAGTTATCCAGTGAATCCTGGATTCATCTGATTGTTTTTATCATTAAATTCACATTTCTTTCTTTTCTACAATAGTAATATGAGAAATTTTATCAAAAGCCTATAAAAATCTAGGAATAGACTATTCATGGCATTCCCTCTTCTGTTAGTTTAGTAATCTTGTTATAACTAAGGAAATGAACTTAATTTGGCATAACATGTTCTTTATATCATCATGCTTCCCTTTTTAGATATTCACCAACAATCTCTTTTATGATACTTTCTAGAATTTTCCCAGGAATTCAAATTAAGTCTAATGGCATACTGTTCTCTTTCCTTTATCTCAGATTCTGAGATACCTTGTCATCTTCTATGATCTTTTAGGTTTCACTGACAGTGTCTTAGCATTCACATCTATCAGGTATTTTTTTTTTTTAAAGGATTTGGTGTACTTCATCTATGTCAGATAATTTGATTTCATCCCAGGAAGCTAGTTCTTCCCTTACTTATTGTGGGTATCAACTCCCTGTTAGTCATTTTTGTTCTTTTTTCCACTGTAAGGTGTTCCTCCTTTAAAGACCAAACAAATAAGAATTGGACAACTGTATCTTTTCTTCCTTGTCACTTACCTTTGTTCACTAGATTTCAAGCAAAGATCTTTTCTATTCTTTAGTCCTCCTTTTTCTCCAATATAACAATATAAAGTTTTTTAATGTTGTTATTGTTGTTGTCCTTAACTTCCTTTGGGAACCTCAACTAATTCCAACCTTCAGCATCCTTAATACTATACTATTTTCATAAGTCTGTGAACATGCCTAAGTTCGTCTTCTGTTACCTGTACCTATTTCTATCTTGTATACATTTCTTTTAAAAATCTAAATTGACAAGGCGGCTAAGTGGCGCAGTGGATAAAGCACTGGCCCTGGAGTCAGGAGTACCTGGGTTCAAATCCAGTCTCAGACACTTAATAATTACCTAGCTGTGTGGCCTTGGGCAAGCCACTTAACCCCATTTGCTTTGCAAAAACCTAAAAAAAGAAAATCTAAATTGACTGTGAGTCTCCTCATCCACATGGATCTCTTTGAGCAAACATCATTTTTTACTTTGTCATTGGAAATTTTCATCTTTTTTCTCTTCAGAATTTTATTCTTGAGTATCTCCCACCCCACCCCAGTTTGACTTTTGAATTCAAATCAACATTTAAGAACTTACTATGTACCCGACATAAGCACTGGAAATACAAGTAAAAAATGAAAAGCTAGTCCCTGCTCTCAAGGAAGTCTCAATCTACTTAGTTGTATTTTCTTTTTTTCCACTTGCATGTAAAGAATTTTTAGTATTCACTTTTATAAGATTTTGAGTTCCAAATTTTTTTCCTCTCCATTCCCCAAAATGGCAAGCAATCTGATATAGGTACAATGTACTTGTACAATCATATTAAACATTTCCACATTGGTTATGTTGTGAAAGGAGAATAAGAACAAAAGGGAAAAAACCAAGAGAAAGGAAAAAAAAAGTGAAAATAGTATGCTTCTGACTACATTCAGACTCCATAGTTCTCTGGATGGATTAGATAGCATTTTCCATCATGAGTCTTTTAAAATTGTTTTGGATCATTGTAGTCCTATTTTTAGTATCTATATGCTGCCAAAGTGAGCACAATCATTGTATTCCTGAGAAAAGTTAGGTCTATCATAGTTGATCATCTCCTAATGTACAGTGTTCTCCTGGTTCTGTTCATTTCACTCACTAATCATGTCATGTAAATCTTTCCCAGATTTCTGAAATCTGCCTGCTCATTATTTCTTATAGCACAGACATATTCCATTACATTCATATACCACACAACAATTTCCATTCCCCAGTTTTTGGACATCTCTTCATTTTTCCAATTCTTTGTCACCACAAAAGGAGCTGCTATAAATATTTTTGTACATGTGGGTCCTTTTCCATTCTTATAATATCTTTGGGATATAGACATAGTAGTGGTATTGAAGATCAAAATTTTAAAGCCCCATTGGACATAAAACCAAATTGTACTCCAGAATAGTTAGAAGAAGCCACAACTCCTCTATCAATGCAGTAATGTTCCAGTTTTCCCATATTTCAATGTATTTTTAGTCGAATGAAGGAAGATAGTACACAAAAGGAAGCTGGAAAGCAAGAGTTGTTATACTTTGGGGTATCCAGTTTGATAGCATTCTTGTTCTGTAGAATTCAAATCAAGTTGCAGAAGGAAGGTGGAGAGTGAGTTGAAAAGTTCAAGTCCTGCCCTCTATAAAGGAAAGCTTTGAGAAGAGTTTAGTGTTCCACCCTCCCTCCAGTCAGACTTCCTATGAGATTTTTACTTCATTTATTTCCATTATATACTATATTTGTGTGTGTGTGTGTGTGTACACACACACACACACACACTCATATTTCCTGGGATTCCATTGAAATCTACTTTCCCCAAAGTCTAGGGGTATGTCAGATCAGGCTTATAATTCTTAGAATCTTCCCCCCCCCCCCCCACCTTACCCCCTTCCTATCATCTCTACTTAATCAACCACTTTCTTCTTCATAGAATCAGATAGAGAAATCCAGTTTCCCTTATATGATTTCTCTGTCTTTTGGAAGATAAATTTATCATTTAGGCAAATGAAGAAATTGTTAGCTGCAAATGTTTTTGATAGATAAGGAATTTCCATTTTTAGGAGTTTGGTCTTGTTAGTTTTGGAAATATTAATTTACCACCCTGCTAGGTGGCAGAAAAAAAGGAATATGTAGCTTAGTAACATTGACCATTGTTAAAACGTGTTTCAACTCTGAAATCTTGTAACAGGATAGGTTATTTGTTTTATATTTTACTATAATTTTACAATATTTACTTTGTACTGAGAAGCCCTTGTATGCTTATTATAAATATTGTTACTTGTTCATTTAAAAAGGTACTCAAGGGCCAAACTGGTTAGAATTTTTAAAAATTAAACTTTATTTAACTGTTAATTCATTTTTTTTGCAGTCAACACAATTCCTTTAAACTTTATTTTACTTAATACAGTTTAGTAGATAATTAATGTTTTCCACCAACTCGGGGTACAGAAACTTTCACAGACTTCACAATTTTTTGTTTAGGTGCTGCCTTTGTAGGAGCCTTAGCTGCAGATGCAGCTGTCTTCTTGGTTGCTTGCTTAGCCTTTTTTGCTTCCTTGGCAGCTCTGATGGCTTGTTCTCGTTGAACCTTTGCGAACTTCAGGTTTCTGATTCCTCTTGGTCATTATATCAGCAAGAGAAGCCTCAGTGATGGCCCTCTGGAATTTAACAGCCCAGCGGGTTCTTTTCTTTTGAATCTCTTCCAACTGTCCTTTCTTGTGCTTTCTTCTATTACAAGACAGTCCAATTGATCTGCCGAGGATTCCTCTTTGAAAGGAATGCAGACTCACATCTTGCATTCAAAAATTGGAAAATGTTCCCGTCCGTGCGGGCATATTACCTCCTGTGACCTGGGGTAGATCTTGTACCTGCTGAAGCTGCACAGCTCAACCTTCATGGCTGCAAGTGGCAGGAAGATGGTGAAGAGAAAACTGTTAATTCATTTTCTAATTTAGATCAGAACCCTGAATTCAGTTAGAATTAGTGAGGATTAAATTCTATTATAAATTGAAAAGAAGAAGGCTCATCCTGAGTTTAGGGTATTTTGTGAAGTTGAACTAATGCAACAGTTATATAATTGTTTTTTGCAATTTCTTTTGTAGAGTTACCAAGGCAAGAGCAGCATGAACGTTGTAGGATTTTCTTCTGCACAAGCTCCAAATCCAGTAGATGATGAGTCATGGGATTAAAGCCAAAATTATTCGAGTTTCAGATAGTTTTGATACTGAGAAGGTGGTTTTGAGTTTTGAGTTTTAAAGGAAGTATAACACTCTGTTGGTAACTCCCTGTCCATCCTGTAATCTTTCTCCCCCTCTCTTTTTAAAAAATAAAATTCTTTACTGGCTAGTTATGTGATGCTAAATGTTGAAATGTTGCAGTTACGAATACAAATGGTGTTTACTGGAAAGATTTAAGCATTATAAATGTCATGTTTACCTCTATTTTATTATTTAGGAGTTGGACATGTTTCATATCTGTATTAAGTCTTTAAAAATATTAATAGTGCTTTTTGAGCCTATAAAATAAACAAGAAGATGTGAGACATTTTTGATTTTAAAATTATTGGGTCTTTTTTATTTTTCATTAAAACTTTAAAGCAATAGTGTCACCATGTGATTATAAAATAATTTACATAAAACAAATAGTGTAAGATTCAGTGATTTTGATTTAGATGATTAAATATATGGTGAAGTTCGTTAAATATTTGAAATGTGATCTCTGTACCCAATGACATGACAAATGTTATTACTTTTTTGTAGTCTCTAAACTTTCCTTGTAAACATAATAAAAGCCCAAACACAGGTTCTAAGATTGATGTTTTACTGCTTAATTTTGAGATGTTATATATTTGAAATATGCTATAAACATGTTGAAAGAGGAAGGAACTTGGATCATACTGAGTTTGATTACTAACTCCATCCTTATATTAATAATTGATTCCAAAAGAAGAGGTCTAAGGGAGGTGAGGTAGGGAAAGGGGAGTCATTAATGTCCACTTGGGAATTCTCTCTTTTTTGATCTGATTTTTGTCTCTTAAGCTCCAGATTATTATTTATCTCTGCCAAAAAAGTAGAGAGAGATATATGGTAGAAATCAGATTATCTAATAACAAATAGTCAGAAGTTCATGGTGCCAATTATATTAGAAAATACTCAGTGTTCTAATGAATGTAATTATCATTAAAAAAATTTTTTTTGTTGCAAGGCAGTGGGGAGAGGTAAGTGACTTGCCCAAGGTCACACAGCTGAATAAGTATTAAGTTTCTGAGGCTAGAGTTGAATTCATGTCACCCTGACTCTAGGGCTGATGCTCTATCCAATATGCCACCTAGTTGCCCCATTATTATCATTTTTACCAAAAAGATAGGTGTAATTTTATAGTGGTGGGATATTAAATATGACATTTCATGATATTTTATTAATTCCCATTACATAGATTTTATTTGAAAAATCTCAATGAATGTGAGATTATTAAATAGTGTCTTTTTGGATTTTACACAAATGTTCTGCTTTGATGCCTCTTAGTGAATAGAGTTCTCAAAGATTGTTCAGTAGAGTAAAAACTCAGCTCCTGAAGCTGAAAAGCATTTAAAAAATGAACTAGTTGATAATTCTTTCTGATCTCTGAGGATTGGTTTAGCTAAACAGAGAAAAAGATTATCACGATTTTGTGAGATTCATAATGAATTCCATAGGAGTGTTGTGCACATGCACGGCGGTGCGTGCGCGCGCATACACACACACAATTTAGAACAAAAACTACTTAATGACTCCTCCTGACTTGGCATTTCCACCAAAAACTGGTTACACAAAAGATCATCTGAGCAAACAGAAGTTTATATAAGTTAGAATATACCAGAACAATATGTGAAGGAATGAGATCTCAACTCAGTCAAAAAAGAAACTCCATTTTTGCCCTGTGAGAAATTTGTTCTTTAAATGTCTCAGAAAACAAGTTGGAAATTGGGGACATGTTGAGAAGCTGGTTTCCTCTATATGTCTGCAGTTTTCTAAATACTTTTGAAAATATCTCTCAAAGAATGGAGGCTCTAGTGTCAGCTCTACCTGTCATGCCATCCATGTCATCATTCTCAACACTAATCCAGAGTTGTTTCCTTGTACATTCATTGCATTTAAAATATTCCACTATTCCTTTGAAAGTACACTACATTATTATGATATTGACAAAAATTAGCAAATGTAAGCATTTTTCTGTGCAAGGAAGAATAGAGAAAACTAGATTGAAATTATGAATTACTGTTCCATGTCCATTTTTATGTCCATTTTCTATCATGTGAAGCACTATGATCCTTATTTATATATTTTTTTTGCAAGGCAAATGGGATTAAGTGGCTTGCCCAAGGCCACACAGCTAGGTAATTATTAGGTGTCTGAGGCCGGATTTGAACTCAGATAATCCTGACTCCAGGGTCAGTACTCTATCCACTATGCCACCTAGTCACCCCATGATACTTATTTTTAATCAGAAAATAGATGTCTTTTCTTTGATCTTTTGATACCTATTAGTCCTTTATGATGTATCACAAATTTAGTTTACAAATCTCCCTTGAAGCAGTTTCCAGAAGCTGTACTTTAGTCAATTATAATAAGATTTCAAAATATAGATATGAAATTAATTCAATTTATCTCCAAGACCATTTTTTAAAAAAAGGATCTATATCTTGTAGCCATAGACAAATTTGTTTTAAGTGTCAGGTAGAAAAGTGTGCTGACTGGTAAAATAATAGTTAAATCATATATGTCAAGTATGCAGATATGCTGCTGAAATCTTGAAGAATTTAGAGGCATAAGAATTATAAGTCTTTTGAAAGATAGTATGGAGATAAAGACAAAATAAGGGGAGGATTGGTGTTTGGAAATAATGTTTAGTAAATATCTAGTAATTCTTTCAGAAGCTATTTAGGATACTTGGGAGAGGAGAGACAACAGATGTAGATGTCATACATAGGGTCAGGAACATTAGCGTGCTGGCTAATTTTACTGAGCTTTCATTTTTTTTAATCTTTGTTACAAGGGATGGTTCAGTGTGAAAGGAAATGGGAAAGGATTTATTTAGGGAAGTAATGATGGGGGGGTAGGGAGAAGTGGCCAAGAAGGATCCAGTTGTTAGAACAAGTAAAATAGGCTGTGATTGCTGTGATCCCCATGAAGGGTGGGTGCGTCTGGTTCTAGGTATGTTTAACGGAGGGACCTGTCACCTTCTTTAGAACATGCACAGGTAACCTCTGTCAGTAGTACTGTCTGCTACTGAAAAGTCTTAACTGACAGCTAAGCCAGCATAGAATGTGAATCAATGCAAAAGGCTAAGTAAGGGGTAGCTTTCCAATGACTAGGAAGAAATGCTACAGACCTCTGCATAGGGAAAGAAGTAATGTAGGCCACACACAGTGGTAGATCTTCCTGCATCTCCTCACCTGCATCATTATATGGCCTTGAACAAATGGTGTGCCTATGTTCCTTCTCCCCATTTCTCTATTTTTCGTTTTGGTGAATGAGTATCAGAGATAGAATGGACCAGATTATTTAACCTTATGAATGTCAAAAGATTGATCAGTGGTCCAGCAACTGGGATCCGTGGCAGAGTCTGCTAATAACTGAAACAGTTGAAGACCCGAGGAATGACCTGGCAAGTTGTGAACTGATCTGGCAGCTGAGATACTGTTTCTTAAGGAAGGAGACTTGTTCATTGATTTTCACACTCAAAAGTGAACTTGGTGGGACAAATGTGGGTAGCTGAAACTTAATTTTCATTCTATACTCTGTAGGGTAGAGGCAGGGAGTGTCCAGGCTTTGGGTTGTATAGGACCCTCAAAATCATTTAACACTGCTAAGGCAACTGTAGGTGGGCCTTGGAATTCAATAAATCTAGGGATATTTTAGGGGTGAATGACCTTGGCAGAAAAACATTCCCCCATCCCTGCCCTAGGGGCTGAGATGTAGAGGAAGGAGTGCTTCCAATTTGAGAGTTCTGTACTTCAGTTTTTACTATATCTTCTTAGTACTCATAAAAACTATTCTTAGTTGATTAATTGATATTGAGGACAGGTCAGCTGATAACATTGGGGAGATGTTAACTGGTAATATTGGGGATAATATACTGAATAGAGGTTCGTGAGAAATAGAGAAACCTTCCCCATATTCCTCAGCATTACCCCCAGAAGTCTGAGAGAAGAAACAGGAAAAAACAATCTGAGAGATCTGAGAAAAGAGAATGTTGTTGTGGATAGACAACATGGTAGTCAATTAGGGAAGAAAGCAAGGAATTTTGCACAGCTGTGATGGCCCAGATGACATTATATAATGTAATTGTGTGATTCCTCCAAGACCAGTGGACATGGGAATAGACATAGGAAAGGATGATTATGAGGAGTAACTCAGAGATAGTTTGGTAAAGCTTGAGTAGTGATAAGACAAAGGAACAAGGGATCAAGACCTGAGGATAGTGGGCAGTTGTACTGGTAAAATATTGCGGTAAATTAAAAAGTGAGACAATGAAGCCTGGGGGAGTAGGGAGGAACAGAATGGTTGGAAGATTTGGTAAGGTTGAAGATTAATTTTAGGAGGGATGAGGCATAAGTAGCTATGGAAGACAAAATCTGATAGAGGAATTATGGGGTTTTGAGATCATATTGTTCAACAGTTCAGGACTCTTCTAGACCCCGTGGACCATATTTTCCTTGGTTTCTCAGCAAAGATGCTGAAACGTTTGGCATTTCCTTCTCTAAGAAGAATAAGGTAAAAAGAGGTTAAGTAACTTGCCCAGGATTATGCAACTAGTAATTGCCCGAGATCAAATTTGAACTCAGGTCTTCCTCACTTGAGTCAGTATTTACCCAGTGGGGCATCTAGCTATATTATAAAGGTGGGTCTGTGACCCAAATTGAAAAGGTATGAAGGTATGGCTCATGTATATTAAAATATTAGGGCATGCAAAGAGCAATAAAACTGATCATATCCTTTGTCTAAGCAATACCAATACTAGGCCTATATCCAAAATATTCAAATATATATATATATCAGCACTTTTTGCAGTGGCAAATAATTGGGAATTGAGTGGATGCCCATCAAATGAAGTTATAGGAATGTCATGGAGTATTATTGTTTTATATGAAGCAATGAGTGGTAGGACTTTAGTGAAACATGGAAAGAATTTCATGAACTGATACTGAGCAAAGGGAGCAGAATCAAGAGAACATTTGTATGCATTATCAACAACATTGTGAGTTGATCAGCTATGACAGATGCAGCACTTCTCAGCAGTTCAGAGATCTAGGACAACTGTGGGAGACCTGTTAAGGACTATGCCATCCACATCCAGAGAAAAAACAAACAACCCCCCCCATCTGAATGTGTGTGATGTTTACTTTTTAAAAATTTCTCTTATGTTTTTCTTTCCTATCTTATGGTTTTTTTCTTTTTCTTTAGTCCTAATTCCTTTTTTTAAAATTTTATTTATTTAAGGCAATGGGGTTAAATGACTTGCTCAAGATCACACAGCCAGGCAATTATTAAGTGCTGAGTCTGGATTTGGACTCAGGTACTCCTGATGCAAGGGCCAGTGCTCTATCCACTGCATCACCTAGTGGCCCCGTCCAAATTCCTTTTACATAAGATGACTACTATATAAATATGTTAAATACAAATGTACATGTACAACTTCTACTAGACTTGTTTGCCACCAAGGGGAGGTGAAAGGGAAAGGAGAGGTGGTTAAAAAATGTGTGACATTAGGTGATTACACAAAATGGTTGTGAATATACAGAAAAGAATCAATTCCAAAATGGAATCAGAATAAATTTGATTTTCTCAGAGGTTAGGTCTGAATTGAAGCCTTGGAAACTTAGGAAATTTCCTAGTGGGATAATATAGAGGGAAATGAAAAGAGATCATAGGAAGACTTTTAGTGGACATCATGGTGAGTGGACATGACCCAGTTGAAGATCCAGCCAAGGAGACTGAGAATGAGAAATTAGATAGGCATGAGGATAATTTTTTAAGTTGTGAAGTTATTAATTTATTAGTATCATAAAGAATTTGGATTTTCAGCATTCTTCCCCAAATTATATGAAAACAAATACAAACCTGAAATAATCTGAAAGTCAAATTCTATAACAAAATGGTACTCTGTCACAAAAATATATACAGTATAGGATGATATTTTAAAACACTGGCACTTGAGATATAATTTCAAAAAACCATAAAAATTGCCAAGTTGTCCCCTGAAATGATAAAGCAGATAAGCAAAGAAATGCTTAACTTTAATGAACACACAACTTTGGTCTTAGGAAAAAAAAATATTTGATAAAATTAATCAGTTAGTTTACAAACACTACTTTTAATGCCAAAATTTTGTGTGTTTTCAATTATCATACAATTAATTTAACTAGTCAATTGTATTTTCCAACAAGATCTATTTTATTTGTAGAGGGGCAAATATCACAAGTATTATATAAATATTGATAGAAAAATACATATCATTTAAATAAGCCTGATTATAATTTCATTTAGAACCATCTTAAATAATTTTAATTTATTTTTGCAAGGCAATGAGGTTAAGTGGACTTGCCTAAGGTCATACAGCTCTAAGTTTTAAATGTCTGAGGTCACATTTGAACTCAGGTCCTCCTGACTCCAGGACAGTGCTTTATCCACTGCACCACCTAGCTGCTCTGAAATAAAATCTTTTATAATAATTTACATAGTTATAAATAGTGCCTTCTGGAATCTTAAGTTTCCCAAAGATTATGTTTCTACTTCATACTAGAGAGCTAATTGCCTCCACTAAATAACTACCAAAAATTGACATGGTAGTTTTTAGTATTTTCAGCTTATGCTTTTGGGGATACATTCTTTGTACTTCTGAAATATAGGAATCACAAACATGACTTTCATTGTGAAGTTGAGCATATATTCTCCCTACATAGGTATTATAATATACTCTTGTATTGGACCTTCAAGGACAGAATTTTAAAATATTTGCTCAATAATGATACAAATTTCTTGCTATATTCTTCACACTGTAAATATTGCATCTAGACATATTATACTATTTGAAAATTAAGTTTATTAATTGCTAACTTTTTTGTATGCAAAATTTTTTCGATGCAATTTAATATGTTTCCATCACAGGTATGTAGCATTGTGTATTAAAGCTTTTTTTTTATTGGTTAGCTATATGAGAAAATTTCAATAATTCACATGATTCCAAATGGGGATACAAAAACAAAGATGTCTCCCCTCAAAAAGAAAAATTTATGATCTTTTTACAGGCAGGTATTATAAGGATCACAGTAATAATAAACATTGCATTTATTTAGAAGTATTTAGAATGTCAACCAAAAACCCCACTTTTGTATTAAAAATGTCATCTTATTTTCATTGTTAAAAAGATTTTTCTTAAAAAAAACTTTTGTCAGGGGCAGCTAGGTGATGCAAGGCTGCATAGAGCACTGGCCCTGGAGTCAGGAGGACCTGAGTTCAAATGTGGTCTCAGACACTTAATAATTACCTAGTTGTGTGATCTTGGTTGAGTCACTTAACTGCAAAAAAAAAAAACCCAAAAAGGTTTTTCTTAAAAGATTCATTTTACAAAAGAGAACTGAAATAAAGGGAATTTAAATCTTCTGACCCATTAGCATCTCAGAATTTGCTGACAGGTCAGCATTTTGAACCTCTCCTACGGAAGTTGATTTAAGCCAACTTTCTGAACAGTGTATGTGATTTCTCCAAACTCAGAACTAAGAAACATAAGGACAACAGTAGTGAGGTGGTGAAAAGAGGCATTTGGAGACAGAGCACCAGAGTTCAGATCCCACCTTCTCGACTTATATACTATCTGTTGGAACCTAATGCTTGTCATCGTTTTCCTTTATCTGCTGGAGAAGGAAATGGCAAACCACTCCAGTATCTACCAAGAAAACCCCATGCACAGTATTGGCGTCATGGGGTCATGAAGAGTTGAATACCAAACAAGTTCTACTCTCTGTAAAATGGGTTTTGACCGATTAGCCAAAGTTCTCTTCTATCTCTAAATCTATTTAAACAAGTTATTTTTCCAATGACGTTATGAAAATTGTTCATCGTTCATCCACTTGCATGTAGACCCTTCCCACCACCCACCCCACAGCGACGAACAGTCTGGTAAAAAGTTGTACGTTTATATTTAGCGTGTTTACATATTAGTCATTTTGTGTGTATGAACTCTAAATCTTGTGACTTGTTTACTTTTATTTCCCCATCCTTTGGGCAGTGAGAAGCCCAAGGTCTAGAGAGCTGTAGAATACATTGTGTGTTTCCCTGTCCGTGGTGGCAGGCAGGGAAGGGTCTAGTGTAGGGTATCTGTCAAAAGGGAGAGAGCACAGTTTGAGACCCAAGGTGAGTCCCCTGGATTCAGTAACAGAAACCAGAGAGATGAGATGGGATGGGACAGATGGGGTGGGATGGGAGGGGATAGATGGGGTGGGATGGGACAGATGGGGTGGGATGGGATGGGGTGGGATAGGGAGGGATAGATGGGGGTAGGATGGGAGGGGATAGATGGGTGGGAGGGATGGGATGGGGTGAGATGGAAGGGGGTGTTGTGTGATGCGGTGGATGCCCCCTGGACACTTCGCAAGCCCTGGCTGAGGATTGCGGGGTTGCCCCCGGGGCCCCCTGCAGCCCCCCGGCTTACGAGGGTGCCAGCTTCCCAGGCAGCTCGCACCCAGTCCGGGCCTCCGGTCCACTTGTGTTCCGCGGGATGGGACTAGGTAACATTTTTTCCTCAGCGGTCTGGAGGAAGGATCTTTCCTCTGGAAGGGAAAAGCAGGGAGGGGTTGGAGGCGCCCCGACTTGCTAGGCCGGGCCGAGGTATTCCTGGGATGGGTTTCAAGTGCTGGGGGGGGGGGGGGGGGGGGCGTGTCGGGGTGGAGGGGGGAGGTGAGCGAACGCGAGGGAAGCTAAATGAGCATCGGCCCAGTGTGGAAGCGATGGCAAGCCTGGCTGGGCGAAGGGGGTGAGTGAGCGCGGGGCCATCCTGTGTGTCGGCTTTAAAGGGATGGCGGGGCTGGGGGGGGGGGGTTCAGTTTCCTGGAATTCCTGGTCTGGTTTTCAGATCAGGTTTTAGATTAGTGTTGTGTTCAGAAATGTAGGTTTCAAGGGGCGGATATTTAGATACTTCGGGCATTTTAGGATGTACTAAGGGCAAATCCAAATGAGGAAACTGAGGCTCAGAGAAGGGAAGTGACTTCCTGCAGCATCATTTCTACTACATTCCCTGCTGTTCTAGAAGTCGAGATGGGGCAAATCTTGAATTCCAGTGGCTCGTGGATACATTTGCTGATACCTGGAAAGTGATTTACAGACCCGCCAAGTGTTGATTGTATCAATCCTTCTCCACAGTGACTGGAGAGATTTCCAAGACACTCCTTCCTCCACTCTCCATCACACTGCTCTCTGGATTTGGAGGTTTGTACAAGTTATTGATTCGCACAGGGGAAGGACAAAAAGGGAGTTAATGGACTTGAATTTGGTCTTTTTTCTCTTCAAATATTTTTCAATTGAGTTCCCTCCTCTTAACAAGTAGTGAGCATTTAAAGACAATAAAGTGAGTTTTCTAAAGCAGCTATGGTGATCTCTTTTTAGTGATTCTCAAAATTTAAACAGCCCATACAAAATAAAATTCATTAGGGTCATAATTCTGGTAACTGTCAGATTAATAAAGATCTGCTACTAACAGCATCTTTGGAGGGTTCCCTGTTTCTTGTATAATAACAAACCATCTTAGCCCTACTGATTTTGTTTGTCATGGGATGCAGGTGCTTATGAAGATGTCTTATAGACTTCACATCATCAGAATCACAGCCAACAATAACACACTTGATTACCTTCCTTTCCTCTTCAGGAAAAATTAAATTCTGTCCTCTTGTTTTCTGTTTGTAAAAAGCATGTATATTGTTTGCTTGGCTTTAGATTATAACATGTGTCAAAAGAAAAAGTCTCCTTGTTCTTATTCATCACAGGAGAAAGCTGTATAACTGAAACAAATAGCACAGTTAAATTTCTTTAGGAAAATTAAAGCTCTTACGACTTTTGGTCCCCATCTATTCCAAAATTCTGGCTTCAACAAGTAGGCTTTCTCTGCAAGCACAGAAGAAAAGTCTTGTCAGAATATGAAGTGGAACATAGTGTACTTGCCTTGTGTCATTTAAGACTGTCCTTCCTCAAGATTGGGATTGCTGAGTTTAGGGTTGTGATAACCTTTCAAACTGATGTCCCTGACTTCAGTTTCCTCCAGTCCAGTCCATTTATCACATAGTTGCGAAAGTCATCTTTCTATTGCAAAAGTTCAAAGGTGTCTGCTCAGAAATATTCATTGGTTTCCTGTTCTAACAAATTCCTTAGCATTAAGGACTATTCACAGATTGGCTTTAATCTGTCTTATTTTAACTTCACTCACTTTCATTACCTTTATATTATAACCAAATAAGAATTCTGGTTCTGCTGATTTTTGGCTTTGCCATCCCTCACCTGACTTATATTCATATAGAAATGCATCCTTTTCTCTATAATATAGAAATCTTTCTCTTTCTTTCAAACCTGCTGAAGTACAATGAAACTTTCTCTATTTTCCACTGTCTTCATTCCTCTCATCTCTCACATATGTTAACTTTTCCTCTCCCTTCCCCTCTTCCTCCCCCTCCCCAGTTCACTAAAACTTCTAGAAAGCAGGGAGATTTTATTTTAAATTTTCATTCTCATATCCTAGCACCTAACATAGTATCTTGTACACAATAGGCATATAATAAATAAAAATAAATAATGTATTACATTATGCACAGGTGAGACTGGTGTCAACTTTTAAAAGAAACCGCTTGAATTTTGAAATTTGGAATAAATGCAATACATAATTCAATTATGTGAAAGCCACTATGAAAAATGCTGGGAGACAGAAACAAACAAAGGAAAAAAGACAAGACAATCTTTGTTATCAAGGAACTTACATTCTATTACCAATCAGAAGTATTATTAATTATTCCAGCATCATTTATTGACTTGTCATGTTCTTTTTGTCAAATAAACTGATTTCTTTTTTTGTTTCTCCCTCGGTTTGCCTATCTATGAGGTAAGGAATGCTAGCTGGACATTTTCTGAAATGGGTGTGGTGACTGAAATCCTCAGAGGAAAGACTAGCACTTTCACATCTCACAGGAGACCTGAACAAATAGTTCTGAGGCTCCCTGTGGTTGTACCAGGGCTCAAGCTTCTGAGTTTGTGGTCTGAGACAGATAACAGCCTTGGTTCACCTGCATGGTGGAACATTCTAGATGGGAACAAATTCTAGGGGTGACAAAACTGATGAGGGGAGGGCTAAGGAAGGAGCAGTGAAGCCTTTTGCCATGGACACCTATCCTATCATCAACGGAGGTTTTAGGGTATTTATCAGGGAGAAGGATCAGTCAAACACAGTTCCAAGACACAATCAAGAAGGGCAATACATTAGTCATAGCCACAGAAAACTGGACCTTCTACTGTGCTGTTTTCTTAGGCTGTGCCCCTGGGAACCGAGAACAGAGGCTGAGAAACCCCTGTGGTTTCTATCCTCATAACTAGGCAGGACTTTGGACTTAGGCAGGCTCTTTGCCAACAACACCTTAGGTTCAGACTAAGTGATAGGTGAGGGTAATCCCAATCTTTTCTGGCCATACTATCCATACTAAGCATTTTTCGCACCTTGACACTCATCTCCAATCCCATTCTTTTTTTTTATTTTTACAATTACAATTTTTACAATTACTTCCCTCTTCCCACCCCCCACAGAAGGCAATTTGCCAGTCTTTACATCGTTTCCATGGTATACATTGATCCAAATTGAATGTGATGAGAGAGAAATCATGTCCTTAAGGAAGAAACATAAAGTATAAGAGATAACAAGATCAGACAATAAGATAACAGGTTTTTTTTTTTTCTAAATTTAAGGTAATAGTCCTTGGTCTTTGTTCAAACTGCACAGTTGTTTCTCTGGATACAGATGGTATTCTCCATTGCAGATAGCCCCAAACTGTCCCTGGTTGTTGCACTGATGGAATGAGCAAGTCCATCAAGGTTGATCATCACCCCCATGTTGCTGTTAGGGTGTACAGTGTTTTTCTAGTTCTGCTCATCTCACTCAGCATCAGTTCATGCAGATCCATCCAGGCTTCCCTGAATTCCTGAACAATACTGTTCCATGACATACATATACCACAGCTTGCTAAGCCATTCCCCAATTGAATCCAGTCCCACTCTTGAACCTAATTTCTATAAGGCAAGAGCCATTTGGAGCCAGAAATGATGAGGGTCACAAGACTTAAATCACCACTAACTCAAGGAACCAGACTTCTCTGGCCATTTGATAAAAAACCAGAGCTTTCAACTAAAAATCATGAGTTGTTGGAAATGGGATGAAATTTTAAGATCACAGACTCTAGAAGTTTCTGGTTCTAGTTATAGAACATTAATTTGATTCTTAAAATACATGGTCAGAAACCCAAAATATTGGTCCTGAGGAAAAGCTAATGGGATATGAGGGGTATGAAATAGCTTCCTAGAATCAAAAGGGGATGTAAGAAAATCTTGGAATGAGATAGATGAAATTAAGACTCTTAATTTGAAAAAAGACTTTTTCTGAGAAAAATTGTATTTTTTTTAAAGAAAGATTTTATTTGTTTTGAGTTTTACAATTTCCCCCATTCTTGTTCCCTCCCCCATCCCCCACAGAAGGCATTCTTTTGGTGTTTACATTGGTTCCATGTTATACACTGATCTCAGTTGAATGTGATGACAGAGAAATCATATCCTTAAGGAAGAAATATAAAGTATGAAATAGTAAAATTACATTATAATATAATGCTTTTTTTTCTAATATGACAGTAATATTCTTTGGTCTTTGTTCAAAGTCCATAATTCTTTCTCTGGATACAGATGGTATTCTCCATTGCAGATAGCTCAAAATTGTCCCTGGTTGTTGCACTGAAGGGATGAGTAAATCCATCAGATTGATCATCACCCCTATGTTGCTATTAGGATGTACAGTGTTTTTCTGGGTCTGCTCATCTTACTCAGCATCAGTTCATGCAAATCTCTCCAGGCTTCCCTAAATTCCCATTCCTCCTGGTTTCTAATAGAACAATAGTGTTCCATCACAACATCTACCACAGTTTGTTAAGCCATTCTCCAATTGAAGGACATTCACTTAATTTCCATTTTTTTGCCAACACAGAGCTGCTATAAATAATTTTGTACAAATGTCATCCCCCCCCTTTTTTTTTTTATCATTTCTTCAGGGTTTAGACCCAGTAGTGGTATTGCTGGGTCAAGGGTATGCACATGAAAAATTGTATTTTTTAAAAATTTTGTTTATTTAAGGCAATGGGGTTAAGTGACTTGCCTATGGTCACACAGCTAGGCAATTATTAAAAATCTGAGGCTGTGTTTGAACTCAGGTCCTCCAGACTTCAGGTCTGGTGCTTTATCCACTGAGCCACCTAGCTACCCCCTATACTATTTATGTTGATAAAAATGTTCATATGTTGTTGGAATAATCGTTGTTTTGATTAACCAAATAAGTCTGTGGATTTCTGGGAAATGTCAGGGACTGCATTCCCAAGCTGGTGAATGAACCTTTGTTATAAATTTTCCCACTGGATTATCCTACAATTGTAGTGTCTAAATAATTATTATTTGAATCAACAAAACTATCATCACCATGCCTTCTCCACCAATTTGACTTAATTGCTCTTCTACCTTTTGCCAAGGAAAACAAAACATTATCTAAGCATGAGCCTGCTAGTGAAATGTGGCATGTCCTGACAATTTTTCAGCTTTTTACTTTAAGCAATACTTTGGGATGGCAAAAAAAATTGTCAGTAAGATTATCAGTGTTAAGAACTAGAATTAGTGGCTATTGAAAAAGTGGGGAAATTTTTGGTGTTACAGTTGGCACTTATTTGAAATAGACTTTGTAGTATAGCATTATCAAATTGTGTGCATTTTGTAGAATGGGTCAAGTGTGGTATCTGTTTTGTTAAATAATATCTAATTATCAATCCTAGTTTTTTTTAAATCAGCATTTTTTTCCTGATACCAGAATTTCAAAGATAATTTGATAGAATGAAATGACCTGAATTTTGAGTCAAAGGACTTGAGTTCAAATTCTTGTTCTGCTACTAATTTCCTAGGTGATCCTCCTTTACTTCTCTAGATTTAAGTTTCCTTCTCTCTGTTAAATGGGGGTGTTGGATTCAATGATTTCTAATATTCTTTTTAATTTTTAAATTCATAATCTACTCTGACTAATTAGAGAAGCCTCAGGATTAAAAAAAATACTCTAATTGATATCTTTGATCTTTCTGTAGTTATCATTTCCTTCCACTTCCAATAGAAAATACCCCCTTATGACAGAGAAAATTTCTGACACAAACTTTATCTGGTGATGGCTATAATTCAGCTATGAGAGAAGTGGTCACTATTATTGTCAGTTATGTCCAACTCTTTTTTTTTTTTTTTTTTAGTTTTTGCAAGACAATGGGGTTAAGTGGCTTGCCCAAGGCCACACAGCTAGGTAATTATTAAGTGTTTGAGGTCAG
Source organism: Macrotis lagotis (assembly GCF_037893015.1). Taxonomy (NCBI): domain Eukaryota; kingdom Metazoa; phylum Chordata; class Mammalia; order Peramelemorphia; family Peramelidae; genus Macrotis; species Macrotis lagotis. The sequence continues at coordinate 268,238,098 of NC_133666.1, read as the reverse complement.
ATTTGAACTCTTTGTGACTCCTTTTGGGGTTTTCTTGGCAAAGATACTGGAGGGATTTGCCATTTCTTTCTCCAATTTATTTTAGGAGTCAAAGAGTCAAACTTAACACTGTTAAGTGACTTTTCCAGGGTCACACAGTAAGTGTCTGAATTGTATTTGAACTTAGGTTTTCCTGTTCAGGTATGACACTCTATCCATTGTCAATTAGTTGCATCACTGTGTGGCAGGAAGTTGATTTAATTGTCTCTTTTCCAAGACCTTCATTAATAGTTGGGTTTTTTTTTCATTACTCAGGGTTCAACTTCCTTTTAATGTTCTTTTTATTTTCATTGTTGTCCTATATAGTATTCTTTTGGTTCTGTTTTGCTCTGTTATCAGTTCATACAGATCTCATCTTTCTCTAAATTCCTAAATGTCTCCTAAATGTTCTTAGCATTTAATAATATTCTATGATCTTCATAATTTTTTCAGCAATTCTCCAACTTAAGGACACCCTCTTTATTTCTAGTTCTTTGTGCTTCTGTGAATATAAATAAAATTTTCTGGAGAGCTTCTTTGCCCCACTTGATATTTGATAGTTCTGAGGCTCCCTGTGGTTGTACCAGGGCTCAAGCTTCTGAGTTTGTGGTCTGAGACAGATAACAGCATTGTGGAACATTCTAGATGGGAACAAATTCTAGGGATAACAAAGCTGATGAGGGGGAGGGTTAAGGAATGAACAGTGAAGCCTTTTGCCATGGACACCTATGTTATCATCAAATGAGGTTTTGGGGTATTTGTCAGGGAGAAGGATCAGTCAACCACAGTTCCAAGACACAATCAAGAAGGGCAATACTTTAGACATAGCTTCAGAAGATTCGACCTTCTATTATGATGTTGCCTTAGGCTGTCCCTGGGAACTGGGAACAGAGGCTGAGAAACCTCTGTGGTTTCTATCCTCATAACTGGGCAGGATTTTGGACTTAGGTAGGACTTTGCCAACAACACCTTAGGTTCAGACTAAATGATAAGTGGGAGGAGGACTTAGATAAATAATAATAATAATAATAATAATAATAATAATAATACCATCATCACCAGCAACAACTCATATTTACATAGTGCTTTAAGAATCACAATGGTCTTTCCTGATCTCTAACAATCCTTGAAATAGGTTGAGCTAATGTTAATATATCTATCTCTAGACTCTCCTGAACTCCAGTACCAAATCACCAAATGCCTGTTGGACATTTTGAACTGGATGTTCCAAACTCTGTCTAAAACAGAACTGATTATCTTTATTCCTTTCTGAGCCCTAGCCTTTTCTGAACTTTTCCATTTCTGTACCACAATTCTCAAGACCTTATTCTTGTTCACCCCATGTCTCTGACCAGTTAGTTGTCTGTGCTTGTAGATTCTACCTGCACACAATGTCTCCTAATAAATGATTCCCTTCTCTCCTCTCACACAGTCACCGCACTGATTCAATATATTTATGTTATCTCAAGCATTAGAATATAAGCCCCTTTAAGGTTTTTTTTTTATATTTTTCAAGGCAATGAGGTTAAGTGGCTTGCTCAAGGGCACACAGCTAGGTAATTAGTGTCTGAGGATGGATTTGAACCAAGGTACTCCTGACTGCAAGGCCGGTACTCTATTCACTGTGCCACCTAGCCGCACCCCCTTTAAGGTTAAGGAACTTTTTTCTTTTTTTGTCTTTTCTTTGTGTTTTGAGTATATTTAGAATAATGCCTGAAATATAATAAATTCTTAATAAATGCTAATTGACTACTAGAATAATTTTTCTGGATTTGGGAAATTTAAGAGACTCATCAAGGGTCCCATAAGTAATATTTGTCAGGACCAGGGAAGGAACCCAAGACTCCAAGCTTTAAGACTAGAATCCTTTCTATTGTACTGAATAGGTTAGGTCAAGTTGGAATAATATGGCTTCTTCATCCCTCTTTTCTCTAGTCCATTCTGGCTGAGCTCTTGAAGCTGACCCCATGACTAAAGGGAGAGTTATAAATACTGCATAAACCTATTTCTTAATAGTTTAAAGTTTTATGTGAGAGCCACCCTCTAATTTTCCTCACTTTATAATCAGACATTCAGAATTCAAATTAATGGCTTTTTGTCACTTACAGATTACAAAGCCCTGAGTGCATTACTCTCTTCTGTTTTGCAGAGTCATTTCACAGTTTGAAATCTGATTTTCCTGTTTTTAGTGCTTTATTTGCCATTGCCAAGAAATTCACTTCTGAATTGATGCTTACGGAAAAAAGAATTCATCTTCCTTGACACTCCCTTGGAATGATAGTCATTTTACTTCTCTTCTGTAATTAAAATAAATCAGTAGGAAGGGAAAAAAGTAAAATTTACAATGAATTCTCTTGATCTAGGGAACTACGAAGACTACAAACTGCTCATGGATTCTGTTGGCTAAAGAGAAGCAGAAAAGGAAAGAGGGATAGGAAAAGGAGAGAAATAAGATTCTGAAAAGAACAGGGGAAAGAGGAAGAACAGGAAAAAAGAGGGAATAGGTTAGTAAGTCAACAAGCATTCATTAAATGCCCGCCAATGCATAGTTAATGTAAAGATATATAATATACATTCATGCCTACACCTATACACATTCATATAATAAACACCCACATATAATAAACACACATATGTACAATATACATATAGACCCCTAGATCTATACATAAACAATAAACACACAAACACATAGTGTAATATACTAGGTGTATGCATACACATAACATAGTTATTCCTATACCTACACACACACACACACACAGACAATGGGGGAGAGTGGTGGAGGCTACCAGCACATTCCTGCTTGTGTCCCAGGATGCTGATGCTGGAAGGACCTAAGTGAAGTAGAAGGATAAATAGTTAAGAATCCCAGGTCTCTGGTCTTGAGTTCTGATTCTGACATTTGTTAGTGATTTTGACCAGATTAGTTAAATTCTGTTTAACCTGTTTCCTTCTCTATCAAACTGGAGATCACACTGTTTTTGCCACCTACTTCTCCGGTTTCTTGTGCTTTATAAACAATACTGATTAGTCCAAACTCCACCAGTGGCCTCAGGGACATATCTGGTTTACAACTTTCTTTGACAAGTTGTGCTCAGTCCAATTCATAAATATTTAAATTCATCATTTTAGGCTTCTATAAATCTTTACTGAATTTAATTGAACTCCTAGAGGGAAAGCAGCTTGGAGATGGGGGAGGTGGCAATGTGGTCATTGAAAAATGTACAGGATTTGGAGTCTGAGAATTTGGGTCCGATTTTCACCTGGCATTCTCATTAAGCATGCCATAGAGGGGATTCTTGTTCAGATATAGGGTGTCTTTTGAGGTCCATTTCAACTCTGAGATTCTGCTTACTTTTTTGTGTGAATGTAGACAATTCATTTCATCCTTTGGATTTCTCTGTCTTCTGTGAAACGAGATCAAGCATCATGGGTTGGACATTAAGCACCTACTCTGTGTGAGGGACTGATGGGGCTCTGGAGAATCTTATATTCTCACTGAGGAGGCAATGCACTTAAGATGCCTACCAAGTAGCAGGACAATGCAGCCGAGGGAATCAGGGAAGTCCTATGGAAGACTCTGCTCATGCTAAGTTGTAAAGAACACCATAGATTTCAAGGTGAAGAGGTGATAATGGAGGGCATTCCACCAACCACTGGGCAAAGACAGGTGGGAGATGGCATGTTGTATGTGAGTAGCAGCATGAAGGCCCATGTAACTGAACCATAGAGTGAATGGAGAGGAATAATGGCTAAGAAGACTAGACTATAGCGAGGGACAAGCTTGTTAAAAACTTTATGCAACCCAAAAGGACTTTATATTTCGTCTTGCAGAGAAGGAGGTTCTGGGCATGATAAGTTGCACAATGGTTAGAACACAGGACTTGGATTCAAGAAGACATCAATTCCTGCCTCAGACACTTCCTAGCTGTGTGACCCTGGACAAGTCATGTAATCCTGTTTGCCTCAGTCTTCTCATCTGTAAAATAAGCTAAAGAAAGAATTAGCAAACCACTCCACTATCATTGCCAAGTGGGGTTACAAAGAATTTGGACATGTAATGGCACAATAACAATGGGCATGGCTGAATTTGAACTTTTTTAAAAAAATTACTTTGATGTTTGTATGGAGCAGAGGTCAAACTGGCTACACTCCCCAGTGAGACTCAAACCAAATTAAAATGCAACAGAACATTGATAATGTTAATATGTGGATGGTAAAGTTTATTTCCTACCCCCCTTTTTTTGTATTTCTAGTGCTTAGCACAGTGTCTGAAACTAGTAAAGATTTATTATCTTGTTGAGTAATTGCTGAACTGATGCCCTCAAAAGTCTTGGGAAAGTGTTAAGGAGAAGTAGGTTTTAGAGAAAAGTTAATGAATTCTCTTTTGAGGATGTTAAATTTGAGATGCCTACACAGGAACATCTAAGTGCTAAATGTCTGACTGGTAGTTGATAATTTTGGACTGGAGCTCAGGGAGAGACTTAAACATATTAATTAGGAAGTATTCTGCAAAGATAATTAAGCCATGGGAGCTGATGGGGTCACCACAAGCAGAATCCAGAACTGAGTCTTAGGGTACTCTTACAGTTACTGGATGTGTCATGGATGAAAATCTGGAATAGTTAGACAGATTGGAGAAGAACCTTAGAGCCACAAAAACCCAAGAGAGGAGAAAATATCCAGGAGAATAGGATGACCAATAATGTGAAAGGCTTCAAAGAAGTAAAAAAAAGATCCAGGAGAGGGAAAAGGTCATTAGATTTGGCAAATTAGAGTTCATTGGTAACTCTGGAGTGATAAAATTGGAATTCACATTGCAAAAGGTTTAGGTGAAAGAAAGGGGTGTTTAGGGAACCCCTCTTGTATGAGAGTTTACTGAGTCCTTCTCAGCTGCTCACCTTTCATCCATTTCTCACCTGTGGCTCCAAGAAGCTGTAGCGTGGGCAGTGACCACACCCCAGGAAAGTATCTCAGCAGAAAATGTCCCCTGGCAAAATTGGGTGGATGAGAACAATTTGTTTCAATGGACATAAAAGTGTAGGACTTAGAGCTTTGTCGGACACTGAAGATGCCAAGATCATCTATTATATCCCTGGCTATTGCTAGTCATCTTGATTTTTGTCTTGCCACTGGATTTCATTGACTGGAAGAGAGAGTGAGACTGAGGATTTGGGGCAACTCTGCCTCTTAAATTCAATTCATATTCAAGCCAACATATTGTCCCATGATGTCATCATTGGTTCTCTAAAGAACAAGGACCAACAACTACCAGATGAAAGGAAGAAAATGAGAAGTGAAGGCATGGAAGGAAGACTTTTTTTTAAAGGAAATTAGCTAAGTAAAGGAAGAGAGATATAGGACAATAGCCATAGAGATGGTTAGCGTCTAATGAAGATGGATTTGTTTGCTTGTTTTTGTTGTTGTTGTTGTTGTGTTGTTTTAGCCAAGGGGGACTTAGGTATGTTTGTAAGCAGCAGGGAAGAAATCAATCCATGGGAAGAGATTGACGATTTGAAGAAGGAGGATAATTATGAAGGTCAACTGTAGAATAAAGTGGGAGGGGTTGGAACCAAGTGTTTGTTCTTACAGAAGAGTTGGCCTTGGAGAGAAGGGCCATCCTTTATCAGAGACTGGAGGAAAGGAAGAGATAGGTAGTTGGAAATGATGTTGGGAGGATGTGATTTGGACAATGTGAGAAGAGTTAGATGATGAACTCTAAAGTTCCTTTCAGTTCTAAATCTCTAGTAATATTCATTTTCTGATTTCCATTGTTAACTCCTGACCCTGAAACTCAGTTGTTCCTAATTAGTACTTGTAGCTTTGCAATTAATCTCATTGGAGTAGACCTGCCCCTTACCAATGCAGAATTGTGGGCTGTGCCTTCCACTATCTTTCCAATGAGCCCTCCTTTGGTTCTCTTCATATTTATGTACATAACTAGGAATTGTTCTCATCCTTTATTTGAGGCCATAGGGACCTGTTGTGTGGGTCCTTAAAATACAATATTTTGTCCTTTTTGCACATGATTCTTCTCAGCTCAGAAAGAGCTAGATGGAAACTGATGGAACTTCTCTGGGACAATCTCATTATTTTATAGAAGAAGAAATTGAGAGTCACTAAGTTGCTTCCTGGGGAAGGCTTGAGAATTCCCCTGGATGGGTCTTTTGTTCTATTTCAGAGTGCTGGGAAATTAGAGTAACATAATGACTCAAAGCAGATAGTTCAGATGTCTAAGCAGAATCTCAGCAGAAATTATGACAATGCAGCCTATGCAGGAAGCGAATTTCACTATTTTCTCCTCAGGGCTACCCCATTGATTTCAGTGTATTCTGCCATAGCAGATGGAATGCATTAGGTCCTGGATGCTCATAGGAAATCCTCAGTGTTGACATCACTGGAAACCTTCAGCAAATCTGTCAAGGAAAGAGGGCATGATGACCTACAGGACATGTCATATTTGATATTAAACTATAAGATTCTAGCCAAATAATCCCTCAAGTGATTATTTTTGTGCTAAGGGACAGTACTTTGCCTAAGTGTGGTTTGATAATAGCTAACAAAAAATAGTAGTTGTAGCATTATATTGGACTTTATGGGTTGCAAATAATTATTTTTTGGATACAGGAGTTTACTTTCAAAAATAACTTTTATGTAGTTCTAAGTTCAGCTCACCTTAATTAAAACTCCTATACTTTTCAAACTGAGTGTTCTACTCTGAGAATCACTGTTTTTTTTTTTTATTTTTTTTTTTAGGTTTTTGCAAGGCAAATGGGGTAAAGTGGCTTGCCCAAGGCCACACAGCTAGGTAATTATTAAGTGTCTGAGACCAGATTTGAACCCAGGTACTCCTGACTCCAAGGCCGGTGCTTTATCCACTACACCACCTAGCCGCCCCTAGAATCACTGTTTTACATTATGACTCTGAGGCATTGCAAGATCGTGAGCTGCCTGATAAGAACTGCACTGTACATTCTGGATTTTCTAAGTACACAAAGGGACTGGATATGCCTGGGAAGACTGAAGTGAAACAGACTCGCTGAATAACCTTCACTTAGCCCCTCCACCAACTCAGATATGTATATATATATATATATATATATATATATATATATATATATGTATGTATATACATATATATATACTAATTAATTTTCCTCTACCAGGTTGAAGTATTTTATTAAAATATAAAAATAAACCAAAAGTCATTTATGTTTTGACAGTAAAGTAATAATCTTGATTACAGCAATACCCCCAATGCGTAGATTAGAGCCAGTTTTTGCAAAATGAGTGGAGAGGTATAGCTTTATCTGGAGAAGTCTGATACGAAATTCACTGTGAAATCAAAGCAGTCTTGGCTTAGTACAGATATAAAATATATCCTTTTCTATTCATAAAATAACATTTTTTTAAAACTTTTTCCTTTTCAAGGTCTTCTATTCACTTTTCTGGATAACCAGGCTACTGAAAAGTTATTTTTGCTTTGTGCTTTTGTTCCTTGCAATAACCACACTCTAGAATGTACTCTGGAAGGAGAACTTGGGTTTCATTTTCAGGAAGTGGTGGTCATACACTTCTGAACCTAGTTAAACATTATTTAATGAGGTTTAGATATACAGAAATGCACAACAGTCTGATATGATTTGTTTCTGTTTTACTACTTTCTTTTAATTCATTTGCTTTACTGGGGTAGGGGTGGAAGTTTTTCTTTGCCCAAGTTCCCATATCTTCCTCATCAGAAACCAGGAATAGTTCTGAATTCGTTCTTAGAGGTTTAAAAGGATGCATAACCTTGAGTGCCTTTATTGGGAGTTGCTAAGTGAAGTATCTCCCCCAAAAAGTATCCCAACAAGAAGCTAACAAGTTCAGGTACAAATCTCTGGGACAAAGATTGAAATTCTAGGAATAAGCAGTGCACAAAAAGTCCTTTAACAATGTCTTGGAGTTACATGACAGAACACCTAGTATTTGACTCATGCACACCAGTGGGACTGGTTGTCAGAAGGTAGGCTTGTTTTTTTGTTTTGATTCTCATGTACAATGTCTTCTTTCTTACTGTCCATACTGGTCAAGATTGCAGAAAGTCAAGGTTTAAGTGACTATCTGAGGATCACTTTCTTCTGAATCTTTATGAATTTGGCTCTTCATGCCCTACCCTTTCACTGTCCTTCTTCATGGTCTTCTTGGGCTTGCTCCTCTCCATTAAGGACATATAATTCTTTTTTTTTTTTTTAGGTTTTTGTAAGGCAATGGGGTTAAGTGGCTTGCCCAAGGCCACACAGCTAGGTGATTTTTAAGTGTCTGAGGCCAGATTTGAACTCAGGTACTCCTGACTCCAGGGCTGGTGCTCTGTCCATTGTGCCACATAGCCACCCCAAGGACATATAATTCTTGATTTATCTTCCCAAAACACTGATCATCTTTTTCTAGAACACAAGTCATTTTTTATATCATTTGCTGATATATGTTTTGGTTTCTTCTTCAAACTTTTTATTTATATTTTTAAATTTTGAGTTCCATATCCTCTTCCTGCCTCTTACTAGCTCTCCAACTCACTGAGAAGGCAAGTAAGAAAAAAATGATGAAAGTGAGAAAAATTATGAATCTTTTGGAATTTTCTTGAATCGTTAAATTGATTGAAGTATCCAAGTCTTTCATATCATTACAACATTGCTATTATTGTGCATAATGTTCTCTCTGTTCTTCTCATTTCACTTTCCATCAATTTGACTAAGTCTGGCCATGTTTTTCTCCTTCCTTTATCTCAGTTGCAGTCTCCCCCCCCCCCCATTTAGATGAAAAAGCAAAATACTTTTTGCTGTCCTCACATTTTTTATTAAACTTAATTCACTCTGATCTTTAGAAATGACATTAAAATTTTTATTGTGATATAAGAAGTAAAATGAGCATTTCTATATATAAAGTAAATGGAAAAGATTATACATGAAATTTGGATTCCTGTTACATGCATTTTGCTTTCCCTTTTAAGTATAATAGAGTCAACATGTAACTTTCAAATATGTTGTGCTTGTCCTGATACCATTCTTATGGGAATATGCTATACATCTGTAGTCATCTTGTTATCTGCCCTTCATCTGTAACTTTTTAAAAATATAATTTGGTGAGTGAGTTCCCTGAGCATCAATATCTGCCTCTTCCAAATTGGTGTTCTTCTGCCTTTGCCTCCCTCTTGGGCAACCCATTGAAATTATTTCCCTTTATATCTTCAGAATTTCAGTCTTAAATGCCATTTTCTTGAAGGGGTCTTTCCTAATTCCTCTGGTTACCACTGTTGTATTTTGTGATCTTTGAACATGTCTCAGTACCGGTACTACCTCTGTCATGAGAAATGTAAGTAAGCCCTTTGAAAGTTAGTAATGCCTTCTTTTGTATTTGGATGCCCAAGTGCCTAGCATAGTCAATACATAGCATATTCTGAGCTATGTTCAATCTAATAACAAGAAGCCTTAAAAACAGTTGAAAATTTTCCATTCTGACTGAAATGACCTATCTATTTTTATCCTCAATTTCTCCAAATATTGGGAATGTATTAGTAGCACACTATTTCCTTGTCATCCTTTGCTCCTGTTATTCCTGCTACATAACCAGTTTTCCAAGAAACCCATGAAATAAAGACATTTCTCTGAAATTCTCATATTTGAAATTTCTCACAGCACAATTATATTCCATTATATTCATATAACACAATTTATTCATCCACTCCCCAGTTGATGGAGATTCATTTTGTTTCCAGTAATTTGCTATCACCAAAAATGCCATGATCAATATTTTCATATATATTGTTTCTTTTCTGAATTTAACTTTTTTGTGGAATATGTATCCAGTGGTAGAAATTGCTTATTCTGAGAGCTTTCAGTACATTAAAACCCTTATGTCTTATATTTTTTATTAATTCAGTTTTTAATTGCCATGTCTGCATTCTTTCCTCCCCCCTTCACTGAGAAAGCACAAAACTGAAAACATTTATTGTCAAGGAAAATAAAATCTCACAATATCTATGTCTAAAAAAAATTATGCTTCAATCTGCACTCAGGTTCAGCACCTTTCTTTCTGGAGGAGAATAAACATTCTTCATTATGAGTTCAGGTCTTTTTTACATGAACTATTGTCTAGCCATGCCATCCCCATTTTGCTAGGAGAATGGAGACAAATTCTATTATCTGTTCTCTGGGACCATGAATGGATATGACAGTTACCCAGAGTTTAGTATCCTCTTAGTATTGTTCTTTTCATTTACATCATTAAGAGCTTTTCCTACAGTACCTTATACTGTTGACTTTTTGAACCCAAGTATATGACAATTGAATACTAGACAAAAGTGTAAACCAGTCAGTAAATAGAGTGACTTTGATCACTGGAGTAACATGGCAATATCTCTAGGATGTAAGGCTTGTAGTAATGTGAAGAATGGTTTGGAGTAGGAAGAGAGTAGAAATAGGAGACCCTATTACACTATTATTGCAAGACCACCCTGGCCATCATATTCTGGAGAGAGGACATTTGTAATGAGGGTCTTTAGTATGTAGATTGCACTGGGAACATATAAATAAGGAAAATTATAAGAACTCATATTTATATGGCACTAAAGATTACAAAGTATTTTCTTTTTTCACACAGCTAGTAATCTGAGATCTGAACTGACATTCTGCTATCTGTGTCTTCTCCAGACAAGTTGTGAAGGTCTCAAATGTCTGATTCAGATAAGGCTCCATACAGATATGGTAATTATCTTTGTTGAACATTCTGGTACACACACTGCTTGAGAAGGTCAGGATCCACACTCTGACACATTTTTCTTGAATAAGACTCAACTTACTCCTCTTCCCCCATTTTCATACCCTTCTATTCTGTATCCATTTGTGCTCTCTAAATCCCCCATACGAACACTGTCTTTGCCATTCAAAATCTTCAGGCATAATTCTAATTCTCTTTTGGAATTCTTCCCCCTACATCAAGCTGCCTATTAGGAGAGATACTGTTGAAGTAGAATCAATAGGAATTTTTGATTAGGTACCTAAGTAAGATGAAGATGAATAAAGAGTAAAATATGACATAAAAATTTCAAACTTATGAAGGCTTGGTAAATATTGATGCATAATGAAATCAGAAGATTAAGTAAGTAAAGTTTGGGAGGCAAGCAATGGATTTCAGATATATTGATTAGAGATGAATGTAGAAAATGTAAGTAGAGATGTTTTATGTCTCTGTCTACATGTGGGTCTGGGACTCTGGTTAGGGATTTGGGAGGAATCTATATAGAAGTGATAATTGAAGTTAAAAGAGAAAATTTAGATATAAGAGGAGAAGACTGAAGATAGAATCCTGGGAAGACCCACCTTAAGATGTTGGGATTTTGGATCCACAGAACTCACAAAAGAGCAGAGGGGAACATCTTCTAGGTCTGTCATGGGGGGAATGTGAACATGCCCAGGGTAAAGAGCAAAGACCCAGTGCTTGGGTGGCAGGGTGAGGTGGGGGCCTAACCTGCTGCAGTGGGAGTGGAATTCTTTGTGGTATGTGTGGTGGGCAGACTAGGAGAGCTCCAGTGGGGCTGCCCAGGACACCCATCTGGTCAGCTTGGCTGGTCTGGAAAGCCCATCCTGCTCCCCCTTCTCAGTGGACCCCAGCATTCATGGGCGAGGACCTGGCTTTCTTCAGTGCAAACACTGCAACAGCTCCAGGTATTTGCATCTTTACCCAAGGCCTAGATGTAGCCAGCAGAATTTCCCCAGCACTGAATGAATCAAATGAAAAAATTGGGAAAAGAAATGCAAGAAAAAATTAATGCATATGCAAGAGAAAATTAACATCTTACAACAAAAAATGACAGAAGAAAACAAATCCTTTAAAAATGCAATTGGACAAATGCAAAAAGAAAATAATCATCCCCCCCCCCAAATTGAGCAAATGGAAAAGGATAACTTCTTCAAAACTAGAATTGACCAAATGGAAAAGGAGATGCAAAAGTTAAATTTGAAAAATAGATTGGAATCTGTGGAAGCTCTTGATTTCATGAGCTTCTAAGAATCTGTTAAACAAAATTTTTTTTTTAGGTTTTGCAAGGCAAATTGGGTTAAGTGGCTTGCCCAAGGCCACACAGCTAGGTAATTATTAAATGTCTGAGACTGGATTTGGACCCAGGTATTCCTGACTCCAGGGCTGGTGGTTTATCCACTGCGTCACCTAGCCACCCCCAAAATTTTTAAAAAATGAGAAAAATAGAAAATGTAAAATGCCTTATTTGTAAAGCAACTGACCTGGAAAATAGATTCAGGAAAGACAATTTATGAATCATAGGACTACTTGAAAACCTTGATCAAAAAAAGTCTGACTCTATACTCAAGGAGAGCTGCTCTGAAATCCTGGAATCACAGGGCAGAATAATTATTGAAAGAGTTCATTGATCCCCTCCTGAAAAGGATCTCAAAATGAAAACATCAAGGAATAATGTGACCAAACTCAAGAATTATCAGATCAAGGAGAAAATCCTGCAAGTGACCAGAAGTGACTGAAAGAATTCAAATACCAAGGAGTCATAGTCAGGATTACACAGGACCTGACTTCATCAGCATTAAGGGATTTAAGGACCTGAAATATATTCTGGAGAGCAAGGGGGCTTGGATTACAACACCAAATCCAGCAAATCTGAGCCTTCTCTTTCTGAGGAAAAGATGAACATTTAACAAAATAGATGACTTTCAAACTTCCCTGATGAAAAGACCAGAACTAAACAGAAAATTTGACCTTCAAACAGAGATATATGAAAAGATAAACAGGGAAAAGAAAAAAAAAACTGTTATCCAATAAGATTAAATTGGTTTATATGCTATTGTCGCCAATCCTGAGAACAGAATTCTTAGCCATGGATAAAAAAAAAAAGAGCTGGTGCAGAAATGTAAATTGACTTTGCAGACTGAGGGATAGGATGACATAGTATCTTCATGAAGTCTTTAACTGATCAAGGAACTGAATTATCCAAAGAGAAGAGAAATTTTTTCTTCTTCCCCTCCCCCACAAATGTAGTTAGTTACCCTGGGATCACTTTGGAACCCTGGGATCATCTTTAAATTAATTTTTTATTAAAGATATTATTTGAGTTTTACAATTTTCCCCCGAATCTTACTTCCCCTCCCCCCCCACCCTCCACGGAAAGCAATCTGTCAGTCTTTACTTTGTTTCCATGTTGTACCTTGATCCAAATTGGGTGTGATGAGAGAGAAATCATATCCTTAATGAAAAGAGAAGTCTAAGACGTAACAAGATCAGACAATAAGATATCTGTGTTTTTCTAAATTGAAGGTAATAGTCCTTGAACTTTGTTCAAACTCCACATCTCCTTATCTGGATACAGATGGCTCTCTCCCTTGCAGACAGCCCAAAATTGTTCCCAATTGTTGCACTGATGGAATGAGTGAGTCCTTCAAGGTTGAACATCACCCCCATGTTGCTGTTAGGATATACAGTGTTTGTCTGGTTCTGCTCATCTCACTCAGCATCAGTTCATGCAAATCCCTCCAGGCTTCCCTGAAATCCCATCCCTCCTGGTTTCTAATAGAACAATAGTGTTCCATCACATACATATACCACAGTTTGCTAAGTCATTCTCCAATTGAAGGACATTTACTTGATTTCCAATTCTTTGCCACCACAAAGAGAGCTGCTATAAATATTTTTGTACAAGTAATGTTTTTAACCTTTTTCATCATCTCTTCAGGGTATAGACCCAGTAGTGGTATTGCTGGGTCCAGGGTATGCACATTTTTGTTGCCCTTTGGGCATAGTTCCAAATAGCTCTCCAGAAGGGTTGGATGAGTTCACAGCTCCACCAACAGTGTAATAGTGTTCCAGATTTCCCACAACCCTTCCAACAATGATCATTATCCTTCCTGGCCATACTGGCCAATCTGAGAGGTGTGAGGTGGTACCTCAGAGAATCTTTAATTTGTATTTCTCTAATAATTAATGATTTAGAGCATTTTTTCATATGGCTATGGATTACTTTGATCTCCTCATCTGTAAATTGCCTTTGCATATCCTTTGACCATTTGTCAATTGGGGAATGGCTTTTTGTTTTAAAAATATGACTCAGTTCTCTGTATATTTTAGAAATGAGTCCTTTGTCAGAATCATTAGTTGTAAAAATTATTTCCCACTTTACTACATTTTTTTTGATCTTGGTTACATTGGTTGTATCTGTGCAAAAGCTTTTTAATTTAATGTAATCAAAATCATCTAATTGGTTTTTGGTGATGTTCTCTAACTCTTCCTTAGTCATAAACTGCTCCCCCTTCCATAGATCTGACAGGTAAACTAGTCCTTGATCTTCTAATTTGCTTATAGTATTGTTTTTTATGTCTAAGTTCTGTAACCATTTGGATCTTATCTTGGTAAAGGGTGTTAGGTGTTGGTCTAATCTAAGTTTCTTCCATACTAACTTCCAATTAGCCCAGCAGTTTTTATCAAAGAGGGAGTTTTTATCCCAATGGCTGGACTCTTTAGGTTTATCAAACAGAAGATTACTATAATCATCTCCTGCTTTTACACCTAGTCTATTCCACTGGTCCACCACTCTATTTCTTAGCCAACACCAAACAGTTTTGATAACTGATGCTTTATAATATAATTTTAGATCAGGTAGGGCTAAGCCACCTTCTTTTGCACTTTTTTTTTCATTAAGCTGCTGGCAATTCTTGACTTTTTATTTCTCCATATGAATTTACTTACAAGCTTTTCTAACAAAGTAATTTTTTGGAATTTTGATTGGTAGGGCACTAAACAGGTAGTTTAGTTTTGGTAGAATTGTCATTTTTATTATATTAGCTCTACCTATCCATGAGCAGTTGATATTTGCCCAGTTATTTAAATCTGATTTAATTTATGTGAGAAGTGTTTTATAATTATTTTCAAAAAGATTCTGAGTCTAGGGGAGGCTAGGTGGCCCAGTGGATCAAGCACCGGCCCTGTAGTCAGGAGTCCCTGGGTTCAAATCCGGTCTCAGACACTTAATAATGACCTAGCTGTGTGGCCTTGGGCAAGCCACTTAACCCCATTTTTCCTTGCTAAAACCTAAAAAATAAATAAATAAACAAGCAAATAAATAAGTGTTGAAAACTATCTTTACATGTAATTGGCAAATAAAATACTATTAAGTGGAAAATATATAAAACAGTTTGAAATTCTTTAAAAAAAAGATTCTGAGTCTATCTTGGCAAATAGACTCCCAAGTATTTTATATTGTCTGAGGTTACTTTGAATGGAATTTCTCTTTCTAACTCTTCCTGCTGTATTTTGCTAGACATATATAAAAAAGTTGAGGATTTATGAGGCTTTATTTTATAACCTGCAACTTTGCTAAAATTGCTAATTGTTTCCAGTAGTTTTTTGGATGATTTCTTGGGATTCTCTAGGTAGACCATCATGTCATCTGCAAAGAGTGAGAGTTTTGTCTCTTCCTTCCCAATTCTAATTCCTTCAATTTCTTTTTCTTTTCTAATTGCTGATGCTAACATTTCTGATACAATATTGAATAGTAGTGGTGATAGTGGGCATCTGGGAATACCTCTAGCCTCTCCCCATTGAATATAATGCTTGTTAATGGTTTCAGATAGATACTGCTAATTATTTTAAGGAACAGTCCATTTATTCCTACACTCTCTAGTGTTTTTAATAGGAATGGATGCTGTATTTTGTCAAAAGCTTTTTCAGCATCTATTGATATGATCGTATGATTTCTGATAGGCTTGTTGTTGATATAATTTTGGTAGGTGATTTTTAGAACTTAGGTGCTAAGAAAAAGATGATCTGAGACCATGGAAAGAAAATTGATACAAGGTATCTGCAATAAAAATATTTATAAATGAAAGCATCATTTTCCATTTGAAAGTGAAGATTATTGATTTATTTGACTGCTATTGATAACAATAAGGAAATAGTGGATTTATGAGAACAAATATTTCAAGAAGTATTCAAAAAGAGCAAAAGAGAACAAAAAGGAAAGAAAAAGAGCAAAAAGAGATCAATACATCTTGTAAGATTGAGTCTGACTCCAAACTTCTCTTTGTTCTACTATGAAATTCTGAACTCTAAAGAAAAAGCTACTCCCTTGCAGATAGCTATTGACAAAACTGTTGCTAAAAATTGCTTTGTTAAATGAAGAATGATACAAAGGCAACCCACTAACAATGCACACAGAGATACCTTGACATTGTGGATACACAAGGAGAAAGAAAGCAGCCTTTCAACTTTGCCTGCCTTGTTCAGAAATGGACACCATGAACCCCACAGGTAGTTTTTATGATTAAAACAGGTTTATTTTTATTTCTATGTGGATTTCCATATTTTCCTTGTATTTTTTATTACAAATGTTAAGAAATTAGAGTCAGTTAACATTTGTGGGAGTTACCTGTTTTCATCTAAGGTGGTCAATATGGACCACCTTAGATGAAAACAGGTAACTCCCAATGTACTTTTGGTACATTGTGCTTTCATAAGGCCAGTTTCCATATCTAAGCAAAGAAAACCATTTATGGTGTTATGGTGGGGGAGGGAGATGATTGGTTGTAGCGTAAGTTTAGTTATTTTGGGTTCATTAGAGTCCATTTATGTCCCATATTTCTATTACTTGCTCTACCATGTGCATCTCAGGATACACACTTGTATGATTATAGTTAAGAAAGTATCTTTTGGGCGGCTAGGTGGCATAGTGGATAAAGCACTGGCCTTGAAGTCAGGAGTACCTGGGTTCAAATCCGGTCTCAGACACTTAATAATTACCTAGCTGTGTGGCCTTGGGCAAGCCACTTAATCCCATTTGCCTTGCAAAAACCTAAAAAAGAAAAAAAAAAGAATCTTTTAAGACAAAATACTGACTCAGTCAATTTGTTCTGGAGAAGGGTAGAAATGGTTTACATTCCATTATTTGTGGAGTTATGTACTATTTGTTTTCATTATGGTTATTGTTATTGTTGCTATTGAGATAGAGTCTCCCGGTCTCACTCAAATTGGAAATGTAGCAGCCACAAATGGGCTCCTTCATAATAAAACAAGAACTTCGATTTGTTCTAGTTCTGGTCTAGACTGGTTCTGACCTGGTTGCTCCCTCCTTGAGCAGCCTATTGGATCTGGTTCATGGGGACTTACCCCAAAGGTATTAGACTTAATGTGGACTTCCAATTGGCTTAGTTCATTGTAGATCAAGTGATTCATCAGCTTCAGTTTCTCTGGAAGCAGGGATTATAGGCTTGTTTTACCTTGGTCAGGCATTTTTATTATTTTTGAAACACAAATTTTCTTTATTTAGTGGTTTAGGCAATCTAAAAAAATGTATAAGTAAAAACATATTTAAAAATGAATTGCTAGATTTTCATAAAATGACTAGGTCAATCACATCCATAAAATAAGCAAATGTATTTAAATTTCTAAGTTTTTTTCCCACTTTTATTTATTTTTTTTGGATATTTGCCTAAGATGATATGATGATATGAACAGGGACATAATTTGAGCTGATGCTTAGCCTTGTTTAATGTTTTATAAAATTTTCATGAATAATACAAGCATAATTGTTAGGACATGTATTTTAAGTTGATAAAAGTAGAATAAAAGTTTTATGAAGTAAAAAAAAGCAACCAGAGAGCAAGAGAGGAGAGGGTATTCAGAAAGAGAAGATGTTTGCCAGTGTGAAATGTTGCAGAGATCAAGGATGGGAACTGAGAAAAGTCAACTGGATGATTTGGAAGTCATTGATGACTTTTGAAAGAGCAGTCATAGTAAGGGATGGGTAAATGGGTTGGAAAGATAGTAGCCACATTGCCAGAGATTAAGCAATTAGGGAATGGTAGGGAAGTTTTAAGAGGCATTAGAGATGGTAACTTTTTCAAGAAATTTGGCAGTGATGATAAGTTGAAAGATGAAATGAGACAGAATGGTGAAGAGGATTAAATTTTTTTTTGACCTTTTGCAAGACAATGGGGTTAAGTGGCTTGCCCAAGTTCACACAGCTAGGTAGTTATTAAGTGTCTGAGTTTGGATTTGAACTCAGGTACTCCTGACTCCAGGGCCGGTTCTCTATCTACTGTGCTACCTAACCACCCCTGAAGATTAAATTTTTAAAAAATTTTCTTGGATTAGATGATATTAAGATGTTTTAGGTAGATAGAAAAGTCAGTGGGAAGAATGCTGGGTTTTGGGTAGTTGAGAAGTGGAACTGAGGCAGTTTCTTTTAGATGACCTTAATCTTGTTAGTAAAATAAGAACCTAAGTCATGTGCTATAAATTTTGAGGTGCTATTTAGTTTTTGTATAGTTTTTAAACTTTTCTTTTGAGGTTTCTTTTTTTTTGGAGGGGCTATGTTATGGCCACGACCACACATTTATAACCTGAATCAAATAACTTGCTTTTTCAATAAGGGGAAGTGGGGTGGGAAGAAGGGAAAGAATTTGGAACTTAATGAATCTTAAAACTTGTTATTTATTAGGGGAAATAAAATAAAGTGTCTTTACAATAGATAGTTACTATATATAATAAGATAGGGATAAGAATTATATAGAAGGATTTTTAAAAATAGTACAAGTGAGGCACAGTTGAGGCCATGAACCATAAAATTAAATGTTTGATTTTTCAGAATTAGTCATTACTCAGGCCTGCCTACCCTGGAGGCCTAAGACTTCAATGAATGTTTTTCAATGAATTTTTTCCTATTTTTATCTTGACTTTTGATATTACCCTGAATGAAAATTCCTGACTTTTCCCAATCAGCCTTTAATTGGAAGTTTCTGACTTGACAAAGCTGTCAGACCAGACGGTAAGGTATTCACTCAGGAGTGGCAAACCTGTTAGAAGCTCTTCATAAAATGCTAGAAATAATAACAATCAATTTTTTTCCCCCTCCATCAGAAGGAATGAGAATAACTCCTGTCATTTCCCCCTGTAACAAAACCCATTGGTGACTTAATCTCATGGGTTTCATTCTTAAATTCTAGCTCCACCTTACTAGGCAAGGCAAGTATGTTTTCCTTGCTACCAAAATAGGGCATGTTAACTTTGCTGGCTCAGGCAAGGGTGACATGAAGCCATCCCACAGATGCTGATCTCTGGTTCCCTCTTATTGCCTTCCAGAACCTATAATCTAGTGTTCACTTACTTCCCTAGACAACTGATAAAAAAAAAAAAACTCAATAAGATTTGGTTCAGATTTGATAGACCTTTTTGCTTTCCATGCTGGTGTATATTCCATATGGGAGAAGTTTTAGACTCAGAATTTTACATATTCTTGCTTTCAGTCACATCCCAACCCATCCTCATATAAAGACTCACTGTCTATTATTATAACCATTGATGAATCCCTGTGTTCCCAACACAAAAACTGCCTCAGATAATGCTAAATGTCTAACAGAAGATGATTTGGCTGATACTCTACTGTACCCACTAGCTGCCCAATTAAATGACTATTATATAAAAAGAACTGTTAGGTGCCAAGGATACAAATATGAGAAATGACATAACTCTCAGTCCACGAGGAGCTTGCAATGTAGTAGTGTATAGTTATACAAATAGATATAACTTAGAAAATTACTAAATACATCAGAGTTGGCAATTAGGTGGCTTAGTGAATAAAGCACAAGACTGGGGTAGAAGACCTGAGTTCAAATGTGGCCTTAGAAATTCACTGTGATCCTGAGCCAGTCACTTCACCCTGTTTGCCTCAGTTTCCTAATCTGAAAATTAACTGGAGAAGGAAATAGCAAACCACTTCTACTTCTGCCAAGAAAACCCCAAATGGACTTACAAAGAGTCAGACATGACTGAAATGACTGAATAACAAAAATTAGTGCATAGAAGAGGCCAAAGTAACTTAGAAATTCATGGAGGAAGCAATCATTTCTTGGTAGAAGTGTGGGGGAAGAGAGACAGTATCATGACTGAGAAAGCACTTGGGCTAGACATACAAAGCAGAGTATCAATATGCCAAGATGTGGAAAAATGTTCCCATTTTTACTAAACATGGAGAGAGCCTGTGCCAAGGAGAGGAGACAGGAAAAGGCAGGATGAGATCATGCAACAGTGAAGTATGCAGTTTGGCTAGAGTGTAGAATTTGTGGAGCAGAATAATATAAAAGAAGACTGAACAGATAGGCTGCAGGTAGACTGCAGAGGGAGGCCCCGGAATGTAGGGTTACCTTGAATTTTATTTCAATGGAGAGCAGAGGAATGATAAAGTAAGACTAGGCATGGATTAAATGGATTAAGGGATGGATTAGAAAAGAGAATGATTGGAGGTATGAGACTAGTTTGAAGGGGAAGGTGCAAGACTGGAGTTCTGAATTAGGTCTCCGAGGGACAATGGAAGGGATTTTAAGTGGTTTATAGGGAACATAGGAGGGATCTAAATGTGTTTGTAGATAAAAGGAGGCAGGATAGAGACAGATACAAGATTAGAGGTGTGATCATCAGTGACTGGCATATAGTAGAAGCTTAAATATTTATTTATTATTGAATGATTGTTAGAACAAGACCATGGGAGAGGAGAGGATAGGGCTCAAGAGGAGAGGATGGCAAAAATGACAGTCACCTCTAAGTCTGAGGATAGAGGGAAGACGGAGATGTTGAATGAAGATAAAAGGAAGTTTTGAGGTAAGATGGATGAAAGTTGAAGGAACTTGTTATATGATTTTGATTTGCACAGTAAAGTAGGAGGATAAATAATATACTGAAACAGAGAAAGAAATGGATTTGGGGATATCATAAGGTATTAGGAGTAGGATAGAGAAGTGAGAGGAATAGTTATAGCTGTTCCACAGAGAAGATCCTTTTTTTTAAAAAAAAATTTTTTATTAAAGATTTGATTTGAGTTTTACAATTTTTCCCTAAACTTACTTCCCTTCCCCACCCCCAACAAAGCAATCTGTCAGTCTCTACCTTGTTTCCATGCTGTACATTGATCTAAATTGAGTGTGATGAGAGAGATATCACACCCTCAAGGAAGAAACAAAAAGTATATGAGATAACAGGATCAGACAATAAGATATCGTTTTTTTTTTTTTTTCTAAATTAAAGGGAACATTTCTTGAACTTTGTTCAAGCTCCACGGCTCTTTCTCTGGATACAGATGGTATTCTCCATTGCAGACAGCCCAGAATTGTCCCTGATTGTTGCACCAATGGAATGAGCAAATCCATCAAGGCTGAACATCACTCTCATGTTGCTGTTAGGGTGTACAGTGTTTTTCTGGTTCTGCTCATCTCACTCAGCATCAGTTCATGCAAATCCCTCCAGGCTTCCCTGAATTCTCATCCCTCCTGGTTTCTAATAGAACAATAGTGTTCCATGACATACATATACCACAGTTTGCTAAGCCATTCCCCAATTGAAGGACATTTACTTAATTTCCACTTCTTTGCCACCACAAACAGGGCTGCTATGAATCTTTTTGTACAAGTGATTTTTTACCCTTTTCCATCATCTCTTCAGGGTATAGACCTAGTAGTGATATTGCTGGATCAAAGGGTATGTACATTTTTATTGCCCTTTGGAAGTAGTTCCAAATTTCTGTCCAGAAAGGTTGGATGATTTTACAGCTCCACCAACAATGCATTAGTGTCCCAGATTTCCCACAACCCTTCCAACAATGAAGATTATCCTTTCTGGTCATATTGGCCAGTCTGAGAGGTATGAGGTGGTACCTCAGAGAAGCTTTAATTTGCACTTCTCTAATAATGATTTAGAGCAATTTTTCATATGGCTATGGATTGCTTTGATCTCCTCATCTGTAAATTGCCTTTGCATATCCCTTGATCATTTGTCAATTGGGGAATGGCCTTTTTTTTTTTTAATATGACACAGGGACAGCTAGGTGGTGTAGTGGATAGAGCACTGGCCCTGGAGTTAGGAGTACCTGAGTTCAAATCTGACCTCAGACACTTAATAATTATGTAGCTGTGTGGCCTTGGGCAAGCCACTTTACCCCATTGTCTTGCCAATAAAAAAAAAAAAGATTTCAGCATCTAGTCCCATGCCAGGGCATATAAAAAAATTGTGTAGTAATTTAACTTCTGCTGGAAACTGCAAAAAGAAAAATATGACACAGTTCTCTGTATATTTTAGAAATGAGTACTTTGTCAGAATCATTAGTTGTGAAGATTGTTTCCCAATTTACTACATTTCTTTTGATCATGGTTACAGTGGTTTTATCTGTGCAAAAAATTTTTAATTTAATGTAATCGAAATCATCTAGTTGGTTTTTGGTAATGTTCTCCATCTCTTCCTTAGTCATAAACTGCTCCCCTTTCCATAGGTCTAACAGGTCAACTAGTCCTTGAGAGAAGATCCTTTTGAAGTAAGATAATATGAATTTGAACAGACACATAGAGAACTTTAAAAAGATCTTACTAAGAAATGAATTCATACATGAATCAAAAATATGATTTTTACTAGTTTCTCATTCCTACTTTACAAAATTCTGTAAAATGTGAATGACTTCTGGCCTGCATCATTTTGAAACCACCTAAAATAATAATTCACTTTTAAGTTCTATATTCAATCAATCAATAAATTTTTATTTAATGCATTCTATATGCTAGGGGAAAGGTAAGAAGAACATATAAATATATATGCAGCATGGATAAAATTTTATGTACTTTCCTCACAAGAATTCTGAGAAGCAAGAAATATAAGTATTGGTGATACCTGTATTTTACATATGAGGAAACTGAGGGACTGAGAGGATGCAAAGTAACTTGATTTTATTACAGGGAAAAGATTTTATTCTGAGTTCATGTGAGAGGTAATTGGTGCCAAAAAACTCTAACAAAAGGCAGAAATTTCACAGGTTAAAACCTAGGTTTTATTATACTTAAGCGTATTTTCAGGATTCAGAAAAATAAGAGGTTTCAGATAAAGCTTTTATAGAAAAAAATTGTCAGAATAGACAGAGAAATAAAATCAGTCATAAAGCAACCTTATATCCTCTTATTGGATCTAGCCAAATAGATTTAGTTACTTGTTAAAAATTGTTTTCAAGGTTTAGAATTTACAGTGGTTTAATTGAGAGGGAAGATTTACTTGTCCTACAGATGGTCACAGGATCAGAGTCAGGAGAGTTCTTCCTCAAATAAAGTTAGTTAAATCCCCTTGAGACAGTTTAAGTAAAAATGTGTATATGCTATATTCCCTTTTTCCTTTCTTTTGGTTTCTTTTCTGTCAAGTCAAGTCATAAAGCTTTCCTTAACACTATCATTTCATGAGTCAGGTTTTAGCCAGGTGAGGTTAATTTTTAATAGATGATAGGTATCAGCCAAACATCCAGGAGAAACACCCTTGAGCCTCAAGTTATAAAAATTAATAAAATGAAATCAAAATTTTCATAACAGCATTGTCACACAGGTGTTAAATATTGAGATAGTATTTGAGTTTAGGTTTTCAAATTCTTCACCCCCTCACCTTAAACCTCTTAGTATATAATACTTTAGTCCTTATCCATAAATATTTAATTATCTGACTCTAGATAGATTTATTAAGCTCTTTCCAGGGTCATTTATACTCTGACTTTATTTTTCTTCTCATTTTCTACTTGGTATTTTGAAAAATTGAGGATGCTACAGAGTTTCTCTTTTTTTTTTTTTGAGGGAGTATTAGAAATTTGCCAAAATTCAACTGCAGAAGCTTTCTGTAGCAAGAATGCTTACTGAGAATAATAGTTAGTTTAAAAGATTCCTTATTCCAGAATTCCAATTCTGATTAAGATTAGTCAGTGAAACTTAAAATGAGATAATTGTTTAAAATTACATGATGTATTCTACTTTCTACTTTAAATTGATAATAACTGTGATAGCCTGGGATGGACCTCTAAAAGCAAAGTGCTGTTTTCCAGAAAGCTACAGAGGAACTTTCCCAGGGGAATTTGTGTGTTTCTTAAAAGTGGTTAAGTTAAAGCCCAAAAAGCTTTTTTTGGTCTTGATTTGTGCTTGAAGACAAAGAGTTGGAAGATAGCTCCTCATCTGTAATCACTGGAGGGACACTGCTTGAGGTTAGTGCTTCATCTAAATGCTAAATTAATCAATTGACCCTATGGATCAAATCATTACTAATTGTCTTTTGTTGAGTTACTGAAGGGTCTTTCTTTGTCATTCAGGACAGAAACTCCGTAAGCTTAAGAATTGTAGAATTTTATCAGTCATCTTTCTCCTAGGACAAATTTTCTATTTGACAAATATTTCTATTTCTATTCTGTTAGAAATGTAATTTTGGATCATTCAGGAATCAGCAAAAAAGGTCTCTGAGATTCTGGGACTGTTCATTTGAGTCTGTCAAAAGCCAAAGGAGATGATGAAATTGCTGATTTATTTTAAGGGAAGTGGTTTGAAATAAGATGATGGCTACTATGTGATATTAATAAAGACTGATCCTATTTCTCTGATACTTGGAGGCTTTGCAAGTCTCTTTCTGATAAACATTGCTGATGCCATGACTTGCATGTGAATTAGATTTCAGTGAGGAAGGGCTGTGCAAAGTCACCAAACTTACTTTCTAGAGTATAAATATTATTGAGAGATAAAGGAACTTGTCCAGAGGGTATTGAATGCTTGAGTCCATATTTGAACTCACTTCTCATCACTAAGACTCATACTCTTCTCAATAGCTTGGTGTAATGGACAGAATATTGACCTTGGAGTTTAAAGAAAAAGATTCAGAAGCCTTCTTCCGATGCTGCTGATAATTTGTGAGAAACTAAGGTAAGTCTTTGAAACTCAATTTCCCTACCTATAAAAAAAAGTGAATGGTATTAGTCCTTTGAGTTTTCTTTCAATTCTATAACTCTGATCCTGTGATCTGAAATAGGGGGCATTAGTCACATTGGATTTAAGAAGAGAGGAGTAATATCTTTAAGAGGTATGAACAGTGGATTTTTGTTTTATATAGCTATATCTATATATTTCATGTATATATAAATTATTTTTCTGGGTCTTCAAGAGAAGAGTAAGAGGGTGAAATCATCTTTCACATGGATACTAAAGAAGCTTCCTGGTAATCAGATCAATTTTGCAATTGTAAAGTATGTTTAGAAAAAGTCTCAGTTGTAAACAGAACAAAGACTTGCCTTCTTATTTCCATCAAGTTAGCTCCTTCAGCAATATCTAGGCTTTGAAGGACTTAAGCCTAATGAAAAGGTACTCTTTTTCCTGGAATGTTTAATGCTTGGTCCTCCATCCTTAGTGGGGGGGGTAGAATACCCTTTTGTCACTGTTTAGGAAAAACTCTGGGAAGGTTAACATATATTTATTGTCACAGGTCAAAGCTCATTGAGGATCTCTCCTTCACAAAGGTATAGCTACTATCTTTAGATAAAAGAGAGGTCAGAGAGGCTACTCAAATCTACTTTAAAGAAAACCAACCCCAACTGTTATAATCTACCTTCTTGTATTGCCAGTGGGCTGCCAGATTTTCTCTGGCAGTGAAGGAAATTCCCTATGTGCTTGAAAAACACTAATTTTTCTGGCATTTGTTTTATATTGCTGTTGTTCAGTTGTGTCTATTTGTGACATCATTTGGAGTTTTCTTGTCAAAGATCCTGGAGTGGTTTGTCATTTCCTTCTCCAACTCATTTTATAGATGAGGAAACTGAGGCAAAGTTAAATGACTTTTTCAGGTATATGTCTTTCTGACCCTAGGCACTGCTTTATCCACTGAATTATTTCATTTACAGTTTTTTTTTTTTTTTTTTGGTGAGGCAATGGGACTTTTCTAGCTTTTCAGAAATTATGAACCATGGGGCAGCTAGGTGGTGCAGTGGATAGAGCACCTGCCCTGGAGTGAGGAGTACCTGAGTTCAAATCCAGCCTCAGACACTTAATAATTACCTAGCTGTGTGGCCTTGGGCAAGCCACTTAACCCCATTTGCCTTGTAAAAACCTAAAAAAAAAAAGCAATTATAAACCACAAGAGTATTGTCCTGTTGTTGTTAGAGAATTTTCTAGTTTCCCCGTGAAGAACTCATGAGTCTTGATCTTGAAGAACTCATGAGTCTTGACCTCGGAGTGAAGGTGTAAAAATAAAACACATGTTTATTAAAATATTAATGCAACACAAAAGAAAAAAAGTAAAGGATAGAGTTCTTTAAAGGCAATGAGGTCTTGGGCACAGCTGTTTAACCAGGCAAGCTAGCAGCTGATTAACTTGAGCATTAGAAGTCAGAGAGGTAAGTGTGGTAAGTGAGTGAGAAATGCTCCAGTTTCTCCTTAAATGTCCCCCTCAGGATTCATGGAGGGGAAGCATTTTGGGAGTGGTCCTAGTATTGTATTGGAGAGTTTGCCTTTTGAGGATGGTCCCTGGTCACATATGAGAGAGATTGCTCTAGTGTTAGTGCTATCGAATGTCCGATTATCCACCTGTGATGAATCACTCAACTGAAGAATGCAGGTGTAAAAAGAAAACAGAGAAAGAAATAGAAAAGAAAATAAGAAGAGATTATAGAAAAAACAACAGAGATTGCTAATTAATCTTGGCAGGTCAGTTGCCTGGCTCAGCAGAAGTCTGGAAAAAAGAGTGACCAAGGCCCTCCCAAAATCTCCTTAAATTCCCCTGCAGGGTCTATGGGAAGAGGTGGTGACCTGGGAGTGGCCCAAGTCCCTCATTAGAGAGTTTGCCTTTTGGGGAGGGGGTTGAAGGGTCTTGGATTCTGGTTTGGGTGGTCTCATATTTACCTGTGCTACCTAGTTGCCTCTTACCAAAGGTTAAACTGACCTAGGTTAAACTGAAGGTCAGGATGGAGTATTTTAACATAGGTATAAAGGAAAAAGGAAGTTTTTTTTAACAGTGCAAACAAAAGATTTATCAAATTTGTTTTTGATTGATTTTAATATTTCCCACACCCATGGTTCTCTGTATCAGTAGGTGTGACCATAGGGTGAGCCCCTACTTGATTTAATGCGACATCACTATCGAACTGTTTAATCTAGCCTCTAACTTGACCCACTGGTGAGTGCATGGCCAGGGTCAAAATGCAGAAAAAGATTACAAAATTTGTTTCCGGTTACAATATTCCTCTATGCCTATAATTTCCTGCACTAATATGGGGGGTGAAAAGAACATGAATTGGGATCAAAAGACTAACCATTAACCACTAACAATCTATATAGTTTTAGGCAAATTTCTTAATCCCTCTGGACCTTCAATTCCTCATTCATAAAAAGACAAAAAACCAAAAAAACAATTTTTGTTTGCTAAAAGACTTCAGGGATTCAGGAAAAGTGAAGGAATTCACTTAAAACTCACCCACTGTTCAATCTAGAGGAATTTAGGGACAAAGAAAGTTTTTTCACATAACGTGGATATTAAAGTAACAAGGAAATTGAGCAGGAACACTTTTATATTTCTTAGGGAAATCATTAGAGTTCCTTAAGAAAGCAGCAAAGCTAAGAGAAATTAAGGACAGTTGTGAGGGCATTGAAACTGGACTCAATTAGCAGCAAACAGAGGCTGAGACCTGGGTTATATATGTATATACATATACATATATAACCCATATGCAGGAAAAGGGTAAGGGAGGAGTTAGGGAAGCTAGAGAGGGATGAAGACAGTTGTAACACAGTCTGGGGAAGTCCTGAGGGGTCAATTTAGGGTCTTCAAGAGGTAATAAGGTAGATAATTCTTGTCTCCCAAGGGCAAATTAGGTGGTGCAGAGGATAGAGCACTGGTTTTAGAATCAGGAGGACAGGAGTTCAAATCCAGCCTCAGATACTTGCTAGCTATGTGATCTTGGGCAAGTCAATCAACCTTTATTGCCTTGCATACAGAGACATTTCCAGTCATCCTGATCCATATCTGGCTACTGGACCCAGAAGACTCTGGAAGAGAAAGTGAGGCTGAGAACTTAGCACAGCCCCCCCCTCCCTGAAATCCGATTCACTTACTTGTCATGGCATCACCTCCCTGAAGTCCTGGTCGTACAAACATCATTTTTATAAGGGAGGTAATGGGATGGAAGTAGGTGCAGTCCCTCAAAGACTTAATTTTTTCCAGGCTAGGACAAGGATATATTGTTTTGTTGATAGGAGCTTGTCTTGTGCTTGGGCACAGGAATTTTTAAAATCCTTGCCAAGGGGCAAGTTTCTTCACTGAAATTTATTAACCTCATCACGACTGATGATGCTTGTCCATTCTTGAAAAAGACCAAGACATGGTGGTGGGGGGTGTGAAGCCATGAGAAGCACATGAATTGGATTTGAGTGAGGGGCTGTGCTAAGAAACCAGCCTTACTTTCTCCTCCAGAACCATTTGGTCCAGTGGCCAGTTATGAATCAGGATGACTGAAGATTACCCTGCATGTGAGGCAATCAGGTTTAAGTGACTCAAGGGCACACAGCTAGTATCAAGTGTCCGAGGCTAGATTCAAACTCCAGCCCTCCTGAATCCAAGGGATGATTCTTAAAACCTATGATCCCAGTGTCAGATTAGGAGGAAAAAAAAAGAGTAACTGCCTTCAGGTGTTTTACTTCAGAAAGGGTCTCAGAAATTTATGTCCAGAATGCCCCTGGACTTATTCTCTCTTTTGACCTTATTATTTTTCTATCTATCTATCTATCTATCTATCCTTCTAAAAACTGGAGTAATTTACTTTTTTGTCCTGTGCAGTTTTCATTTACAATTTCTTGAAATACATCTCTTGAGCAATAAGGTGGTTCAATGAATAGAGTGCTAGGCCTGGAGTTAGGAAGATTCATCTTCCTGAGTTCAAATTTAGTCTCAGATATTTACTAGTTGTGTGATTTTGGGTAAGTCATTTAACCCTATTTGTCCAGTTTCCTTCATCTGAAAAATGAGTTAGAGAAGGAAATAGCAAACCACTTTAATATCTCTGCTAAGAAAACCCATTGTGGTCATGACTGAAACAACACAACAACAACACAGATCTAGAAAAAATAAGCTTTAAAAAAGCCCATTATGTTTCAAATGAAACTACTTAACTATGTCTTTAATACTCAAATCATTCTGGCTTTTATTGAATGGCCAATAATAGCTTCCAGTCTGAGCCTCATTATTTTAGATTCTTATGGCTTAGAATGAGCTAATAGCAATTGTTTTCTATTCCAGATCATCCAGACTGATATTTTGCTTTGGTAAATTAGGCCATCTTTTGTCTCAT
This sequence comes from Macrotis lagotis, assembly GCF_037893015.1. Taxonomy (NCBI): domain Eukaryota; kingdom Metazoa; phylum Chordata; class Mammalia; order Peramelemorphia; family Peramelidae; genus Macrotis; species Macrotis lagotis. Next base: position 268,208,922 of record NC_133666.1, on the reverse strand, counting down.
TTCTTATCTAGCCCTTAGTCATTGAATGGGCTTTGCCTCAAAAAAATGGAGACTTGAGAAAGACCTTCATTTAGAAAGGTCAAGGTCATCTACTGTATCCTGGGACCATTTCCAGTTGTCTTGACTTTTGTTTTGCTCCTGGACTTGGATGATTCAGGAAGAGCGGATTAGGCAAATTTGCCTTTATTTAAATCTAATTCATACTGAGTCAAGACATCATTCTCATGATGGCATTGGTTCTCTTTGAGAAGGAAGGATGAACAAAAGCAATAGTAACTACAGAATGACTTCCACCCTAGGGACTGGATCTTTTTCTTCCTTTTAAAAAATTAATTAGTTTCAGTCTTTTAAAATTTTGTACTCCAAATTATCTCCCTCTTTTTAGTTCCTCCCTCACCCACTCAGAAATCAACCAAAATGATATCAATTATACATATGAAATCATGCAAAATCATATTTTCATATTAGACATTTAAAAAAAGAAAAAAGCACATGTGAGAAAGTTATATTTCAATTTTCAAACAGAGTTCATCGATTCTCTTTCTTCAGGTGAATAGCATTTTTCATTTTGAGTCTGTTGAACTTGTCTTGGATCATTGTATTGATTAGAATAAGGCTTGATATCCTTAAAGGTACTTTTTTAAAACAGATTTTATTTATTTTGAGTTTTACAATTCCCCCCCCCTAATCTTAACTTCCCTTCCCCCACCCCTCACAGAAGGCAATTTGCCAGTCTTTACATTGTTTCCATGGTATACATTGATCCAAATTGAATGTGATGAGAGAGAAATCATATCCTTAAGGAAGAAACATAAAGTATAAGAGATAGCAAGATCAGACAATAAGATATCAGTTTTTTTTCCTAAATGAAAGATAATAGTCCTTGATCTTTGTTCAAACTCCACAGTTCTTTCTCTGGATACAGATGGTACTCTCCATCACAGACAACCCTAAATTGTCCCTGATTGTTGCACTGATGGAACAAGCAAGTCCATCAAGGTTGATCATCTCCCCCATGTTGCTGTTAGGGTGTACAGTGTTTTTCTGGTTCTGCTCATCTCACTCAGAATCAGTTCATGCAAATCCCTCCAGGCTTCCCTGAATTCCTGTCTCTCCTGGTTTCTAATAGAACAATAGTGTTCCATGACATACACATACCACAGTTTGTTAAGCCATTCCCCAATTGAAGGACATTTACTTGATTTCCAATTCTTTGCCACCACAAACAGGGCTGCTATAAATATTTTTGTACAAATGATGTTTTTACCCCCCCCTTTTTTTTTTTTTATCATTTCTTCAGGGTATAGACCCAGTAGTGATATTGCTGGATCAAAGGGTATGCACATTTTTGTTGCCCTTTGGGCATAGTCTCAGACTGCTCTCCAGAAAGGTTGGGTGATTTTACAGCTCCACCAACAATGCATTAGTGTCCCAGATTTCCCACAACCCTTCCAACAATGATCATTGTCCTTTCTGGTCATATTGACCAGTCTGAGAGGTGTGAGGTGGTATCTCAGAGATGTTTTAATTTGCATTTCTCTAATAAGTAATGATTTAGAGCATTTTTTCATATGACTATGGATTGCTTTGATCTCATCTGTAAAATGCCTTTGCATATCCTTTGACCATTTGTCAGTTGGAGAATGTTTTTTTTAATTTAGTTGAGTTCTCTGTATATTTTAGAAAGGAATCCTTTGTCAGAAATACTAGTTGTCAAGATTGTTTCCCAGTTTACTACATTTCTTTTGATCTTGGTTACAATGGTTTTGTCTATACAAAAGCTTTTTAATTTAATGTAATCAGAATTATCTAGTTTGTTTTTAGTGATGTTCTCCATCTCTTCCTTAGTCATAAACAGCTTCCTTTTCCATAGATCTGACAGGTACTCCTTGATCTTCTAGTTTGCTTATAATATTGTTTTTTTTATGTCTAAATCCTGTATCCATTTTGATCTCATCTTGGTATAGAGTGTGAGGTGTTGGTTTAATCTAAGTTTCTTCCATACTAACTTCCAATTTTCCCAGTAGTTTTTATTGAAGAGAGAGTTTTTATCCCACTAGCTGGACTCTTTGAGTTTATTAAACAACAGATTACTATAATCGTCTCCTGTTATTGCATCTAGTCTATTCCACTGGTCCACCACTCTATTTCTTAGCCAATACCAGACAGTTTTGATGACTAATGCTTTAAAATATAATTTTAGATCTGGTAGGGCTAAGCCACCTTCTTTTGTACTTTTTTCATTGAATCCCTGGAAATTCTTGACTTTTTATTTCTCCATATGAATTTACTTAGCACCTTTTCTAACTCATTAAAGCAAGTTTTTGAATTTTATTGGTACAGCATTAAACAGGTAGTTTAGTTTTGGTAGAATTGTCATTTTTATTATATTAGCTCTACCTATCCATGAGCAGTTGATGTTTGCTCAGTTATTTAAATCTGATTTTATTTGTGTGAGAAGTGTTTTGTAATTGTTTTCAAAGACTTTCTGAGTCTGCCATGGCAAACAGAATCCCAGGTATTTTATATTGTCTGAGGTTACTTTGAATGGTATTTCTCTTTCTAGCTCTTCCTGCTGTATCTTGCTAGTTATATATAGCAAAATTGAGGATTTATGAGGGTTTATTTTATATCTTGCAACTTTGCTAAAACTGCTAATTGCTAATTGCTAAAGTACTTTTTTGGATGATTTCTTGGGATTCTCTAGGTATTACCATCATGTCACCTGCAAAGAGTGAGAGTTTTGTCTCTTCCTTCCCAATTCTAATTCCTTCAATTTCTTTTTTTTCTCTTATTGCTGAAGTTTAACATTTCTAATATGATATTGAATAGTAGTGGTGATAATGGACATCCTTGTTTCACCCCTGATCTTATTGGGAATGTCTTTAGCCTCTCCCTGTTAAATATAATACTTGTTGTTGGTTTCAGATAGATACTGCTATTATTCTAAGGAACAGTCCATTTATTCCTACACTTTCTAGTGTTTTTAGTAGGAATAGGTGCTGTATTTTGTCGAAAGCTTTTTCAGCATCTATTGATATAATCATATAATTTCTGATAGGGTTTTTTTGTTGATATAATTAATTATACTAACAGTTTTCCTAATATTGAACCAACCCTGCATTCCTGGGATGAATCCTACTTAGTCATAATGTATTATCCTAGTGATAACTTGTAATTGTTTTGCTAAGATTTTATTTAAGATTTTTGCATCTATATTCATCAGGGAGATCAGTCTATAATTTTCTTTCTCTGTTTTAACTCTTCCTGGTTTGAGGTATCAGCACCATTTTAGTGTCATAGAAAGAGTTAGGCAGAGTTCCATCTTTACTTATTTTTCCAAAGAGTTTATATAGCATTGGAACCAATTGTTCCTTAAATGTTTGGTAGAATTCACTTTTGGTAGAATCCCCACACTGGAGATTTTTTCTTAGGGAGTTCAGTGATGGCTTGTTGAATTTCTTTTTCTAAGATAGGACTGTTTAGGTATTTAATGTCCTCTTCATTTAACCTGGACAACTTATATTTTTGTAAATATTCATCCATTTCACTTAGATTATCAAATTTATTGGCATAGAGTTGGGTGAAATAATTCTGAATTATTACTTTAATTTCCTTCTCATTGGTAGTGAGTTCACCTTTTTCATTTATGATACCAGCAATTTGGTTTTCTTCTTTCTTTTTTTAAATCAAATTGACCAGAGATTTATCAATTTAATTGTTTTTTTCATAAAACCAACTCTTGGTTTTATTTATTAATTCAATCATTTTTTTTTGCTTTCAATTTTATTAATTTCTCATTTAATTTTTAGAATTTCTAATTTGGTATTTAATTGGGGTTTTTTAAATTTGTTCTTTCTCTAATTTTCTTAGTTGCATATTTAGTTCATTGATTTCCTCTTTCTCTAATTTATTCATGTAAGCATTTAAAGTTATAATATATCCCCTGACAGCCTCTTTGAGTGAATCCCATAGATTTTGGTATGTTGTTTCATTATTGTCATTATCTAGGATAAAATATTTAATTCTTTCTATATGTTGTTGTTTGATCTACTCATTCTTTAAAATGAGATTATTCAGTTTCCAATTAGTTTTGGATCTTTATCTCCGTGGCCCAATATTGCATATGATTTTTATATCATTATGATTTGAGAAAGATGTATTCACCATTTCTACCTTTCTATGATTGATTATTAGGTTTTTATGCCCTAGTACATGGTCAATTTTTGTGTAAGTGCCATGTGCTATAGAAAAAAAGGTATATTCCTTTTCTATCCCCATTCAATTTCCTTCATAGGTCTATCATGCCTAGGTTTTTTAAAAGCTCTGTTTACCTCCTTAATTTCCTTTTTTTTATATTTATATAAATCTGAGAGTGGGAGGTTGAGGTCTCCCACTAGTAGAGTTTTGCTGTCTATGTCTTCCTGTAACTCCTTCAACTTCTCCTCTAGGAATTTGGATGCTATCCCATTGGGTGCATACATATTCAGTATTGAAATCATTTTATTGTCTATGGTACCTTTTAGGAGGATATAGTTTCCTTCCTTATCTGTTTTAATGCTATCTATTTTTGCAGCTGCTTTGTCTGGGATAAGGATTGCTACCCCTGCTTTTTTCACTTTGGCTGAAGCAAAATATATTTTGCCACAACCTTTTACGTTTTCTCTACATGTATCTCTCTGCTTCAAATGAGTTTCTTGTAAGCAGCATATTGTAGGATTCTGGTTTTTAATCCAGTCTGCTATTCGCTTATGTTTTAAGGGAGAGTTTATCCTATTCACATTCAAAGTTATAATTGCTAACTCTTTATTGCCCTCCATGCTATGTTCTCCTTGTTTGTATTTTTACCCTTCCCTCTCCTTATTTGTATTCCCCAGTATTTTGTTTCTGAATATCATCACCTTCAGTGTGTTTGCCCTCCTATATCCACCCCTCCCCTTTCTTTCCTCTTTCCCTTTTTCCCTTTTCCCTTCCCTTCCTTCTGTTAGTTCTCTTTTTCTCCCCCTCCCTGTCTCTGTCCCCTTCTCCCCTCCCCCCTTTAAAACTTGAAAGATAAGATTTTTTAAATTAACTGAGTGTGTGTGTGTGTGTGTGTGTGCGTGCGTGTGTGTGCATGTGTGTGCGTGTGTGTGTGTGTGTGTGTGTGAATAAGTTAATTTTAAGCCAAGTCTGATGAGAAGAAGTTTCAGGTGTTTCTCATCTCCTCCCTTCTTCCCCTCTATTACCATAGGTATTTTGTACCTCTTAATGTAATGAGATTTACCCCATTCAATCCCCTCCCTCCTCCTGTCTCCTTCCTATCCTTTTAAAGAAGGAAGTGTTTTTAAATCATTCTATCTGAGTCATAGAAAGTTCTGAGTATCCATCACTTCTAACTAAGTATATTCTATCTAATAGAGTTACAATTCTTGAGAATTAATAGAGTTTCTCCCAAGTAGGGTTATAGCCAGTTTCATCCCATTGGGTAGCAGACTCATGGCTAAGTCATGAGTGCCCATCACTTCTGGCTGAGTATATTTTTCTGTCTGATAGAGTTACAATTCTCAAGAGTTATGAAAATTTTTTTCCCATGCTGGGATATAGCCAGTTTCATCTTATTGGATAGCAGTTTTCTTTTCTTTACCCCCTCTTTTTTTTAACCTTTTTATGTGTCTCTTGTACCTCCTGTTTGATGTCCAAATTTTCTATTTAGATATGGTTTTTTCATCAGGAATTGTTGGAATTCTTCCATTTTGTTAAATGTCCATCTTTTTCCCCTGAAAGAGAAAGCTCAATTTTGCCCCATAGTGGATTCTTGGCTGCATTCTAAGCTCCCTTGCTCTTCAGAATATCTTGCTCCAGGCTCTTTTATCCCTTAATGTTGATGCAGCCAGGTCCTGTGTAATCCCTACTGTGACTCCTTGGTATTTAAATTGTTTCTTTCCAGCTGCTTGCAGGATTTTCTCTTTTATCCGATAGTTCTGGAATTTAGCCACAACATTCCTTGGTGTTTTCATTTTAGGATCTCTTTCTGGGGGGGGGATCGATGTTTTCAATAACTATTTTGTCCTCTTGTTCCATGATATCAGTACAATTTTCCATTACTAAATCATGTGATATTAAGTCCAGGCATTTTTCTCTTCAATGTTTTCAGGAAGAGCTATAATTCTCAGGGTGTCCCTTCTTGACCTATTCTCAAGGTGAGTGGTTTTGCTGATGAGGTATTTTACATTTTCTTCTATTTTTTTCCATTGTGAATTGTTTTCTTGTTGCAAGGTATTAATTTTCTCTCCCAAATTTTCCAATTGATTTTTAAACTCCTTATTTATTCAAGGAAGTCTTTCTGTGCTGGAGAGCTGGTCATATTCTCCTCAGTGGTTCTAGGTTGCTCTGAATTAGTGTCTTTTCCTTCCAAGAATTTTGCTATAAACCTTCCTTTGTGCTGGTCTTTATTCATTATTCTGAAAACTTGTGTCGGGGAGGGGCTGGTTCACAGGGGTTTGGTGTTGGGATCCCTATAGTCTTTATTCACTGAGTGTAATATCTCCAGCTGGCCAGTAGGGGTTGCTGGTTCCTTTCTCTGGAGTGGCTGTGACCTTGATTGAGGCCCTTTCCCTTGGCCTAGAGGGTGTGGTTGAAGCTGTTAAAATACTTAAGTTTTTGATCAATAGTGGTCTATACCCTGGGGTGAGGTGATCACTCTCCCTATTGTCAGCTGAAGTGGTTCTGCTGTTAGGCCTTAGCCTGGGGCAGAGATAGTCTGTAATTGTGTTTGTTCTGGGAAGAGGCTTCAGTTGAAATGGAGGTGTGGACTCTTGAGTTCCTCCTGACCAGAGGAGCCCAGGGATTGATGTCTGCAGCTCTCTCACACTGGAACTCTCCCTCTAGCCCTGCCAGCAAGCTCCTGAGGGTCAGTGCCAACACCAATGCCTTTGCTCCCTAGTTGACCCCAGGCCCGGTGGTTGACCAGGCTCTAGCCCCACCACTGATCAAGCTGGTCAGGTTCTCAAGCCATCAGGCACCAGAGCAGCAAATCAGGCTAAACCCCGGCTGATCCAGGCTGCCAAAGTCTTCCTGTGCTCCCAGCAGAGTCCACCTCTGTGCCAGGACTCACCCAAGATGTCAGAAGACAGATCCTGAGGTGGATGCTCTTCTCCTGGCTTTTCTTTCTGGATTTTGTCAATTGGATTTCTGTTAAGAGGTTTGTTTCATATTATTTATAAGGGGAAGATCAGGAGATTAGCAATGTGCCTGTCTTCTCTCTGCCATCTTGGCCAGGTCTAAAGATATTTTTAAGAGAAGGATTTAAGAGTAGTTTACTTTTGTTTAAAAGACCCAATCCATAGACTGGACCTTTCTAAGAAGTGACTTCAGGGACATCCCAATGTGCTTCACTGAGAGCATTTTTTTTTTATTATTTTAAAATTTTTTTAAAATTTATTTAAGGGTTAAGATTGACTGGCCCAGTGTCACACAATTAGGCAATTATTAAATGTTTGAAGTCAGATTTGAGCCCAGGTCCTAGCTGTCCCCTAAGCATTTTTAATTTATTTGGGATTTTAATGAATTAATTGGGGTTTAGGACAAAAATTCAGTAATTTATTAGAAAAAAAAATACTGATGCATTTTGTTTTAATATGTTAATTACCATCTCCCCTCCAAAACAAAACAAAACATCCCAAAGTCCTCTGAAAAGTATATTTCTCTGAATACAAGTAAAATCATCCAGTAGTTTTATTTTTAGTAATGGTGCATTCCTTTCCACTTTGGTAGTTTTGAATTAACACCTATTACATTCAAGACACTGTGCTAGATGCAGAGTTAACAGAACCAGGAAAACAATTCATATAATCAAAAATTTAGTAAAGGCAAGCAATTTTGAAAGTTTTAAGAACTCTGATAAACATAGGGATTAACCACAATTCCAGAGAACTCATGATAAAACTTTTTATGGAAAGAACTGTTTGACCCCTTGTCTTTCAAAGAGGATGAAGAGAATTCTTGAGAAGAGATGAACTAAATAATAGGACTGTGTTTCCAAAGTGAAAAATTAAATTGATAGTGGGGACTCTTTTTAAATTTTTTAATACACTTTAAATACTTTGCCTTACTTTATAATTTCTAACATTGTTAGTGAATTGTATAACCAGTAATTTTGGTGTTTATGTTGAGGAATTATTTTACCAATTCATATAGGCCTTTTTATGTTTCTTTGAAGGATCCTTTTAATTCTTTCTCATAGCACAATAGTATTCTATTTCCATTCATAAATCATTCATTTAGCCAATTGATGGACATCCCCTTAGTTTGCTTTTCTTTGCCATCAAAACAAAGAGCTGTTATAAATATTTTATACTTATGGGTCTTTTCTCTCTTTGATCTCTTCTGGTTATAGACCTAGCACAACCAAGTCAATGACAAGTCTAGTAACTTTTGGGGCATAATTCCAAACTGGTTTTTAGAATAACTGGACAAATTCATAGTTCCACCAAATAATGCATTGGTTACATGTCCTTTAGGAATATCCATATAGCAGTTATATAGAAAAAATAGAGAATACAAGAAAGAAAACCACTTGGAAAACTATTGATATAGTTGAAGCCAAATACCATGAGGGTCTGACCAAGGTTGGTAACCATGTAAATGGAGTAAAAGAGTCAGAAGCGAAAGATGTTTAGAGTTAGAATTGACAAAACTTGGCAACTGATGGCAAGAGATTGGAGTGAGGAAAAGGGAAAAGTAGAGAATAACTTTTGAGGTTTTGAATTTGTATAACTAAAAGTATAGTAGTGTTCCTTAGGAAAAATAGGTAAGTTTGGAAGAAGGATAAATTTAGGAGAAATTGGGACCTAGAACTCAGGAGACTAGGTTTGGATATTTAGATCTGGAAATCTCATATACATACACACACACACACACACACACACACACACACACACATATATAAATTGAAATTATGGGAGCTGATGAGGTTGCCAAATGGGAAAATATAGAAAGAAAAGAGAATAGGGCCAGACAGAGCCTGAGGTATGCTCAAACTTAGGAGATAGGCATAGAGAGTGATTCCACATAGGAATCCAAGCAAAAGTGAGCAGATAGATTGGTAGTGAATTGGGGAGTTCAATGTCATGAAAACTCCAAGGAGGAGAGAGTGTCCAGGGGAGGGTTTGGTAAACAATATAACATGGATTTTGTAATTAAGAGATCACTGGAAACTTCAAAGAGAAGTTTTTGTGAAGTAAAGACAGATTATAAGATTTTGAAAGTGAGTGGAAGATGAAGTATGGGTACAAATGACTTTTCTATGGGTTTGACTGTGAAGGCTCTGTTCCAGATCCTCTTCTCTTTTCTTTCCAAGGGTAAGGTCCTAGAGGAAATGGAGGAGATCAATGGAGCAGGTAGAGGGGTTAGCATTGAGTGAGAAGAGTCATCTTCATCCAAATCTGGAGCAAAGGAGAAAAGAATACAGGTAGAAAGGTGGGAATGATGTTGATGGGATTAGAGGTATACATTTGGGAAGAAGAGAGAGCCATGCCAGATAACCTCTGTGTTCTCTAAAGTATAAGACAGTCTTTTGCAAAGAAATATGATGGTATAAGCAGGTTTAAGAAATTTTGAAATGACTGCTATTGGAAAGTGAGATATAAAGTTGATTAGAGAACAGTAAGCATTTTAACATTCATTGTGAGGATTCATTAGTGAAATGGAGAAGAGATTTAATAAATCTGTATTGGTCCCATCAAGTATTGTTATGTGACTTCTCTTTAACAGCGTGTGAGGAATGGAAAAGGTAGATGGTGAGGGTAGCCAAAGGTTGGAGTTTGGGAAAGGCAAGAATGTTAATAGAACAAGAGGATCAGAGATTCAATGATAAAGTTGAACTGATTAATTATAAGGTCAAGATTGGGAAGTAAGGAAAGTGAGGCTAGAAGTTGGAGTGATGGACTTGGAAAACAGGAAAGGGTAGAGTGAATAGAGGTCACAACAAGGAAGAAGAAAAGGTTTAAGTGGAATGAAGTAGTGAGAGAAAGGAGTATAAAAGCTGAGAGGAATATCAGACTTCTGGTTCATGCAGGTCAACATTTATGGGTGTCAATGAAATCAATTGTATGAACAGATCAGTGTGTGGTTGAAGTGGAGAGAAGATACAGGTCATTTATCACCATTGAAATAAAGTTAGACTGAGGCTGCAAAGATATGAGCATGATCCATTTTTAGCTATTCTAGCTGTTGTTATTATTTGTCCCTTTGTTCTCAAAGAGGACCACGACCTCAAGCATGTGATGCCATGGTATGCAAGTGAAATAGATTTAAGTATGGGGGGGAACTGTGCAAAGTCATCTGCCTTATTTTCTCCTCCAAAGTCATTTGGGTCCAGAGGTAGCTAATTAATGGGGCCAATGATTTCTCAGTGGTCAAAAATCCCATATTAGGAAGGTACAATCTTTTATAATAGAATGACAGCAAAAATCTCATAGATCTGTCTTCAGATTGGCTAGAAAGTTGGAAAAAAAATAACCCTCTGACATCAATTTGATATTTTGATTATTTGGATTTCTCCTTCTGAAATCAATATGTTGTTTATATGATATTGTTTGTTGTTGCTATTGTCATTTGTCCTTCATTTGCAGAGGACCAATGATGTCACAGATGATATCTTGATTTATGTGTGACTTGGATTTAAGTGAGGAAGAGATGCACAAAGTCTTCAGACTCACTCTTTTTTATTGAGTCATTGATAGGATCCTGTCCACTGCGCCGTGATGCTTCTTAGGCAATGGGTGGTCCAGTATATCACTGAATTAGACCCAATGATTTGTGATGTTCAGTTGAGTAAGTACTAACACATTTTATTTCCTGATGTCATCTTTCTTTTTTTTTTTAAAAAAATGTTATTTTATTTTCTCCAATTACATGAAAAGATAGTTTTTAACATTCATCTTTCTTTAAGATTTTTTGAGTTCCACATTTTTCTACCTTCCTCCCTACCCCCTTTCCCCATGACAGTGAGCAATCTTTTATAGGTTTTATATTGTACATTTATAACCTATGTAGGTTATAAATGTACAATCATATTTGATATATTTTCACATTAGTCATGTTGTGAAAGAAGACTCAGAACTAAGCTATCTGGTTAGCTGATTGTAATGTGCTCCGAGTTTCACTCAACTTTTGTTGTTGTTTAGTAGTTTTGGTCATGTCTGACTCTTTGTGATCCCATCTGGGGTCTTCTTGACAAAGATGCCAGAGTGTTTTTCCATTTACTTCTCCAGCTCAATTTATAGATGAGGAAACTGAGCAAACAGGGTTAAATGACTTACCCAGGGTCATACACATCAGTAAGTGTCTGAGATCATATCTGAACTCAGGAAGTGGAGCCTTCTTGACTCTAGATTTGGCACTCTACTCACTGGGTCACCTAGCTGCTCTATTCACAAACTACTTATTTAGTATAAGCACTCCTCACTGCTTGCTGATCTTATTGGATTAACTCCTAATTGGTATCCCTGATCAATTTTTTTTTTTGCAATGGGATAGAGCATTGGACCTGGATTCTGAAAGACCTGAGTTCAAATCCAGTCTCAAGACACTTTTTAGCTATATTACCTTGGAAAGTGACTTATCCCTGTTTGCTTTAGTTTCTTCATCAGTAAAATGAATTAGAGTAGGAAATAGCAAATTACTCCAGTGTCTTTGCCAAGAAAACCCCAAATGAGTCCAGGAAGACTTGGACACAACTGAAATGATTCAACAACAACAACAAAAACCATAGCAGAGGAAAAATAAACAGCATGATTTTACTACTTAGTTTACCAGCTGTTTTGACCATGAGCCAGTCATTGTTCTTCTGGACTTCAGTTTCTTCATCTATAAATGATCCCACATGGGATCACAAAGAGTCAGACGTGACTAAAAAGGACTTAACAGCATCAATACTTAATTGCCAAAATGATTTTCCTTAAGTGCTTCTCTACTCAATAAACTCTAGTGGCTTCCTATTGCCTCTAGAATCAATATTTTCTGTTCTACTTTTAAAGCCCCACAACCACTTCCATGGATATTTTGGACCTTCTTGTACATAATTACAACAGTCACCTGAACTCAATCCCTGCCCATTTTCCACTCCATAATTCAGCCAAATTGACTTTCTCTCTGTCATCCATAAGCCCCATCTCAGATCTCTGCATCATCACTGGCTTTGCTCTTTGTCTGTCTCTGCCTCAGAAAATCCCTTTCTTTGTTTAAGCTGTACCTTCTGTGTGGTGTTTTTCCAGATCCCATTCACTACTGGTACCCTCTCTTCCAAGCTATCTTATATTCATTTGTATATTTATTATTTATATTATATTTATCACTTTATATTTAATCTATTTACACTTAGCTTCCTCACTTATAAAATGGGAATAATAAAACTATTACCTATCTCATAGGATTGTTATGAGAATCAGATAAGTTGATAAATATGGGGTATCTCAAAAGTCTTAGTGCTGTTTTAAAACTGAAAATGTATGAAGTTTAAAACTTGGCTTAAAATGCCTCCAAGACTTTTGGGACACCTTTATTTGTAATGTGCTTGACGATGATTTAAGCATTATATAAATGCTAAATAAATGTTAGCTATATACTTATAGGGGACAGCTAGGTGGTCTAGAGCACTGGACTTGGGGTCAGAAAAGAATCTTCATGAGTTCAAATCTGGCCTTAGTCCCTTACTAGCTAGCTTTGAGACCCTGGGCTGGTCACCTAACCCTATTTGCTTCAATTTCCTCATCCATGCAATGAGCTAGAGAAGCAAATGATAAACCACTAAAATATCTTTGCCAAGAAAAGACCAAATAGAATCACATGGAGTCAGACAGGATTGAAATTGTTGCAGTCTGTTCAATTGTCCACCTAGGAAGAATCACTCTTTGACCCTGGAATGCAGGTGTAAAAAAGATTTATTAAAAGAAGTTACAGCACAAAAGAAAGTAATAGGAAGTTTAATAAGAGATTAAAGAAAAAGCTGAGTGGATTGCCAATTAATCTTGGCAGGCTAGCTTCCAGATTCAGCAGAAGTCTGGAAAAATGAGAGACCAAAATCTCCTTAAATTCCCCTTCAGGGTCCATGGGAAGAGGTGTGATCTGGGAGTAGCTCAAGTCCCACGTTAGAGAGTTTGCCTTTTGGGGAAGGGTTTGAAGGATCTTGGCTTCTGGTCTGGGTGATCTCAGGTGTTGTTTCTAGTGCCTTTGCAATCTAGCTGCTACTTACCAAGAGAACTTGGCCTAGATTAAACTGAAGGTCAGGATGGAGTATTTTAACAGAAGGATAAAGGAAGAAGGAAGTTTTTTTTAACAATGCAAACAGAAGATTTACAAAATTTGATTTCAATATTTCCCATGTCCACGGTTCTCTGCATCAAAATGACTAAATAACAATTTATATATGCTTAAGTTGTACCTCCTCTTAGAATGTATGCTTCTCCTAAGTAGGAACTGTTTCACTTCTTGTGTTTATATTCCCTAGTGCTTAGCAATGGGTCCTGTACATAGTTGTTTTTCATATTTAGTTCTCAAAAAAGGACTAATGCTATCAGGAGGATGATGCCTTGACTTGCTTGTGAATTGAATTTAAGTGAGGCAGAGATGAATAGTCATCAGCTTCACTCTCTCCTCCAGAGAGATATCAGGGCTCAAAGACAGGGAGAAGTCAGGAAACAGTGGGTGACCTTGACTTTTCTGAAACTTCCTTTAAGTCCCAAATAAGTAACTTAATAAATGATTGACTTATTCATACAACAGTATTCATTAATCTCCAACTATATGTTAGGCATTATACTAAATGCTCCAGATGCAAAGACAAATAAAACAGTCCTTGTCCTCAAGGAGCTTATATTCTATTGAATAGAGTGATAGCAATGTTTTGAAAATAGTGCATTAATTCTTGCTTTGTTACCTTTCAGCATTTTATCAGTCCCTGAATATTGGAGAAGATGCTGTTCTCTACATTGTTCCTCTTACTTGGTAATTTCTGCCTAGCTGGTAGGTTGGCCATTTGTTCTTTTGTGAATCAATAGATTTTCATTATTCCTTTCTATAAATGAGTGTTATTTTTATGATCACTTCATTTGTCCATTTAATACACCCCTCCTTTGAAGAGTGGATGGATTTGTGGAAGAAGGTCTTTGGCAATGAGCAGAAAGGGGAAGAGGGAAAAATTCTTATAAATTTATTTAGTCTTAAAAATGTTTTCAGAATTATAAACAGAGATTGAATGAGAAGCAAATATCTAGGTACGTGTGTGTGTGTGTGTGTGTGTGTGTGTGTGTGTGTGTGTGAGTTAGATCATTGTCTTTTTTAAGCTTTTAATAAAATTATACACCTGGGCAGTTAGGTGGTGCAGTGCTGAAGTCAACAGGATCTAAGTTCAAATCTGGTCTCAGTCTAGCTGTGTGACATTGGGCAAATCACTTAATCCTGACTGCCTCACATCCAGGGCCATCTCCAATCATTTGATTCATATCTGGCCACTGAACCCAGAAGCCTCTTAGAGGGGAAAGTTGAGACTGATGACTTTGCACAGCACTCCTCCCTGATGTAATGGTCCTTTTTGAGAACAAAGGACAAACAACTAACTTATAAATCATCATTTGCTTTAGCAGAAAGTCTCCAGGACTTCTAGGAAGTGTGGAAGCTGAGACTTTTCTGTAAACCCTAGAGAGAATCATCACAAGAACTTAAGTACACTTTGGGAGAATTTCTTCCTCTCTTGTTTCATAGTCCCTCTTCCTCCCCACCTACACACACACATACACACACACACACACACACACACACACACACACACACACACACACACACACATACACCACCCTCCCTGCCAGTAAACTTGGGAACATGAAAATATGATGCCATTGGTTTCCTGGAATAAACTCTCCAGTTGCCAGTAAATCATTCATAATTTTACCAAAGAAAGTTTTAGTAGAAGAAGGTGGAAAAAAAATAAGGAATTCTTAGTTATGAAGATAACTAGGACTCCCAAATATAAATGCTCCTGTCTTGGTTCAGTGCTCCTGATGCTAGGGAAAAATGTATTCATTTAAAGGTTTCAGGGCATTGAGAAAGTGAAAGAATTCACTTGATCTAAATTCTTATATACAATTTGACAGGCTTTGTCCTCCCCTTTGAGTCCCGATAGACCCTCAACATTAGGGGCCCAATTTAAAAGATACACCCCACCTCATGACACACCTAAACATGTTTCCCCTTCTCTGATCATATGATGCATGTTCTGCTGATGAGCCTCAATCATCACTGGGGAATGTAGATTAATATGCATGGCTCATATTGAACAAGTGCACTTGCAAAAGGTCAACTCCTGACCAGCTTGAGCTGGTTTTGACCTCCCTCTGGCCAAGGCAACCTTCAAGTCAGGTTAGGGAACTTCTTCCACTTCAGTGACTGGGGAGATCACTTCTTTGATCACCCTTCCCTTTGTTTTACCTCCACATTCCTGCCTGCAGGCATGTGTCTTTCAGCCTAATCAATAACTAGAGACTCTTGCCTTTGTTCTGGTGGATCCCTGTGAGATCTTTAATTAACATTCTCCTCTTACATCCTGCAGAAACCAAACACTGAGGAATTTCTCACACTGCCCAATGGATTCTCAAACCCTTCATGTGAGGGGGTTAATGATCCTTTGGCATTCTCTAATTTTGGGGTAGTTTCCACAGTGTACACCTTCATCCTAGTGGCCATCAGCCTCGTATCTGGAGCTCTCTTCCTTTTTTAATATTAATTTTTTTGAGTTTCCACTCATCACCATATGCATCACTTGCTTCAGGAAGAAATGCACAAGCTCATGTTTTCAGGCAAAGATATGTTAACAGAATTTTTACTGAGCCAATCTCTAACCTGCTGTCACAGAGCAGGCTGGAATCAGAGTGCCTGTAGTCAAGTAGCAAGCAATTTAATTAATTACTTCCTTGGCTAGGGACAGATTTGCAAATCAGAATTTTTCCATCTTACTATATATATAATGATTGAGAAGATAGGGGGAAGGTGGATCACAGAACAATCAATTTGGAACCTGAGTGATTTTCTCAGGATAAGCCCACCATTGCAGGACAATACAGAAATTATAACAAGTTTTGAGACAACACAGGTATCCTCAAGTTCTGTGGGAATTGATTATTTAGTCTTGGGAGTACTTCCTTGGGTAAAGACAGGTAACACAGTTCTCTGATTCACTTCATAGACAAAGACTAGGCCTGTCTGGAATAAAACAAATTGTTCCAGCTGCTTGTTTCTACTTGTTCCCAGACCAGAGTCTACTTGTGGAAAGAATCTCTCAAATCTAAATTATTATTATTAAATTCATTACACATATCATGTTGATCAATATGAAAATCATAATTCTCTTTTGACGAGGGACAATATGTCTTTTCTTATTACCTTTATTTTTTTGTGATTTATAGATCTGCCAAAGCAACCAGAAAACATTTCCTGCACTTTCTATTTTTCAAAGAATTTCACTTGTACTTGGAATTCAGAAGAAGACGACTCTTCTACAGTCTACACTGTCAATAGAACTTTGTAAGTATGAGGTGGGCTTGCAAGATGGGAGAAAAGGCTACTAGTTCTTAATTCATTCTGGGTAAAATTCAGTTGAGATGTAAAATATTTTTTCTCTTATATTTGTTTGGTGTGCCAAATACCACATGATAAGAATAAGTGTCTTATTTGGTGATTTATATAGCATTTCATATATATTCCCTCATCAGAGCCTCACCATAACAAGAGGTAGCCACAGCTGGAGCCAGCTTTGAACCAGATCTTAAGAACTTACTGTCAAATTTTCTGTGTGAGCATTTACACATATGAAATGATAAAAACTGGGTCTTGATTTCTTGTTTTAATGTTAATGTTAATAATGTTTTAATGTTAATAATGCAGATTAAATTTAAGAGACTTCTTGGTGTCTCATTCACTATGCCATGCTACTGCTTGTCCTGTGGTCAGGAGCTAGAATATCAGGAATTTTGTGGTTTCCTTGATAGGATGAACACCCAAAGAGGGGAGGGATTGAGAGATAGGATGCCTTCCCATAGAGAAGCCAGACTGGCTAAGATAGCAATCCAAGTATGATGAGACTACTAGACCATGAAATGGAAAATGCTAAGCATGGAAAGATCACTTGGGTTTCAGGACCAGTTCTGAGACCAATTAGCTCTTTAACTTTGGTGTTCTCAACTATAAAAGGGTGGGAGGGTTGGACTGAGTCCTCCTATATTCTATTATTCAATTTTATGTGATACTGTGCATACAAAGAGAGGCAAAAAAAATGTTCCCTGTCCTCCAGATGCTTACATTTGAATAGGGAAGATGATATGTTAATAACGTTGAGGATAAAAGATATATACAGAGTGAATGGAAAATTATCACCAAAGGAAGATACTAGCAGCAGGAGGGACCAGGAAAAGGCCTGTCCCATGTGGAATTTGAGTGGTTTTGAAGGATGCCAGGAAAGTCACATAAGGTGTCTTTGTAAAGTTCCCAGTCTAATAATCTATCTGTCTGTGTGTGTCTGTAGCTGATTAAAGGTTCAGGTGGAACATGAAAAAATTCATGTAAAAGACTGACTCTGGCAAAGAAGAAATTTTAGGGACAAAAAAGGTGTATTTTCATATTGCTATGGTTAGCAGAAGTTAAGTGGGGTATTGCTGCTTGAGTGTGATTATCACCTTTGAAGAATCACTGGGACCCAGTGCAGGTGTGGAAAACAGAGATTTATTAAAAGAATTTACAACAGGGGTGGCTAGGTGGCTCAGTGGATAAGCACCGGCCCTGGAGTCAGCAGTACCTGAGTTCAAATGTGACCTCACACACTTAATGATTGCCTAGCTGTGTGGCCTTGGGCAAGCCACTTAACTCCATTTGCCTTGCAAAAACCTAAAACAAGGATTAAAAAAAAAGTTACAACACAAAAGAAAGTGATAGGAAGGTTAAGTACAGATTAAAGAAAAAGCCTTGTGGATTGCTAATTGAATTTGGCAGACACCCCCCTCCCCAAAGGCTCTACAGGAGTCTGGAAAGGTGAAAAAGAGAGAACCCCTTCCCCAAATCTCCTTAAATTCTTCTTCTTCTTTTTTTTAATTTATCCTTAAATTCTTCTTTAGGGTCCATAGGAAGTGACCTGGAGATTTTGCCTTTTGGGGAGGGGTCTCTTATCTACTGGGCCCAAAATGAATGCAATCCAGATCAGATTGAAGGACAGGTCCTCAGGCTATGGCCTAAATTAGATGATAAAGGAAGAAGGAAGTCTCCAACTGACCTCAACACTCCCTATGCCCATGGTTCCCTGCATGGGGGGGAGGGGGGAGAGGCAGAGAGAGAGAGAGAGAGAGAGAGAGAGAGAGAGAGAGAGAGAGAGAGAGAGAGAGAGAGAGAGACAGCTTTTAAAGGGGGAGGAAGATGAGGTGAGATGAGGTAATTAGATATATGTTGATGGGGTTAGTACTCAGAGATGAGATAATTAGGGATACCTAGATGATGGGGGTTTGCTGAGGAACCTGTTATTTTGTTGATTAGGGGCTAGTTTTGTGCCTCCGGTCAGGGATTGGCCAGAAGTCCTTGCCTAGGAGGAACAAGGTACTTTACTAAAATTT
Source organism: Macrotis lagotis (assembly GCF_037893015.1). Lineage (NCBI taxonomy): Eukaryota > Metazoa > Chordata > Mammalia > Peramelemorphia > Peramelidae > Macrotis > Macrotis lagotis. Next base: position 268,190,296 of record NC_133666.1, on the reverse strand, counting down.
AATGATCTCATCTCATAGTTTGAACAATGGGAGGGGGGAGGGGGGTATCAGTGTTAATGTAAAGTACATGGTTGGTGCAGAGGGAGTAGTTTAGTTATAGAACATATTTCTCTTAACATTTCCCCTACTTCATGTCAGTCTTTCTGTTATTGATCTTATCTTTCTATATCACCCATCTATTTAGACATCTATCATCTCTATCTTACCATTTATTATCTATTTATCTCTACCTCTTTTTAATCTCTACTTATCTCTATTTTTATCTAGCTACTGCTCTTTTTAATTCTACTTATCTATTTTTGTTTTCTCAGTACTTAAACTCTTTCTTTGACCTGAAAGTTTTAGATTTTTGTCTGTGATATTCCTTGGAGTTTTCATTTTGGAATTTCTTTCAGGGTTGACTGATTAATTTTTTCTGGTTTCACCCTGCCATCTGGTTGTAAGTGGTAGTTTTTTTCTGTCATAATTCCTTGAAATATTCTCTCCATGTTCGTTTTTGGTCATGGTTTTGAAATAGTCCAGTGATTCTTAATTTATCTCTCCTTGCTCTGGTTTTTAGGTGTTTTTTTTAATATGAGATTATATTTTTATTATTTTTTTCTATTTTATCAGTCTTTTTACTTTGTTTTAATATTTCTTCTCTCTCATTAAATCACTTGCTTCTATTTGGCCTATACTAATTTTCAAGAAATCTAATACTTGGGTAAGGATTCATAGATTTTGTGCTAACCTTTTGAATCTCTTTCCAAGTCTTTCTTCAGTAGCTCATTTTTTCTACTTTCTCTTTCATTCTCATTTAACACACACACACACACACACACAGACACATGTATATAGTATATATGTGTATATAAAATCAAATAGATCCTGTGAGTAAATTATGCTTTCCTATGAGACTTTGTTTGTAAATATTTTGGAGTTATTCTCCTCTTCTGGTTTGTATCTTGGGCATCCCCCTTGGTCTTATAATAGCTTTTTACCTTTTTGTTTTGTTAAGTTAATTATCTGTTTTGAGCAACTCTGCTATAGGCCCAACTGGGAGTATTAGGGGTTGAGTTTGAAATTTTGACCCATTTGGAAAAATTCTCTCCCTCTCCACTACACTGCTTTCCTGGATAGAGGGGAGGATAGATTCTACAGTCTGCATTGGGTGATTCCACCCTTATGTTACAGGTGCTCTAGACCCAAGCTGCTGTCATGAGCTGGGGACAGACTTTGTGAACACCTCTGGGAGAGGTATTCTGGTAGATGTTAAGTAACTGGTTCTTTGAAAAAAAAAAGTGCTGATACTTTTAAATTTAATTTACATTATTAACATTTTCTCCATTACTTGAGCTTAGAAAAATCAACTTTTTTCCTTCCATAAATTCTACCATGGTAGTAGTACTCTTTCTCATACTGAACTTTGTCATTGATTACAGTAGGAAATGAAAATATTTTAGATGAAAGAGTTGGTTTTTGCAAATAATATGAAAATAGAAACTGAAGTGTTCATATTTTTTATAGCAGTCCCAAGTACTCTTGAATTTCCTGTTGAAGTGGCTTTTAAAACAGTAACATATTGGCAGTTTTGAATTATGTTATGTTTAGGATACCATGTTAATAAAGCATTGCTGTTATCCATCTATATATCTATCCATATTCCTATTCAATTGTTTCAGTTGAGTCCAACTCTTGGCCAATTTGGGGATTTTTTGGCAAAGAAAATGGAGTGGCTTACCATTTCCTTCTCCAGTTCATTTTACAAAAGAGAAACAGAGGCAAACAGGGCTGAGTGACTTGCTCAGGTTCTGGATATGGAGTCTAATAATTTTTGTCCTTCATTTTCAAAGAAGACCATGACATCAGGAAGTGATGCCGCGACAAGCACATGAACTGGATTTAAGTGAGGGGAGCTGTGCTAAGACACCAGCCTCACTTTTTCCTCCAGAGCTCTCTGGGTACAGTAGTCAGATATGAATCTGGAGATGACCCTGGATGCCAGGCAATCAGGGTTAAGTGACTTGTCCAAGGTCACACAGCTACTAAGAGTCAAGGGTCTGGTCTGAGGTCAGATTCAGACTCCCCTCCTGCTGAATTCAAGGCCAGTGCTCTATCCACTATACTAGCCATGAGTCTTTTTAGAATCGGATGAATACTAGTTGCTCTTTAGTACTCCACAGGCACCTTATATACATCAGGGAATAGTTTTAAAAAAATCAAAAAAAAGACAACTTGATGTGAGTTAAATCAAGTACTATACTTTGATATGTAAAAGTATAAAGATTGGAGTTAATGATAACACAAATATAAAAAGAGGGAGAAAGAATCGTGAGGAAGTTATTACTGCATTATCTTACATCTTGGGATATATTCATATACTCACATTTTCCACATGCTTTCTAAATCTTTTCTTCTCCAGATATAACTCAGTGCCTTCCTAATTTGGCTTGGGTTTTTGTATTGGAGAGGATATGAAAGAAACCACTAGGGCATGGAGTTCATGATCTTGGACCATTGCTGTCCCATGGTTCTTGCCCTGGTCATTTGTGTAAAGATTTAATTTGTGATCATGAGCAGGAAACATAACCACTTTGTTTTCTCTTTGGATTTCCCAATGATTGCTTGGTTTGCTGTTCTCCCACTTCTTTCCAGTTCTTTAAGTGAAACAGACTCATTCCTGTCCCTCATCTGTCCTTGCCCTTCCTTAGAAGCCTGGAGCTAACATGGGAAGTCTTCAGAAACTTTGCTTGTTTGCTTTTTCCAGGTTTTGGTCCTCATCTTTTTTTCCATAGGTAGCCATGCAAAAGTGATAAGAACTGCAGTGGGAACACCTCAGATTTTTAAATTCTAATGCTGACATTCCCATGTTGCACTATTATGGTAGGGATTTTAAGCTGGAAGAGGCCTTATTGATCATCTCACATTTCTATGGTGCTTAAAAAAAATAGAAAACATTTCCCCTACTTTTCCTCCCTGTGTGAGATAGCTGTTATTCTGTTTTGACAAATTAGGAAACTGAGGCTCAGAGAGGGAGCTGTGCTATAGAAGAGGCACAAAAGTTATTGTGTCAGAAGATCTGGATTTGAGTCTGGTTTCTATGACTTTGGGCAAATTGGTTCATTGGACTTAAATTTCCTCATTTGTAATAGGAGGAAATTAGCATAGTCGGTATCTCAGATCTCTTCCAGTTCTACTGCCCTGAAGGATAATGTGACTATGTTATGCTATGTTGGCTATGACCATGCAACTTGGGTCAAAACTGCTTCAAGCCCCTGGGGAGTTTGTTGCTTCACCAAGTGTCCTGACAACATTTATTATCAGGTCACTGATATTGTCATTATATGAAAGAGAAAACTGCTGGGGCACAGAAACCAATGGTTCCCAAGCTTTCTGGAGCTAAAGGAATGCCACTCTGGCAGGGGGAGAGACCTCCAATTCCACTCTTTTCCTCTTGTTCTTATTTTATTATTGAATTGTTTCAGTTGTGTTTGACTCTCTGTGATCTCACTTTATTTTATTTTTTGTCAAAGATCCTATAGTGGTTTGTTGCCTTTTCTGCTTTATTTTACAGATGAGGAAACTGAGATAAGCAGGGTTAAAGGATTTGCCCTGACTCATATTGTATCTAAAACTGTATTTGAATTTGGGTTCTTCTGACTCCTGAGCTGGTGTTCTATCTATTGCACCATCTTCCTAACTTGAAACGATGTAAAAAACACCAAAACCTTCTTTTAAATCCATAGAAATTTTGGCAATGATTTTATTGGAAAGCAAGCCAGGAGATTATTTCTGTTTTTTTTTTAGGGTTTTTTTTTTTTGCAAGGCAAACAGGGTTAAGTGGCTTGCCCAAGGCCACACAGCTAGGTAATTATTAAGTGTCTGAGACCGGATTTGAACCCAGGTACTTCTGACTCCAGGGCCGGTGCTTTATCCATTAAGCCACCTAGCCACCCGATTATTTCTGTTTTTAATTAAATTTAGATTTTAAATTTGCTAAATACATTTTTAATTAAATTGATAAATAATTCTTGACAAAAATAAAAGAAGACACATGATCTTGTTTTAGATGCGTACTATTAGACTCCAGCATGCAGACAATTCTGTGGATTTCTTTTTGGCCACCGCTATAACTGGAGTGTCATTTGGTGTAGATTTATCTTTTTCAACTCATACTTTTTAAATTCTTAAAAATTTTTGAGGTTGCCCCAATTTTTTGTTTATGTGGGTTATTTACCAATATTTACCATGCTAGAAATTAAAATGTTTTAGCATTATTGTAAAAATAGTTTTGACTTCGTATACTTCCTGATAGAGCTTTGGGAATCCCCAGGAGCCCCTGGACCACATTTTTGGAACTACTTGGTCTATTCCAAGGCACTATTGGCATTTATCTTAAATTGATAAGGTAATTAATACAGATACCTCTTTATTTGTTTTTAGGTTTTTGCAAGGCAAATGGGGTTAAGTAGCTTGCCCAAGGCCACATGGCTAGGTAATTATTAAGTGTCTGAGGTCGGATTTGAACCCAGGTACTCCAGACTCCAGGGCCAGTGCTCTATCCATTGCACCACCTAGCCGCCTCTACAGATACCTTTTTAACCAATCATCATACATTTTTCAAACTGACTTTACAAGAGGGCAGCATCAGGAGCAACTTCTCTATTCATTTTAGACCACTCCAAAAGGAGTCAGTTAGACTTTTGTTACTGGTTCTCTTAGATTTTAAAAATAAGATAACTACATACTTCTTCCTGGACTAAACTTCCCTTAGAAGTTCAATCACTCTAAAACATTTGACTGTTCTTTCTGTTTCTGTAATCAGTTCTGAAAGAATTGCAGTAAATGTATCATCTTCTAATCTAGATCCAAGGCAAGGACTATAAATTAGTATGCTAATTTTGGGTGGATAGAGTGGAAAAGGCTTTGTAGATTGTCCCAGGGTATATTGGATTTCAACAAGTATAGGGTAGTGCTATTGATTTGCAACTTTTTTTTGATTCAAGATCTAATATCTGACACTAAGCCATCAGGACACAGCTAAATGTCTAATAACCTAGAAAAGAAAAGGAAAATAAATCTCAGAGTATATTCAAAGTATTGTTTCAATGATGAATTAGATGATGAGATATTACTATAAATTATATAAAGGCAATAGACTGTGACTCAGACTCAAGGGTTTGAATGAAATAAGACTCATGGATTAATTCAATAAAAACAATTTTACTTAAGATTAATAAAAGGAAAATTTCATGTAGTTAAAAAAAGATACTAATGGATAAAAAACTTTTTTTGTCTCTAAATTCATTACAGTAACTGACCAAGTTAGATCACAAACAGGTCAGTGGCAATTTTGCTTTAACTTCTCAAATTAACTTTATTTCTTTATGGGACAGGGAAGTCAAACCTTTGACTATTTGCTTCCTTAAAGGGATACTACCCCAGTCTATAGAAAACAGGTTCCACTTTCAATATGTCCCTCCTTTTGTGGCAAGGTCCCAAATAATTTTGGGAGAATTTCAACCACTAATGTGGTAAAGAGGAACCTATTTATGTAGGCTGCATTTGATGAAAAAAAAACCCAAAAGATTATTCTTGTTTTTTTATGAAATATAGTTAATCTTTTTTATTTTTGCACGGCCCTGGGGTTAAGTGACTTGCTCAAGGTCACACAGTTAAGTGAATATTTAGTATATGAGGCTGCATTTGAACTCAGATCCTCCTGACTCTAGGGCCATACTATTTTCACTGTACCACCTAGCTGCCTCCAATGATTCATACAAGAAACAAAACTACATATGATGATGATTCATTTGGAATTAATTATTGGAAACGATTGGAAGCTATAGGAAATTATAGGAAACTAGCATGCCACTTACTCTAGGGATTCCCTATGGATCATGAAGCAGGCCTGGCAAAGTGGATTGTTCTGATGGCTGCAGGGGACAATTGGATTCTGATAAATGTTCTTATTCATTTGGAACATTTGCATAGCAAACCTCATATTAGGCATGGTGCCATTGAGGTAGAGTTATACATGCAGTGTCTTGGATAAGGAATGGAAAACATGTCAGAACATTGACCTCATTGAAGTTTTTTTTTTCCATTTGAAGGATTAGAAAGCATATTGTATGCAAGTATAATGATATATGACAGAACTTTTTATCATTCGCAAAACCATTGTTTTGTAAAGGAGTAAGATTTTCCATTCTGTGACTTTTGTGTGGTTATGAAGTCTCATCTTTTGCCAGTGGTCAAGGCCTTACATGTGTGTTTGGGAGATTCTTTAAAGGGGTGATTTTTGCTCTGACCATTCAGACAATACCTTCTCTTACCTAGAGGTTAAATGATTTCTTCATGGTTACAGAGAGTGAACACTTCTGAATTCAATTATTATCTTTATGCAGATGACTCTCAAATCTACCTATCCAAACACAATCTGCTTATTTTGATTCCAGTCTCTCGTCTTCAACTGTCTTCTGGACATTTCCTTTTTTCCATAATTAAATTAAAAAAAAAACCCTGAACTTAACAGATACCAAATAAAATGAGCAATTTCCATATACAAAGTAGGACAGAATAAAAAGAGTGGACATGAAACCATGAATTTCTGTTATGTACAGCTTACTTTTCCTTTTATGAATGTAATAAGTTCAATGTGTAATTTTCAAAACTGTCTTCTGGCTATTTTTTTTTTTTTGGTATACTCTTTTCTGTGCATTTTTTGATTGCATCAATGACTATTAATTTTTTCTTTTTGAGCAACACTATTATTAGTTTCCTTTTCCTTATCAACTCCTCTATTCCTGATTACAAAACAAAACAAAATGATAAACAAAAACAAGCAAAAACCCCAAAACCTTTGCAACAAATATACATAGTCAAGCAAGACAAATTCCCCCAGTATCTCTGTCTAAAAATGTATGCTTTATTCTGCACTTTTATTCCTTCAGGAGATGTACAACATGCTTCATTATTGTAGTTGTTCATTGCATTGGTCAGAATTCTTAAGTCTTTCAAAGTTGTTTTTCTTTATAGTGTTGCTATTGTGCATATTTTCTTGGTTCTCTTCATTTTTCCTCTGCATCAGTTCATACAGTTCTTCCCAGATTTCTCTGAAACCATCTCTTTCATAATTTCTTACAGCATAATAATGATATGATAACTAGTCTTTTTTAATTTTTAATTTTTTATTGATAGCTAGTCTTTATATAACATTTTAATCTCATTTGATATGCATAAGGAGGTGATATTCTTATCCCCATTTTAAAGATGAGGAAAATAAGGATGAGAGAGTCTTGGTTAAGTGACTTTTCCAGTGTCACATTGCTAATAACTGTCTGAAAAAAAAACTCATTCAAACTCGGGTTTTCTTGATTCCAAGTTCAGCATGTTATCTACTTAGCTGTTTACATTGATATTCCATATATATATATATATATATATATATATGTATATGTATGTATATATATATGTTCTTTTCCTGTTTCTTTGATCTTTTTTTTTTGGTGCATAGGCCTAGCAGGAATATTGATGAATAAATGAGCACACATAATTGGTGACTTTGTGTATTTAGTTCCAAATTATTTTCCAGAATGTCTGGATCAATTTACAATTCTACCAATAGTAAATTCATGTGATCTAAAATAATAATTATTTTCTTTTTTTGGTCATCTTTACAATGAAGAGTTGATTTAATTTACATTTTTATAATTATTATTGATTTAGAACATCTCTTTGTATGGCTCTTTAAAAACTTAGTTTTCTTCTTTTATTCGAAAGGTCTATAGCTTTTCTCCATTACAAATAATGTTGGGTTTTGGTTTTAGAAACATACTGTTTATATTATATTAATTATATTATATTAATTATATTATATTATATTAATTATATTATATTATATTAATTATATTATATTAATTATATTATAGTAATTATATTATATTATATTATGGAAAGATTCATTTATATCTGTTCCTTTTTTTAAAAAAATGATAATAATGGGTGTTGTCAAAAGTTTTTTTTAAGCATCTATTGATATAATTACTTTAAAATAAATTTAGTTATTAATGTGATATAGTAGACTTATATTTTTCCTATATTGAAACAGTCTACTTCTGGTCATGTCCACTTGGACATCCCATTGTTATATCACACTTAATTTGTCTAAAGTAAAACTTAATTGTTTTTTTCCTCAGCCCTCTATCCTTTCTAATTTATTTTAAGTTATGTTATGGTCATCCAAGTTTTCTTTCTTTTTTTTTTTTTGCAATGGGGTTAAGTAACTTGCCCAAGGTCACATGACTAGGTAATTATTAAGTGTTTGAGGCCATATTTGAACTCAGGTCTTCCTGACTCCAAGGCAGGTGCTCTATCCATTGTGCCACCAAGCAGTCTGGTCACCCAGGTTTTCAATCTTGTTATTCTCAATTCTTCCCTTTTCTCCCTTAACTTAGACAATAATTGCTGAGTTTTTTCAGTCTAATGCAGCATTTCTGGTCCATTCCTTTTTCTCTTCTCTCTGCTTTGCTCAGATTCATTTCACTGCATTAATTCCTTCAAGTCTTCAAGTTTTCTGAAATTGTCCCTTTCACAATTTTTTATAGCATACTAAAGTACTATCACATTCATAGAGCACAATTTGTTTTTCTATTCTCCTAGTGATCCATTAATAATCTTATTTGTGTCATAGAATAAATATTTTTATTTTTTTATTGGCTTGTTTTACTCTTGAACATTTATTATTTTTTAGTTATTAGATCTGTCTTCATGTCTATAATCAATGTTTTATAGTTGTATTCTTTTTTTTTTAAGTTTTTTTGCAAGGCAAATGGGGTTAAGTAGCTTACCCAATGCCACACAGCTAGGTAATTATTAAGTGTCTGAGACCAGATTTGAATCAGGTACTCCTGACTCCAGGGCCGGTGCTTTATGCACTGCACTACCTAGCTGCCTCAGTTGTATTCTTTAAATTTCTGTGTATAACTTGGTAGAGAGATTCCCAAATATTTTATACTTTCTGTTGTTATTTTGAGTGGAATTTTCCATTCTAACTCTTCCTCCTTTATATAGTTGGAAACATGCGGAAATGCTGGTGATTTATGTAGATTTATTTTTATATACCTCAATAGGATTTTGTTGAAATTTTATTTATTAATATTTTTAAAATAATTTATTGCTTCAATTCTAGAATTCTTTATATAAATCATCAAATTATTTGTAAAAAGGGATAATTTCATTTCTTCTTTACCTATGCTTATTCCCTCAATTTCTGTTGCCATTAGATAAAAGCAGTGACAAAGACCATCCTTGCTTTACTACTTATCTTATTTGTAATAACTGTAATTTATCACCAGTACATATAATTCTAACTCATGGTTTTAGATAGATACTATTTATTATGTTAATGAAAGATCCATTTGTTTCTCTGTTTTTTTAGCATTTTTTTTAAAACAGGAATGTGTGTTGTATTTTGTCCAAAACTCTTTCTCTGTCTATGGATATAATTATGATGTGTTTATTTTTGTAATTAATATAGTCAACATTACCCTTTTAAGTAATGAAATTCATGTCTAATTATATTTGTGCTTGAAGTTCTCATGGAACAGACTCTTGCTCAAATGGGAATCGTACATCATGTTCTTTCTTCTATCCAAAACTGACATATCCTGATTGTTACACTATTGAGGTGGAAGCTAAAAATGGTTTTGGAAAGCAGTCTAAAGTAACAAAATGGGACTTGGAAAACATAGGTGAGTATCATATGGTAATATAGAAACCTTTAATTTAAAGTGTTTGTCTGCATGCTTATATAGTAAATAGACTCCTGCACAGCAGTATTGTATATATTACAGGAAAACTGACTTGTCAGTAAAGCAAAACAAAGAACTCCAACCAAAGGCTTATGATAACAGCTGTGGGGAAAGAGAACCTAAAATAAAAAAATAAACTCAATCCTCAGTTATTCCCATCTCTTCACTCTAGAATTAATTTTGCTTGACTCTTCACTCTAGAATTAATTTTGCTTAAAGTAATCAAGAACTAGAATTCTTCCTTGATTATACTGAAGGGAGAAGATAGCAAAACTCTCCATTTTTTCTCATGTATCCCATTTGTTCTTTCAAATTTTTTTCTTTAAATTTATTGTATTTTATATTTTTACAGCACCTTCATTTCCAAACATTCCTCCCTTCCTTCATAATGAAGCATCCTGTGTCACAAATTTTAAAAAATTCTTATTTTCTTGCCTTTCTCAGTGCCTTGAGAGAATTAATCTTCACTATAATATTTTAAATATGAACTAACATTTTTAAAAAGTGTCTAAAAATGAATGTACCAAATTCATATACTTTGTGTTTCTTAACTTCTAACACATCAGTGGAACAAATAATTTCATTCACAAAATGTCCATGACATTTTTAGTTTTGTATTTTGTACTATGGTTTAACTTATTATAAGAAGGACAATTAGAATTAGTGCAAATTCTGAATTATGGAATCTCTTTTTTTTTTTTAGGTTTTTGCAAGGCAAATGGGGTTAAGTGGCTTGCCCAAGGCCACACAGCTAGGTAATTATTAAGTGTCTGAGACCAGATTTGAACCCAGGTACTCCTGACTCCAGGGCCAGTGCTTTATCTACTGTGTCACCTAGCCGCCCCCCCTGGAATATCTTTAAAGAAGAAATTCAATTAAAAAGTTTTGTTACTGAAGGGTTAATTAACTGTCACTGGCAGAGGTCTTGCTAAATTGCAGACTCCTTTGTCTTATTTATTTTACTTACTTATATGCCAGTGAATTTGCCCTTTGTGTGCCAATGAGTTGTTTCAAGTTTTAAGGAAGCTTGAATATAGCCTAGTTTTATAATACTAACTTGTATTTTTATAGGGTAAATTACTCAAGAAAGAACTTTCTATATGAGAAGAACTGTCATAATAACTGGAAATCAGTTTGGCAGAAATTAGATTAAGACTATCAATTTATGCTATATTACTTCAATAAGCTCAGAAAGCTTATATAACCTTAAAATTAAGACATAACATAAGAAAATTAGCAAAGGGCCAGTTCAATGACAAATTGTAGCTCCAAAGAAGGAAAGGAGGTGATCATGAAAGGTTAAAATTGAGAAATTTTGTTTCATGATGTTGAAAAACTTTTGCAGTAACAAAATCAAGGCAAATGGATGAAAGGGAAAGTATTTTTGGATCAAATGTCTCTGATAAAGGTCTGAAGATTCAAAACATCCAAGGAATTAGCACAAATATGTAAGATCAAAAGACTTTCCCCAAAAGATAAATGGTCATGAGATAAGAACAACATTTCTTAGAAGACTAGCAAATTGTTAGCAACTATGTGAAAGATTGCTTTGGTTTAAAAACTGGTTTAAATAATAATGAGTTTTAATCTATATCAAATTACTTGCTTTATCAATGATGAGGAGTGGGAAGAAGGGAGAGAATTTGGAATTCAAAGTATAATGTTGGAACTCAGATGTTTGGAACTGAAAATGAATTAAAAAAAATATTTTTTTTAAAGATTTATTTAAGGCAATGGGTTAAGTGACTTGCCTAAGGTCACACAGCTAGGCAATAATTTAAGTGTTTGAGGTCATATTTGAACTCAGATCCTCCTGACTCCAGGGCAGTGCTCTATCCACTGCAACACCTAACTGCTCCTCAGAATGAATGTTGAAACTTGTTTTTACATGTAACCTGGGAAAAATAAAATAAAACTTAAAAAGAAAAGAAAATCACCCATTAACATTAAAAAAAAAATGGGTTTAAGCAAGTAGAAATAAGAGGAGACTGGGTGGAATATTACAGAAAGGTAGAATCCTTTTGCACTGACATGTGAAGAGAGGGTAATGTGAAGGCTGGAAGTTCAGAAAGTAAAGTTTGGAAAGGTTTTTGATTTCATTAGATAAAAAGGATATGAGAAATATTGGGGAGAAATGCTTTTTAGCAGGGGCGGCTAGGTGGCGTAGTGGATAAAGCACTGGCCCTGGAGACAGGAGTACTTGGGTTCAAATCCGGCCTCAGACACTTAATAATTACCTAGCTGTGTGGCCTTGGGCAAGCCACTTAACCCTGTTTGCCTTGCAAAAAACCTAAAAAAAAAAAAAAGAAATGCTTGTTAGCAATTTCATTTAGATAATATACTATCAAATTACAACTTTTGTCATATTGAAAACAGAAATAAATTTGCAGCATGGAATTATTTGCCTATAGCATAATAAAATTCTGTCTATGAAGGACCATTAGAAGGATGTATTCCTCTCTTTGGAGCTTCAAGGTTTCTGAGAAAGGGAGTGGAAATGTAAAACTACCATCAGGAATCTTTGGTCATGTGATAACTAACAGCAGTAAGTTCTATTATTTGAGATACTGGCAGCTAATGACCCTTGAATATACCACTGATGATTATAAATCCAGATTTGATTTGGTTGTTTGTCCTGAATCAAATTATAATAGAAGATATCATCTCCTATTGGGATAATTTTGGTAGATCAGAACTTAATGCAAAATACACTTGATATTTGGTATTAAGGTTATATTCTTTGAAACTGTATGGATCAGGAGGACTTGAGTTCAGATCTGGTCTTAGATGCTTACTAGTAGTGACCTGAAGCAAATCATTTCACTTGTTTGCTTGTTTCCTCATCTGTAAAATGGCATTATTGTATATACCATAGAAAGTGAAGTTTGGAAAGGTTTTTGATTTCATTAGATAAAAAGGATATGAGAATATGAGATATGATATATATCATTTACAGCTCCAAAGAGGTGATCATGAAAGGTTAAAATAGATTCCTCATCTGTAAAATGACAGAGCAGTATTGTATATACCATAGGAAAATTTCTTCAGTTTCCTCATCTGTAAAATAATAGCTCCTATCTTCCAGGGTAGTATGAGGAATAATTGAGATAATAATTGCAAAGTGTGTGGCACATTTGCCTGGGACATGGTAAGCACTATATAAATATTTGCTAATATTACTGTTTTTATATCTAATATACTGATTTTTGAATTTGATTAGTTTAGAATGCCAAATTGATAGATGGATGAAATCATTTTCTATATAAGAGGATTGAGAAGTACATTCAAATGAACTGATTTTATTTGACTGGGGAAAAAAGTTTTATGTTATGTTTGGAAATACAATACATAATATTATTTATATTATTGTTAGGCTACTAATTTTTCTTGGATTGTATTAGAATGTATAAGAATAATGTATCAGAATGCTATTGATTTGAAAAATGATACCTATAGTATAGTAATTGACGTATATAGTATAACCATTCTGGAAAGTAATATGAAATTATGCTAAGAAAATAATTAAAATATCACTGGCCTTTAACCCAAATAATCCACTGCTACTATTATAACCCAAGGAGATCAAAGAAAGAAAGGTTCACATATATACATATACATATGTATATATGTGTATATATATATATAAAATAAACATCAAAAATATATATGTCAAAATATTCATGGAAACATTTTTGTGATATCAAAAAATTTGAAACAAAATGAATGACTAGTAATTAAGGGGTGACTAAATAAATTTGGTACAAGCATGTAATGGAATGTTATCATACCTTTAAAAAAAGATGAATAGGAAAAATTTGGGAAAACATGGGAAAATTTAAATGAATTGATGCTCAGTGAAGGAAGAAGAACCAAGAAAATTTAATATATGCATATACATATACATATATGTATATGTGTGTATGCATGCACACATATCACTTCAACAATTAAAATGAAAAGTATAAATCTAAGGAAGCAGAACTAATTTTATATATGCATATTTACATATGCATATATCTGTATATATATATATATATATATATATATATATATACATACATATATGAAATGGTCAAATTGGTGCCTAAAGATGAGATGAGAAAATGCATTTACATACCATATTTTGCAGCAGTGGGGGAACTGTAGATATAGAATATTTCATATATTGTCAGACAATTAATATTTTTAATTGACCAATTTCTACCATCATACCTGAGAGGCTTCCCATATGGGAAGGCTTCTGATGTCAGAAAGAATTGATGACCTTTTTCAGTTTTACAGTGTAATCATCTGTCCCTCTGAGAGGGACTGGTGTCCTGTCTAGCATTGATAGAAACTTAAAAGGTCATTGAGTTCATCTCTACCAAATCATGAACTCTAATGTCAATCTTAAAAGATTAACTGACAAACTGAATGACAAACTGAAAAGAATACGTAGTTTAAACACTGACCTCCAGAGCATTTTTACTTTAGGAACTGGTAATAATACAGTTACCTCTAGCAGACTGATTACATTTATCAAGGAATTTTATTTATTATAATGTAGATTAAGAAGCTTAAATAAGTTCCCTGGAAATGTCATCTATCTCAAGAAATGAGGATAAAATTGGAGGGAGATTAAGGAAATAGTCCCTTATTGAGGAGCTTGAATTTTGCCTCCTTTTTCCCCTCTTACACAAGATATAGGGTCTCCTATCATTTAGAATAGAAGGGGTTGCTCCAATGGGAAAGTAGACATCCCATCTTCCTCTCCTCCCTGAACCCTTTTGCTTATACTTTAGATTATATACTGATAGTGTCTCTAAAACACCTAAGATCTAAAAATTTTCAGACTTAATATTTTTGAACTTGAATCACATTATCTTTGATTGTGCCTTCCTATCCTTTTGTACATATGATTTTTTTTTTTGTTCTTGTTCTTATTTTCAGTGAAAATAGAGCCACCTACCATACTAACTGTGGAACCAATACGAGGCGTTAAATATATGCTTCAAGTAGCGTGGACAAAACCTAATGGGGTACCTCATTCAGATTCATATATATGCCAGCTGAGATATAGGAAAGTGAATAGTACTGATTGGGTAAGTTCTATCTTATGAAACTCCTTTTCAGAGTGGTCAAATGAAAGGCAGCTTGGGTACAAGCAAGTGATGTCGACAATGATGACTTTAAGACTGTTTTCATGGAAAGAAGTTAGCAGAGAATGTTGAATTCCCTTTTCCACCCCCAGTCCCCTACCCCATTTTTCCATTTAGGCTTTTTCCATTGGGAAAATGTAATGTTGCTTTTTGTGAAATGTGCACAGGAGATCTTGTATAAGTTAGGACAGGGATTCTTAGTTTAGTCACAACATTTGATTCTGGAAAAACAGTGTCAAACCAAAAAGTGATGAAGACAGTTGTAAGCAGGAGAATAATATAGGTCAATTACAAACAATAGCAGTCAATGATAATTAGGAAGTGATTATACTTACCATGGACCAGATATTAAGCTAAGTGTGAGGTAATGCAAAGAAAGACAAAACCATAGTCCCTGTAACATTGAGTACCTTAAAGGTGAATGAAGGGGACAACACTCAAATAAGTGTACATACAACTATATATATATATATATATATATATATATATATATATATATATATATATATATATATTTATAAATAAAACCATATATCATATATAACCATAACCATGTATAAATGCAAATGAAAGATCATGTTAGAGGGAAGTCACCAATAATAGAAGGGTTGGATGAAGGGATAAGTGTGCGTAAATCTTCAATATTCTTGCAGAAGGTGAGATCTAAGGTGATTCTTTTTTTTTTTTTAAATTAAATTTATTTTTTCCAATTACATGCAAAGGTAGTTTTCAATATTCATCCATTTGCAAGTTTATGAGTTCTACATTTTTCTACCACTCTTGCTTTTCTCCCCTCTCCCCATAGTGGAAAATAATCTCATAAAAGTTGTACATATGGGGCAGCTAGATGGCACAGTGGATAGAACACTGGCCCCCAAGTCAGGAGGACTTGAGTTCAAATCTGACTACAGCTGTGTGACCTTGGGCAAGTCACTTATCATCATTGCCTTGCAAAAACAAAACAAAAAAAATTTTGAAGAAGTTACATGTACAACCCTTACAGCAACATGGGGGTGATGATCAACCTTAATGGATTTGCTCATTTGATCAGTGCAATAATCAGGTACAATTTTGGGGTATCTGCAATGGAGAATACCATCTGTATCCAGAGAAAGAATTGTGGAGTTTGAAAAAAGATCAAAGACTATTACCTTTAATTAAAAAGACCCAATGTTATGTAATTATGTAATTTTGCTATCTCTTATACTTTATTTTTCTTCCTTAAGGATATGATTTCTCTCTCATCATATTCAACTTAGATCAATGTATACCACAGAAACAATGTAAAGACTAACAGACTGCCTTCTGTAGGGTAGGGGTGGGGTGGGGGGAGGGAAGCAAGATTGGGGGAAAATTGTAAAATTCAAAATAAATAAAATCTTTCTAAAAGTAAAAAAATGTTACATGTACAATAGGGTTTAACATATTTCCATATTAGTCATGTTGTGAAAGAGGAATTATAACTAAAGGGAGAAAAACTACGAGAAAGAAAGAAAAAATATGAAAGAAACTTTAAAAAGTGAATCTAATATGCTTTGCTCTGCATTCTGACTTCATTGTTTTTTTCTCTGGGTGTGGATGGCATTTTCTGTAACAGGTGCCCCAGGATTGTCCTTGATCATTGAATTGCTGAGAGGATTGTATCTGTCATTGTTGATCATCTTACAATGTTGCTGTTAATGTGTACAATGTTCTCTTGTTCATGTCACTTTACTCAGCATCAGATTGTGCAAGTTTTTCTAGGCTTTTCTGAAATCTGATCTTTCTTGGTTTCTTTCAGAACAATAGTACTCTATAACATCTATATTCCATTACTTGTTCAGCCATTCCCCAAATGATGGGCATCACCTTAATTACAATTCTTTGCCACTATAGAAATTGCTACTATAAATATTTTTGAACACATGAGATTTAAGTTGATCCTTTTTTTGATGTTTATTTAATTCATTTATTTACACACAATAGTCTAGTTGAAAAAAAGTAAATATAATCCCCATCCCCCACCCCAAGAACAGAGAAATCTCACAAAAAATAAAGTGAAAGAAGAAAAAAATGTACTTCAGTTTGTATTCAGATACCATCAGCTCTGTCTCTGGGATAGATTGCATTCTTTAGCATAAGTCCATCAGAGTAATTGCTTCAACATTTTTTTCCCACAGTTGTTATTAACTGTATTTCCCTCAATGTATTCCTTCCCATTAGCATTTATTCTATTCTCTTTCTACTTTCACTTTGTCCCTCCTCAAAAATGTGTTGTGGGGCAGCCAAGTGGCACAGCAGATAGAGCATTGGACCTGGAGCCAGGAGGACCCGAGCCCAAATCCTGTCCCAGACACCCAACAACCACCCAACTATGCCACCCCGGGCAAGCCACCCAACCCCACCACTTTCCAAAAAAAAAGTGTGTTGAATCTAGCTACTCTTTCCCACAATCCTCCCTCTCCTCTATCACCTACACCCCCTCATCACCCCTGTCCCCTTCTTCCCATCTCATTCCTCTCCTTTTTCTCTGGGGTAAGATAGATTTTGATACCTTTTTGAGTGTGTATGTTGTTCCCTCTTTGAGTCATTTTCAATGACAATGAAGGCTCAGTCATCCCCCTTCCACTCCATTGCAAAAACTTTTTCTTGACTCTTTTCTATGAAATAACTTATCCCATTCTTTTTTCACCCATTTACTCCATCTTTATATATACTTTCATATTCAGCTCTCTCCTGTGCCTTGTCTCCTAACTGCTGTGATAAATGAGGAGGTTCATATGAGTTATCAGCATCATCTTCCCATGTGGGAATACAAGCAATTCAACATCATTAAATCCTCCATAATTTGCCCTTCCTGTCTACCCTCTCTATTCTAGTCCTAAACTTGGAGATCAAACTTTTTGTTCAGTTCTGATTGAACAGGAAAGTTTGAAATTCTCTTATTTAATTGACTATCCATCTTTTCCCCTGAAAGAGGATATTCAGTTTTGTTGGGTAGCTGATTCTCAGTTGTAATCCAAGTTCTTTTGCCTTCTGGAATATCATATTCCAAGTACTATGAGCCCTTAAAATAGATGCTGCTAAATCCTGGATAATCCTGACTGTAGTGTCATAATATTTGAATTGTTTCTTTCTGATTGTTTGCAATTTCTCCTTGACTTGGGAGTTCTGGAATTTGGCTATAACATTCCTGGGAGCTTTCATTTGGGAATCTTTTTCAGGAGGAGATTGGTGGATTCCCCCAATTACTATTTTGCCCTCCGCTTCTAGGATATCAGGGCAGTTTTCCTAGAGAAATTCTTCAAAAATGAAGTCAAGGTCATGACTTTCAGGTAGCCTAATAATTTTAAAATTGTCTCTTTTGGATCAGTTTTTGAGGTCAGTTGTTTTTCCAGTGAGATATTTCACATTTTCTTCTAGTTTTTCATTCTTCTGGTTTTCTTTTATTGTTTCTTGATTCCTCACAAAGTCATCAGCTTCCCTTGGCTCCATTCTACATTTGAAGGAGTTGTTTTCTTCAGAGAGTTTTCCCATCTCCTTTTCCATCTGATCAATTCTCTTTTTATGGCATTCTTCTCCTCATTGATCTTTTGGACTTTTTTCCATTTGATCTAAACTGGTTTTTAACATTTTTCTTTGATTTTTTTTAATGCTGCTCACTTGGTTTTCATGATTTTCCTGTTTCACTTTCATTTCTCTTCCCAGTTTTTCCTCTATTCCCTTGATTGATTTTCAAAATCTTTTTTGAGCTCTTCCATAGTCTAAGACCAATTTCTATTATTCTTGGAGGCTTTGGATACAGAAAGTTGGACTTTGTCATCTTCTGAGTGTGTGTTTTGATCCTCTGTGGGATCAAAGTAATTGTCTACAGTCAAATTCTTTTTTTTCTATTTGCTCATTTCCCCAATCTATGACCTGGTTTTAACATGCTTCCCAAGCTTTTGAGTGTTTTGGGGATATTCCCCCCCCCCCCACAAGGACCTCAATTCCTTCAAGGTCTTATGAGAGGCTCTGACTGCTCTCCTGCCTGTGCTCTGGTCCATGGCTGAACACAAGTGAGTCCTTTATGGGACCCCATACTGTGACCTGGATCTGAGTTTGGGCAAAGCAGCAGAGTCCAGTCCCACCTCAACAGTCTCCCCCAACCTCCAATCGTCCATGGGCTGAGTGCTCTGGAAGCAACTGCTGAGTGGCTACTTGCTGGGTGACTCTGCAGGTCTGCTTCAGGTTCCTGGGGCCAGGATGCGCCAAGGGCCACAGCTGTGCTGAAGACCACACTAGCCTGGGCTCCTTGCTTACTCTGGTGTGGCAGTTTTCCTGCTGACCTTCCAAATTGTTCTTGTGATCCCTGGGTTGGGAGATCTGGAAACTACTCCTGCTGCCACAAATCCAGGCACTCCCAGGAACCCAGACACCCTGAGTACTGTTTCTGGAAGGTTGGAGCTTGTTTGCTCCAGTGTAGTGTGGTCCTGGCTATGCTGCAGCCCCTTTGACCCCAGTGAAACAGATCCTTCCTGCGGATCTTCCAAGTATCTTGGAACTGGAAAATTGTTTCACTTGGTCTCTCTGTGGGTTCTGTAACTCCAGAATTTGGTTGAAGTCATACATTTTAGGTATTTAGAGGGTTTTGGAAGAGGGCTTCTAGGAATTCCTCCACAATGCCATCTTGGCTCTGCCCCCTCCCTTCATTTAAGTTGATTCTTAAAGAAATTCAGGGAGGGTCAGGAAACAGGGATGATGTGGGAGAGCATGCTAGACTTGAGGAACTTCCATTGAAAAGACTTCAAGTCCAGAGATAGAATACCTATCTATGTTTGAAGAGCAGCAAGAAGGTCACTGTGCCTAGATCATAGAGTATGTAGAGGAGAGCAAAGTTTAAGAAGCCTGGAAAGGTAGGATGGGAACAGGTTGTAAAAGGTTTTCCATGGCAAGAAGATTTTTATGACCATGAGCAATTCTCTTAACTTGTATTTGCCTAAGTTTCCTCATCTGTAAAAGGGACTAATTATAGCACCTTCCTCCCAGGGTTATTGTGAAGATCAAACAAGATAATAATCATAAAGCACATATAGTATCTGCCTCAGGGTAAGTGCTATATGTTATCATCATCATCATCATCATCATCATTAATTATATATGTGTGTGTGTGTGTGTGTGTGTGTGTGTGTGTTTATATATATATATATATATATATATATATATATATATATATGACTTGCCCAAGGCCACACAGCTAGGTAATTATTAAGTGTCTGAGGCTGGATTTGAACTCAAGTCCTCCTGACTGTAGGGTCAGTGCTCTATCTACTGTGTCACCTAGCTGCCCCCATTAATTATATTTGATCCTGGGAGTAACAGGGAATAATTGGAGTTTACTGGATAGGAGAGGAGAGGGTGACATGATCAGATGTACATTTCAGTAAAATTACTCTACCATCCAAATGGAGGTTGGATTGGAATGGAGAGAGATTTGAGGCAGGGAGATCTGTTAGAAGTCTAGATATTAGGTGCCTACACCAATTTTTTTTTTTGCAAGGTAGTGGGGTTAAGTGACTTGCCCAAGTTAGGTAATTATTAACTATCTGTGGCTGGATTTGAACTCAGGTCCTCCTGACTCCAGGGCTGGTGTTCTATCCACAGCATTACATAGCTGCCCCTACACCAATGTTAAGAAAAGAAAGAGGTGAGGAGGTTAAGAAAGATGAGAAAAGATAAAAGAAGAGATGTGATAAACTTGGAGGTCAGACAGCCACTATCTGTAATGCTACAGGAATGTAAGTGTGGGTACGCACAGTAGGGTCTGCATTACAGCCCAGGAGATTTGACTATCCATTTACTAAATGTGTTGGGTTATGAAGTATTTGCAACATAATTCAAAATTAGCTCTGCATGTGTCTGTGAATCATTTGTTACATAATTATGTTATCTTACCCTCAACAGAACCCTACCTCCACCTCTCTTTCTCTCTATATATGCATATCTATCTATATACATATATGTATTTGTGTGCAATTCATTTATTCCTACCTAATTGATTCTCTTTTCTATTCACTAACTGGGCTATTCCAGACTTCTTTTCTTCTCAAGTCTCCCACAGCACTTCCTCCTCCTCATCTCAGTTGAAGAACTTGTCTTTACCAAAAAAAATTGAAGGCCATTCTCCCTGAGCTTCTTTACACATTAACACTCCTGAACATCATACCCCTCTTCTCCTCTTTCATTTTAATCTGATGAAAAGAAGACCCTTCTTTTTGTCCAGGTCAACCCCTCTACCTGAAGCTTTTATCATGTGTCTTTTAATTACAGCAGATTGTCCCTATTATCATCCCTCTTATTTCACTAATTTTCAATCTATTCTTATTGACTGGTTTCTTCCCTTCTACCTGCAGATAAACCTATTCCCCCTTTCCCCCTCTTTTAACCCCCCCCACTGGATAACTTCAAGTTGTCATCCTTATTTCTAATCAATAATCAGTTTAAAATCTCAGTCAAGCACTTAATAAAGTTATATGTGTTTATTGTCTTTATTTGTTCTTCTTTCTGATCAACTATGACAGACTATAATTCCAGGGGACCAAAGACCATTTCATTTTTAAAACAGAATTTTTTCCCCCAATTATATGTAAAGACAACTTTTAGCATTCATTTTTATTTTATTTTATTTTTATTTAAGGCAATGGGGTTAAAAGTGGCTTGCCCAAGGTCACACAGGTAGGCAATTATTAAGTGTCTAAGGCTGAATTTGAACTCAGGTTCTCCTGACCCCAGGACTGATGCCCTAACCATTGCACCACTTAGCTGCCCCAGCATTCTTTTTTTTTAAACAAGATTTTGTGTTCCAAATATTTCTCCCTTCTTTCCCTCCTCAATTTCTAAAATGGCAAGCAATTTGATATACATTATATATCTACAATCATATAAAATGTATTTCTATATTAGTCACAGCTGTGAAAATGGAAATAGACCAAAATGAAAAAAAACACAAATATAAAGTAATTGAAAAAAAAGTATACTCTGATCTACCTTCAGAGTCTATCAGTTCTTTTTTCTGGATGCAGATAACATTTTCCTTCTTGAATCCTTTGTTCTTGTCTTGATCATTATGTCACTGAGATAAACTAAGTTGTTCATAGTTGATCAGCACATAGTGTTGCTATTACTCTGGTAATAGCTCCTGGTTCTGCTCATTTCATGTTGCATCAGTTGGTACAAGTCTTTCTAGTTTTTTTCTGAAATTTACCTGCTCATTATTTCTTATTGCTCAATAGTATTCCATTACATTCATATACTCCAGCTTCAGTCATTCCCCAGTGGATGGGCTACCACCCATCTCTTGCTAGGGTGATGATAGATATAATACAGAATGAGACAAACATTTCTGAATGTAGTCAATCTAGGAATTTGTTTTGACTGCATATTTATTATGAGGGTTTTTTCCTTTGAATTAGTTATTTCAGGAGAGGGAGCAAGAAGGAGAAAAAATAAATGCTTGGTGATAGACACTACTACAACCAAGTTTTTTAAAAAGAAAAGTCTAAATCAAAAATATTCAGGATTGTCTAGACTGACAAGAGTTCTAGTAGTCAAGAGGAAATCATTTCTGGTAGAGATAGTTCATTAGGAAAAAGAGTATATTTCCTTTCTTCCCTTTCCTTCCTTTTCCCTAAATTCTTAAGTTCTTTGAAGCTTTTGTCCTATGATTGTTATAGGTATGGTATAAATAGTATTCCAAGTTCTATTTACTTCACTTTGTGTCAACCAATATATCTTCTAAAAGTTCTCCAAATCTATCCCTTTCATTATTAAGCATTTTTTTCATAACTGCTTATATGAATTTAATGTAAAAAAAACAACAACTAAAGATAGAATGCTGGAATTGGAGTCAGATTACCTGGGTTTGAATTCTGGCTCTTACAAGTCTCAGCTATGTGACCTGTGTGAATCAAGTCGCTTTACTTCATCTGAAGTAGGGCTAGTGGGAGAAAAAGGCTTTGTAAACCTTCAACTGATATATCAATGTGAATGAATATTATCTATTGTATCCTTTTTTTACTCAATATTTTCAGGATATGATATTTTGTTCAGCAGTGTCCAATTCTGTGACCTCATTTTTGTGGGGAGAATAGTAATATACAAAAAATCTCTTAAATCAATCCATAAGTATTTATTAATAACAACTATGTATTAGGCACTGAGTACATAAAAAAAAAGTCAAAACCAATTCTTGGTTAAGGAAAACCAATGAACAAAAATCTCTTCTGAGTATAATTTGTTTGACTGTGGAGGTACACAATGAAGGAAGCAAGGAAGCAATCTTCTCAGTGTCTTCCTGACCAATAATGGTAACTCATTCACAGCCCACAGAAGTGTAAAACTTTTTTCATATTTTCTCATCCCCAAACCACCTCTACTCTGACTGTTCCCTCTTGTCCCCAATACATATGCTTTCATTCTAAGATGGCACATTTTCACTTCAATTGATAACCTTGGAGACAGCTAGGTGGGTCAATGGATAGAGCACTGGCCCTGGAGTCAGGAAGACCTGAATTCAAATCCAGCTTCAGATACTTGATAATTAGCTGGCATTGTGATCTTGGGCAAGTCACTTAACCACATTGCCTTGCAAAAACCAAGAAAACCAAAACAAAACAAGATAACCTTGGCAAAGATTATCAAGGGTTTGAACTCCTCGGGCTCTAGATCCCCAATGCCATGGATTTAAATTCCAGATCTGCCACTTATTAGCTATATGACTTTGAGCCAACACTTGGCATCTCTAGGTCTCAGTGTACTTCTCTTTAAAATGAGGTTATTGGATTAGATGACCTTTAAGGTTCATTCTAGTTCTACCATCTGTGATCCTTTGCCCATGATGAGGCATGAGAAATAGATGAATAAAACCAGAATAATTTTGAACAGATTGCTTATTTGGATTATGGAGCTACATATATGTTTAATATTCCTCAGTACACATGATATTTACTATCCTGAATTTTCATATTTTATGGAAGCATAAAGAAGACTTCCCAGTTCTGCAATTAGTAAGGGAAAGTCAGGAAGGTGAAGAGTTCACAAATTGGAGAAACTGGGGGCATATCTCTAGTTCTTTTCCAAATTGTTATTTCTGTCTTTTACTTTAGAGGTTAGCCAGCCAAAAAATGGAAGTTCATCCTGGAAGGTCACCAAGACCTTACAATGTCACTGGACTGCTGCCTCTACGGCAATATGCTGTCTCCATGCAATGCCATGTGAGCACCTCAGAGTTCTGGAGCAGCTGGAGTGAAGAGAGAATGGGGACAACAGAAGGACTAGGTAAACTGATCCTGTGTTTTAGTGATAAGAACATGAGTTTAAGCATCTGAAGACCAGGCTCTGGATCCTAGCTCTGTCACTTACCTTGGTAATCTTTGATGTCACTTCCTTTCTCTGATGCTTTAATGCTGACTTCAGGGAACTTTGATCAGACTTACTGTATTTGGTTGTTAGGTTGGTGGGGACATGAGATTTGGCTATGTGCATCTGTATGAAGGTTTTGAAAGACTCATTTAATAAGATGAAATTTAGTCAGCACTGAGATTTTATATTTGCATATAAAATTTTTAATTAGTTTTACATAAAAACTTGGTATGATAAGTTTTGTGTCAGACCTGGCTTCAAATCTAGCTTTGTTTGTCTTCTGTGTGTGTGAAATAAGTCACAACTTTCCTGGGCCTCAGTTTCCTCAGTAACACATAGTTATTGCTAAGGTATCTTTCACCTTTGAGTCCATGATCCTATGATTTGATGGTCTTAAATTAGATGGTGAAAGCATGGCTAAACTGCAATTCATCTGGAAAATTTCTGAATGTTCTGAAAGCTCCATATGTCAAGAATAAAGTCTTAGACTTTATTATAAGAGGTGCTGTAGCCTTTTCCCTCTTTTTCTCTTTTGCCCTTGGCCTCTTCAAATTCATGAAGTGCGTATTAGTATAGGTGGGGTGGTGTAAAGATGACTAAGAACTAAATCATCCATAATCAATCATGAAAATGGCACAAAAATAACATTAAGAAATCTAGGTCACAGAGATATGAGTCTTTCTGAAAGGAATTGAACCCAGTTTTCTGAGAAACTTGTGCTTTGCCAAGAAATACAAGAAGGGATGTAGGAAGATGAAGACCAATAATGCTAAAGCCATCAAGGCCCAAGCAGAAGCTGCCTAGGCCTTGAGCACCAAGACCTCCAAGGCCAAGCTCCTCAGACCAAAGACCCCAACACCAATGCCTGGTGTACTGGTCCCAAGATGGCCCTAGGTACAGGTCCCTGGATCATGAAGCCCAATTCTAAAAGTTGCCAGAACCCCTGGTCTCAAAGCTTCCAAAATAATCCCCAAGGTCACTAAGTCTGACACCAAGGTCAAATTTAGTCCCAAGGCATCCAAGTCTGAAGCAAAGATCACCAAGTCTGATCCCAGGGCTTGCAAGATCCTAAGATTACAAAGCCCCATGAATCCAAGGCTTCTCAACCTGCTGCCCCCAAACCTAATCAAGACCTTTAATCCAAAGGTTACCAAACCCAAAGATCCTGGGATTAAGGTTACTAGTCTCAAACTTTCAAAAGAGATGCTTCAGGACAGAAGGACTTGTTTATACCCTAAACCACCATTTTTTTTTCTTAGCAAGGTATGATCATTTATTATTTTGTAGGAATAAAGGAAATGTTAAGTTCTATTTTGCTATCCAGATCAAATCAGTAATATTTTGTTCTATTTTGGGCACCACATCTTTTTAGATAAAATGGATAATTTTAATAAAGCAAAATTTAAAAATTTTTACAAAAATAAATCCAATAGAATTAATTAAAAAAAAGAAACAATTAGCTAGGAAAAAATCTTTAAAGAAAATTTCTCTAATAATGGACCTACAAACTATAGTAAGAACTGATTCAAATCTATAAATGAGTTATTCCCTAATTGATAAATGGTCCAAGGATATAAGTAGGCAATTTTCAAAAGGAAAAATATTCACTCTATCTATAATAATGAAAAAAAAGGTATAAATTCTTTATTTTTTCTCTTTCTAAGTAGAATCCTCTCTAAATAGAAGAGCATTTCTTTGTTTTAATTGTGTCTTCCTTAAACTTTCTGGCTTCATTAATACTAATACTGTGAATATGAGTCAGTTTCTCAAATAATATGCTATCTGGATGAAATTACAAGTTCATGCTTTCCTTGTTTATGTGTGTTTGTGTATATATATGTTCAGGAGACCTAGGTCTTCCTTCATTGTTTTTAACAAGGCAATGGGGGGGGTTAAGTAACTTTCCCAAGATCACACAGGTAATTGTCAAGTGGCTGTATTTGAACTCAGGTCCTCCTGAATCCAGGGTCAGTACTCTATGCACTGTACCACCTAACTGCCTCATTTTCCTTCAATTTTTAAGAGCCTGGGCAGAAAATCAACAGGCCCTCAGCCCTCCCTAACCACTGAATAACCACACAACTGACAGGATCCTATCCAAAACCATAACCTCAGACATTAATCTTCTTACCACAAGCTGGGCATCACATTGAAGGAGGGACAATGATATCTTGTAGTACAATCAGTGGAGGATAGTCAAGATCTTCATGGCCCTTGAGTTCATGCCATTATGAACACTAGTTGAAGGAAATGAAGCATTTTGGTCTGAGGGAAAGCTTATGGAGAATGTAGTAGGGATTTGAAGAATTATTACATGAAAGAAGGTTTGACCACAAAGGATAGAAGTTGCAAATTAAGCTTGATGGAAGGGAAAATATTCCTTTAAGATAGTGCTGTCAAAAAATGGAATGAACTCTTTCTCCTTTATGGGGGAATCCTATTTTGTAGCAATCTTGTTCACATGCATGGTCACACTTCTTTGAATGCACAGACACAACAAAAGTTTCCAAATGGTATCCTCCTAGAAGCAACCTGGTGGTTCTTTCTAGCTTTTCTGTTCATTAATTTACTGTTCAGTAAGTAGGTTGGGAAAGCAAGGGTGTATTTGGGAAAGCCTTTCTTCTCACACTTGGTTCATTTTCCACAGCTCCAAATTCCAGCTTGGACTTGTGGAGAGTTCTTGGGCCAGTCCAGCCCAATGGAGGGAGGACAGTGCAGCTGTTATGGAAGGTAATGATGTTTATGTCCCATATTAGGTTTCCCCAGCCTATTGGATAATCTTTTTCATATTCCCTTACCTAAAAGGCTCCTGAAATCCACCAAGGCTCACAAACGTCATTCTAACCAGAAGGAATTCTATCTACTTCTACTTAAGTCATCTTCAAGGGTAGTACCCATGATGTTGAAGAAGCCACTTCATTTCATTCAACAGTGTAGCTCACAATTCACCTGCCTCAAGCAACATCCTTATTAGAGCTTTCGCTGCTCACTTGTCACCTCCCTCTACCTTTCAGTTTAGAAGCTCTGGTTAAGGAACAGGTGAATTGGTTGATCATTGGAGGTATTGGAAATATCAGTCCGCTCTCTCTCCAAAAGGAACAGCATTCAAAGTGAGTCATTTTTCTAGAGAAAGTCCATGGGACAAGAGTGAAGAAAAATGTAATGTTAGTTTTTTTTTTTTGCAAGGCAAATGGGGTTAAGTGGCTTGCCCAAGGCCACACAGCTAGGTAATTATTAAGTGTCTGAGACTGGATTTGAACCCAGGTACTCCTGACTCCAGGGCCCATGCTTTATCTACGCCACCTAGCCGCCCCAGAAAAATGTAATGTTAGTGAATGATGGAGTAAAATAAAGAGGAAAAAGGCCATGGTGGAGACTAAATTGTTTACAAATTTAAAAAAATATGCACTAACAAATGCCTCCAATTGCAAAGTAGAGTAGAAAAAAAGATTGTATATGAAACCATGAATTTCTATTATGCATAATAGTTTGATTCTTTTAAAAAGCATAGAATAAATTCAACTTATAATTTCAAAACACTCCTGCTTATCTGTGTTGTGTTCTGAACTTCCTTCTGTTCTTTTCTATGCTTTTTTCTTTTAAATGTTTTAGGGCCTCTCCTTATTTTTTTTTTTGGTAGTACTCCTAGTATCTCTCCTCCTCCTTATTTTCTCCCCCCCATACACTGAAAAAAAAAGAAAAGCGATATCCTTGAAATAAATAAACATTGTTAAGCCAAACACATCTACATTTTGGACATATGAAAAAAATGCATGTCTGACTCTATACTCTGGGCTAATTATCTTTCTAGAGGTAGTTTGCTTCATTATTGATCCTCTGAAGTTATAGTTGGTCATTTCATTGATTAGAGTTCCTAAGTTTTTGTAAGTTGCTTATTTATATAATGCTGTTATTATATAAATTGTTTTCCTGGCTCTGCACCCTTACTTTACATCTATTCGTACAAATCTTCTCAAGTTTCTCTGATGTCATTCCTTATGTCATTTTTTTATTGGCTTTTCAATTTTAAGCAAATGCTTGTTCTATCTCCCTAGAACAAAGTCTAGTTAATCTTTCAAGGGTTTGGTTTAATCAATGACTTCTGGTGCCTGCCCTAGAGTGGATGTGAATGCCCACATTATCTCAGAAATCAGTCTATGCATGGGCTCTTATGCAATATGGCAGGACTAGGCTAACCAAGAATGAGATAGCCCAGGTCATTTACAGCATTCATTCCCATACCCTTGTGGTGATATCAGTCTTTTTTGGAATCAATCAACCATTGATGGGAATAGAGGGATATGTGAAAGGAGGCTAGAGAGAAGGCCTTGCTAACACTGACTTAAGATTTCTTAGTTATTTTTGGTTTCATAGTGGGTACCTTCAAGACCCGTTACAGCATTCACATGAATAGGATATTCTCAAAGGGTTTTATAATGCTAAAAGGAGTTTTAATATTTTAGTCACCTTGTGTTGATTAGACTCAGAGGGTAATGTTTTGATTATAGGACTGGTCCCAAACATTTTTCATTTTCATTCTCATTTCCTCTTTCACAAAGTGCCTCTTTGTCACTGTTTTCAATGGTATTTAGTGGATTTCTGTTAGTAATGTCAGCATTTTTTGTGTGTAGGTCACAAGAGAGGACCCAAATGTAAGGAAAACACGTGACTACAACATCTGGTACTTTCCAGAAAATGAGACAACTGTTAAAGAAGCAATTACCACGACCAGTCAACAGTTTAAATTTCATCTAGGAAGTGGTGCCTACCTGGTGTCTGTGGCGTACAATACATCCGATGGTGTGTCTCCAGAAGCGACACTCAGAATACCAGCTGTTCATGAAAAACGTATGTTATACATAGAATAGAAAATATTTCAATTCTTAAACCACCAAAATAATCACAATGGAGGGAATTTATGCTTAAAGGGGAAATGTCTTTCTCAAACAAATGGAAATGAAAGGATTTGTAGGCATTAAGGTGGGGATGGTTGGCAAAGAGTTATAATTGTTGATGTTCAGTCATTTAGTCATGTCTTATTCTTTGTGAACCCATTTAGGGTTTTCTTGGCAACAATAATGACCTCACATAGGGCATCTGCCACAAAGGTTAGAAAACAGGAAAACGTGTTTCTGAGAAACAGAAAAATTAAACAGTAGAGCTTATTTTAGGAATTTATCTCTAAAGTAAAGTGAGATGGGGAGGTGGTGTTTAGGGGGCCACTCAGTGTAGGAACCTAGAAAAAAATAGTACAAGCCTGCTATCCTAAAGGTTTATAAGTAAATATAGGATTTAGAGGGAGAGTTAAGTATGTACTGTGGACAAAAACCTATATCTGGAGTTAGGAAGATCTGAGTTCAAATTTGACCTTGGACACTTAATAACTGTGTGACCCTGGGTAAATCACTCAAGCCTGTTGGCCTCAAGTTTTCTCATCTGTAAAATGAGCTGGAGAAGGAAATGACAAACCACTACAGTATCTTTGCCAAGAAAACTTCAAATGGGGTTAGGAAAAGTCAGACTTCCTGAATAACAACAAAACAGAATTTAAGCCTCTAGAGATGGTTTATGAACTAGGAATCTAATAGATTGATTTCTTTTAGACTTGAATGAATCCATTTGGAATGAAGACACATTTTAGCAAAATTTATATTAAAATATAATATGATATTATATATATATATTGTATATATTATATTATAATATTAATAGTAATGATAGCTAACATTTACATAGTGCTAAATATTAAGCATTATGCTAAGCATTTTTCAATTATTATCTCATTTTATTCTCACAACCACCCTGGGAGATAACTACTATGATTATCCCCTTTTTTACAGGTGAGAAAACTGAGACAAACAGAGATTAATTAACTTGCTCAAGGTCACATAACTAGTAGCAATCTGAGGTACATGCCTTTCAATGATAAGGGTACAGTTACTGGCAATCCCATCCTCTCTCTGTTTGATGTGTTATTCTTTCAATACCAGGGAGTGTAATGGGACAATGGATTCTCAAAGAGTTGTTACTTGTATTCCCCAGGTCTTTCCTTTTGGAGATAGTAGCTATTGATCTGTGGGGTGATGTTTATTCAGTGAGAATCTTGACTCAAGCTCCTATATACTGGGAAAACCTACTTTCTTCCCTTCCTTACATATTGTCATCCAACAGACCTCTAATATATGAACATGGTACATTGGAGATGACTGTTATCCTGACTTGACTTAACTGTGAAGTTTTTTTTTAAATTCATAACCAATGAAGTGGAAGAAATATAATCAAAATATATTAATGTAATGGGGGACTGGTCAATGAGAGCCCATTCCTTATGAGAGTGAGCATTATGTTTGACTTAATGCTGTCCCCTACGTGGACTTTGGAGCATGATAGGTTTTGCATAACTGTTTCTAATCCACTTACCAAAAATGGAGGAAGGGCTTTTCAAATGGCTTTCTTTTTTTAAAATTGCTTTCTCTATTTTCCTGGTTGTGTTTTTATAGTATGAGCTAATACCAACCTTCAAGAGATAGAGGGAACTCTGTATGACCCCCTCTCACTTAGAAATGATATGAAGCTGCAAAAATATGACCCTACTATTGCTGAGAAGAAATATTGAAGATACCTGACTTGTCGGGATGAGTGGAATTTAGGATAAGTTTCCTCAGACAGTAAATGAGCTAGAAATGATGATTCATTCAGACAAGAACCCATTGGAGAGATTCTTCACAAGTACTCTCTTTTTTGGATTCTCTTATTTTCAGGATCTCCTGGTCCCTCTGCCATTTTCTGGATACTTGATTTCTTTATCTAGTGTCAATAACAAGTTAACATTTCCTAAAGGAAATCATCAATATTCTTCAGCGATTAATACCCCTATCAATCAATAAGTAAACATTGATTAAGCTTCTGCTATGTGCCAGACACTGTGTTAGACACTGGAGATACAAAAGGAGGCACAAAATAGTTCTTCCCCTCAAGGAGCTTACAATCTAATAAGGGAGACAAATGCATATAGATATGTACAAAGCAAATTACATACAGGATATAGGAAATAATTAATAGAGGAAGGCACAAGAATTTAAAAGGGCTCCAGTAAAAAGAAAGGATTTTAGTTGGGACTTAAAGGAAACTATGGAGGTATCTTCTAACCAATCAAATCACATTAATTTTACCAAGGGATTTTACTGAGATGTCAAAACAGGAATAGAAGAACATGCTCCTTTCTCAGACGAGGTCATTCCTCTATACCCTCTTGATATCTGGCCTCAATCTTAGTGTTTACTATAAAGCATTTACTCCACTTTCATGATTTCCTTCCTGATTGTGTGGCACAGGTGATGGATGAAATCCCTTTAGATAATGATATATCAGTAGCTTGGCCCAATTCATTTCTGACCTGGGTCATGTAGGTCACTCCTTGAGGTGATGAGGTTGTCAAACTCTAGTATAGACTTCTGATAGATATCAAATATCAAAGTTCACAAAATCCTGGTTATCTCCAGTATTCCTTTATCCTTCTCAGAAACTGTAGGATCATATGCTTGCGACTTCATGCATTTCATCATTTCAACTAGAATCATTGCTGAATAATCAGTGTTATACCTTTGGAACTGACATGGGGTTTGGTCAAAACCTAAATGAGTAAGAATTCCCTAAATCATTAAAGTAACGATCAGGTTCCCTGAAACTCTAGAGCTCTGACTACCTCTAATTGGGTGAACCATGTACAATCTACACACTCAATTCATGAGGTTCTTTCCACATGATTTATGGATGTAGGGCCCTCTTTCTACCATCCTGTGGCCCTTATGTGGATCTTGGCCCTGTAGATCTTCCATCTCATTTATGGAGATTCATCTCCAGTACATGTGCTGGCAACTGAGTGGGTGAGGGTAGGACCAGCAGGAGCAACGAGACAGGAGCACATTTAGGAGCCAGCAGAGGGGGCTGTTCTACATTCTGTGAATGGGGCTCTCAGCTGTGGCAACATGAGGCTTCCCTATAGCAGACTGTGTTTACCATGCTGAAAGAGCTTTTGTATTCTCATTTCAATCCCTCTTTCTTTTATAGAATGAATATAAACTTCCCCTGGTCGTGGTTGGTGGAACATGGTCCCGGATTATAAGTGCAGCTTTAGTAGGAGATCCAAGCTGGATGTTGTCCAGTGGGAGATCCTCAGAGTCCATGGTGGGGACAGGGTGATGGGGGGGGGGGCTCTGATTTCATTCAGTACTTCTGATTTTTTTTTCTGTCCTTGTGGATTTGGAATATTTTCAGTAGAAAATCATCCTTACTATTTAAGCTCCAAATTTCCTCCTAAAGAGGCACATACGATTTGGCTCTTGAGATGGGGCTACTCCTGAACCTGCAGACAACTTATGAAGGTACACAATGGATATGTGGCTTAGATGGCTAGTTGCTGGTTGGTCTAGCCATGCCTCTGCCTTATCTAAATAAGGTCTCAACTTCTCTGAGGATAGGAAACCATATATTCTTTATGTAAGGCTGGCCTTAGGGCTTAGTTAGGTGGCTACCCATAAATCTACCAGTATGATTTTAGCATTATCTGGAAATTCTCTTTGGATTTCATTTTTCCTCCTCCTCCTCCTCCTCCTCCTCCTCCTCCTCCTCCTCCTCCTCCTCATGCCTGGAATTCTGTCATTAGAAATTTAATCCTTTAACTTAAGGCTTCCCCTGATTTATCCATTAAAGTACAGCAAGGGTAGGGAGACTACAAAGGACTTTCATTCCAAACATCTTCATACCCATTTACCCTCCCACATTAAACTTTATGTCCCTTCTACTTAGTGTGAATCCTTAGATACTTTCCTAAGACCTAGTTCTACCAAGGGGATGGGAAGAAGGAATGAAAAGAGGGATGGGGAGTATAAGTGATACATTTGAGTGTGTAAAGAGGAAACAAAAATAAGAGATTAGGAGAACTGAATACCTATTTGAACTATTTAATGGTTTCGTTGCCTGAATTTGGGCTTTCCTCCCTGTTTTATGTCTCAAGTCTCGTGTCTCTGCTAGTTGCTGAGCAAGTGATGCTTCACGGGGCTGACACTGTTTGGGGTTTCTTGTGTTTAAGCTCTCCAGTGCATTGAAGCTATACAAGTGTACAAATCTCGGGACTGCCTGGAGGTGGAGTGGCAAACCCTAGCTGAAGAAGTTGACAGATGGCTAATAGAGTGGTACCCAGATTCAGAGATGGAGAATTTGGAGAGATCCTGGGAATTTGTCTCACAGACCAGGAACTGGACCGTAAGGGCAGGTAAATCAAAGCCTCACTTTACAGTTCCTTGAGCATAGTTATAACTATAAATAATCTTCAATTTTGTCTGCAAAAAATAGTTTAAAGGCATTTTTAGTTGCCTTCAACTGAGTTTCTGCAGCAACAAATAATTGTGAATGCTGCCTCTTTTTAATCCTTGAAGGTTGAGGCTGTTAGGAAACTGGGGATAGTTCATTTGCCTGGTTGATTGCTGATGAAAAGAGTTTGAAGTAAATTTTATTTCCTCTTCACTTGGAGGTTCTGTCCTCTCTTAACCAGAAATGAGAGAAAAGGAACATCTGCTATGTACTAATCATTTTTACAAATATTATCACAATTCTGCATGATGGGTGCTATTATTAGCTGCATTTTACAATTGGGGAAACTAAGGCAAACAGTGTTTTGTTTTTTTTTTTTTAGTGGTCACACAGCTTGTGAATATTTGAGACCAGATTTGAATCTATATCTTCCTGACTCCAGGCTTGGTATTCTCTCCATTGTGCCTCCTAGCTGCCAGTGGGGAGAGAAGAGCCTCCAGCTTCCAGGACAATATTTTCTGGGAATAGTACTGCTAATCTGGGGCTCATCAGACATCTTCATTGAACTTTATAATCCAGCTAAAGTCAATGAAATAATTAATCTTGTCTGGGATGGAGGAAGACAAAGATAGGAGCTCCTAAAACTACTACTATGTGACTGTGCTCTTTAAGGTCATTCTTGTTCTGAATGGGGTGCTTTTGTTCTGAGAAATCTTAGCTCTCCTTAAATTACTAAAGAAATAAGAAGCCTCTTTGCTAGGGTACAAGGTTTCACCCATTTCCATTAGTAAAATAATTCATTAGAAAATCAGCAATGGGGCAAAATATTTCTGGAACAAGCTGGAAAACCTCAGAGCTCATCACTAAAGTAAACAAACTGTGTATATGTGTGAGTGTGTTATGTGTGTTTATATGGGTATATAGTTAGATATATATGTGTATATATATATATATATGAATTCATGTATAATAAGGGATAGAGACTAGACTTGTGATTTAATTGGTATAAGGAACCTCTAGATAATTACCAATACAGGTTACCATTTTCTCTGTAATTGGTAATGTTAAAGAGTTGCCTGGTTTCCTACTAAGAGATTTGTGATCTCTTCATGTTGTATATACTTCAGAAGCAAAATTCATTGCTTCTTAATTTCAAGGTGGTCTCTCTATCTCCAAGACCATGTTTCCTTTCCAAAAACAAATAGTCAAATGAACAAAAAATAAGAAGTGAGATCTTATAATTTACTGGGAGTATAATCAAATGAATTAATTAACAACAATGAAGCAATAGATGCTTCAGGGTCAGTCTGAAGATCCATTCCCTAGGCAGCCATGTGGTACATGTAGCATGTTGAATCTGGAGTCATGATGTTCTAAGTTCAAACCTGCCTCAGATACTTTTGCTTAAACTCTGGTCAGCTTCAGTTTCCTCTGTAATTGTAAATAATAGCAACTACCTCCAGGACTGTTGTGAGTGTAAAATGAGATAATATCTGTAAAGTGCTCTGTAAACCTGTATATAAATGTGTTCATATATGGCTTATATATATATATATATATATATATATGACATATACTATAATAATATATTATTATATACAAAATAATATATTCAGGCTTGGTATTCTCTCCATTGTGCCTCCCAGCCAATGGGGAGAGAAGAGCCTCTAGCTTCTAGGATAACATTTTACTGGGAATATTACTGCCAATCTGGTGCTCATCAGACATCTTCATTTAACCTGATCGTCCAGCTAAAGTCAGTGAAATAATTGATCTTGTCTAGTATGGATGAAGATGAAGATAGGAGCTGCTATATAATAATAATAATAATAATAATAATAATAATAATAATAAAAGTAATTCTACTTAATAATCATTTAAAACTTATTATTATTATTGTTATTATTATCGTTACTGTTACTACTACCCTTAAATACATCAAGTCCAATCCCCATAGTTAGCAGAGGAGGAAAATGAAGACTAAGACGTTTTCAGTGATTTGCCCAAGGTAAGGCAGTCAGTGGGGTAACTACTTTGTATCCTAGTTCCTGGGAAAGTATTGTCTCCATTCAGTCACTATGGGCTTAACATATGTGGTTTTCTTTCTGCAGACATCTTTAAGCCATTCCAGTGTTATAACATCTCAGTGTATCCAGTGGTGGGAGCTGAAGTTGGCGTTCCACATTCTATCCAGGCTTATTCTGAAGAAGGGAGTATGTAACAGTACAGCATCTAGCATTTTTAGGGGTCAATGGGCATCTGAAGCCCTTTTTTCTTTCTTTTTAAAATTTTTTTCTATTTTTTATCTGAGACTCTTTCAATAAGGGCATAAGGATGGCACCCTCCATAGCTCATTCACCACCTCTATTGTTGCCTAGCTTTGCACTTTATGAGCTTGGATTGAACATTCAATGTCAGACAGAAAAGTGTGATGTTTAAGGATGATTAATTTGGACTGTGGATGATGGGTTGGAGATGAGAGAGATAGTATGGGAATGGATTTTGAAAGGGGTGGTGCTCTTAGAGGTAGAAGGAAAAGAGTGAGACAAGGATCAGAAGTAAGAAAAACCTAGAGATGTAATTGGTCTAGTATAGCTAAGCCTATTTGTGGAAGAGGAGGAGTGAATGGGACTGACTATATTATGGAAGATCTTGAATATCAGATTGGATTTGCATTTTAGTACATAAAGATAAACCATTGAAACTTTTTGAGTAAGGTAATGACATGATTAATCCAACTTTTTAAAGTTAAAATTTAAAAATTATTTGTTCTGGAACCAGAGCATTATTATAAACATCCAAATATAATACTGATCTGTATGAATTTAAGAATAGTCTTTTTAAAATAGCTATAGCTATCCTAAACAACCTCCAAATGTCATAGAATGAAAAACTATTAAAATATAAAGACTCAAAAAGAAGAAATCAAAATCACACAGATTCAAGAAGTACTAGCTATTCCTATCATCTCATCTGCTCCAGGGGTTTCTTTGATTCTACAGAAAATGAATTTGCATCACTAAACTTTTACTTAAATACAAAAAGTATTCATTATATCCATCTGTACAAT
The DNA here is from genome assembly GCF_037893015.1 of Macrotis lagotis. Taxonomy (NCBI): domain Eukaryota; kingdom Metazoa; phylum Chordata; class Mammalia; order Peramelemorphia; family Peramelidae; genus Macrotis; species Macrotis lagotis. Next base: position 268,153,607 of record NC_133666.1, on the reverse strand, counting down.
TGTTTACATATGATTAAACATGAAAGAGTAATAGGATAATAACTTGTTTCTAGACCATTTCTATCAGTGATCCATTAACTGTCTGAGAAGAATGAGGTGATGGTGATTACTCCCACGGCTGCTAATTATTAAAAACTGACATGAAGTAGGTGCCACTAGACTTATTGAATGAAACCATTCTTGTTTTACCTCTGGATCTTTGAAATGATCAAGGTCCAAAAGTGGATTCAAAGGTCTTCAGGGGGAACATTTACATGAACTCAAATGACAATATATACATAAATGACCAAGGGGAAGCTAGGTGGTGCAGTGAATAGAGCATTGGCCCTGGAGTCAGGAGGACCTGAGTTCAAATCTAGCCTCAGACATTTAATTACCTAGTTGTGTGATCTTGGGCAAGTCTCTTAGCCCCAGTGCCTTGCAAAAAAAAAAAAACAACTAAAAAATGGCTAAGTCTTGCAGGTCTGTTTTCAGAAGTAGCATTGTCCGGGCCATTGATACTAAAATTACCTAAAGATTATATTTTTGTTAGAAACTCAGAATTACTCATTGGGTAATGTCTGTGTAAATCATGTGATAAAAGGATAAAATATAATATCATCCATCTCATCTATCTCCTACAAGATGCTTTGAGTGAGCCTATATCCCAACAAATTTATTCAGTTTTTTAAAAAGCAAAGCTATTATTGTAGCTATCTACACAATAATCTGCTGAACATTAAATATAAAATAACAATAGTAGGACCCTAGGATTTACATAAGTCCCACATTCATGGTTTATTTATGTTCTGAAAATATGTAAAATAGAACAAAATATATCAAGGATGCTAGAATTTTTGATGGTCATATAGAAAATTATTTTCATAAAACATATTAATAACACAACCATGTTAAGAACAATTGATATAAAACATAGAATTTTCAGGGAAACAGTTTAAGTTTGTTACTGACCTGCCTAACTTTAAATCCATTATCATATGGCTTCCTGATTAAAGAATGAATCAAATAAAAACACCAAGTTGATTATGAATGATATTAAGTTAATATAATTCTACCAAAGAACACATTGAACACCTTACACATCTGGTGGAATTTTTCTCCAAAACCGTTGAAATGTCATTTAGGTTCAATAAGATTCAAGAGTAGACTCTAAAACCTCCACTTGGGCAATATCTTTATGAACTTAGCCAGTTAAAATATTGATAGATATCAGAAAAATGAATTAATCATAAAGATTTATTTGGAAATCAAGTTTATCTGCTTAATTGAAGACTGGGTCATTGCCACCAGAAACTTCAGAAAATTTTTCCATAAAAAGAGCACTTACAGATAGCTAGAAAAATGTGATCCAGTGGCTAGAATTACAGAAGCTTACTATTTATCATGGTTTGCCATCCTGAAAACATATATCTTAAAATATCCTGGACAACTCAGCCCTGGACTTTTATCACATACAGAGCTGTTACCTACAATTATCCAGATGTATTTTTGATCCATAAAATTTAGCAATATTTTAAATAGATGTTGCCTTGCTGCATACTCATAATCTCTAACTAAGCTGCCAGGAATAAAAATTAAAATATAGAGATCTAACAGAGCTAAGAGAAGGTAGGTGATTGCCTCATGGCTCGTAGCTATCTGTTGGAACTAGAACCTGAGTGATGGAACCAGTCTTCCTGACTACCCCCTCTGGCACCATCATCCAGCTTTAATCCAATCTGAGTTGTGTTCATCAGAAACCTTTCTTTTCCTTGAAGTTGGAGGTGACAAATGTAGTAGAAAGTCAGGCTGATGGTGCATGAGTACTCACTGTCTGACTTCCTGTCTTATTTTAAAAGTCCCATTAGATGGCCCACAAGTTACGGTTCAAAATATCAGTGCCCAGACAGCTATAATAAAATGGAAAGAGATTCCCAAGATGAAGAGAAGGGGCTTCATCAGTAACTACACGGTGTTTTATAAATCTGAACATGGAAAAGAATTTGGTAAGTGTACATATGTATTGACTGAAAAAAAATCTTTTTATTCTAATCAAGGTGTTGTCATTGTTGTGGTTGTTATTTGTCTTTGTTCTTGAAAAAGACATCAAGGAGGTGATGCCATTAAAAGCAAGTGAGCAAAGTCAACAGTCTCACTTTCTCTTCTGGAGCCATCTGGGTCCAGTGACCAGATATGGATCAGGATAACTGGAGATGATCCTGAATGCAGTGGGAGACCTTGGACTTTTAAAGCTCTTAAAGCAGTTTGACTAAGGCAATGCTCATTAAGGTTAGGTAAGAAAGAGATGAGGCAAAGAGGCTAAGAGGGACCATTTTCAAAATGAAGAAAAATGTTGTTGGCTGGGTAAGACCATGGTAATTGCATTGACCTAAGCTGATAGGCAATGGACTTTCTTAGTGGAAGTCTATGTCCTAAATGATGTACAAACCTCCTCCTTTAGCTAATTAATTTCAATTTAGGCTTGGTGAATATCAAACCATGTCCCCAGTGCTGTGGTAGACTTTCTAGGGAATACAAAGGTGAAAACTGGCCTGGATCTTGCCCTTAAGGACCTCATCTTAGAGTAGACAGTCTGTGACATAGACAAGATTAAGTAAAATCCGAGACCGAATATAAGATTCTATAGGTGCCTTTGAAGAGAACTAAGAAGGAAATATTTGCTTTTGATGAACAGAACTAAAGGTGAATTGGTTGAGAAGAGTGATCCTTGGGTATGTGGAGCAGAATATTGATTGTTTTCTCCTTACCTATGTGTGTGTGTAATGGAAAGAAGCACACAATACTGAAGGTTGGTTTAAAACCAACTAGTAACTAGTAACTAGTGGGGTTTTGTGACTTGTGAATTTGCTGTTGTAGGGAATAGAATTCAGATGCTTCTGATTTATTTGGCCACCAAAATGTTCCATTATCAGGATCCCTGGAAGAGTGCCAGATGGTATTTTAAATTACTCCAGCCTGTCTTTTAAAAATTCATCAAACCTTTTCTTACAGCTAGGACAGTCAATTCTAGTGTCTTGAAATATGAACTGGATTCCCTGGAAAGCAACACTCTATACACTGTCTACATCATGGCGAATACCTTGGCTGGAGGCAAGAATGGAACAAGTTCCAAATTCAAGACATTATACATTAGTGAGTAACTGTCAAAGGGAGTGATTTTTCTTTATGGACATTGCATTTCTTCTCAACTCTATCTGCTTACCTTGAGATTTCTTTAAGTTTATACTCTGATGATTACCTTTGAAAAAAAATAAGAAAAAAGGTGGCTAGGTGGAGTCAGGAGTACCTGAGTTCAGATCTGACCTCAGACACTTAATAATTACTCAGCTGTGTGGCCTTGGGCAAACCACTTAACCCCATTGCCTTGCAAAAACTTCAAAAAAAAAGATAAAAGAAAAAGTCCAAAAGAAAATAAAGGATGAGGGTTTTGGTTTTTTAAAATATGGAATGATCTCTATTGCATCCCATATTATGATATTCCAGAATGGGGTGCAGAAAAATGACATGCTACTGTGGAAACAATTATTACTTAGGAGAAATGGAAATTTTAGAATTGAGTTGAGAGTTAACAGTCATTCTCCTGTTTCATGGGCTCAAAGGCTAAACTCTGCTACAAATAAATTGAGCAAGAATGGCCATTCTAAAAATCAATCTCTATACCAAAACAAACCTTAACATTATCACCAAGTCACAAACACAGATTCTAACATTAGGAGAGATGAGAAACTTTGGCTTATCATAGAATCAAGAGCTGGAAAGGACCTTAGAATCATCTAATTTGACTCTCTTTTTATAAATGAGATAACAAGTCTGGAAAGGGGAAAAATTATTTGCCTACAATTATATTTAGGAAGTAATAATGGAGGCAGGTCTTGAATTCTGAACATCTAAATCCGAAAAGGATTCCATTTTTGAGCACACTGAGCAAATACAAAAGAATTGTAAAAGTGTTTCGCAAAGGGACAAGTAGGAGAATATTAAATGTATTACATTCTTTTTTTTAAAAAAGCCAGCTATAAAGAATTAAAATTCATTTTTTTACATAAAAACACCATATGTAATCATTTCCATAAACAAAAAATACATTTAATATTGTCCTACTTGTTGGTTTGTTAAAAACTTTTCCAGTTCTTTTGTATTTGCTCAAATGTAGGCGAAACTGCAATCCTTTTTGGTGTTTGTCCTGAGTGCCTGATGAAATTAAATTGAAGAACAATCCAGATTAGGCCTAGATTTGGGGTTATGCTTAACTTAGATAGACTTGTTAGACTTGTTACATAATATGTTACATGTTATGAAGGATGGTTGACAAGGAACATATGTTAATTAAATTAATGGATTATCCCCAATGAAACAATCCTTTTGGGAGCACTGGTTTTACTGAAGAAGCAAGGAAACCTTCTTTTGGTCCATTGTTGTTCTCCTTTTCTTACAGGTATCATTAAGACTGTGATTTTAGCCCCTATCACTGGAGGTGGTCTTTTATTCCTTGGTATCCTCATAATGCTGTGTGGTCTCATCAAACCCAAGTAAGAATTTATGTGTGGAGAAGAGGGAATGGTGTGAATAAGTAATTTGTCACTATTTCAATTTGAAAATTTCACCAGATGCTTAACTAGATAAATTGGTTTAGCCACAGTCCTTTTTCTTTTCTTTCTTTTTTTTTGGTATGTTTTAATAATTTCTAATTTTTACTATTTTGTACTTGAAAAGCATGAATCTTCCATGAATATTTCAGTTAATAAGCATTTATTTTCTCTCCTCTTCCTCCTCCATTAAAAAAGAGCAAATATGCATAATAAAACTAAAATTTTAAACATATATATATGGTAAAACCAAACAAATGACTTCATTGGCTAGGTCAAAATATCAATGTCTCATTCTGCATTTCAAGTTCCTCATCCCTCTGTCAGGAGGTGGATAGTAAACTTCATCATTAAAATTATTAAACTGTGCATATCCTCAGAATCAGAGGTACCACTCTTATGTCTATACCCCAGAGAGATCAAAGAAAGTGGGAAATGACTAATAGATACAAAACTATTTATCGTTATTCTTTTGGTAGTGACAAAGAAATTTAGGAATACCCAGGGAAACTGACTGAACAAATTATAGTATAATAATGTAATGGAACATGAACTTTTCCATATACAAAGAAGAACAGAAAGAAAATTGTAAATGGAGGTGGCTAGGTGGCATAGTGGATAAAGCACTGGCCTTGGAGTCAGGAGTACCTGGGTTCAAATCTGGTCTCAGACACTTAGTAATTGCCTAGCTGTGTGGCCTTAGGCAAGCCACTTAACCCCATTTGCCTTGCAAAAACCTAAAAAAAAAAAAAAGAAAATTGTAAATGAAATGAATGGCAAAATTTTATTGTATATAGCTTGGATGTTTTTGAAGGACATAACAAATTCAACATGGAAACCCTTGATAGCCCACTATCTGTTGCTCTGATCATGCAGAAAAGGCCAGGAGTATCCATGAATCTCTAGCGATGAGTGTTTCATGATACCAAGGTTCCATGAAAGCATTGACCCACTTTCTTAGCATACAAATGTCAGTTAGAGTGGGGTATAACAAGAAAGAGGAGGATATTTTCAAGGATGATGAAGGGTAATGAGAAGTCCAATTTGAGACTTGAAAAACTTGTTTACATGAAAAGTATTCATAGTTTCAGATTGCAGAATTAATGCGTGACCTACCTTAGATTCCATTATGGGAAAGTTGATGCAGCTGCTCTATATTGCTGTTCTGAGGGCCCAGTTCTGCTTAGATGGATGCATATAGTACTTAACCCAGTACAATGAATGATGACATACTAATTAAGGAGATTTCTCATCTTTAGTTATAGACACACTGGCTGCTTTGTTTGAGTGAACAAGTTTCTAATTTTCCATTTCTTGTTTTCCTGTCTACAATGGCTACAGTAATTTTTACCTCAGATAATCAGTCATATCTAAGGACCTCCCAACTGGCAAGATTTACCTTTAGATCAAGAATTTAAGGGAAATAGATGCACTTCGTTGAAAATTGTATGTTGGTCAGCATCTTAAACCATAACAAATTACAAATGATCAATAAAATAAGTTTTTAAAAGCTCATGATTTAAAAAAATGAAGATAATAAAAAGTTGTGCCTTTCATAGTTGTGGGGGTGGGAGAAAAATGCTCAATCATTATTACCTAGAGGAAATTATTAGAGAAAAAATAAATCTTGTGAAGAAAATATGATGCATCTAGAATAATAATAAGGGAATACAGATTGGGTGAGAATATCTTTGCCTTAAATTTTTTTTTTTTAGTTTTTAGTTTTTACAAGGCAATGGGGGTTAAATGGCTTGCCCAAGCCCACACAGCTAGGTAATTATTAAAGTGTCTGAGGCCGGATTTGAACTCAGGTACTCCTGACTCCAGGGTTGGTGCTCTATCAGTGTGCCACCTAGTCACCTCTGCCTTAAATATTTCTGATAAAAATCTAATATCTATAATTTAATGAATTGAGATATATTTATAGGAACCATTGCCCATGATTACTGGTAAAGGAAATAGACAGTTATTACAAGAAGAAATTATTAACAGATACTTTAAAAAACAGTTCAGATTATTTAATTATCAGATAAATGAAAATTACAGCAACTCTGAAACTATCTTATAGCTATCACATTGGCAAAAATAGAAAAGGATGATAAATTCATTTCTGACATAATTGTAGGGAAACTGGTGTAATAATATACTTCTGGTGAAACTATAAACTGATTGAATTATTTGGTGAAAGCAATTTAGAATTATGTAATAACAAAAATATTTGTACCTTTTGTTCTAGATCTCAACACAAGACATATCCTAAACTTGGCATGGTTAGGGGGGAAATTACAAAACCTTACCAACTTTTCTTTCTTAATGACAGATTGAAACGACTAGTTTGTCCAGAAATCCCCAATCCTGCAAAGAGCAATGTAGTCCTGTGGCATGGAGACAATTTTAAAGTAAGAGAGATCATATTTTTATTCCTAAAATCATTCCAGTAATCTGGGTTTCAGGGAAGGAGAGGCTAAGCAAAGGCAGGTTGGGATAATGAGTTGAGATTAGAGCAGAGTTTATATGAGGATCAAAGTGAGAAGAGTAGAATCAATTTTAAATACATTTAGCCTCCTGATAACCAGATTGCTCAGTGAAGGCATGGGTTTTTGTGGCTAGACCTTTACTGAGGTTTATGACTTCTTAAAGGAGTAAAAATTGGGAAAAAAACCCCCAAACTTCAAAGAGCATGTGGTCCATCTTCCTCATTTTGAAGATGAGGCAGTTAAGGCTCAAAAGGTTACATAATAAGGAGAAATTGTATTTGAACATGGGTTCTCATTGTTCAAGTCAGAGGCTGGATGACCTCTGGGTAGGGGATACTTTAAATAGAGTTCCTGTACTGGGTGAAAAAACTGGACTAGATTACCACTGACATCATTTCTAGTCTTAAGATTTTAGAGTAAAAATAGTTAATGTTCTGGGGCACTTAGATAGCACAGCCTGGCCTCAGACACTTACTAGCTCTGTGACCCTGGGAAAATCACTTAACTGTTTTTGCCTTGGTTTCCTCCTCTGTAAAAGGAGTTAGAGAAGGAAATGGTAAACCACTCAGTATCTTTGCTAAGAAAACCCCCCAAATGGGTTCACCAGGAGTCATCTACAACTGAACAACAACAAATTAAGGTTTGCTTTATGTGTATCATGTCATTTGAGCCTTACAACAAACATTTGAGATAAGGATTTTATAGATGAAGAAACGGAGGCTATGAGGCTAAGTGAATGCCCAGGTTACACAAATAAAAAGCATTGAAACAGGATTTGAACTCCAATCTTCTTGATTTCAAATCTAGCACTCTATCATATAGTTGGCTGGAATTTTTTTTTCTTCTTGGGCAGGTTTAGGTAAAATCTCAATTAAGTAGGAATGGAACTTTCTGTTTAAATACCATATAAAAAACTCATTATGTTTCAAGACTATTATTGAAAATTTTCAAATATTTATTAGTCCAGTTTCTTGCCAAGTGAACACAGGGTATCCAGAGCACTTCCAGTTTAGTAGAAACAACTAACCTTTGTACTTTGTTTGGAAGAATAATTAGTTAACATTAGGAAACTAACAAATGTGCTTCCTCCCCTCACTGATCTTTCCCCAAGTTCCTTCCAACAACTAAGGGGAAAAACCTTGCCCGCCCCCCCCACCCCACCCTTTGCCAATGGTGGTCTAGTCAGGAGTGCCTTGGAATGACCTAGAGTCTTTGGAGCCTTGTGTTCTCCTGCCTGAGATTGGTCTTTCACTGAATTTATCCTAAGAAGTTGATTTGAAGGCATCCTTATTGCTGTTGTCTCTCCTCTGATTAAGGAGATACTCTTTATCATAAGAAGCTGAACTCTATTGCCTGCTATCCCTTTTCCTAAGTTCCCTTTTAGTTTATATCTTTTAAATATCAAAAGACAATGTGGGAAATGATTAAGTTATTTTGAGAATTTTAAATACTCAAATAAACTTCAAAGGACATATGAAGGAAGATACCATCCACTTCCAGGGAAATAATTGATAAAAAGAAGTTTACATAAGGGGGCGGCTAGGTGGCGTAGTGGATAGAGCACTGGCCTTGGAGTCAGGAATACCTGAGTTCGAATCCAGCCTCAGACACTTAATAATTACCTAGTTGTGTGGCCTTGGGCAAGCCACTTGACCCCCTTGCCTTGCAAAAACTAAAAAAAAAAAAAAAAGAAGTTTACATAATTGTTGTTTAGTTCTTGTTTTTTGTCCTTTGTTCTGGAAGAAGACCATGACATTAGGGAGGTGATGCCAGGACATGCAAATGGTTTGTATTTGAGTGAGGGTAATGCTTTCAGTCTCACTTTCTCCTCCAGAGAAAAAGAAAAAAAAACCCAAAAAAGAACAAAAGAAAAAAATTGTTGGGAGGGTAAAACTCTCAGGATATCTCAGTGACTAAGGCAGATGAGAATCAGAAAAGAGTCAAGAAAAATCTTTTTTTGCATTGTCCTAAAAAAAAAATCTGGGAGGGGGGAAACCCTCAAGGTTTCTGACCAAAATAGAAACAATTGTGTTTCTTAGTTCAGTGAAAAGTTTGCTAGATTTAAAAATCAGAGGACCTGAGATCAAATTCTGACTATTCTATTTAGTAGTTGAGAGAGACCTTACACAAATCACTTCATTTCTCTGGATCTCATTTCCCATCTGTAAAATGAAAGTGTTGAACTGGATGGTTTCCAAGGACCCATCCAAGCTAAATCTATGATCCTATGATCTGAAAGTAACTTTAGTGCTCTGCATTTTCATTTTTCTCTCCAATAAGATGGGCTGGAGGAATTTTGTGAAGATTCCCAGAATCTTTGTGAGTTTTCTAGAAAAAATTACCTATAAATGTACAATGCATTGCTTTTGGCAAACTTAGTGGTATAATATGTAATCACATGACACCTACTTGTTTACCATAGTAGAAATCTTTAGAATGAATCAGGAAGAATTGGGATCAAGGGAGGGTGGGATGAGAAAGGAACCTGGGATCTTCTTATGTAAGAGTATTTTAGAACTTACCATTAACTGAGCTCTTTGTCCATTGTGGCATCCAAGTGACTCTTGGTGGTGGGGTTGGGGGTGTTGCTCTTTTTTTTTTTGACAGTCCAAGTTGCATCTAGGAGAGGTCCAATTCCATGACAAGATGAAGGCAGTTGATGAGAAGATTCCAAAGCCCTACTTGTCTTCCTCTGGTGACTTGATTGACAAGTTAGTGGTAGACTTTGAGAACTTCCTGGACAAAACCGAGGTGCACAGAATAGAACTGATGAAGATGCAAGGAAACATTTTGAATGAAAAAGAGGAGAATCATGTGAGTTCTCCATATAATTCTTCTTATAATTTTTACAGTTTTTCAGAAAAGGGTTTCCAAGAAGTTTCATCTTCAGACTTGACTCCACTTAAAGGAACACAAGAGCAATCTTCAGAAAGGCCGCATGAGGACGCCAAGGATAGACTCTTCCAGAGGCCAAATGCTATTGGAATTCTGGAACCAGAGCAGCCTCCCTGGGAAGAAGCTGAATTGAATCCTTATTTGAAAAATTCAGTGACAACAAGAGAATTCCTCACCTCTGAGAAATTTTCTGATCCAAACAAGAAAAAGAATGAAATGTAACTATAGTCTGGATTTATTTTCATTTTTGTTTGTTTTTGTGGGGGAAGTAACAGAGTAGAATGATCCTTTAGAATGAATGTGTTTGAATGGACATCTAGTGACTTGCCCAGGGTCACACAACTAGTAAGCATCTGAGGTTGGATTTAAGCTCAGGTCTTCCTGACACCAGACTCAGCACTCTATCTACTGTGCCACCTAGCTGCCTATCCCCTGTTGATATAAAGGAAAAAAATAGTTTAGGGACTTTCCTTTTGGGCAATCTGATCCCTTATCCTGATTCAGAGCCTGCTTTCTCAGGAGTAGCCTCGCAGCTCATATCATCTTTGGAACATACTGAGAAAGAGATGCATTTATTTAACATTGCTGGATAATACTACCTTCCCTTGCTCCTACAGAAGAGGGAGATGAGTCAGCCCTGCTCTAAATTTGTTTGTGAAAATCCCCCAAAACAGATCATTAAGAACCCCCTATAAGGGATTGTCCAGTGTTGAGCTTACTCGTGGGCTTGGATACAAATTTGGGGGGGGGGGAGGTGGCATAAGTTGACCCAGGAGACACTCAGGAAGTTGTCTCATGAAAACTCTCTGTTCTGTATCAGGGAATGGGGAGTCAGAAAGGCAGATGGTTTCTCTTCTAAGAAATCTTTGCAAACTCAATCCTGATGTTAATAAGAGAGTAGGGATTATGAGAAATTTCTCTGGATTTCAGATTTGGTACTTTTTAATTGGAGACAGAAAGGAATGGGGTGGTGGTTTGGAATCTCCCTTCCAACGTTTGGAATAGTAACTTTTTTAAACCATTAAGCAATCAATTTATTTCAATTGAGAAGTATACTAATACTCTACAAAGAAGCAGCTAGGTGGCCAGTGGGTTTGGGTCTGGAATCAGAAAGACCTGAGTTCAAATTCAGTCTCAGACACTTGCTAACTTTATGATTCTGGGCAAGTAATATAACTTCTATTTGCCTCAGTTTCTTCAGCTGTAAAATGAGAATAAGAATAGCATCTTCCTTAACTAGGTTGTTGTAAGGATCAAACAAAATAATAAATATAAAATACTTAGCACAATTCTGACATAGAATAATGTTTGTCCTTTTTTTGAAGAAGACCACATCAGGGAGGCAATGCCATGACAAACATAAGAATTGAATTGGGGCGGGGGAGCTGTGCTAAGTCACCAGCCTCACTTTTTCCTCCAGAACCAACTGGGTCCAGTGGCCAAATATGAATCAGGATAACTGGAGATGGCCCTAGATCCAAGGCAATCAGGGTTAAGTGATTTGCGCAAGGTCACACAGCTATTAAGAGATAAATATCTGAGGCCAGATCTGAACTCCCATCCTCCTGACTTCAAGGTCAGTTCTCTGTCAGTGCATCACCTAGCTGTCCGATAACATAGAATAGTGGCCTAATAAATGCCTATTCCCTTTCCTTCCTGAGTTTTTGTTTATTCTTCCTTGTCTCTCTCTTCTTATTTCTGTCTTCCTCTTCCTTCGCATACTCTTTTTCTATCTTTTAATTTTTTTATAGCATTAACTTTTTTTTTCCTTTCTTTTTAAAAAAGAACTTGATAGAAGACTCAGGAGTCCATCCTCATATTTGCCCTGGATGATGGTCCAAGACAGTGTCTTTGGAGTGACAGTTTCCTTCCTATAGGAAAACCTTGTTTCTAGGCTTTGGGATTCTCATGTGTCCTTGAATGAAAAGAAATGCCCATCAGCCAGGAGGAGACCTGGGTTAGCGAGCCAGGAGATCTACAGACTGCCTGTTGCCATGCTGACAATGGTCTCACTTTCAAATGGCCATCTAGAGCTTAAGGCTCAACCTTATGTTACTGGTGTTTTCTTTGTATTGGACATCTCAAAGTGCAAAATCACTGGCTTTCTAGGAGCTGCAGACTTTTGAGTGACAAGAGAGTAAGAGACTCAGTGGAATCAGAGTTGATTCTTCAGTGAATTTTCTCAGTTTGGTTTTTAAAACAGAGTTATTACTCATAGGCTATTATTTAAAAGCTGACATAAATAATTTTTAACACATGATTCATGAGTACATGTATTGTTTATTAACATAAATAGCAGTTAATTGATAAGCATGTATCAAACTATCATTATGTAATAAATTCTTTGGTAATTTTTGCTTTCATATTCTAATAAGGGAGGCAATATGTGCCCAACATCTCTCTACAACTATCTCTAGAGCTACCATCTGTGGATATACAAATGTATATACACACATACATATGTGTATATAAACACATTGCTATGTCAACATCTATCTATATATATTAATATCTATCTATCTATCTATCTATCTATATATATATGAAATACAAAATAAAATACATGAAAGTATATTGTCCTTAGGTTAGACTAAGTTCTGGGAGAAGAGGAAAGGTCTCCTGTAGAAAGTAATTTTTTAAAAATTATATAAATGTTTTGTTTTTCAATTAAATACAATGTTGTTCCACCAATCATTTTTTTTGCATTCTTTTGAGTTTTACAGTTTTTCTCCTTCCCTCCCTTTCTTCCTTTCTCCCCCAACAGAAGGCAATCTGATATAGGCTTTACATTTGTAACCATGCTAAACATAGATTGAAATTGAACATGTTATAAGAGAAGAATCAGATCCAAAAGAAGATAGAAAATATTAGAGACAGAAAAATTATTATATGTATAAGATAACGTTTAAAAATTGAACATAATAAGCTTTGATCTTTGTTGAAACTTCACAGTTCCTTCTCTGGATACAGATGGGATTCTCTATCACAGATCCCCTAAAATTATCTCTGATTATTGCACTGAAGGAATGAGCAAGCCCATTAGGTTTAATCATCATCCCGTGTTGTTGTTTAGTGTGTACAATATTCTTCTGGTTCTGCTCATCTTGCTCAGTGTCAGTTCATGCAAGTCTTTCAAGGCTTTTCTGAAATCCCATCCCTCCTGATTTCTAATAGAACAATAGTGTTCTATCACCTACACATACCACAATTTATTCAGTCATTCCCCAATTAATGGGCATCCCCTTAATTTCCAATTCTTTACTATTACAAAAAAAAGTTGCTATGAATATTTTTGTACCTGTGTGGTTTTTCCCTTTTTCATGATCTCTTCAGTAGACCCAGTAGTGGTATTTCTGGATCAAAAGGTATGCACATTTTTATTGACCTTTGGCATAATTCCAAATTTCTCTTCAGAAAGATTGGATCAGTTCACAGCTCCACTAACAATGTATTAGTGTCCCAGATTCCCCACATTCCTTCCAACATTGATCATTATCCTATCCTCTCTGGTCATATTAGCCTATCTGAGAGGTGTAAGATGGTATCTCAGAGATGCTTTAGTCTGCATTTCTCTAATCAGTAATGATTTAGAGCAACTTTTATATGACTATAAATCGCTTTGATTTCCTCATCTGAGAATTGCCTTTGCATATCCTTTGACCACTTGTCAAATGGCTTCTTTTAAAATAAATTTGACTCAGTTCTCTGTATATTTTAGAAATGAGTCCTTTGTTAGAAACATTAGTTATAAAAATTGCCTCTCAATTTACTACATTCCTTTTGATCTTGGCTACAGTGGTTTTGTTTGTACAAAACTTTTTAAATTTAGTGTAATCAAATTTATCTAGTTTGTTTTTTATATTATTCTCTATCTCTTCTTTAGTCATGAACTGTTTCCCTTTTCATAGATCTGACAAGTTTAACTATTTCCTTATTCTCCTTATTTGCTTATAATATTGTCTTTTATGTCCAAATCCTGCACCCATTTTGACCTTATCTTGGTATAGGGTATGAGATGTTGGTCTAATTCTAGCTTCTGCCATACTATCTTCCAGTTTTCCCCAGCAATTTTTATCATAGTGAGTTCTTAACCCAGAAGATGGACTCTGGGTTTATCAAACAGTAGATTACTAGAATCATTTCCTGCTGTTTCTTTTGCACCTAATCTATTCCACTGATCCACTACTCTACTTCTTAGCTAATATTAGCCAGTTTTGATAGCTGATGCTTTATAATATAATTTTAGATCTGGTATGGCTAGGTTGCTTTCTTTTGCATTTTTCATTAATTTTCTTGATATTCTTGACCTTTTGTTCCTCCATATGAATTTAGTTACTATATTTTCTAATTCACTAAAGTAAATTTTTGGAATTTTGATTGGAATGGCACTAAATAAGTAATTTAATTTAGGTAGAATTGTCATTTTTATTATATTGGCTTGGCCTAACCATGAGCAGTTGACATTTGTCCAGTTATTTAGATCTGATTTTTTTGTGTGAAATAGAAAGTAGTTTTGGAATTGAGGCAGAGAAACCAAGGAGGAGGTGCAAAGACCCAAAAAGGAGAGATGGAGTATTAAGTGTGAGACATAGAAAGTAGACAGGGAAACCAATTAGGCCAGTGGAGTAATCTAGACAAGAAGTGATGAGAACTTGAATTATGGCAAGTAGAGATTACAGTAGAGTAGAGAGTAGAAAAGAGGGGATGAAAGGTGTTGTGGGAAATAGACATACCAAGATTTGGCATTTTAGATATGTAGGATGAAGAAAAGTGAAAAGTTAGAATAATACTGAGATTGTGAACATGAGTGACTGGAATGATGGTAGTATCCTCAACAGGAATGAGCAATTTTGGGAGAAGTGTGAATTATGGGGAAAGATAATGAATTGTGTTTTGGAAATAATGAGTTTGTAAGATGCCAATGGGACTTCTAGTTAGAAATGTTCAATAGGCAGTTGGTGATATGGTCCTGGAACTCAAGAGAGATACTAGTGATGAATATGAAAAAACTCCATGAAAATGCTAATTGAACCTATGGAAGTTGATTAAGTTGACCAAGTGACAGAGGAAAAAAGATTTCCAGAACAGAGTGATATCCTATAAGAGAGGAGAAGCTTCTGGCATAGTAGAAAGAGTATTGGACTTGGAGAGATAATATTTGAGTTTTAGACCTGATTCTGCCCAATTCATTATATGTGTCCTTGGCAAGGGGCATGTTAAATCTAGGTCATACCAACTTTATCTGTAGAGATGATCCCTACCCACCAAAGGCTTACATTTCTAAATTCCCTTCTCTAACAGTTTTATGATTCCAAATTAGTTTATTTTACTGGTATATTTACTCTTTAGTTTCTAGGAGTTCAAAGACAAAGTGTTATAAAGTAGAATCAATTACCTAGTCACTATTTTGTGTCTATTAGAATTTTGCTAAGGCCTTTGATTTGCACTGGAAATCATAAAGTCACTCCCCTAAGTTGAAGTTTTAAGTTTGGGCTTAGGAACAAGTAAACAGTGAATGAAATTCTTGCTCTCTATCTCATTAATTCTTTGTTCCAGGAATCTAGATCACATAAAGAAAAGCAGGGAAGAAAGGGATAGACAGTGAGTAGAACTAAAATCAGCCCTAGATAGAATTCAACAAAGGAAGATGGTCATTCAAGTAAGATCAAATTAGTGTTTTCAAACATTTGGGGTCATTGCTTGTTGCAGATTCATAATTAATTATGGAGTAATTGTCACCTTTGTTCAGGATTCCTCCTGTAATGTTATTGGATAAAGCCTAATGGAACCATAATTGTGATATATTAACTACAACAAATATGGACAGAATTAATGATTTGATTAATAATCTAGAAGTCCGAACATTTTAGTGAGAGTACTTTTCTCTTTGTAAGTCTTTCAGGTAAATACATATACATACTATATCAGGTATTCTGCTATTGTAATATTAGTATTCATGAAAGACATTTATTTAGTCTTTGCCTTATGGCTTTTTAAATAAAATTATTATAGACTTTAAAAGATGACTGTTTTCTTTTTATTATTTTCAACACCTAAAAAATGGGGCAGTCAGGTAGCACAGTGGATAGAGTTCTGTGCCTGAGGTTAGGAAGACTCATCTTCATTAGTTCAAATCTGAATTCAGACACTTAATAGCTGTGTGATCCTGGGCAAGCCACTTAACCATTTATCCCAAAATGATCTGGAGAAGGAATGGTAAACCACTCCAGTATCTCTTCAAAGAAAATCTCAAGTGGAATCACAGAGAGTCAGAAATGACTGAAGAATGAAAAACAAAAACAACATTTGGATGTTCAAAGTGATGCTAAAGAAATTGAGTATTTAAGTCCTTTAATGAATAGTGGGGAATCCTAGAATTCTAGAATTTTAAAGTTGGAAGGGACTTCAATAAACAGTCCTTCTCCAATATCAATTCATCAAAGCACCTATTATGTATCAAGAACTGTCCTTGCATCTTGGGATACAAATATCAAGAATGAAGCAATCCCTAACCACAAGAAGCTTACACTCTAATGGGGAAATAAAGACAATATACAGACCATACAAGGAGTCATTCAATTTTTCCTTGAATGTATCCATTGAAGGGGAACCCCCATCTCCATGGCATCCTGTCACACTAAATAACTAAATAATAACTAAATGGCAGAAAGTCTTGCCATCCATCAAGTCTAAATTTTAACTGTCATATTTCAACTAATTCTGTCCTTTGGAGCCAAACAGCAGGAACAAAATGCCTATCTAGACCACTATCATGTCCTTCTCCAAGTCTATTCTTTTGTAATTATACCTAGTTCCATCAATCATTTTTTATATGATATGGTTTCAAAGCATCTACTGAGTGCTCTCTAGCTTATTAGTGTCCTTCCTTAAAGGTGGTAATAAGAATTCAATACAAGATTGCAGATAAATTTGACCATGGTATGGTATAATGCCTGGATTCTTGGCTTCTCAGGACAATTTCTCAGGTTGGCGTTTTTCAGTAATATAGAATAGAACTACCTCCAGAATACAAGACAATGGCTACCATATTATAGATAAATCAGAACTAGCTACAGATTATACAACAATATAATAATATTAGGAGGAAACCAAGTATTTTTTCAGAAGCTTATTGTTTTCAAGGGTTATAGAGAGAATTAAACAAGGGAAGCAGAGGGCCTGGGGAGATTCTCTTCTATTTTTTTATGATCTTAGGCAAAGAAGGAAATAAAAGAGAAATATAATGGGGAAGGAAAGAAAAGAAAGGGGAGATAACATATAACATAATAGGATGATGAGATTAAGACTATGTAAATATGTAGAAAAGGATGGGGGAAATGGTTATCCCAAGACCTTAAGGTTCATCTGAACCAGATAAAAGAAGGTTGTATACACACTTACATATACACATATATTCAAAGAGACTGTTGTAGAAATACAATAATCTCATAGGGAAATAGGTCAGGATAGGGAAAGGGGAGGACATTTAAGAGGAATGATAGGATAGGGTGGATAGTAGTCATAAACAAAACAAGAGAAAAGAACAAAAGAATGGAAACGGATGGCTTCAATTATTGATCAGAAGTGTTCAGTAGTATTAAGCATATGCCTTATCTTAACACTACTTTCTTTGCAAAGTGAAAGGTAAAGTGAGGAAAAAGTAAAAGAAGACAAGCTAGATGAATAATTAATAATCATAACAATGAAAATGGAGTGAACTCACTCATAAAATGAAAAAGGATGACAGAAAGAAGAATCTATAAACTTGTTTACAAGTCTAGAGGAGCAACAACAATTATTTCAGATAAGAAAACAATAAGAATACACATAGTCGGGGGCAGCTAGGTGGCGCAGTGGATAAAGCACCAGCCCTGGAGTCAGGAGTACCTGGGTTCAAATCCGGTCTCAGATACTTAATAATGACCTAGCTGTGTGGCCTTGGGCAAGCCACTTAACCCCGTTTGCCTTGCAAAAAACCTAAAAAAAAAAGAATACACACAGTCTAAATAAAAGAGTTAAGAAGGGAACCACATTAGGCATAAAGGCTCCAATAGATAAGGAGCTAGCTTCAGTACTTAATATACATACATACTCTGGTAGTTCATCAAACTACAGGGAGAAATTAGACAATAAAATTGTAATTATAAGAGATCTCAAACTTTTAGGACTACCCAAAACTAAAAAAAGAAAAATATAAAGCACAAAGAAGTTAAGGAGTTAAGGTTCCATCCATCCAAAGATGATAGATCTCTGGTAATTATTGAGTGGGAACAGAAATATTGCTCAAATATGCAATCATTATCAAAATTAGTTATGTATTAGAACATTAAAAACAAAGGAAGAAAATAAAGAAATACAAAATATATACTTTGCTGACAGTGATATAATAAGAATTAATTGGGACAAAATAATTCTAAGGAATTGGTGGATATAAGAACAATTCAAAGAAAGAATATAGAATTTCAATAAAGAAAATGAGAGCATATCAAAAAATTATGGAATAAGTGAGGCATATATTAACTGATATAGAATAAAATAGGCAGAATCAAGAGAACAAATTAGACTATAATAATAATATTGTAAAAATGAATAATTTTGAAAGATTTATGAATTCTAACCTAATGGCCATTCAGTTTTAGAGAAGTGATGATGATGAATGCTAGGCACCTCATGACAGCAAAGACACGTATTAAGTACTAGAATAAGACATATTTTTGAGCATTACCAATGTGATGATTTATTTTGTTTTACTATTTTTATTTGTTTCATTGGTTTTGTTTTTTCCCAATGAGGAGGCAAAATGGAAGGGAGAGAAAATACATATATTTCGTTTCAAAAGTGGAATTTAATAAAAATAATAACAGTTACTATTTTTAGCATTAATATTTTTAGAGTTAGAGATTTTTTTCCCTTCAAATAGGTTGTGTCCACCTACATTCTGAAATACACAGTGGCACAATAATGAATGATTTTCCTGAATTCATGTGACTTACAGTAAAACTAAGCTTACCTCTGGAAACTGAAATTTAGCTCCAGCTAACTGCACACAATGATACAAAATGGAGTTGGTTTGTTTCTCTTAGCATGTGTCTTGAGTTGTGTTCATTTTTTCCTGATATTAAATAAACAGATATTCCAAAATAAGTTTGTCTCCTAAACCTTGTGAATTCAGGAGAGCCAGAGGTCCTGGTTAGAAGTGCTATAGGTTGCAAAGTTGGGATGGACATTTCTCAGCAATGTCTTCATAAATATTACAAAATCTGGAGCAGTTGTAGGGAGGTAGCAGAGAAATGGTAATTGAGCTTGAAGAGGAAGCCCACATGGCAGCTGGGAGACAGTTGGAATCTTCCCTTTCTTTGGCATCTAGGTAGATAGGGGGAGAATTAGTAGAAAGATGACACAGTAGTAGAATGTTGTATCAAGTGTTTTTGCTTTACCTATCCTAAAAGTTAGGGAGGATTTTTGATTGTTAATGGGGAATAAACTGATGGGATCTCCAGAGCTACAAAATTTCCTGAACTCACATAATTCTCTAGAAGAGTGGAAAAAGGAGAAAAGGGAGAAACTCACCTACTGCCAGAGATTCCCTCTTGATTGAACTGGTTTTATACATAGGTCTAGAAGTGAGATTTTTATCTTCTCAGTCAATCTCAAGAATTCTCCTGTGAGATTCAAGTTGGATCATGATTTCAGGGACTGAAACTGGTAGTCAGAACTAGGAGGTTTGATGTGTACAGAGAAAGCAACTTGGATGCTCAGGCCATGGCAACAATTCTATTTATACCTTCAGCCAGGGAGGGTGAGTAAGGGACTAGACCAATGTTAGGTGCCTGCTGGCTAAATTATACTTTACTCCTTACCTATTATTTCATTCAGGCAAACACTGAAGAGTGGAGAGACAAAGATGGCAAGTTCTCTCTTTATTTCACAGGAAACAAGGGCTTAAATACCCCTCCTTGTCCCTGGTTCCCCCCTCCCCCTTTTATGGTTTTAGGCAAAGAAGGAAATAAGAGAAAGGAGAAATATAATGGGGAAGGAAAGAAAAGAAAGGGGAGATAACATATAACATATTAGGATGATGAGATTAAGACTATGTAAATATGTAGAAAAGGATGGGGGAAATGGATATTATATCAACTCTTTAAGTAGCCAATCAAGCTCTCTCAGGGTAGTACTGCCATATAATGTTGTAAAAGTCTCTTATAGACCAGGTGTAGCTGGGCGATTGAAGATGCAACATCCATTCAAGAATTAACTCTTTGGGGTGGCTAGGTGCACAGTGGATAGAGCACTGGCCCTGGAGTCAGGAGTACCTGAGTTCAAATCCGGCCTCAGACACTTAATAATTACCTAGCTGTGTGGCATTGGGCAAGCCACTTAACCCCATTTACCTTGCAAAAACCTAAAAAAAACAAGAGTTAACTCTTTGCACTTCTCTCTTGATTTGTGTGCATTTGTGTATGAAGGTAACAAAAGAAATCCAGGATAATCTATCTGAAACCTACAATGATGCTGCTATAGATTCTTTTCTATGATCCTGAACTGAGGAGTGATATATTATATATATATATGATGCTCTCAATTGGAAGTGAGGCATTGGCCAAGACCAATGCATCCATTCCCAGGGGACTTGAGTGGGGAGAAACCAGCTATTTAGGCAATGGGTGCTGGAAATGTACCTGTCTTATGTAAGCCTATGTTGTTGACTCTGACCAACTGGATGCCCTGGCAGCTAGGTGCGCCATAGTAGAGTGCTGAGTCTGGAGTCAGGAAGACCTAAGTTCAAATGTGACCTCAGACACTTACTAGTGGTGTGACCCTGGGCAAGTCACTTAAACCTGTTTATTTCAGTTTCCTTATGTGTAAAATGAGCTGAAGAAGGGAATGGCAAATCACTTTAGTATTTTTTGCCAAGAAAACTCTAAATGGGGTCCCAGAGTTGAATGACTGAAGTATTGAACAATAAAGTCCACTGATTCGTTTTTCTGATAAAATAAATATCGATGGTTAGTCATGAGTTCTGGGCTTAGTGGAAGCTGACTGAAAATATGCCTTAAACCTGGGGTAGCTTTGCAGAAGGACCCTGAGAGATCAATCAGAAGAATGGAACTACAGCAACAGGGACATTCTTGCAGTAAATGAAATCAGAAGACAAGAGGAATTCAAAGCTTAGTGCCAGGTTGGCTCATAGGTTCTCCTGGGAGAGACAAACAGAAGACTGAGCAGAGTGGTTTGTTGTGAGCTCTTCCATAGGAACAACATCTGTTTCATCTAGGCTAGGTAAGGCGTCATTCTTGGTATTCAGTTGGTCCTGAGGACCAGAGATTGAACCATGGACTTGTCTTTGTTGCCTGAGACATAAAAAAAATCCAAAATCTGGAGAGATGATGCCGTGAAGGTTTAATGAAATTTGTACTGTACTGTAGGTTGTTTTTAGAATCCAACTTGGGTCAAGGAAGGGATTGGTGAGCAGATCTCTCCTCTTTCTTGCTTCTCTCTCCCACTTTGCAAAGGCATGCATGGTTCATTTGAATTGCCAATGAGTAATTAAAACTTGTAAGTCAATAAAATTTTTATTAAATTTTGTTGTCCTCAAATATTTCATTATATTTAGATTTCAAATCTGAGTCACTGGACTGACCTAGCATAGCTTATGCCCAAAGGTAAAATGAAACATTATTTTATGTTTTTTGTTACCTTGCATTGCAGAGGTCATGATGAATATAAGCAAAAGATGCAATTTATGTACTAATATCTACTACAAAGATTGAAAAGGTGGAGATTTTTCACATGTATATATATATATTTTTTTTTGGGGGGGGGAGTTGCAAGGCAATGGGGTTAAGTGACTTGCCCAAGGTCACACAGTTAAGTATTAAATGTCTGAGGTTGGATTTGAACTCAGGTCCTCATGACTGGTTTGTGTAACACCTACCTGCCCAAATGTATATTTTTTTATTGTCAGTGATTTCATTGTGAAGGTAGGTATAGAGAAAGCCAGAGAAAAACAGTGGAAAATATGATTTGGGATTGAGAAAGGGGCCAAAGTCTTTCTAGATTAATCAGAAGCCTCAAGACTCTATATTTTGGATACTTAAAAAAATTAAATTTTTTTTTTTGGTTTTTGCAAAGCAATAGAGTTAAGAAACTTTTGTCCAAGGTTACACAGCTAGGTAATCACTAAGTGTGTGAGTTCACATTTGAACTCAGGTTCTCCTGATTTCAGGGTTGGTGCACTATCCACTGCACCACCCAGCCATCCTGATAATTTCTTTAAGTGATGAGTTTTTTGTTTGTTTTTTTAAAAATTGAATATTTTATTTATTTGTTTTTCCAACTACATGCAACAATAGTTTTTACCAATCATTTTTTTTTCTGGGTTTTGAGCTTTATAATTTTTCTCTCTCCCTCTCTTCCCTCTCCCCACCCTGGCAGAAAATGATCTGATATAAGCTCTATATTTATAACCATGCTAAATATAAATTCCAAATCGAAGAAAATATTGGAAAGAAAAAAATGACATAATATATAAGAAAACTTTAAAAGATTTAAGACAATAAACTTTGGTTTTCATTTAAACTGCAGTTTCTTCTCTGGATACGGATGGTATTTTCCATCACAAGTCTTGTAAAATTGTCTTTGTTGTACTGCTGAAATGAACAAGTTTATCAAGGTTGATCACCCCCATTGGGGTGTACAGTGTTCTTCTGGTTCTGCTCATCTTGCTCAGCATCAGTTCATGCAAATCCTTCCAGGTTCCTGATTTCTAATAGAACAATAGTGTTCCATCACATACATATACCACAGTTTGTTCAGCCATTCCTCAGTTGATGGACTTTCACCCATTTTCCAAGTTTTTGCTACCACAAACAGGGATGCTATGAATATTTTTGTACAATTGATGTTTTTACCCCTTTTTCATGATCCCTTCAGGGTATAGATCCAGTAAGTGTCATTTCTTTTTTGTTGCCCTTTGGGCATAATTCCAAATTGCTCTCTAGAAAGTTTGTATGAGCTTACATCTCCATCAACAATGTATTAGTGACCCAGATTTCTCACATCCCTTCCAATATTGATCATTGTCCTTTCTGGTCATATTGGCCAGTCTGAGAGAAGTGAGGTGGTTCCTCAAAAATGCTTTAATTTGCATTTCTCTAATCTGTAATGATTTAGAGAAGTTTTTCATTTGACCATAGATAATTTTGATTTCTTCATCTGACAATTGCCTTTGCACATCCTTTGACCTAAATGGATAATTTTAAGGCTTGGGGGAGTCCCAATTTTACTGGTGCTGTGGGAATTCAAATAGGGGTTTATGTAATACTAACTAATGAGAGAAAAAGTCAAAGTCTTAATCCAATTAAGAAAGAAGGATAATGATAAATAAAGGACACTTCATTCAATTGATTTAATTCCAAATATGATTTGTTCAACAATGCCAAAAGGAGAAATTTTTTTTAAAAGGGAGATATTGACCTGTAAATTTCTGTGACTTGGGGAGAATTTTACTTCTCTGTTTCTTCCTTTTGACTCTCCCAGGGGCCCAAACCAAAAGATCAGTGAAAAAGAGATCCCCCTATTTCTCCACCAGAAGAGGGCAGTACTGTGCTCATATAAATTTCTTCTGTAGAGAATAGTATAAAAAAGTTGATAGCTGACAAGTAATTTGCAACTTTTTTCTGCTCTCCATCTGGTGGCCAGAAGAAATATTGCATAATGAGTTATTCCAAATTTCAAAGAACATTTTGAGTTTTCATTATACACTATTTATACACTAAAAGATTTAAGTGAGAGTTAAGTGAGTCAGGATACTCATACTAGGATAATTTATTTTTGAAGTTTCTGAAAATTTGAACAAAATATACTTCCATTCCAGCCGATTAGAAAAATAGAAGAGCCCTGAAAAATGAAATTTTTCTTCTAATTTTCATTTCATTTTTAAACAATCCCCATTTAGAAATTTTTATTAATTATTTCCATTTATGTATATATTTACATAATTAATTCATTTAAAATTTTTCTTCATTAAAATTATTTCTTTTCATTATGGATTCTGATGATGCCCTCTGAAAATCACCCTGGGATTTTCCTTTGTTGTCATGATTAACCCACTATAGGCTACAGACTTTCAAATGCATGGTGCTTTTTGACTGCCAAGATGTTGGTGCAACTGGTAATAATGTATGACATCTATTGCTAAAGTCATATTGCATTGATGGTAATCATTGCTACTTGTAGCTAATTGTATATACTGTTTTATTGACCATATTATTGACTGTATTTAAGTAAGGTTTGATTTTTCATTGTTATTACTTATGTTATTTTAAGTTTAATTATTTGTGTATGTGTTACATTCTTTATTTCTTATTATCTACATCCCAAGTATTCAATGGAATATTTGTGCCAGGCCGGTAGTAGAGCATTCTGAACTTGCTGATCAGTCACGGTTGAACACACTCTACCTGGACCCCAGCATCATGATGTCATTGATCATCTTTGAGTATGCAGGATGAACAACAACACAAATTGTTTATCAAGTTTTTGTTTTCATTGACATAGTGTTGTCAAACAATTTTTAACTTGAATATGAGTTTGAAGCTGAAACTAGAAAAGTCAGATAGAGTAGTAGTTCTCAAACTTTTAAATTTTCAGGACTCCTTGTGAGGAGACCTTTTCCCTTATGTGAGTTATGTGGTTTTTTGATGTTTATCATACTAGAACATGAAATATCTTAGCAATATTATGAAAATAGCTTTGACCTCATGGACTTTCAGGGACCCCTAAGGACTACCCAGATCACTCTCTGAGAATTGTTGATGTAAGGAAAATAATGATATTGAAATATGAAGAGGAATTTTTTATTATAGGAATAGACTCTGAATAATAAATAATAACATTGAAAGGAGGTATAAAACCAGTACAAAGCTGACAAGTACTTTTGGACTGCATATTTGACCTCAGACACTCCCTAGTGATGTGATGCTGGGCAAGTCACTCAACCCTGTTTGTATTAGTTCCCTCATCTGTAAAATGAGCAGGAGAATAAAATGGCAACCTGCTCCTGTATCTTTGCCAAGAAAACTCCAAATGGGACTAAACAATAATAACAATGGATAATGTATGATTCAAAAATCCGGATATGAATATGTAGAAAATGATAACTAGAAGCTGATCTTCACAAGAGGATGATTATCACAACATCCTGAAGAAAATTAACAGTTATAAAGCAGTTTCCACAAGAGTGCCAAAAAGGCCCAGAAAGAACAATGACACCTACTTTTTTTTACCAAGCAGCAAGGCAAGGCAACTAGGGAGCAACCCTGGTTTTTAACACAAATTTATTTATAAAACACAATAGAGATTGGGATTTATGAGCAGGATTGCTTCTTAAAATAGCAAAAATGAGTGGAATCCAAGTAAGTCATATCATCTCAAGAGTATTCATAAATGAAGCTGACAGGAGAATAACAAATAGAGTGAAAACAAAATGAATGTACCAACACTTCTAAATTGGTGCATTTTCATAATCAGTAAAGGAGAAGGGAAGTAAATAAGCAGATATACAGAAGCTAATGTATAAGACACTCTGTTTTATAGACTATCTCATTTGATCTTCACAAGATCTTCACCCACCTATGAGGCAGGTGTTATAATTTCCATTTTATGGTTGAGGAAAATGAATCAAACAGAAATTAAGTGACTTTTTCAGGGTCACACAGCTAGTAAATGTCTTTAAATTGTATTTGAATTCAAGTCTTTCTGATTTTAGGCTCACATTAGCATCATAACACCTCACTTTTCTATGTATAATATGAGAAACTAGAAATGACACTTACGAAGACAAGGCGAGGAAAAATGTCTGAACCAATTTAAATCTACACCAAGGATGGTCTTTCTGAAGGCAGTAAAATCTTGAAAATATTAGGTGGTCATTTTATAAGTCATCTTCTGGAGGGGAGATAGCAAAATCCAAAAATGATGTTACCACTGAAACAAAAACAATCAAGAGGGCATAAATTCCTCATGTGCCTGTATGTACCTCATATATTTCTCATTTTCATAAATTCTTTATGAGAGTGATCTACAGACAAATAGAATATCCTTGATGAAAATGTGGGAAGGAAACTGCAAGGCTTTTACAAATTATTATCTATAGAAAATCACATTCTACAATTTCAGATTTGACTGAAAAGTACAGAGTTCAAGATTCTACTTTCTGACTGCAAATTCCTCCCACACCCCAAAAACAACAAAAACCAAGGTTAGCCTACCCAATAGACTGTCCATGATGGAAAGCCCATCATCTTTAAGTCAAGACATTACAAGAGAAAAAAGATTAGATTTGTTCTCTTAAGTCTTAGAGGCAGACATGAGTCTTAATGAGTGCTTATTTCTTTCTGTCCTTCTGTCCTTCTGTCCTTCTGTCCTTCTGTACTTCTCCAACTCCAACTCAACCCTTCTCCACCATTAGAAAACTTTTTCAACATTACCTAATATCAAGAAAGGGCAGCTAGATAGCTCAGTATATAGGATGCCAGGTCTGGAATCAATAAGACCTGAGTTCACATTTCAGACACTGTCTACCTGTGTGACTCTAGGTAAGTCACTTAAACCTCTTTGTCTCACTTCCCTCATCTGTAAAATGAATTGGAGAAGGAAATGGCAAACCATTCCAGTCTCTTTACCAAGAAAACTTCAAATGGGGTCACAGATGCAGATAAGAATGTGAAAAAACTGAACGAGCTACAAGAGAGGCACAAACTTTGCATCCCTTAAATCCAATTCATGTATGAGTCAAGACATCACCCCATGGTGTCCTTGGTCCTCTTTGAAAACAAAGGACAAGCATCAGCAACAAAAGAGATATCTTCAGACCCAAGATGTTTGCTATTGTACTGGAGAAAATCTTGCACAGCCTCAGTGGTGAGATTCTCCAGGTGCTCTCATAAACAGGTGATAATGAACTGTTGGCCAAGTACCCCAGAGCATTAGAGGTCATTTTCCTTGAGAGTCATGATTTATCTAAAGAGGTTTGCTCATGTATCCATTCAGGAAAAACCAAATGGTTGAGGAAAAAAGTACTCTTGTCTAGACTATGATGTCATAGAGTAATTCATGGATCTGAAATAGGCTTTGTGATGGATGAAGAATAGGATTTTGGATTTAATAGGAGGGAAAATGTGGGCTGAGTGGCATTTGGGAGACTGCACCATCCTTTTTAATAATCCCAGCCTGTTCTCTGGCACAAAAGCCCATCATTTTAGCACAAAGGTTCCCTTAGTGATGCTATATGGTGGTCACATAGTACCACAATATTCAAAGAAAGAAACTTGGAGATTGCCCCAAAGTCAGTGGAGAGCTAGTCACATTCAGGGAGCATACAGGCTGCAATATGTTTCCAATGATGACCTCTGTAACCAAAGTCATTAGTATAAAGGGTAACATTCAAAAAATGTATGGTTGGGAAAGAAGTTGGGCCATTTATTTCAGGAAAGTCAGTGCTAATGGATGGGCAGTCTGAGTCACACACAACACAATGGACAGAATGCAACCCACACAATATAACAAGCCTGAAGGAAAGGCTTCTTAAATGAGAACATCTATTAGGTAGGATTTATGGTGGAAATTGGACAAAAATCATACCAGAGGAGAAGATATTGAAGGGTTGTAATTGGCACCAATGGAAGGAATATTCATATAAATGATGGGGATGGATGAATTGAAATATTTAAGTTTTAGAAAGGAATCTGTCCATGTTGAAAGTCATTAACAGGAAAATGTATTTTCTTAGAGAGAAAGGACTGTTTCTTTCATTTTTCTTGTTGCTTCTGTGAGAGAATATCACCCTTATTCTTCCCATCCTGAATTTTTAATTTTTCTATAGAAGCTCCAGGTGCTCATATTTGTTGGTAGCACCACATGGAGATGATTCCAACACTTTAATTTGTACTTTCTTGGTCTGAGTAAGTACAAACCACTTGTGAAGGAGATAGGATAAGTGTTAATTTTGCAGATGAAGATGAAAAGAAGGAGGGATGCATTTATTTAATACTAGATAAACAGGAGCAGCTAGGTTGTGCAGTGGATAGAGCACCAGTCCTGGAGAAAGGAGGACCTGGGTTCAAATCCAGTATCAGACACTTAATACTTATCTGTGTGACCTTGAGTAAGTCACTTAACTGCATTACCTTGCAAAAAACAAAAAACCAAATCCAGATAAGCACTTTACTCATATTCTCTAATAGTAGCTTCACCACAAACCTGAGAGGTAGGTACTATTATTATGATTATTTTACAGTCAAGGTAGACAGAGGTAAAGGGACTTTACCCAGGGTACAGAGTTACTAAGTGTCTAAAGTCACATTTGAACCCAAGTCTTCCTGACTCTAAGCCTAGGTCTCTGTGCATCCCCAGATGAGAGGAGGAGGAGGAGGAGACATGAAGTGACTTGCTCATGGTTGCACAGCTAGTATTAGTGCTGTGGGCCCTTGGGTTTGTGTCCATGTCCAGGTCCAGGTATCTTCCTACTAGCCTACTACCTCTCCTGGTATACACTGCTCTTCTTCATTTCAACTGAGACAAGGTTGGGATTTTCTAAAAGGGACTTTTCAGTGTATACAAGAAGAAAATTGAACACACACACACACACACACACACACACACACACACACACATTATTCCAGGGTCACAGAAATGGGAGGGTTTGCAGAGCACACGTCTCTCATTTTAAATTAAGTCCAGTCATGGTGTATGGGGCACATTAACCCCCTTTCCTCATGAGCCTCATGTCCAGGCTCAGTCATGAGGGAATC
This sequence comes from Macrotis lagotis, assembly GCF_037893015.1. NCBI lineage: Eukaryota > Metazoa > Chordata > Mammalia > Peramelemorphia > Peramelidae > Macrotis > Macrotis lagotis. Next base: position 268,124,837 of record NC_133666.1, on the reverse strand, counting down.
TGGCCTTTAAAGAGAGAGGTCAGACTCTATTCTTACCCTTTCTGACTCTACACATCCCCACTCTGGAGTCCCATGGAAAATCACCTTAAAATTTAGGTTTAGCTCATATCTGTGATATTCTTATGGAAGGATCAGAAAAGTATTCATTGATGAGCTAGAACAGTTATTGGAAAGTTTTTTCCTCTACTTAGAGACCTGCTGAAAGATGCAACAGACAGACACTGGATGGATGCTGAGGCAAAGGAGGAATGAATACAAATATTGGCTCAGGGTTGAGCTGGTGAAGTTTCCTTCAGTTGCTCCCTAAGTATCTGGAAAGTGGACCAGAGCCCAGGGTTCCAGCAGGGTAGTGGGTATCTGAACTAGCAGTAGATCCTCAGAGGGCAGAAACAATTGGGGGTGGTGAGACAGGTGAGGGGAGAGAGGAGAAGGCAGCAGGGGCAGAGAGTTCAGATTTCACTGTGGATCCCCAACCAAGTGGCAGAAATACTGGCTAGCAATTTATAATTATAATACATCCCAAGATGTGGGGCTATCTCTGCAGATTAGGGATATAACTCATATTCTGGAGATGTATGAAAGTTGACTCTAAGGCTAAATGTGACAAAATTAATATAAAATGAAGTTTTTCCTTGAAATGGAAATCATCTGAAGGAGGTAATGGTGAAAACTTGAGGGCAATATGAGAATGTGATGCCCAGTGAGATATCCTTGGTACAGGATTTATTTTTAAATGAAGGTAATCATTATTCATATGTCTAGAAGGCCTCAGATGGCCTTATGTTTCAGGAATTTTTTTTAAATCCCTCTGGATCCCACTTGATTCTGTAGTTTTAGCCCCAGGGTTGTATCTGGTGATCAGTCCCAGAGTCAAACTGAGCCTCTGGTTCCTATGCACATCATCAAGGCTAATAACAGCTTCTTATAGAAATTTGCATGTGCCACAGACTCTTAGATTTAGAATTGTAAATGACCTCAGAGACTGATGGTCTTTTACAATACCCTTAACAATAATTGAAAAGACTGAAAGGAGGGGAGAACCTACAGCTTCAGATAATAACAGAGCTTAACTTTGTTTTCTTTTGTCTTTGATCTTGGGATTTTTGTTTTTTGCTTTATTTTATTTAGGACAATTTCTAGGTCCCATGTGCATCTTTTTCTTCTCAGATTGTCTTTTATTGGACAAAAGACTCCTAAGCAACACTGGCTGGGTTCACCATGTTTGTTCTATGACAAAACAGAAGCCAACGGTTGAGGGTTAGAAACCTTGGTCATTCCTTTCTAAATGGGAATGTAGAGCAATTCATCTTTCAAATGCTGAATCACAGAGCTAGGGTTTCTACCATCAGACTTCACTTAATATTCCACTAACTTTAAGAGTTTCCATGCATATATTCCTTCCCTACCATTTTTACCTGGCTGATAGGGTTTTCTTACCACTGTGCCAATTTCAGAAAATTCAAAGGAGCAATATAAATTGACTCAAACTGTCAACAATTTTTTTCTGACTGTGGCCAAAATTGCTGGAAACAACCTCAAACAGTCAGCTTTGAATAAAACCACTCAGCTGTCTGGGCCTTGGTTCCTTGGATCATAGCACTCTGAGCTGCCTCCCTCATTTTATAAAAGGAGAAATGGGGGCTCAGAGAGGTTGTGGTTTGCCCAAAGACACACAGATGTAGCAGAGTTGGAATTCTTGTTAGCCATTAGCTGAAATTACAGTATCATAGAAATGTAGATTTTAAAAAGACCTCTGAGATCATCTAGTTTAGCCTAGAACTGAACCTAACCTTAAACCCTTCCCTTCTAGATCCTCTCTTGAAGACCTCCAGTGAATTCTTTTTTGCTTTTGACCTAAATGTGAGGAAGTTTTTCTTTATTTTGAGCTCAAATCTGTCTCTCTATAACTTGTCTTTGTTCTTATTTTCTGCTACCTATATCCAAGAAGGAAAAAAATAATCTAATTCATTTCTCGTATCTTTGTAGATAGTCCTTCCAATTCTTGTAGACAGTCAACATGACTGTTAAAGATTCCCAGTTCTGTCATTGAATTGATGTGTCATGCTTCTCTGTCCTCTCATGATCCAGGTCACTCTCTCTTAAATACATTTCATTTTATTAATTCAAAAAGTATTGAGCATTGAGCTAGGCCCTGGTGAAACCAAGACAAAGCTAAAATAGCCCCTAACCTCCAGGAACCTCTCTGCAGTGGGTGTTCATGGAGCACCTCTGGGGAGGGGGCTGCTCATCTACCTCTGGTCCCCCTTGTCACCCAGCTCTCACCTCTGGCTCCAAGAAGCTGGGTGTGCCTTGGCCACACCTTGTAAAACCATCTTGGCAGATGGCTAAACCAGGGTGAAGGTAGTCCACAGGCCTCAAACTGGTCAATGAGTTGGGAGGGGGTATCTTCCCCTTGCATGTGAAGGCTTCTCCCCAAGGAATGGGCAAAAGAGAACAATTTATTTCAATGGTCATGAAAGCCATCCCCTGCCACTTAAAATCCAATTTAGACATGAATCAAGACATCACTGGTCCTCTTCAAAAAATGAAGGACAAACAATTTAACTGCCTCAGAGCAATGGAGTTAGAATGACCGGAGTTCAAACCTTGCCCTGGACACTTGAACTTGATAGGGAGAATGCAGTGGTTAAATCTTCATCCCTCTTTAACTAGGATTGAGGTGGTATAGTAGAGAGTATGCCCCTTAATATTTTGGGAGGAAAATGTATTCCTATTCTTATTATATCTTAGGAGTAAATATCCTTTAATTAAAACTATGTTATTGGTTAGATGCAACTAGGGATCTAATCATTGTAGGCTGACAATGGGGGAAACTTATTGGAATGAAGGGCTTGAGTCTATAGTATTAGTGAAAAACATACTCAACATCTCAGGAGTATCCTGGAACCCACCATGGAGATACAAAGACTAAGATAAAACAAGGAGCTTTCATTTTACATATAGATATATTTACATTTTACATATATATTTTATATATTACGTATATGCATATGTACATGATATATCTATTACACATATATAAAATATATGTGTATTTTACATATATTTACTGAATTTATATATTTAAAATATTATTATATCTTAGATATGAATGTATTTCATGACTATATATAAGTATATATATATATATATATATATATATATATATATATATATATGTGTGTGTGTGTGTGTGTGTGTATATAGATAGATAGATATCTATAAGGGCAGCAAGGTGGTGCAGGGGATAGAACACCAGCCCTGAAGGAGGACCTGAATTCAAATGTGATCTCAGATACTTGACACTTATGAACTGTGTGACCCTGGGCAAGTCACTTAACCCTGATTGTCTGCCATTCAGGGTCTTCCCCAGTTGTCCTGTTTCAGATCTGGACAGTGAATCCAAAAAGTCCCTGGAGGAGCCTCACTCAAATCTAGTTCATGTACTTGTTATGGTATCACCTCCCTGATGTTATAGTCTTCTTTGAGAACAAAGGACCAACTACATACATAAATTTGAATATATATGACAGAAATAAATTCAAGGTAAAAATGATGAGGAGAAGAGGGGCAGCAGCCACTGGTAGGAAATGGGGTCAGGGGCATGGAGGATACTAAGAAAAGTTTCATGTCAATGTCTGAGTTAAAAGTATTGAGGTAAACCCATGTAATGCTATGATGTAGAGGTGAGGTAGAAGTGCATGGGGACATCTAGGGCAAAGATGCAGAGATAAGAGATGAACTTTCAGGGGTGTGGATCAGTGAAAAGGCCATATTCCTTAGAGTGTGGAAAGGAGAAGCGTCTGGAAAGGTAGTTTGGGGCCAGGTTGTGAAGACTTTAAGAACTCAAGGGAGGGGCTTATACTTGATGCTAGAGGCAACAGAGAACCTTTAGAAACTATTGAGCAGAGGAGGAAGATAGACTAGCACTTGGGGGAAATCCTCTGGTAAATAGGTGGAGAATGGATCAGAGAGGGAGGGACTTGAAGCCTCCTAGTTTCGGATTAGGATGTTATTTTACATCATCACTAACCTCATAAATTTCCCATCTAGTTTCTCCTGTAATGATGATAAGGCAATTAAAGCCTTTGCAATAAGATTATAATAACCAAATAGCAGTAATAAAACAATATACTTATAATGCTGATAAAGCAAAGTTGTAAAAATGGCATGTTCCCCAAAACTAGCATAACTTTACCTTTAAAACAAAATATAAATAGTAGCAGAACAAATTGTAACATTAGAAAATGCACAGAAAAGAAGATATTTCAGAAGGAGGTACATATATACATACATCTCTCTGTCTCTCTCAAATCTCAGTCTCTGTCTTTGTCTCTGTGTCTCTGTCTTCCTGTGACACCCTCTGTTTCTGTCTCTTTCCTTTTCTCTCTATTTCTGCCTCTCATTACATAGCTCCAAATCAGCCATATACTAGATAATACAATTTCAGAGTTCATGAATATGGTGCATTTTGGGGTGATGTAAAGATCAAGGATATGTGCTCTCTGTGTGGCTGAGGTGTAGTGGAGAAGGAGGTCCTAGAAAATACGTTAGTTAAGGAAGTGGGAATTTACTATGTTTGAGGGAATATCAATGAAAGTTGGAAGTCTCTAGTATGGGGAAAGGATTTGGGAGAAAGAAAAGCCAGTGAACCAGGCACTGAATCATTGCGGAAAGAAGAAAAGGTGTCCTGGATGTGGACAGAATATCATTTATCTGAATCTTGATTGGGTAATAGATACAGATTGAGTGAATCTCAAAGGAGGAAATGTTACTGAGTAATGGTGATGGAGAACCTGGAAGTGGCATTGGGAAGCAAGTAATATACCAACTCCTTTCATCTCAGCCAGTGAATAAGAGGGAATGATCCCCCTTTAGAAAGGGAAATCAGGAAGGCTATGTCATCAGGAGAGAGCTAGATCTCAGGGGAGTCAGAAATTGGGAAAGGAAAGATTTTTGTTTTTCAGATATAGGGTAGTTATTTATTTCCTCCAGACAAAAAGAAATGCTCAAAATGAACCTCTCACAATATATCTAGACAAAGACTTAATACAGAAGACAGTAACATAATTATCATTATATTCTGTATAAGACTTTGAGACTTAAATATCTAAACATCTTTAGCAGCTAGCCTCTTCGTGTCTTCTTAACTCATTCTCTTGTGTGTATTTAAAAACTATTTGGTAAGTTTTTCTTTATCACTATTACTATCTGCCTCCCAATTCTCCATATCCTCCTCCCCATCAATTCTTTTAAAATTTTACTTCTAATTTATGGAATAAAAAAAGCATTTTCATATCAGTACAATAAAAAAGATGATTGTACACAAAACTGTAATTCTAACATGCACAACTGCTATTCCTTTCAAATATATAATAAAATTATCATGTAAATTTCTTTTTTTGTCTCTCCCACGACTCTGCCTAAGAGATGATTATCATTAGACACAAATATATATATATATATATATATATATATATATATATATATATATAAAATGATCATACATACATAATTCTTTCTCTGGATGCAGAGTGTCTTTCTTCATATTCCTTTATAGTTAATTTGAGTATTTATAATAGACAAAATAGCTTAATTGTCCAAAGTCATTCTTTTAAAAAATTTTTTATCTTATTTTCTCCAATTATATGCTAGTATAGTTTTCAGCATTCATCTTTTGTAAGCTTTTGAGTTCCTCATTTTTCTACTAGCCCTTCCTTCCCTCCCCCTTCCCATTGCATCAAGTGATTTTATATAAGTTGCACATATACAATCATGTTTAATATATTTCCATTTTAGTCATGTTGTGAAAAAGAATTAGAACTAAAGAGGGGAAAGAAAACTATGAAGGGGAAAGAAAAAAAACATAAATGAAATTTTAAGAAGTGAACACAGTATATTTTGTTCTGCATTCAAGCTCCATAGCTTTTCTCTGAATGTGGATGGCATCACAAGTCTTTTAGATTGTCCTTGGTCACTGAACCATTGAGAGGCACTGAGTGTAATATAGTTGATCACCTAAGAGCCAGCTAGGCTGGCACAGTGGATAGAGCCTTGACCTTGGAGTCAGGAAGGAGGAGCTTGAATTCAGTCTCAAATAGCTGTGTGACCTTGGGAAAGTTACCTAACCTGATTGCCTGGCATCCAGGGTCATCTCCAGTTATCCTGATTCATATCTAACCACTGGACCCAGATGGCTCTGGAGGAGAAAGTGAGGCTGGTGACTCTGCAAGCCCCCCCCCCCCGAAATCCAATCCATGTGCTTGTCTTGGCATCACCTTTCTGATGTCATGATCTTTAATAATGAAGGACAGAAGATGGCGACATGAAGGGATCGAGTCTTAGGAGCTCTCTGATAAAAACTCATAAACTAAGGACTCTAACTAAACTTTCTAGAGACAGAACCCACAAAGGGACCCAGTGAGGCAGTTCTCCTACTCAAGGTAACCTGGAAAAGAGCAGAAAGGCTCTGCTCCCCGGGTCAGAGGGGAGGCACGCCAGAGGGGTGGACCTCCAAAGCCAAAGAACTTCAGCCTCCTGGAGGCAGCCCCAGGGTGCTGGGAGCCCCAGCTCACAGCAGTGGGGGAGTCTCCTGAGCTGCACCCTGGGGAGCACCGGCAAAAAGTGGGGGAACAGCAGGGGACCTCTGCCAGAGCAGCACATGGAGCCCAGCCCTCAGGGCACACAGCAAGCAGCTTGGTCTTTCCACAGCCTAGACCCGGAAATAGAAGCAGGCAGAGCTGGTAAGCAGGAGCCCCCAGGGCATGAGCCCATTGAGCTGAGGGAGGGGAGTGAAGAGAGACTGCAGAGCTCTGTCCTCTGCCCCTGGAACAGGACTCTGGGGCTCTGACTATTTTCAGATCCTGATCCCAGTCTAGGCCCCCCCCCCCCCAATAGAACAGCAGTGCCCCCCCACCTCGGCCCTGTGGCAGAGGGGGGTGCTTATGTTCATTCACAGACCAGGAGGGAGGACAGAACCTCACACACTGAGACCCTTGTGGGAGTGTCCCAAAAGCTCAGGAAGCACCCCCCAAAACAGGCTTAGTCTGGGAAAATGAGCAAGCAGAGAAAAAAGTGGAACACCATTGAGAAATATTTTGCACCTGAGCCCAAGAAGGATCAAAATAGTCTGAAGATGAGGAAGCACAAGCTCCTGCATCTAAAGACTCCAAGAAAAACAGAAATTGGGCTCAGGCTATGATAGAGCTCAAAAAAGACTTTGAAAATGAAATGAGGGAGTTGGAAGAAAAACTGGGAAAAGAAAGGAGAGAGATGCAGGAAAAACATGAAAATGAAGTCAGCGGCTTAGTCAAGGAAATCCAAAAAAATGCTGAAGAAAATAGCATGCTAAAAAACAGCGTAGGTCAAATGGATAAAACAGTTCAAAAAGTTATTGAGGAGAAGAATGCTTTAAAAAGCAAAATTGGCCAGATGAAAAAAAAGAGACAAGAAAACTCTCTGAGGAGAACAAATCCTTCAGACAAAGAATAGAATTCAGGGAGATTGATGAATTTACCAGAAATCAGGAATCAATACTTCAAAACTAAAAAAATGAAAAATTAGAAGAAAATGTGAAACATCTCATTGAAAAAACAACTGAAATGGAAAACAGACTTAGGAAAGATAATTTGAAAATTATTGGAATACCTGAAAGTCATGATCAGGAAAAGAGCCTTGACATCATTTTCAAAGAATTACTACAGGAAAATTGCCCTGATATTCTAGAGGCAGAGAGCAAGATAAAAATGGAGAGAATCCACTGATCCCCCTGAGACAGAGATCCCAAAAAACCAACCCCCAGGAATGTTATAGCCAAGTTCCAGAACTCCCAAGTCAAAGAGAAAATATTACAAGCAGCCAGAAGGACACAGTTCAAATATCGTGGAGCTGCAGTCAGGATCACACAGGACTTAGCAGCAACTACATTGGAAGCTCATAGGGCTTGGAATAGAATATACTGGAAGGCAAAAGAGATTGGAATGCAGCCAAGAATGAACTACCCAGCAAGGCTGAATGTCATCTTCCAGGGAAAAAGATGGACTTTCAATGAACCAGGGGAATTTCAAAGGTTCCTTTTGGAATGGCCAGAGCTGAACAGAAGGTTTGATCTTCAGATACAGGACTCAGGTGAAGCATGGAGATTGGAGGAGAGGGGGGAAATATGAGGGACTTAATGAGGATGAACTGCATGTATAGAAAAATGATGCTGATAATATTCATATGAACCATCTCAGTTAATAGAGCAGGTGGAGGGAGCTTTTATAGTTGAAGCACAGGAGAAAGCTGAATTCGAAGATAAAATATGGTGTAAAAATGGAGTCAATAGGAAAAAAAAGGGAAATGTAATGGGAGAAAGAAAAAGGAGAGGGGGAATAGGCCAAGATATTTCACATAATAAGATTTTTTTTTATTACAATGAGCTATTGCAATGATATGGAAGGGTGGAGGCAAGGGGGAATGAGGGAACCTTTGCTCTCATCAAAGATGGCTAGGAGAGGAAACAGCAAATATACTCAATGGGGTATAGATAACTGGAGTAAGAAGGAGGGGGGAGCAGGGGGAAGGGGTGGGGATGTGAATAAAGGAGGAGAGGATGGATCATGGGGGGGGGGGGACAGTGGTCAGATATAACACATTTTCTTTTTTACTTCTTGTAAGGGGCTGGGATTGGATGGCCTGCCCAGGACCATAGGGCCAGGTGGATTCTAGGCCTAAGGGGTGGTATGGGGGCTCAGGGCTTCTTGGCCCCAGGATCAGGGATCTGTCTGCTGTGCCTCTCAGCGACCCTACAGCAGAGTCAGAGTGAAAGGAGAGAGAAAATATAGTACATGGTAGTGGAGAAATAAGAAAGGAGGGAGTTGCGATCAGCAATGGCAACGTTGGAAAAATATGGAAGTAACTTTTGTGATGGGCTTATCATAAAGAATGTGATCCACTCACGACAGAGTTGATGGTGTTGGAACAAAGACTGAGGCACATTTTTTGTTATTATTATTTGGGGGAGGGTGCAGGGCAAGTGGGGCTGGGTGGCCTGCCTGGGGCCACATAGCAGGGTGATCTTTGGGTGTCTGGGGCCGGATTTGGACCCAGGTGCTCCTGGCTCAAGGGCCAATGCTCTGTCTGCCACCCAGCCACCCCTACTATTATTACTATTTTATTTTATTTTGGGTCTTTTTTTTTTTCTTCTTTTTGGTTTTTGCAGGGCAGTGGGGATCGGGTGGCTTGCATGTCACATGGCTGGGTGATTATTGGGTTTACGAGACTGCATATGGACTCGGGTGCTCGTGGCTCCAGGGCTGGTGCTTCATCCATTGCGCCACCTGGCCATACCTACAATTATTACTATTATTTTTTTAATTTTAATTTTTTTTCTCTCCCCTTTACTTTTTCGCCCAAGCCAGTCTATCTATATTCATGGGGGGAGGGGTATTTTGTTTACTCGTAAACAAGTATATTTTATTAATGTAAAAAAAACATTTGTACAAAATGAGAATAAAAAATAAATTTAAAAAATATTAACAATGCATTAGTGAGGGGTGGCTAGGCGGCGCAGTGGATGAAGCACCGGCCCTGAAGTCAGGAATACCTGGGTTCAAATCCGGTCTCAGACACTTAATAATTACCTAGCTGTGTGGCCTTGGGCAAGCCACTTAACCCCATTTGCCTTGCAAAAACCTAAAAAAACCCAATGCATTAGTGAGAGGGGCAGCTACTTGGCACAGAGGATAGAACACTGACCTTGGAGTCAGAGGACCTGAGTTCAGATCCAGCTCAGATACTTAATAATTGCCTAGCTGTGTGACTTTGGACAAGTCACTTAACCCCATTGCCTTAAATAAATTTTTTTAAAAAAATCAATGCATTAGTGTTCCAGTGTCCCCATATTCCTTCTTACATTTATCATTTTCTTTTTCTGTCATATTATCCTACATGATGGGTATGAGGTAGTACCTCAGAGCTGTTTTAATTTGCATTTGTCTTAACAATCATGATTTAGAGTATTGGATATCTGTGATTTCTTTGTCTGAAAACTGCCTGCTCATATCCTTTGACCATTTGTCAACTAAGGAATGACTTATAATTGTATAAGTTTGACCAGTTCTCTATATATTTGAGAAATTAGACTTTTACCAGTGATACTTGCTATAAAATTATTTTCTTAGTTTTCTGCTTTCCTTCTAATTTTGGGTGTATTGGTTTTTTATACAAATGCTTTCTCATTTTATATAATCAAATTTACCTATTTTACATTTTTAATGTTCTCTATGTGTTATTTGATTCTAAATTCTTCCCCTCTCCATATATCTGACAAGTAAACTATTTCATGCTTTCCTAATTTGCTTCTGATAACATCCTTTATGTATAAGTCATGTACTCATTTTAACTTTATCTTGGTATACTGTGTGATATGTTGGTCTATACCTAGTTTCTGCCATATTGTTTCTAGTTTTCCTGGAATTTTTTGTCAAATAATAAATTTTCTGCCCCTGAAAAAAAAATGAAGGACAAACATTATCATCAGTTGATCACTTCACAATGTTGTTAATATGTACAATGTTCTCCTGCTTCTGCTCCCTTCACTCAGCATCAGTTCATGCAAGTTTCAAAGTCATTCTTTAAACCTTGCTGTTATTGCATTTAACATTCTCTTGGCTCTGCTCATTTCCCTCTTCATTATGTTGTGCTAGTCTTTTCATTTTTTAAAAAATCATCAAAATCATCATTTCTTATTATAATGTTTTTTGGGTTTTTTGGTCCATTGTTGTAGAGGATGACCATGAAATTGGAAGGAGTTGCCATGGCAAACACTGAGTTGCATTTGAGTGAGGGGGTGTCATGCTGTTATCAGTCTCACCATTTCAGTGGCCAGAGATGAGAGGCAATCAGCGTTTAGTGACCTGCCAAAGATCACACAGCCAATAAGTGTCAAATGTCTGAGATCATATTTAAACTCTAGAGCTGGTGCTCTTATCTTCGTAGCATCTCTTATAACACAGGAAAGGATAGAATTTAAGGCGAAAGCAAATTTGTTGCCACATGGAATAGGTAGCAATTTGAAGGAACCCAGTAAAATCAAAGGGATTATAAAACTTTGGGGTGAAACTGTGTGTGTGTGTGTGTGTGTGTGTGTGTGTGTGTGTGTGTGTGTTTAGGGAATTTGGAGATGCTAATGCTATATTAAGTTGCCAAAGATTTGCTTTAACGTAATAAAAATTCATTTAGAGGATTTAGGGAGAAAAATAAGAAGGAATAAAGGAGAATAGCATTCTCCGTTTTCCAGGACCACATTTCTGGGATCCCCCCCCCAAGAAAACCAGAGGTCAAACACCCAAAGACTTTGTTAATGGTAGAAAAGCTAATTGGAGGTGGGTGCCCACCCATTTCTGTAGTATGAGATTGCGAAGTGTCGGAAGAGCCGGAGAATCCGGGCCGCGTCAGCGAGCCGCCGCCAGCTCGGCCGCGAGCCCCCCCCGACTTCCCAACGCCCCGTCCCCCCCAGCCCCAGCCCCCCACTCCCAGCCCCGCTCGCCACCCCCCGCCACCGCCTTCCGCAGGCCGTTTCCACCGAGGAAAAGGAATCGTGTCGTATGTCCGCTGTCCAGAACCTCCACTCTTTCGACCCCTTTGCGGATGCAAGTAAGGGTGATGACCTGCTTCCTGCTGGGACTGAGGATTATATCCATATAAGAATTCAGCAGAGAAATGGCAGGAAGACCCTCACCACTGTCCAAGGGATCGCCGATGATTACGATAAAAAGAAACTGGTGAAGGCATTTAAGAAGAAATTTGCCTGCAATGGTACTGTCATCGAACACCCAGAATATGGAGAAGTGATTCAGCTGCAGGGTGACCAGCGCAAGAACATCTGCCAGTTCCTCGTCGAGATTGGACTGGCTAAGGAGGACCAGCTGAAGGTTCATGGGTTTTAAGTTTGTGTCTCAGGGAAGCCTTGTCATGACTAGAACAATTCCCTCCTGTCCCTCGTCACAAGATAGAAAACCTCCCGGCTTGTGTCATGTAACCGTTTAGGTCTGCTGTTTAACTTGGACTAGTGTAACTCCTTCATGTAATAAAGTGAAAAGAGCCACCCTGTCTAGAGTCTTGAAGTCCCTCATTTAAACGGACAGGGCGAACCTGGCAGGGCCTGACCTGAAACACAGACAAGCTCGTGTTGGAGCCCATGAAGAGGCCATTACCAAGGTGGGGAGTTAACGGCCCACTTACACCATCAAGATAAAGAGGTGGTCTTTGGGAGTAGAGGGAGGGATACCACCTTGCTGGGGAGGAGTTTCGTGGGGGGCCAATTTCTTTCTTACAGCACATCAAGGTCCGATGTTTTCTGACCAGACCTTTTTAGTAGTAGTGCCCTGCCTCTAGGGATATACAGGCAGAGAGGCCACCATTCCGTGAAGCCGACTTTACCTGAATTAAACTTTTTTTTAGGTAGGCAATAGGGTTAAGTGGCTTGCCCAAGGCCACACAGCTAGGTAATTATTAAGTGTCTGAGACCGGACTTGAACCCAGGTACTCCTGACTCCAGGGCGCCACCTAGCCGCCCCCTGAATTAAACTTTTGGCAAAGGAACAAATTTTCAGCTAATGTATCAAAACAGCCAATGTAGCAACTGTAAAGCTTGCAATTTACTAGTAACAGCTACATTGTCTTGTGAAGTAACATTAGTTTAGTTTTGTTGTTTTAAATGTTACGGGATGTATTTAAACTCTTATTTAAATAAAACGGTTTTCAGAAAAGAAAATTAAAGAACAAAAGAAAGAATTCAGAGAAATGGGAAGTGTAGGAAGAGAAAGAGGATGAAGTAGAACAATGAACATAATGATTACAGTAGCTCAAATACAAGCATTTAAAAAACCCAGTAAAATTGATGATACCAATAAAATTTTTTTCCCCTCCCATCTCCCATTTCAGCTGCTTTCCTCCATTGGATTATGAATTCCTCGAAGGCAGAACTTTATTCCCTAGGTTTAGCACAATGTCTGGTTAGTTGTCCTTTATTTTTGAAGAGTACCAATGACATCATGGGTGATGTTTTGCCTTGTTCATGGAATGACCCTTCTTGGTCCCAGGGAAGTGATGAATAAATGCTCTTCCCTCCTCTCTGTAGAAAGGTGGCAGGCTATGGAAATGAGGTGTGGAAGTGGCATGTGTTGTCAGATGAAGTCACTCTCTTGTTTGCTTTACTTAAATGTCTTTTTTTTTAGGTTTTTGCAAGGCAAATGGGGTTAAGTGGCATGCCCAAGGCCACACAGCTAGGTAATTAATAAGTGGCTGAGACCAGAATTGAACCCGGGTACTCCTGACTCCAGGGCCGGTGCTTTATCCACTGCGTCATCTAGCCGCCCCTTAAATGTCTTCCTTAAGAGGGAGGGTTCAATGGACAATGATGTGGGGTCAGGAAGGTGTTAAAGGTGACAAAAATGATTATTAATAATTAATGGTTTGGGGAGATACAGCATTCCCCCTCCCCTTTATAATGTCATTTTAAAATTCAATCTCTGAAGATTAAATTAACTTTCTCCTTAATTGTGGTCAAATTCATTCAGCCTTACAAGAAATTTAAAATAAGGGAGGGGAACGTGCCTATTGTGTTCTATACAGGCTTGGGTAGGGATACCCAATTCTTTGATTAGATTGTGACATAATCAAAGTTTGTTAGAATAATACATCCCTTCTTTGCAATATTTATTCTCTGATTAACTATTTAGAGTTTACTGTCACCCTCTGAAAAATCCACTTTTTCAAGGCCATATAAACTGTGAGCTGCCCACCATGATGGTCTTTGGCATTTGAGAGTTCCACTGACCTCTTTTATTAATAAAATGCTAGCATTGTTAAAAAAATGATGACTCAGAAAATTTTAAATGTTACACAGGGAAATCTGACTTTTCCAGACTTCAACACTTCATCTCTTAAATTACCTTTATTTCCCTCCCACCTCTCATTTCAGTTCTGTTTTCCCCTCCATTGACATCATGGGTGATGTTTTGACTTGTTCATGGATTAAATTTAAGTGAGGCAGAGTTGTATAAAGTCATCAACTTTCTTCCAGAGTCATTGAAATCCAGTGGCAAAAGTCAAGATGACAGGTGATGGCCCAGGATGCAATGGATGACCTTGGCACCTTCAAAGTGCTCCATTTGCTTCAGCCACCTTTATGGTGATCAGAGTAAAGTGTTCTCATTGACCCATTTGGTGGGGAGGGGCAAGTCTTGACATGCTTGAGGTAAACAAATTCCATGAAAAGTTTCAAGTCTTATGGCTTACCGGGCTTTACTGTAGTATATGCTTTTGGAGCCACAGGTGAGGGCTGGCTGACAGGTGGACACCAAAGATGGATGGACAGCCTTGAAAAGGGGCATACACCCTGTCTGGCTAGTATAGCATAATAAATGCTTGCTTCGGTGCTTTTAAAAGAAGTGATGGATTAAAAAAAATAAATTCTTTGACTCCTAATTTATTTCCTATGTACAAAGTGTACTCTTTTTATTAACCAAATTCTAGTCATGACACTCATCCCACCAAATCCTAATACCCAGGAAACTTCTTGACATCTTTCACTCATACTCAATACTGGGGTATAGACATGAGGACAAAAATTTAATTTCTACCTCCTTCTATTACTGAAAACAACCAGGTATCTCTATTTTTCTTTTTCCTATCTCTCTGTATTATCTAGTCAGTTTTCTCTCTTCCCCTCTTCTCAACTCAATTTAAAGGCTTTTGTTCTGAATCTGAAATTCTCAATTTTCTCAATAGGATTTTCATGACTTGCTTATAGATCCCATCCTAAATTAGCAGGGACAAAATAGCATAAGTATCAAAGGCAACATTGTTGCAATCCTGACCACAGAGCTTCCAGTATCTAAGTTTTTGACTTGCAGAAAGTTAAATTCTTATTCGATCTGCTTGACTCCCATTCATTTGAATAGTTTTAAATAGCTCATCAATGACTTTCAAACAGTTAACCCATCCCAAAGGAATAAAATACTTCATTGAAATGGTAAGCAAATAAAACTTGAAAGACAAAACACAGTTTAAAAAAAAAGAATGCTTTATTGAGAAAAACAGCAATGTAGAGAAAGTAAAATTATGAAACGAGAAATGGTATAGTAGCACCCCTTCTTGACTTAATTATATCAACATGGCAACTGGTTAAAGTTTTGAAAGTTCTACAGTGTAATCATTCTCTTTCTACAGTTGTGATTTTGATTGGCTTAACTGTGTCTGCATATGTGGATGAAGAAATAGTGAAAAGTTATAAAGATTTGTTTTCAACTCAATTTAATCCTATTGTCCAAAACTAATGTTTTTTTAGATTTTTCAGATTTTAATAGTTCAAATGAAAAAATATGGAAAGTGAATTTGCATGCCAGCCTTGTATGGGGGTCATGCTAGCTAGTAGTGTTCGCTGTTATCATTCCAGCTTTAGTGTTTGAGCTGGCAAAGCAAGCACTGTCCAAAACTATATGAGATTCTACCTAAATTAATCCTTTGGTTAATAAAAGCTTGTTACGATTGTATTTACAAATGTGTTTTGTATATATATACAAATATATACATCTATATGTCTTAATTTCATAATATCTTTTCAATAGGAATCAAGCTTATCAGATTGGTTCTTGTAATATCCTTAATAAAGTTTAGCAAATAATATAGTATATACAAGTGCACAATTAGTGATTTTGCTAATTATTTTCAGGTCATATTAACTTCCAATTCTCCATCATATAAACAACTCAGCTTATTTGGCATAAATGTTGGGCATCTTCCATCACTAGATAATATTTTTAAAAAAGACAAGAACCTTTTTTTTTTTACATTTTAATGGGTAAATTTTTTTTAAAACTTTTATTTTATTTATTTAGTCATAAAAATGGTACATGGTACATTTTAGACTACTAATACTTGCTATTTGTTAAAATTTAACAATCCTAAATATAGTGATCTAGTTGGGGTTGACAATTTTTTTTCCTACAGTTGAGCAAAATGTACCTCTTGAATACTGAATTCACCTTTCTCCATGAAGAGGTTGTTTTCCAGATAAAGTGTCATTTTAATCCAGAATAAAGTCATTTTGACCTCAAATATTTAAAGACAATAATCAGGTTTAGATGTAAAATCATTTTTCTGTAAACAAATCAGATTTGTCATACATTTGTCTTACATATTCAAAACAAGTGCAAAGCCAAGTATCTTCTTTAATTATCTCCCACGATAGTAATTTAACATTAAAAATAAGATTGTAGCTTTTTTTTCCTCTTTAGATAAAATGCAAGTAAAATAATAATATCCAAGTGTACTTTTATCTTTTGGATGTCCAGTCTCTAGGTATGTGAAAATCTGATACTGAAAATGAATCTGCACAAAAAACAAGTTTCTATTTAGATTCTTCCATGTCTTAAGAGTTTGGTTAATTGGATTTCTTCTACTATATTAAACATATACATACATACACACATATATGTATATACACATACAACATATGTGTGTTTATGCATGAGTGTCTCATTATACATCTTGTTCACATGATGCTCTCAAATGGCTCAGAGTCTCCTAAATCTCTAACGACTACAAAGGAGGAAAGGAAAAGAGGAAGGAAAAGAAGAATGGAGAGACATACTATTTCAAGCCAGACTTCATACTATGACTGGGCCTATATATAACAATACTTTTTAAGTCTTCAATCGACTGATTATTTTGGTACTATGCATAGATCATATGCAATGTAGATGTGACATATTTTCATGCAAGTCTTAATGCTCCATGTCTTTTAAATGCTGCGATACATAAAAGTGACACTATTAACATCATTTTGAATATTCCGTTTAGAAAGATAAGAACCAGATATTAAGTGCTACTTTTAAAGACTTTTCCCTGAGTTTTTGAGGAAGATTACATAAAGAGCACCCCAAATTTATTATAAATCAAAGTTTAGTCATCCAAGTCATCCCCTTTTGCTTGAGACAGCCTAAACCAAAAATTAGGTAACTATACTCTTTAAAATTATGCCTTTCAATTTTATTGTTAGGTTTGAATGTAAGAATGTTTTACTTAAATGAAGCCAAGAATTAGAATGAGAAACCAATTTATGAAGTTTTCAAACCTTTTTCTACCTACCAAAAACTAGCTATAGGCAAGGTCTCATCTTCACAGGTGGAACATTTTTTGGTGGGGGGAGAAGAGGAAAAAAGGTGAGAAAGTAGGGTTAAGCTGAAAGGGGAGGAAAACCTGGCATTTAAATTGTCAGCTCTAATACTGCAAATTTGGGTTGAGGAATGAAGCTGGTTTGAAATTGCAAAGAATAATCAAAACAAATGGATAATTCTCTTCTTTGTATCCATTATTATAACCATTATAAGGGAACATAAGAAAGCCACTTTGGTCTACTGATTTTATTAGAATATATTTAGTATTAGAATAGTCTGTATGTACAAAGCCTCAGGGAATAAATGTTAGACCACAGATATATAAGGGCTAGGACAGTTTTGATATAATCCTTTGGTAAATTCCCTATTTGTTTCTCTTTCCATGTTCCTTCTTTGAGGAATAATATATTCTGCCAGTTTCCCTTAAGGAAGTCCTATTCTTTTTTCAGGATCCTGTTCAAGATATTACCTACTTTGTAAACACATCCTACTGAACTTTTTCCTTACTTGAAATTTCATGGCACCATTATCACAGCAGTCTACATTTCTTAGCTAAATAGTACAGTGGATAGAGCACCAGCCCCTGAACTCAGGTGTGACTTCGGACACAACCCTAATTCCTTCAATCCAGGGCCATCGCCAGTTGTCCTGATGACTGAACTTTGATTCATAATATGGCTCCAGAGGAGAAAGTGAGGCTGTGACTTAACACAGCACCCCCTCACTCAAATCCAATTCTCGTGGTTGTCATACATAGCATCACCTCCCTGATGTAGTCTTCGAGAACCAAGGACAAAATCATCATATTCTGATTTAAAATTTTTCTAGTGTTTTTTATGTCATCTCAACTGGATTATGTTCTGCACAGTGCCTAGTCCAATTATGAACATATTTTAGGCACTTAATGGATGTCAAAAAGGATTTATTTATCCTAAGACTGTTTAGTTTAAAAACATTAGATTACTTATATATATGAAAACAGAATACTCTTGTTTAGTACACTTGCACAATATACAAGGAAAGATTCATTTATGAAATTATTATGTTACTCTACCAGCTGATTGATATAAAATAAAAACTTCACAGGTTTCACCTGTTGAAAATTTTGTAAAAAAAATTAAGCATAGACTGTGGAATAGAAACTAAGTAAAATTCAAAAGCAAAGGGATACTTAAGAAACCAACCAAATTAAAAAATCCCAATACACCAAAAAAAAAAAATTCCCAAATTACCAGATTGTGTTTCACCAAGTACAATCATTCACAAAAATTCCACTTAGATAAGTATGACTTGATTAAAAAAAAAAGGAATATTATGTTTAAAAATAAAACCTTTCTACTCAATTCAGTAATTATTAGGTACCTACTTTGTAAAAGGGCATTTGCTATATGCTATGCATACAGAATAACAACAGTTTGGCCTATTCTCCAGGATATTAGATGTAGAAAGTGATAAGGGTCAGGGAAGCATCCTATAGTACTATAAACACAAATAGAAACTGGAGCCATTAAACTGTATACAAGTGATCTGCATATTTTATGTGATATTATCTTTTTTATTGTATTTTTATTTGTCAAAAATGTCCCAATTACATTTTGATTTGATTCAGGGTAATCTTGGGAATTGGATGACAAGTCTGGGAGAGATTATCTTAAAAGAAAATAAAATTTAGTCAGATGGTATTTGTAAAAAGTTAATACTTTGTAGGTTCTGTATTTAAGTTCCACTTTAAAAGGCAGTTAAAGCTCCTGAATTTTCTAACCTGAGTCTATTGCTTGGATCTCAAGTTTTATAGAATCACAGAATTTTTGAGATCTGGTTCTAGCTCATACCAGAAAAATGCTCTTTAATATCCAAAATGAATGAGGCTGAATAGATCTAGGGTTCCTAACCTGGAGTCTGTGAATTGTTTTTAAAAAAAAATTTTAATAACTATTTCAATAAAATTGGTTTTCTCTGTAATCCTCTGAATTTTATTCTGTGCATGTAAAACATAGTTTTGAGAGGGGTCAGGTTTCACCAGACAATTAAATGGGGCTATGACATCAAACAGGTGAAAATCAGTGGCCAAACTAATTCCATTGATGTGAAAAGCAATCTTTTATGACTCAGGAAACTAGATGCTATATGGAAAGTTAAGATTGTCTAATAAACGAGAGCAAAAACATGAAAATTTTTTTTTTGGTTTTGGGTTAGTGACTTCCAGATAGGTAATCATTAAGTATCTGAATCTGGATTTGAACTCAGGTCCTCCTGATTCCAGGGCTGGCGCACTTTCCACTGTGCCACCTAGCTGCCTCCATGAAAACATTTTGAAAAGGAACTTTATACTGGTTTTACATTCACTAGGCCATTTAGCTTCTTTGTTAAGTATAAAATATTAAAATGGAAGGATAACATACTATCAAAAACAAAGTGAGAAGTCTAGGGTGAACAATTAATATGTTAGAAGAATAATTTTATTTCTTGAAATACACACCAGTTCACTTAGTGACTGTTTTAGTCATGGTAAAGACTACTTAACCTCTAAGTAAATGGCATTATATCTGAAAGTCTGTCTGATTTCTGTAACTCAAATCTGATAAACAAAACAGTAGCTGTTAATCCCTTTCTTAGATAGGAGGAATCTATTTTACTGATAGTTAAAGCTTCAAATGAGAAAAAGCTCACCAAGTATTTAGCCAATTTGTCCAGCTACTTCTACCTTATTAAAATATTGGCTGAGAATGGACTTTTTAGGAGGTGATACAAAGAACACATGAACAAGATTCATATCATAAGTATGGGGGGGGTAGTTCCTAGGCCCCTGAAAGATAAGACAGTATATTTATAAAGTCCTTAATCATAAGACTGAATTAATAAGTCTGGGTATGCTTACTTTCCATTCTACTTCTGTACTAGTATATAGTATCTTGTTAAAATTTCTTTAGTAAATAAGTAACTATAATTCTGATGATGACAATGATTATAAGTCTAGGAAAATCAATATGTATAAGTTTTTTTTTACTTGGTGGAAAGTGATATCTAGCATCAAATGAGTCAAGTGCTAAGAAAAACCCAGTAATTTTTCAATGCTTCTAACTTAACTACAAAGAAAAACACAAAATATATTAAAAGAAATTTTAAACTGAAGATAAAAGTTTAGATAAAGTGCTTCTCTAACCATATTTTCTAAAGTCTAATAAGAATCTATAATTTCAAAATATACCAATAGAGAAATGTTACAAATTCAAACAAATTCAAACCTCTGCAAACTACAAATGGCTTATTAAAAATGCCTAAAGCAGTTTTCAGCATTCATCTTTCCACTTGAACTTGAACATGAACTAAGAACTTGTATACTTGAAATAAAAGAATTTGCCTAAGTAAGGTTCATGGTAGTAGTATCTTGCCATTCCTCTCTCCTGAAAGTACACCTTAGAGAAGTGAAGATGATATTTGATATACAATATGGCAAATAAAAAATCAAAGCCTTTTAATTTGCTAAAATGAAGGACCTGCAATTTGAGTTCTGTGGGAATAATCAGTGGCATCATCTTAATTGAAAAGGAGTCAACTGAGGAGACCTAATTTATTTATGGTTGTACTATATAATAATGAGACTGACCATTTTTGTGGCATGTAGAAATCAGTCATATTATCTACAGAACCCTCATTCATTAATTATTATATAAAGCAAAACATGAAAACCAAAGATGTTTCCCTTAAAAAAAAACTTTCTAAGTTCAAATATCTGCACTTCTTCCATTCGTAACTTTCTGGGTCAGTCCAACCATGCTGACTGTTTAAATACCCTCAGTTTTCTCAATAACAAAATGGAAATGAAAAGTTTCAATTAAAGAATTTTAGAAAAGTAAATGCATACATCCTGAAGCAGCACAAATTTAACTATTTAGACAGGATGCAAAACAGTTCATGTAGTGCTTGACATAGGATCCCAGTTATTCTGGAAGAGAAATAGCCCATTGAAGTAAAAGTAAGCTTAGTCCAGGAGGTCAAATAACCGCCTTAGAGATGTGATGTTTTATCTGGTCACAGATAAAAGGATATTTAGCTTTACTTTGCAGGAAAACAATCCCTGCTCAAGTCCCTCACTGAGGCACATAGCCCCCCTGCCTGACAGTCTGAGGCAAGTAGCTTTTAGGTATTCCTTCATCAGCTGCTGCCTCTAAATTAATTGGTTCAAATCTCTGAATTTGTCCCTCGGTACTTGCAACAAAATGATCTGCTGCAGAAACATCTTCAAAATCTTTCATTTGTCCGGATCCAGAGGACTGTGATCTTTGATCTGTCTTCTGCTGCTGCTTAAGTCTAATAAAATCTTCTTCATTCACTGAAGAAACTTGCTTTGATCTTTCAAAATGTGATAGATCTGGACTGATTTCCTCTTGATTACAGTTTTGTTTGAAATATTGCTGCCGGGGTGATGCGCCATCGCCACTTCCTCCATTCTCTACAATCTGTAAGTCCTCTGGCCGTTCCTCTGAGTCCAACAAGGGCTGGGTGGACTCAGACCTTGAGAAGACCTGCACTGAGGGAACCTGGTGCCTGTAGCCACTGTGGACCACTGTAGAATACTGCACAGTGCTGGAAGTATTTTGTCCAGATTCACTTTCCTCGTTACTAGAAATGCTTGGCCTCGAAGATGACATGCATGAAGAGCCTCCAATACCACTACTGTGCCCCTCAGTAGTTATTTTTTCCTTTTTGAAGAGATCTAATGACTTTAGATCTTCTGGAAGAGTCTTTTTAACATTTGCTTCTATTTCCACAACACTGACATCACTGTCAGTGAAATTGCCTTCTGGGTACATCTGATCTTTGGGGTGCAAATTGTGCTGAGAAAGAGAGAAAACAGTGTATCTTTTATCATGTACATTCATGCTATTTTTTTCAGAAGTAAAATAATAAAACATGTATTGTACTGAAGGTAGATTCAAATAAAACAATCTAAGAGTTCATCTGAAAATTTTCCAACTTTCATCAGAAAGACAGAAAATTCACTAAATGCAAAGTAATCTAGATGAGTCTGGAGATGGCGAATTCATTTTGGTTTAGAAATATGAATCACTTTAAACACCCTGAAGCTAGAGCTATCCCGTTAATGTTTCTGTACCCCAGAACCTAGCATAGTTCAAATAGTGAGTGCTTAATAAATGTACATGGAATCAAGTAATTAACCCTAAAAGTTACATGAATTTTTCCCTCCATTTTACTTGTAGTTTTATTTTCTAAGACAAAAGTCCTACAAATATTAGAAAATAATTACAAGATTCTATCTGGACAGAAAACAAAAAGTCTGTGATAACAAAACCACACTATTAGTTGGATGGAAACCTTCGGGTACATACTGCAGAATAGGTATACATATGGAGACACATGTATATTTTTGTGCATATGGACATAAATATCTTCTAATCTGTTAAATGTTAACAGGGTAGTCAGATATGATTATAAAATTTATTCAAGAAAAGATTAATGCAAAATTATTTAGGCATCAATACAAAGGGGACTAAAAAACCCAACAATAAACCCCTAAGCCCAACAAAGTGTTTTAAATGTTGGAAAATAGTTCTTTTGCTTAACAACATGATAATAAAATATGCTATGATGGAAGTATCAACCTGAAGTCTATGAGAATTTTTTCAAATTGTATCAATTGTATCAATTTCTTTGCTTCTATTCATTTCTTTTAAGCTCAAGGTTCATACTTTGTGACTGTGTATTCCTATAAAATCTAGATAAATTTGTATCTTACCCTAGTTGGTGTGGGAGGTGACCACTGAGCAATATGACTCTTTGAAGGATCTGGAACATTAGGCCAAATATGTTTTTTAATCCTTGAAATGGGAGGAAAATGACACATTTAAAGAAATGTATTCATTTTTAAAAAGTTATTATTTTCAAAGCAGGAATGTTTAGCAAGTAGTCAACAAAACCCCTTAATTCTTCCCATTGCAACAAGTTTTAGTGTTATATACAGTTAAGAAACTTAGTTTATCCATAAGGAAACAACCAATGGCAAAGGTAAGTATGACAACTAATAAATTGCTCCTAAAGGCACTAAAGTTCATTCTATTAGGCAATTAATAATTTTTAAAAACTTTACAGTTCACAAAATGGTAGGAGATTTTAAAAATAGTATAGTTGCCTTTTCATAAAATACTCTTGGGTGGTAGTATGAAATAAAATTTTTTTAATTATATTTTATTTATCCAGGATTTTCAGATTTCATATTTTTAGAATTCCACATATTCTTTGAACCAAGAATATAAAGAAGTGTGTTTTAAAAAGCAAGTATTTGGGGCAGCTAGGTGGTGCAGTGGAGTTCAAATCTGATCTCAGTCACTTAAAAAAATGCCTAGCTGTGTGACCTTGGGCAAGTCATTAATCCCATTGCCTTAAATACATTTTAAAAAGAAGTGTTATTATATTGCTAGATGTATTTAGATTAAAATAAAACTTTTAAAGCTTAAGAAACCTATTTCTGTGCTTATCATGAATTAATTTTGAACAAGTTAGCGACTTTTAAAATATAAGAACAAAATGAACTATAAAAGTACTTACAGGTCTATTTTGTTAAAACAGAGCAATACTCCCAGAAGAGTAGTCAACAAAAATGCTAAGCATACAGGCACAACTATGGCTTCAATTTCTCCTTGAGCTAAGAAGAAAAAAAAAGTTAAGAGAAATGTAAAACTGGAAAGGTATTCTAGCTGTATGTGCACTCATTTAAGTGTGTCTTCCATAAAAGCACTCCAGTGATGCTCTATTGTTAAACCATAATCATTGATTAAAAGCCAGACACTATGCTAAGTACTGGAGGGATAGAGAAAGGAAGAAGATAGTCCCTGACATCCTGGAGACTCCCAGTCTAATGGAATAATATTGTGAAGCAAAGGTAATTGTGGGCTTTGGAAGGCTGTGCCAGTAGAGTGCAAATGCTGGTGAGAGTTCAAGTACAGGTTTGGTTACAGAATATCACCTGCAAGCCAGACACAGAGCAGCTCTTCACTAGGTTAGCCAATAGGCAATGAATCTCTGGGTTCTGGCAATTCACAATAAACAATATGAAACATCAAAAAATATATTAAAAAATGATCCTTTGTCCCTTGTGGACCCCCTTCCAAAATGCTGGGGTAGAGTGGTAGAATAGGAAAAGACTCCCTAGTGTTTAGAACATTGATAAACTTTAATTTGAATGTGGGCATTGATATAAAATCAGAAGATATGAAAAGACCCTCAGTTAAATGGGAGGATATTCAAGATTTTCCTCTGAGAAACAAAGGGGTTGGTGGAATGTGTTTGATTCTATTCTTAGGGTCCTGTGAAATATCATTTCAGTTTTTTCACCCTGAAGTATTCACAAGTATAAACAAATAAACAAACCAATGAAATAATAGTTTATAGAAATGATTGGTTAAAAAATATAATACTACTTTTAATTCTTTCCTACAATTTTAATTCTTTTCCTACAATTAAATACATAGATAGCTAAGAATATTTAATTACTCTGTATCTAGAGACATACTTTCAGCAATAAGCAGGGAGTCCACTTTTATCTTTTTTTTTTTTTTTTTTTAAATACCAATTCATGATCTCTTACCAAACTTTGGAGTAGTAAACGTGAATTCTGGCCCTTCTGTCTTCCCTTCATCTGTAGATGCTGCCATTCGTACCATGTACAATGTGTCGCTAGTCAGGGAGGAAAGTGTATATTCTGTGTGCGATGAGTTCACAAGCACAGCTGTAGAAAATAAATAAAAATGCTTAGCAACCAGATCTATTTTCCTCACTTGATCCAATAACAATCAAAAGGACTTTTATCACAAGAGAATAACTGTCATAATTTTATTATTTCTATTGCTGAAAAATGTTAGAACCATGAAAATGATGACAAAGCACATTTTACATCAAAAGACTAGCTGCTAGTCTTCTATGCTAAATGTCAATATTAAATAGACTGAGATAAGCATTTTAAAAGGTTAGACAAATTCATATCTAAATAGTTGATGCTTTTAGTTTCCTTCTTTACCTGTTTCATTTCCACTGTTAGTTCTGTAAAATATGGTATAATTTCTGATGAATCCATTCTGTTCATCCACAGGAAGGTGCTCCCACATTAAGACAGCTTCATTTTTCCCCACTTTTTTTGTTCGGACAGTAGGACCTCTAGAAGGACCTGCCACAGAAAATATTCATTTGATTAGAAAATCATAGAAATTGGTGAAAATATAATTTTAAAGTGACAAAATATTTCAAAATCATTCTTTAAAATAGTCAGATAAAGTGGTTTTGCGAATTCCTAGAGAGAATTCTGGAAAGATGGCAGAGTAAGTGAGAAAATTCCAAACTTTCCAGATTTCCACCACAAACAAGACAAAATAACAACTAAACGTAGATGGGAAAAACAAGAATTGGGGCAGACCAGTGGTCCTCCTAAGACAACCAGGACTATGATTCAGCCTAAGTAAAGTGTAAGTACCTCCAGGCTAATTCCTCTGAGGTAGCTAGTGTTAGGTGAGCTCTGGGGGCAGCTGGGTTGGGAGGTAACCTGGCTTCAGTCACAGGAATTTCGCCACCTGGATAGAGTGGGAGTTGGACTTCTGAGTGGGGGGTGGGGGGAATTGAGGGAACCACTGCTGCCAGGACATAGCCCAGATAGTGCAGAAACAGTGGGGCAGTGGTACTACTATCTGTGGGCACTTACAAGAGAACTGAGTTCTTAGTTTTGGTTCCAAGCCAGAGGAGAGACTACGGTTATAGTTACTGGAGGGTTTTTAGGGAGGGTGAGATAGGGAGACTAGCTGTGACTTCACGGGAGAAAGGAGTGCAGAGGTAGACCAGGACAAAGCTCAAAAAATAACTATAAGAAGCCCAGGACTAGAGATTATCTACAGAGGAAGATACTGAAGCAGGGGGGGAAGCCTCTCTTACTCCAAAGAGTAACTTTAACTGGTTAGCCACTCAAAAAGAGTTCAAAGAACTTAAAAAAGACCTTAAAAATCAAATAAGAGAGACTGAGGAAAAATTAAAAAAAAAAGCCAAGAAAACAAGAAAGTTATGAAAACAAAGTTAATCAATGGGAAAAAGAGATCCAGTATCTTAGGGAAGAAAAACAACTCCTTGAAAACTAGAATTGCATAAAAGGAAATCAACAAAGCCAAAAGAGACCAAGAAATAATAAACATAATAATCAGACTACCTGAAAGCTATGATCAAAAAAAAAAGAATCTTGATACAATACTATGAGAAATAATTAAAGAAAACTGTCTTGAAGAAGAGAAAGTAGAAATAGAAAAAAATCCACCAAGCATCAGCTGAAAGAGAACCTAGGAGGAAAACCTACAGGAATATTTTAATCAAATTCCAAATTCCCCAGGTTAAGGAGAAAATATTATGAACAACAAGAAAAAGAAACAAATTAAAATATAGTGGAGGCACAATTAAAATTACACAAGATCTAGCAGAGGCTACATCTTGGAATACTATATATTGAAGAGCTAAAGAACTGGGACTGTGGTAAAAAATAACATACCCAGCAAAATTAAGTATTATATCCCAAACAACAACAGCAAAATGGATATTCAATAAACTGCCAAACTTTCAGGATTTTGTTGCAAAAAGATTAGAACTTAAGATACAAGAGAAATATAGGGCACACAAAAGAATAATTATAAGAGATTCAATAAGAACAAATTATTTATTTTTTGTATGCAGAAAGATAAATTGTATAATTGTCATTAGTATAGTTGCCAGACTTTCAGGTTTTTGTTGAGAAAGACTAGAATTTAAGATCCAAGAGAAATATAAAGTAAACATCAAAGACTAATTACAAGGGACTCAATAAGGACAAATTGTTTACTTTTTTACATGAGGAAAGATAAACTAAATGTCTGTAATTCTCATTAGTTTGAAAGACTGGGGTAGAATTGAATCTGATGTGATTCTAAAAAGCAACATGGTATAGAAAAAAGTAAAAAAGATCATCTTTATAAATGAGGTGTGAGAGGAAGAACTGACAGTGAGGAATTAGATGAGAGAGAAGGGCTGGTAGTTCTGGAGCCCTACTCTCATTGGGAATGAGTTAAAGATGGAACAATCTATAGCTATACACATACATATCTAGAAGAATATAAAAGTCTTCTAAATTCAGGAATAAATAAGAGGATAAGGCTATAGAGAAGGAAGAGGAGAAGGGAGGAATTTTTAGAGGGAATCCACTCATATCATATCTGGGTTAAAGAAAGAACAACATATATACTTGGAATGGTATAAAAATCTAAATTTATAAAGAAATAAGGTGAGGGAATAGGATAAGATGGGGATAGAAAGGTGTAAAGATTATAAGAATGGGTTAAAGATGGAACAATATATAAATATATTTGAAAGGACATAGAAGTCTTCTAAATTCACAGAGAAATAAGAGGGCAAGTAGATAGGATGGGGAAGAGAGAATAAGAGAGGGATTCTTGGAGGAGTGTAGATTAAGGAATACGACAAGGTAATGGACAGAAGTAAAGCAGAAGAGTGAGGAGGTACAGAAATAGAGTGAGAAGGAAAAGGAAGGAGGAAAATAAACAAGTAATTATTGCTTAGAATGTGAATGTGATGAATTCACCCATAAAATGGAAAAAGAAATCAGTTTAGAATTTGAATTCAACAATATGTTGCTTTCAGGAAATGCTAAAAAAATGAAAGATAAGCACAAACATAAAATAAAGGTCAGAAATAGAATTATTTATGTAAAAAAAAGCAGGGATAATAATCATAATCTCAGACAAAGTTAAAGCCAAAACAGATTTAATCAAAACAAAAAACAGTGAAACTATACTATATGTCAATCATATTAATATTGTTCTGAGACTATTCAAAATAACTAAACAGTATAAAGTTGGAGTATTGCTGTGGTGTAGAATGAGTTGGTGAATTTAGAAAAATGCAACTTATGAAGGAAGATGCTATCCATTTTCAGAGAAACAAGACAAAAGGAAATTATTATAGTACGATCTGACATATATGTTTGAATGTATGTGTATGATTAGAGATATAAGTGTGTGCATGCACATATACATATATGCATCCACACATATATGCATACATATATTTTTAACGGCACTTAATTATAGCCTTCTGGGGGGATTGAGGGAAAATAACATAAAAAAGTACACAGCAAAGAGGAAAAGAAAACCTATAAAGAAGTAAAGATGGACAGCTTTGAACACAATGTGTAGTATTTATTATTTATAAGTATTTATTAAATATGTTTTCTTGAAATGGCAATTTATTGTTTTATATTGAATCTTCTCACATTCTGCACACAATAATGTTTTTTTTCTTTTCTTATTTTGTATTTAAATTTGAAACAAATTGAAAAACTAAAAAAAAAAGTGACTTTGAACTTACGAGCTTGTTTAAGATAGGCCTTTACAGACTGGGGACTTCCTGGACCGCCATCATACACTGGGGTAACTGTTATCAAATAACATGTATTGTTCCTTAACTTTCCTAAAATTAAGAATGACAAATTAAACACTGTTTTCCACAATGAAAGATTTCAAATAATTATGATCCTGGGCTATGAATGATGTAGTTTATGTGTAATGTATTATATATTTTATGACCATTCAACAGCCTAATTTTTTAAATAGAAATTTTGTAGCAATTGCTCTCTTCATAATTCCCACTGAATTGAAAGCCCAGGAATCTGAAAGTTTAACTTCTGTTTGCTTGTTCAGTGAAATACAAAACTTAAACCAATTTAATGAGTTACTTTTGTACAAAAGTTTGTATTATCAGACTATACTGAAAAGAATTTAACAACTGGTCTAAAACTGTGCCAAGTTTGACAATTAGTTTCACACATTGAGGATAAGGCAGCTGTTTAAATAGCAAGGTTTCCTGATATCTTGACATGTAACCAAATGAGGTTTCCTGAAAAGTAAGGCGGCAGAGAGAAGTCATCCCTTAACCCCTGGTATTACCCTGGGGCATAGATTAAGCCTCTCTGTTCCTAGCTCAGTGCAATTTTTCCAAATTTACCTTGAAATAAAAATGTCCAAAAACCATTCAATTTCAAAAATCTTAAATTTAAGATAATTATTTATCTATGCAGAAGAAATAACTGGCAATGGCAAACTGTTTTCCAGCAATTTAATTGTCATTTCAGCATAAAATATATATTTTCTTAATTTGACATCTTTTTTTCCTTACTTTTGTAAATCAACCAAGTTTGAAATACTAGATTTTTCTTCCAGGAGTTAGGAATATGAACTCTGAGTTCTCTTCTAGCTCTAAATCTATGTTTTTCTGTATTAAAATAGAGGCTTTCAATGCAAATCTAAAAGGCTACATTAATCTTTTTTTTTCCCCAGGCGTTTGCAAGGCAAACGGGGTTAAGCGGCTTGCCCAAGGCCACACGGCTAGGTAACTATTAAGTGTCTGAGACCAGATTTCAACCCAGGTACTCCTGACTCCAGGGCAGGTGCTTTATCCACTGCTACCTAGCCACCCCATCAATGATTTTTCTAACAAGAGTGCGTTTTTCACTTTCTTCTGGGTTCACTGATATATTCTAGAGGAACTGTTGTACTTAATTAGAAAAGTCAATATAAGCTGAATAATTTTTGTTTTCTTTTTAGAATTTTTATCATGAAAATAATTACTAAGAACTAACAAATGATCATAGATTTGAAGAGCTTAATTACCTTTCTTTTATATAGTGCTTTTTAAGTTTTTCAAAATGCCTTCCCATTTATTGGGTGTTTTAAGAAACATTTACAACTATTTCCTGGCTTTGTCATTAACTAGCTAGGTGACCTTGAGAAAATCACTTTTCTTCTCTGGGTCTCAGTTTCCTTGTCTATAAAAGAAGAGAGAATTGGCTTAATCAGTTCTTTCCTATCTGTAAGTTGCAAGGCAAAGGGGCTATGAATACATTAATACGCAAACATATCTTTCAGGGCTGCACATGGATTACTCTTTTTTAAAAAAAGAGTATGTAAATGTTACTGTAATGAAAAGAATTAAATTTAATTTAAAATAGCTTGTCATGTATTTTCTTAATCAACAAATATTAATAGTATAATTATGATCATGTGGGAGTTTATGACTTTTCTTTGGATGTTAAAAAGTGGTCTTAAAATTATCATATATATATCATATATGAAGATTATATACAGTTCCTTTGTTTCAAAATATTATTTAATTCCAAGTTGGGATGGCCAGTTGTATTATGATTTTACAAGTGAGGATATTAAGGCACAGTGATTTGCTTGATTTCTACAGTGGGCTGGTTGGAGAGTCACATAAGATCAGTCTCCCAATTTCTTATCTTGTGCTACTTTCTAGAGTCCAAATTTTTCTAATAAATAATGGGATATTCCTTCTACCCTCTCCACATATACTCATGCACACACTCATACATTCCCCCCCTATCTTGTGTCTGCATGAATCTAATTAATTATATTGTTTCAACTATTAATTGATCAATATCAGCCTGCAAGTACACAATACCTGGTGGCAATCGATAATACAATAGTAATGAAAGGTACTATTTAATCTACTAGATTTTTTTCTGTGTATTAGTTAATTCAGTAATTTTCTTCCCCATTATCTCAAGAAGGCCATATCTCAGAAACCTGGGCACTAGTTCATCTTGCTGCTCTCTTGCTGCTCTCTTGCTGCTATTTGTTTATGAAACACACAGGGTTATGCTAATAAAAGAATGTCAAAATGAAAATACTTCTTCTTAGTCTTGGTTACCTTCTAAGTAGGTTTGTTTCACAGTACTGTCCTCTTGTTGCCAATCAGGAGTGCATGGCATATTGTCAGATAATGCACACCACTCTAGTATATATTTATTTACAGGTTCATTTGGAGGTATCCACTTTACCCAAAGTGCATTATCTTTAGGAAATGCTGTAAGATTTGTGACAGGGTGACCTGCTAAAGAAGGAAACACATGTTTGAAGAAGACATTAATTGCTTGCTTTAAAGAATACAGCTGTTATTTGAGCTTTAGAATATTAAAAATAACTAAATAATTCTTTTTTTGCAATCTTCTTAACAAGAACGTTTCCCCATGCATAAAGTAGTGATGTAAAATAATAGCAAATTATCCTTATCTGTAAAACTACAAAATTATTACTTTCTCTATGAAATATTTAAATTTATAAAAATCTCTAAGTAATCTAAAAGAATAGAGATAAAAAGCTGCAAGTATATAAAGCAGAAAAGTGAAGATCTGACCCATTTTTTAATTTAGAGCAGTTTTAAAACAGACTCCTTGCTTGCTAATAGATATTTTTTAAAATGTGGTCAGAAAACTGAGGGATCACTTATGAGATTAGGTAGAAAAGGTCTTAGGGCATATTAGGGTTGCTATTCCACATCATGAAAGGGATAAAGTAGTTAGCTACTCTTAATACTATGAAGATGGCTCTAGGGTTATTAATGAAAGCTGGGAACAAGGCCTAATTCTGAATTAGTGTAGGAATTAGTTATGTAAGAATCTCTGGGGGTGGCTAGGTGACACACTGGGGTGGCTAGGTGGCACAGTGGGGGTGGCTAGGTGGCACAGTGGGGTGGCTAGGTGGCACAGTGGGGTGGCTAGGTGGCACAGTGGATAAAGCACCGGCCTTGGAGTCAGGAGTACCTGGGTTCAAATCCGGTCTCAGACACTTAGTAATTACCTAGCCGTGTGGCCTTGGGCAAGCCACTTAACCCCATTTGCCCTGGCAAAAACAAAACGAAAACAACCTAAAGAATCTCTGAATACAATGAATTGATTTTGTAGGACTATCTGAACTAAAATTTATTTTTTAGGTTTTTGCAAGGCAAATGGGGTTAAGTGGCTTGCCCAAGGCCACACGGCTAGGTAATTATTAAGTGTCTGAGGCCGGATTTGAACTCAGATACTCCTGACTCCAGGGCCGGTGCTCTTATCCACTGTGCCACCCAGCTGCCCTAAAATTTATTTTGATAAACAAGTATAACCCCATAAATAAATTTTGGTATGTAGCATATGTTTGAAGGAACCATGTTGCACAACATTTTAATTACTACTCTCACTGAAGTCAACAAATGGGTAAAATGTCCTTTCTTATACATCTTGCTGTTCAATCATTTCAATTTTGTCCTTTTCTTTCTGATCCCATCTAGGGTTTCTTAGCAAGGAGACTGGAGTGGTCTGCCAATTACTTCTCTAGTTTATTTTATAGATGAGGAAACTAAAATAAAATTGGGTTAAGTGACTTGCTCAAGGTCACACTGCTAGTAAATACTGAGGGCAAATGTGAACTCAGGTCTTCCTGACTCTGGGCCTGGATCTCTATCTACCGTGCCATCTGCCTGTCTAATCAACATCATAGGAAAGGAAAAAGCATGCTTTGGCTTTAGTTTGATTTTGAGATGTGTTTCAATTACTAAAATACTTTAATCAGGGAATCGAAAAGTAAAATCTAATTTTTATAAATTTGGTATCAATTAATTTAATTATCAATGAGACATACATCTAGGCATTAAAAAAAGTAAAATAATCTTAAAAAATGACAGACATCAAAACAATGCCTATGCTCTTTCAGAGATACAAACCTTTGAAGTCAGGGCGAGGAATTGTTAAAGTAGATGGATCAGAGTTATCAACTATATTACGAGCTTTCAGACTTACGACATAACGATCATTTGTGACATTCAGAGTCAATTTTGTATCATTAGTGCATACTGGGAAATCTGGTGTTTTGCCTCCACTTAGATTTACTTCATAATCTAAGATTCTTCCATTGGCTTCAGATCGAGGCAAAGTCTGTAAAGAAAGTACTTATAGTTTATTTCGTGAGGCACAGACAATACTTAACATATTCTTCACTTGCATTATTTCAACTATTCAATTATTCTACAACCAGGTCAAGTCTCTGTATGCTTTATTGTAACATCTTTCCTTAGCATAGAGTTGGATACACAGAGCGTTATATCATATATATTAGCTCATTTGAGCTTAACAACTAATTTGTAAAGTATGTAAAGCAAACATAATAATCACCATTTTACAGATGAAAAAACTGAGATTCAGAATAGTAAAGTAATTTCCCTACAATGGAAGATGCAGAACTTAAATCCAAGTCTTCTATTATCTAATACAGGCCTTGCTTCCTTATGTCACATTGCACAGCATAAGATACTTGAGCAGAACTAGGAAGGCCTAGCATATAAACAAAGAGCAGAAGAAGAGTCTAAGCTAGAATGGTTGGGGAAGGGAAATAAATGTACTTAAAACACTTTGAATTTTTCAACTACTGATGATAATTATTCTACAGCAGCAACAATAATAATCTATTTCCATGGTGCTCCAAGGTTTGTAAAGCACCTTACCATATATATATATATTCTATCATCCTTTGATCTTCACAGCACTCCTATTAAGTAGGTGATGTGTGTATATATATCTATATATATCTATATATATCTATATATCTGTATATATGTCTTGATTAGTATATATAATTAATCCCCTGAATTTCTACTGCATAGAGCTGGAACCAAGTACTGTCTTTTATATAATTATAACTATGAATAGTGTGAATTTATTACATATGACTATTTTAGGAGATTCACTATTTTTACTTATTGAGATCTAGCTGCACAATCAACTTGATTTGGTTATTGAAGTATTGAAAAGTTAGTCAATATGTGTGTATGTGCATGTGTGTATGTGATTGTGAGACAAATGAAAAACATGATTCTGTTTTCAGCACCCCTAATGACCAAATCAAGTTGACTATATAAGCCAATCCAGTTAAGTGATACAAATTTCAATTTTTGAGATAAATAACAGCATCCAAAATGCATGCTTATGAATGCACCCTAAAATATGTGATTATTAAATGATTGATGTGACCATTCATAGGATCATATTTAATAGGGAGGGTTATTATTTCTTCTAAAAAGCACAACTTTCTTTTGTAGAGTTAACTAGCTCACCTGGGATTATATGATTTTATACTTATATACATTCATTTATTTGTTATTCAGTCATTTCAGTTGTATGTGTGTATATCTTCATGACCCCATTTAAGGTGTTTTTGGCAAAGATACTAGAATGGCTGACTAAATAGCCTTATTCCCATTTTCACAGACGATGAAACTGAGGATGAGAGAGGTCAAGTCACTTGCCCAAAGTCACACAATTAGAAAGTAGTTGAGGCAGGATTTGAATTTAGATTTTCTTGATTTAAAGTCTAGCACTCTATTCATGATACCAAATTAAATATATGTATAATACACACAGATCAAGAAAGTCCTACTGCACCTCTATCCTGGCATGGCCAAGTGGAAAACTGGTTTCCTTGGTCATTAAATCAATGACAATGAGAACTAGTGTTTGACCACAAAAGGAAAAGACTTAAGGCAGGCCTTTAGTGTCCTCATGTATCTGAATGGATTAATTTGAAAGAACAATTTGATTTGGTTCATTTGACCTGAAAGTGAGGAGTTGTAGATATAAATTGAAGAAGCAAGTTTTGGTTGGATGTCAGAAAAATTCCTTAAAAAAAAGCTTTTTAAAAATGGAATGGTTTGCTTGGATAGATGTTTCCTATTGCTGGAGGTCTAGAAATAGAAGTTGGATAATTACCTGTCACTGTGGCATAGTAGTTGGAAGGTTGAACTTGAGTTCAAATCTTACCTCAGACACTTGGAGTGATCTGGGGAAGAGCTTCTGGGAATTCCTGCCTTCATTCTGCCATCTTGGCTCTGCCCCCCCAACACTTGGGAGTGATTCATAGTTAACTTAAAGAATTAGGCTAAAAATTTAGGACAAAAAATGTCCAGTATGAACATTATACATAAAAAAAAATAATCTAAAGAGGATATTTTACCTTCCATTTCAGGTGTACAAGTCTATATCCATGACTTTGAGAAGGATCGATTGTATACCAGAAATCTGGTCCATTTGATGGTTCTAAAAAAGGGGGGGAAGAGAAGAAATTTGTTTAAAGGGAAAGACAAAAAAAAAATAATCATCTAGAACTCTTTTTGCTTTGTTCTACTCTGTAGTTGTGCCTGTTTCAATCACATATAAAACTAGTACTCTCTAATTCTAATATTCTTTACTTGAGTATTCCATAAACAGACACTTCAGGGCTTTTGGATGAACCGATGGAATCTGGGTAAAAATGTTTATACTTCATTATATCAGTAGGTCACTGGTCTACAAATTATAACTTCTCCATATCTTAATACATGTGTAAATGATTGTAAAACTACTAAGGTAAAAAATAAATTAGCAACAAATTTTTTGTCAACTTTGCCTACTCTCTATTTTCATGTCACCTTTAAATGCAATGATAAAAGAACCCAAGTAAAAGAACTGCTTCCTGTTTTAAAAATGGACATGATTAAATGTATGAGCCCTCAAATTCCATATGATCATAAATGCTTCTCTCCATTGACCTGACAGGTAAACAATTTCTTGATCTTCTAATTGGCTTTTGGTTATCACCCTTTAGTCTAAACCCTGAATCCATTTTGACCTTAATTTGGTATAGGGTGTGAGATGTCGGCAGATTTCTGCCATGCTGTTTTCCAGTTTTCTCTGCAGTTTTTGTCAAACAGTAAGTTCTTATCCCAGAAGCTGGAGTCTTTGGGTTTATCAAACAGTAGATTATTTACTACTGTGAAACCTTCTTGGGAACCTAATCTATTTCACTGATCCACAACTCTATTTCTTAGCCAGTATCCAATAATTTTGGTAATTGATACTTTATAATATAGGTTTAGATCTGATACAACTAGGCCACCTTTATTTGTTATTTTTTTCATTAATTCCCTTGATATTGAATGAGATATCTTTTCTATTATTTCCTCCTGAATTATTGTTACTGTACAGAATTGCTATTGTTCTGGTAGTTTTATTTTGTAACCTGCTACATTACTGAAGTCATTAACTGTCTCAATTAGCTATTTCAACATAACTTTCAGATCTAATTAAGGGCTGAAGAGCAGGAATAATACAGGGAAGAATGATATAGATGAAATCAAATGTTAATCTGCATGTATTTTAGGCATTACCTTGTTTTTTAAAGTTAAATAAATTACTAATTTTAGCAATTCAGTGGCGATATTGACTGGTATCTCCAGTGGAAGAACAAAATAAAGAGTAAAATAGTTGGTTAAAAGCAAAATAGTAGGAGGAAGAAGAAACTCTCACTTGGTCCTACAAGTTAGTGCAAGAACTCTCCTTTTCTTCTTTCTGAAAAATCTCGTGCACATTTAGTCCTTGTATTTTCATCTTCTCACTCTTTTTCTAAGCCCACTGCAATTTAGCTTCAAATGTCTGTTGAAACTTCCCTCTATCCAAAATAATCTGTTATCTCTTAGTTGCAAATCTTTTCTAAAATCCTTCTTGACTCTTGTCCAACACCTGACACTGCTGATCACCATCTCTTCTCTCCTCTCTAGATTTTTGTGATAATGTCCTCTGGTGGTCTCCTCCTACCTGTCTTCCTTTTCTTTTCAGAGTTGGGCACCCCTGCTGCTCTCTATTGGGGAGTGAGGGAGGGAATGGAGAAGATGAGCTCTGTCCTAGGAGGGTTTCTGCAGCCTTACCTGTTCCTAACCTGGGGCTGGGCAGTGGTTTTTCAGCCCACATTCTCTTCCACAGCATCTACCACCAGCAGCAGGACTGAGAGGCAGGCACGAAGTTCTCTAGTCCAGCATTATATTATCTCTTTAGCAGAGGAGCCAATAATGAGCCCCAAGTATAGATCTACAAGCCAGATAGTATTTCTTCTTTAAGAGTGTGAAACTATGTTGGATGATGGTCTTAAGGATTCAAGTTCTTAGGTATTAATTCATAAGAATTTTACCTTGCTATAGATTTTTTTTTTTTTTTTTTTGTAGATTCAATTGCAATTGCTCTACATCTAGCATACAATATCTTTTGGGAGGGAAAGAGACCAATCTGCTTTTCTTCCTAGTCACAGAACCAGAAATCTAAAGTGGAATTTTTATGAAGCATCTTAAATATTTAGAAAATGAAGCTGATAATTTATACCAAGAATTTAAGTAGCTAAATTTGTGGGGAAAAAACTTTTTTTTACTTACTAGCTTCATATGTGACTCCACTTGCTTCTGCACTCCAATTACTCCACAATCCCACACCATTACTGTTCATACAACGAATTGAAAACACATATTCTGTAAAAGGTTTAAGATCCTGAACAGTAAATGAATCTCGCTTTGAAGCTGTGTCATCAGGAGGAATCTAAAAGGAAACAGTTATTTTAATAAAGAATTTTAAAATTATATATTATATAATTATATATAATATATATATTATATTATATAATATCAGAGTATTACAACAAAACAAATACAAAATGAGTCACCTCAAAAGAATGGAAAATTAATAATAAAGCACCTTACAGTTATATACTACAAAGTCAGAAGAAGTATTACTCTTTCTTTTTTACAGATGACAGAGTTGAGGTCAATAGTTTGTTCAAAAAAAAAAGTTTGTTCAAGATAACCCACCTACTAGATATCAGAAACAGAATCAAACCCAAAGTTTCTTCTAAGTAAAAATCAGAATAGCCTTCAGAATTTTATGTTCTGAGGGGTTATTTTGGTTTTTTTTTTGCAAGGCAATGGGGTAAAGTGGCCTTTAGCATTTTAAAGGAAATCTAATGATTTCAAATCCTCATTCTTTTTCTTTGCTGTCCAATTGGAAAAAAATAAAACATTCCAGTAGTAAAGTTTCAGAGTATACAGAGGGGAATAGAGGTTATGGTAAAGATTTTATCATTCTTTATTCATTTCTATTATTCTGTAGATATTTGGACATTAGGTATAAGAATAAACTGCTAGCTTTTGCTGTTTAATTAAATTTTCTATGAAATTTCTATGAAACTCTGAGGTCATCTCATCCAGGACCAGCATGTCACACATAAGGAAATGAAGGGTCAGATAAAAATGTCTTGTCCAAGGCAACCAAGAAGTGAATCCAGTTGTTTGAAGCCCAGCACTCAACCTTTTATCCAACAGGTCAATATTCTTTAAATATTATAAAGTTCTAATCTAATAAAATGCTATAATTTTTACACATTTTAATCAGAAAGATGGACTGTGACAGCTATGAGTTTGAGCCCTTCTTGGATCAATTAGTTATATAGTGTTTAAAAAAAACACCCCAACTCAAATCCCAAATCCTCTAAAAATTCTATTTCATAATCAAGTCACATAGTCTGCTATTTAAAGCAGTGATCTCACAAAACCATACTGTTTTCCAACTGTGGTGGTGGTGGGGGGAGAGAAAATTCTGTACCATTTGCTGCCAATATGATAAAAATAATCTGGAACCTCCTAAATTACTACTGATGGCTGGTCACATTATTTTTGGTCACAAAAGGTAAACCTAGGACTTTTTTTTCCTCACAGTTCTCTATCAATTCCTTCCACCACACTTGGATACACTGTTTTCCTTTGTTCTTCTATACTTATGGCTTCTCTCTATTCAAAAGGTTCCCTCTCCCCATACTACTTTTACTTTAAAGTATGCTTTGTTTGCTCCCCTTCGTGTGCCTTTTTCTGAATTTAAGATCCTGGGAGAAAACAAGAAGTGTTATTTTTAATCTTTAGCAGTCTGTGACACCTGAAAAAATGCATTTTTTAAGAATGTTTATGAATTCTGAGGGTAATGTGTCTTTAGAGGAGAGTTTTTTTAAACAACTTTCAAGTTACCTACCTCTGTCCAATTTGTAGTATCCCTGGCACGGTAACGAATGTTATACTTCAGTTCATCAAAAGGTTTATCAATAGGGTCAGCCCATGACACTTTTAAGATACTGGGTATTTCCTCAGAATTGCTAACTGATAAATTATGAGGAGGAAGGAGTTGCACTAAAAAACAAAAATAAAAACCCAGTAATCACTATTTTTTACTTTCATAAATTAAAACAATTGTCCGTTTATAGAACTTACTTTCTTCCATTCCATTTATTCTTACCATAG
Organism: Macrotis lagotis; assembly: GCF_037893015.1. NCBI lineage: Eukaryota > Metazoa > Chordata > Mammalia > Peramelemorphia > Peramelidae > Macrotis > Macrotis lagotis. The sequence continues at coordinate 268,085,664 of NC_133666.1, read as the reverse complement.
TAACAATAAGGATGATAATAATAATGATGATGATGATGATAACTAGCATTTATATTAGGTTTTAAGTTTACAAAGTGCTTTATGAATATTATCTCATTTTATCCTCATAACTGCTCTGAGATTTAGGTACTATTATCATCTTCATTCAACAGATGAAGCAAATGAGGAAGCAGAAGTGATATGACTTGCTCAGAGTCATAAGTGTCAATTGTCTAAGGTCAGACTTTGAACTAGGGTCTACCTGACACCAAGTCCAATGCTTTATTCACTTACTCCATTAAGCTACTTTTAACCACTGGCAAATGTTCAATGAGAAAGACTTCCAAAGACATATAATATTTAAGTTGGTTTACTTGTCATGATTTTTTCATAGGAAATTAAAAATCAGTTAATTTTTTCTTATTATTTAAGTTAATAATTACCAATACTGATGGGATCAAAATCGAGAGGCTCAGATGAAACATTCCCAAGGGCATTTGTAGCTACTACCCAGACAAGCATATTGACATAAAACACAACCATTTCAACAGTGCATGTGTTATTTACACCAGCTGGTGGAAAGCAATCTGGCCGTGACTGTGTTGCCCTAAACATAAAATACAGAAACGTTAATTAAAAGAAGGTTTTAAAGACAAAAGCATTTAAATACAACCCCCCCCTTGAAAGTGAAAACAATTGTAACAAACTAATCACTAAAAATCATAGCCAATAAAAAATTACCCCAACAAAAGTCCCTCCAAAATTAACTTTTATTCCTTGCATTTGGAAATGGGAATATATATGTATATATGTGTGTATATATACATGTATATATGTATGTATATATAATTTTCATTTTCAAAAGTTTTATTTTTGTAAATCTTACTCTATGTGTGCACAGATGCTTTTTCCACACTTTTCCCTTATGCTCATTTTTATAAAAAGTTTTTTATAAAAATTAAAGAGGATTTTTCTATATAATTACACTATTGTTTCCTCTAGTTCCTATTCTGAAATATGTCATACTAAATAAGACTTTCCTGAGCAAGGTCAAAACATATTAGGAGTAGAAAGGAATGTTGAAATTTGGGGCTGTCTGTAATGGAGAATATCATCTGTATCCAGAGAAAGAACTGTGGAGTTTGAACAAAGACCAAGGATTATTATCTTTAATTTAGGAAAAAAAACCCTGATATCTTATTGTCTGATCTTGCCATCTCTTTTACTTTATGTTTCTTCCTTAAGGATATGATTTCTCTCTCATCACATTCAGTTTGGATCAATGTATACCATGGAAACAATGTAAAGATTGGCAAATAGCCTTCTGTGGGGGGTGGGAGGAGGGAACTAAGATTAGGGGAAAAATTGTAAAACTCAAAATAAATAAAATTTAAAAAAAAGGATTGTTGAATTCATTTTGATCATTTTCTAAACCATGTTTTCTTTTTGGTTAAGTGGGAAAAAAATCTCTCTGCTGGTTGGGATTTATGGAAGAGGAGGGGAAAAGAATCAGTATTTTTTCAATTATGCCTTTCAAGTTATTTTATTTTATTTCTATCTCCCAATTACCTCCCCTGAGCTCTGGGAGTCTCCAATATACCTTATGTAAATTCCTTAAGTCTTCTTTTCCTGGAATCACAGGTATTAATACCCTAAATCAGAAATGTGGATGCATATGAAATTCTAACTATAAATTCAATGCCACTATCCATCCATAATGAAAGGTTTTTAATCTGGAGTCTGTGAACTCAAGAAAAAAATTTTTTTGATAAAAATATATTTTCAAATTAGTTTCCTTTAGGATTTTATGTATAGTATCTTATATATTAAAAACATTATTCTGGGGTGGCTAGGTGGCGCAGTGGATAGAGCACTGGCTCTGGAGTCAGGAGTACCTGAGTTCAAATCTGACCTCAGACACTTAATAATTACCTAGTTGTGTGGCCTTGGGCAAGTCACTTAACCCCACTGCCTTGCAAAAACCTAAAAAAACCAAAACCAAAAAACAAACAAAAACCCCAAAAAAACATTATTCTGAGAAGAGATAAAAGCTTCATTAGACAAAAAAAAAATGGTTTAGAACTCCTGAATGTGGTCTTGGAAATGTCATTTAAACTCTCTTGATCTCAGTTTCATACATGTAAAGTAAGAAAGTCACTTGAAGTCACTAAAGATCCCTTTCTAATAATGCTAAAATTGTATGTTTTTTCTCTTGTTAAAATTTGCCCTTCTCCCTTTGCTTTCTACAAAGAAAAAGATTTGATTCTACATCTTTTGTTTAACTGAAACAATTGCTCAAGCAGAGATTTGAAGAGATCTAGAATTGAATGAACTTTACCACTGAAAGTGTCACTTGTTCTTTAACAATAAGGGAGTGTGAATAGTAAATAGGATCCACTGCTTTTTCAAATTCTAGGTTGGATATCCTTGATGGTCTCTTCCTAGGAATCTCTAAATCTATGACCCATTTTATAAAATCTATTTAAAATGTCTTATTAGAAAAAATTAGGAAGAAATTAAATGAGTAAAAGTAACATGAGCTGAGCTTTTAACTAATTGAATTTTCCAAATAAATTAGAAAACAAGACTCCTTTTGAGCAGGGGAATCTGAAAATATGTCCTTTTAACTTTGCTTCCTAAAATGGAACCTCACCTCCCCATGAAAAAAAGTTATACTTAAGGAAGAAATGGGGGGAAAAAAACCTAAAAATTCAAGGATTAAAGTCTATTTAAATTTTTATTTTGACATTATTGTACCCTAACAAGAAAAAATAAAACCTTCTATTCAAAATTATTTTACAAAGCTAACATCCAAACCATTTCACAAAGCAACTTACCATTCTGACTTTAAAACATATGTGGTATCCAAATGTGTTTCCCTTCCCGGATCCCAATGACAGATCATTTTACCTAGACCATTCACGACACAACTCAAATTTTTTGGTTTATCTGGAAGCCCTACATAAAAAATAACATTTATTAAGGCAAATACTTCATTGAACATTGAATTATTTATTTTCATTTTCAACAAATGATTAAATTAGGAAAAGATATATGCAAAGAAAGGTTGTGGCAAATGTTATCAGTAAAGACAGGATTTATGTTTATAAAGTTAAACTGTTTTTAAATTTAAAAGCTCAAGATTTCTTCCCAGTGAGTCATGTTTCCTGTGAGCAAATATCTGTATTATAGTCATATTCTTAACTCTTCACTAAATCTTATTTTTTGATTTGAAACTTTCATTTCTAACTGAGGGTTGAAGAGCAGAAATAATACAGGCAAGAATGTTAAGGGTGAATGAAATCAACTTAAACTTCTTGTATTTTTTTTAAGTTGCCATAAATTGTTAATATTTAGCACTTTAGTGGCAATACTGACTTGTATCTCTAGTGGAGGATAAAATCAAATAGCAAAATGGTTAAGAGCAAGACAGCAAGAGGAAGAACAAATACTTTTAAGTGAGAAAATGTTAAAAGACTTTAGTAATCTACAAGTCTTATCACTAATTTCAGAGAAGATGAATTTGGTTGTTTTTATTTGAATGAACCTGAAAAGTACTTCAAACCCTTTTGGAAATTTATCTCTTCTAATGTTCATTTTATAGAAATTCATATGCATTAGAATTTTCCTGCTCAAGTTTCAGCAGGATGGATATTTTCTGTGGAAGTCTAACATATAGAATTAGTTTCTCATAATTTGACTCCTTTACCTTCATGATGTGAAACTATGGCTAATACTTTTTCATTTCCCCAGTGTCTTTGTGAAAGACAGTAAAGGATGCTGTGTAATTTGATGGTCCAGAAACAACATTATAACTGGAGTATTTAAGAAAGAATGAAGGTAAAACATGAGATTAAATTAGGATGAAGACATAAAAAAGAAGAAAAAAACTAAAATTCACATCTGGAATGATTTGAGATGTCAGAAACATGACTGTCCTGTGAGTCAGAGCAGGTGGTCTAACACCTGTGCTTCAGGTGAATATGAACACCTGTCTTTCTGGGGGAAAATGCATGCATGACCTATATTAAAATTTTCTCCATTACTTTTTACAATTTAGACTAAACAATCAAGAAAACAATATCTCAAGCCCAGATTTGTAGAGTTTGTCAGCTTACTGACATTGAACAATGAACAACTGTCCCTCAAACTGATCCAAGTGGACTCAGCAAATCCAGCAAATTGTCACTTATTAGTTATGGATCCTTAAGACACTTTCCCTTTGTGACCCTTTGTCTCGGCTACAAAATGAGGAGACTACACAATATGTCTTTAAAATCTCATACCTCAAGTTATGAAAACCTCTGTAAAGCAGCACAGCAATAACAGCTCATTTTGGCAGGGAGGTAACCCTGGATTCTCAAAGTTTATGATGGTGGAAGGCAAGCTTTACCAATCTAAAAAAGCTTTTGATATGGGTCCATCTATAGGCTGCATGGCCATCCTCTGAATATAGACTGCTACTCAGATTTTCATTACCCAGATGTATGACTTGACACTGGGCTTGTATCTTCCGCTTCCTGGAAGAATCTACTAGGACTGTACTTTACTGGCATAGCCTTAAAAAACTCAGTCATCTCTATATCATGAGGAGGAGGATGACTTAACTGGTTAGCATTCACCAAAAAAAGGAAAAAAATAGCATTAATAAAAATTAAAGTTAAAATTTAAAAGATATAGGGATACTCCTGAAGAGATCATAATTAAGGGTAAAAATCCCACATGTACAAAAATATTTACAACAACTCTGTTTGTAGTGGCAAAGAATTGGAAATCAAGGGGATGTCCAACAATTAGGGAATGGCTGAACAAATTGTGGTATATGTATGCGATAGAACATTATTTTCTATTAGAAATCAGGAGCGATGGGATTTCAGAGATGCCTGGAAAGACTTGCATGAATTGATGCTGAGTGAAGTGAGCAAAACCAGAAGAACACTGTACACTCCAATAACAACATGGGATGATGATCAACCTTGAGGGACTTGCTCATTCCATCAGTGCAACAGTCAGGGACAATTTTAGGGGATCTGTGTTGGAGAATACCATCTGTATCCAGAGAAAGAAATGTGGCATTTAAAAGAAGACCAAAGATTACTATCTTCAATCATAAAAAAAAAATAGTTGTCTTCTGTATTACATTATTTTGCTATTTCTAGTTTTCTTCCTTAAGGACATATTTTTTTCTCTCAACACATTCAATTTTGATATATGCATAACATGGAAACAAATGTAAAGACTTTCAGACTGCCTTCTGTTGGGGGGGAGGGGGGAAATTGTAAAATTCAAAACCTTGCAAAAAAAAAAAAGATTGTATAAACTGCTCCTGTATATAATTGAAACTGATAGAGGCGGCTAGGTGGCACAGTGGATAAAGCACCGGCCCTGGAGTCAAGAGTACCTGGGTTCAAATCCGGTCTCAAACACTTAATAATTACCTAGCTGTGTGGCCTTGGGCAAGCCACTTAACCCTGTTTGCCTTACAAAAATCTAAAAAAAAAAAAAGGATCTGCTACTGTATATAACTGAAAAACAAATAAAATATTTATATTTTAAAAAGATATATACTTACAGCCTACTCTGATTTGGATTCCATAAATAGTGTGTACAATCTGTTCATGTAGTAAAATGTTGCACGTCAGTAGACTATCCAATGAAGATACATCTTTGAATGTAACACTGGCAGCCGTTCTGTTTATGATAGTGTATTGTTCTTTAGGAACATTGGTATTTTTTATTTTCCAGAAAATGTTACTAGAATTTAAGTGAGGATCAGTCGAACACTTTTCACCTAAAACACAGATTGCTGTGAAAGTCGTATTATATGATATAACTGGAGATTCTGGGATGATGTGACCACATGGTTTTATGATTTCACCTTAAAAGGAAACAAAATAAAATATATTATGAATTAAACATGTTTTGTAGAAAATGATCATTTTTTTTCAGTTTTTAGAAAACCTATCTACTTGTTTGAAATAGGAGAGATTCAATAATGATGACTTGCTTTGTTCATTAGATACAAGATAATCCTGTAATGAATATTCTTTGTTTTACTGTCCTTAGCACCTTGTCCTCATTTTTCCCTCTCTGGGAGAGACCCTCTGTTATTTGTTTCATGAAATGATTATTGAATTATGCCAAACAACTTTTTAATTATCCTTTCCCTCACAAAGTTCCTGCCTATACTCATTCTCCTTTCCCTAGGTCTTGCAGAGGATCTCTGCTCAACAGTAGTGAAAAACTGTAGTGGTAACCACGGTTTTGGTTAGATGAGGCAAATGCTACACTGATCTTAACCTAAAGAGAAGGGCCCCTTTTCTGAGGATTCTACCTTTCCTTTTTTGTAGCAAGAATGTTCAATAGTCCCAAGGGAGTTGTGAGATTGCTCTGGGCTGGGCTGCTCCTAAGACACCTTGCCTGTCCACATTTTCCCTGGCAACTGTAAGAGAAGGGGCTGCATCTATCAATCAACAAGTAACAACCTAGAATGTGTCAGGCACACTGTGCTAAGCAATTTCCATTACCTTTTGGAGGCATATAATTATTAGACTTTGCTCCCAACCACTACTGCTACTCAATACATTCCTTATAAAGTAGCTTTTGTTTCTTAAGTTTTCCTATCATAAGTTTAAGGTACATTAAAGTTGAAAACTTTTGTCTCCCTTAGGAGACTCATATGAGGCATTTGGACTGAAAAAGAAATTTCCTGCTGCAGTACCTATCTTAACTCCTTTTAATTATTCCTTTTATCAAAAATGTTAAAAAAATGTTAAAATGACTGGAAAAGGTGATGGGTCAGTCACAATAAAAAAAAAAGGATGAGACAACTACATAATCTGTGTGGTAAAAGAGTAACCTCAGATATTCAAAGAATAAGAAAAAGTTCTTTAGTGAACAGGACAGGTCTTTTGTGGAAGATCTGTGGGAAAACATAGATTAAAAACTGCATGGGATGAAACATCCTTGAGGAGCTAGGAGTTGAAAACTGCAAAGTGGAGGTGAACATGGATGAAATAATGTATTTGTCAAAATTTGTTAAATACACTATTAACATGCCAAAGTCCTAGATAAAAAGAACATTATTTGGCAAGTTTTTAGCACAGTACCTGGCTCAGAGTGTGAGTTCTATAAATGCTAACCATTATTATGTGAGCAGGAACAGGATCCAATGGAGAGAGTACAGGACTAAGAGGAATTCAAGTCCCACCTCAGATACCTACTAGCTGTGAGATCCTAGACCTCTGTTTGACCCAGTTTCACTTATAAAATAGGGACAATATTAGCCCAACCTCACAGGGTTGTTGTGTAGATTAAGTGAGGTAACATTTGTAATGGTCCTTAGCCCAGTTACATATTAATCAGTATTATAATTCTTCTAGATGACATCCACTTTTAAGGAAAAGTCAATTCTGGAAGAAGAGTGCCCCCAGTTCCTCAGCAACTCATTGCCCTTAGAATATATGAATGACTTTTTGGGGATGTTCAAATGGATTCAACTTTTTTCTTCACTTACCAGCCATCTACCCAGTCTATGGAAAATATCTTTTTTTAGTGTCCCTTGTGGTTCTTGTTACTGTCTTATCCCTAGCTCTCTTACATTTCTACCAGAGTTAGGCTATCTCCCCTCCCTTGTTGTGGCTCTCCATTAGTTGTGAACTAACACATCCCTTCCCCCCCATCTGAGCCCCTTTTTCCTGTGATGCCTTCACTGCTCTTGCCCTGCTTAGGCAGCTATATAACTTCAAGAGACTTTTTTTTCCCCCTTTTTTAATCAGCCCTGCCATTGTTTCCTTGAAGGTTCACTTTTCAAGGGCCAGAGAGTACATTTGCATCTCATGATTAGCACAAAACTTCTATCATCATGGCTGAGTAATTAGTTATCAAGTCATGTTAATAGGGACTGGAGGAACTCTCTCATGGTGAATGGTTCCAGCAGCAAATGTAAGTCACAGATTTAGAGCTGAAATTCTTTATAAAAAAATGCTATCAAGAAATGATAGAAGCTTAAAAGTCAGAGAACTACAAAAACACAAATGTCTGGGAACTATTTGGTATAAGGACAGTAGCTATCCAGGCAATCGTTATAGACAATACAACTATTGTTCATGATGACCTTAAGTGATTAAGATATTAAACTATGATTTAGGAAGGGATAGATAATGCATAATTATGTATAATTTTACATTATATATGTATATTTTATAAATATTTCCACTGAAATTATTACAATTTTTAAAAATTTTGTCATCTAAAGGGAAAAGTTTTAGTTATTTGAAAATTCATTCATACAGAATACATTATTTAAATAAACTCTTTTTCCTGATGTCATTTTTAAGTTAACTTTTTTTCCCTTGAGTATCTCTTCCCTTTTTTGTCTTCTTCCCCATTCTTATTATGCTAGAATATCTGAGACCTCAAGCTAAGAACCCTTCTACCATTAGCAAGCACTCCCTTTGGGCCTGCCAATCTGTTAGCCCCAACTCCTTGGATATATTAACTAAAGATATTTCTAGGGGAGGTATATTACTATCACAATGATACCAAAAGTAACAATTAGAGGCTCTTAAACCACAGAAAAAGTTGTATTTTTTATTTTCTAACTCCTTCCTTTCTTTTGCTCCTAAACATTGTTCCTTTCCACTTCTTCCATTTTTTCATCTTTCCTTCTTCTTTTTTTAGGATTACCACAGCTATTGAGTGTTTTTAGGTTTATGGAGATGGTTGATCCCCTCTCTGCAGGGCTCATATGACTCCTGATAGAAAAATATTCTTGTTGTATTCCACAACATTTTGCTACATAGAGATATAAGAATAAGATGAGATCTCTTCTACCGATAATTAAATAATGATTAAATTTCAGATAACTGCCCAGTAAGACATTTGGACAATGATAGTTTTAATATAACAGACTGTCAAAGAATTCCCTTTCTATGGGCAACTGTCTACTAATAATGGTCTTTGATAACCATTTTATTAATAATAAACTCAAGTACTACCTACTATGTGAAGTGTTTTTTAACTGATGGGGTCCTTTTCTTCCTGAGATTATATTTTAAATTTACTTCTTATTCTTGGCAATATTATCTTCTTTTGGGCAGGCACTATTTTATTTGTCAATGTAACCCCAGTATCTAGTAGAGTACTTTGCACATAACATATACTTAATTCTGAAAATAAAATTATATCAAGTGCCATTGCTATAGCCATAACAGCATTAGTACATTAATTATACATAGCTTTTATATTATGATTTACCTCCTACTGAATCAATGATGAGGAAAATAAACAAAGTTTGTACCATCCAAGTCCACAGAGTCAACATCTTGCATAGATTCCTGTAAGAAACATGCAAATAATATTTTAAAATTTTACTACTATAAGCAATCATAGTAATTTTAAAAACAAATTTTAGAATTATAAAATTCTATTTTTCTGCTGATAACATGCCTAAAAAGAAAAAAACCTCAACAAAATTAAAAATGTAAAGCAGAGCTTTAAGTCTTACAGAATCTGTCCTTCAAGTTGTGGCTATCTCAAATATTCAGGCCACTGAGTGGCCCAAGTGAATAGAGCACTGGGGCTGGAGTCTGGAAGACCTGAATTCAAATGCAACCTCTGACACTTACTAGCAGTGTGACTTTGGGCAAATCATTTAAACTCTATTTGCCTCAATTTCCTCAACTGTAAAATGAGGACAATAATAATAATAATAACAATATCTACCTCTCAGGGCTGTTGAGAGAATAAAATAAGATAATATTTGTAAAGCATTTAGTACAGAGCCTAGTACATAGGTAGATACAGTACATAATAGGTGCTATATAAAGTCAAGCTATTATTGCTGCTATTATCATTGTTTTTGTTCTGGATTTGCAGAATGAAAACTCTAAGGTTAAGGGAACACAGGGAAAATCAAAGTATACATACATATTTAAACATTCTATAACTTAAAAGGCAGTATAGGTTTACCATGTTACAACAAACTAAACACTGTAGTCCTTGACTACCACATGTATGTACACACCATTAAATTAATAGTTTAATTGTTGCCTTTTAAGTAGACCATAAAACATATTTAATTGTAAACTAAACTTACATAAAAAAGAAGGCAGTGATTATTTAGTTAAAGATGACATATAGATTCTACACTGTATCTGATGAAATGTGTCAATGAAGATTTGCAGGTCTCTTGTGCAAATAAAAAATAACATTTCAGAAAAATACTGTCCATCCTCAAAGAAAGAACTGATGAAGTCTGAATATAAATTGAAGCATATTTTTAAACTTTATCTTTCTTTGTGTTTTTTGACCTATATTTTCTTTTACAACATGACTAATATGGAATAAGTTTTGCATGACTGCATATATATGTATATAACTGTATTAATTCATATCAAATTGCTTGCCTTCTCCATGAAGGGGGTAGGGCAAGGAGGGAGGGAAAGAATTTGGAACTCAAAATTTTGAAGGCAAATGTTGAAAACTGTTTTTACATGTAATTGAGGAAAAACAAAATACTAAAAAATATATATTTCAGTGCTACAGAACTATTTCAATTATTCAATGAAAAAATTATTAACAAGTAAAATGACTTTATAATGATGCATTTTATGTCAAATGACTATTTCTATAGCCTAGGCATATAGCTTCTTTTATGGGTAATAACTATGTTTAATAAAAAAATAATCTTATTGCAAAAAAAAAAGCTAATTTTCAGTTCTCTACCTTTCTCTTTTGATATTTGTTCCAACTGCGGATTCATTTACTCTCTGTATTTCAACCAATCACCTCAACTTTCTCTTTTCTCAACCCTTACAAACTGTATTCTAATCACTATTTGACTAAAATTGCTCTCTCAAAAGTTATCAATGAATCATTGATAAATTCAAGAACCTTCATTTCAGATCTCCCCCTTCCTTTCTGCAGTTTCTGACACTGCTGAGCACTCTCTTCTCCTGATAAGGTCTTCTCCTTGGGTTTCCTAACTCTTTATTTTCTGGATTCATTTTACTTGTCTTAGCTTCTTCTCCTCAGTCTTCTTTTGCTGGATCATCATCTGTATCTCATCCTCTAACTGTGGGTGTACCTCAAGGTTTTGTCCTGGGTCTTCTCTATGTAACTTCATCAGCTCCTTAAAGGTTCAGTAACCAAATCTATGTATCTCATTTTAGCATCTTCTGAGTTCTAGCTCTGGAAATCTTGTAGCTCTGTCAAACTCACTATGTCCAAAAGAGAAGATTTCTTCCAAAATCTATTCTTCCCTCTTCCCAATTTCCTTATTTCTTACAAGGGAAAAACCCTATCTTCCTTTAAAGTTCAATTCAAATGTTATCTCTGATATGAGAACTTTCTTGATTCTTACTGGTATTTAGTATCCACTCTTTAAATTTATCTTCAGATTTTGAGAGCAGGGACTCTTGTTTTTGTCTTTGTGGTTTTAGTCCTTACAACATAGACTATATATGCCTTAAGGGAAGGCATTTAACAAATGCTGATGGGTGGATTAATAAAATCTTTTTATTATGATGACTCCAAAATCTGCTTCTTGCCTTATCCAAGAAAGGTTCTATATATACCCTCTCTAGTCAGTGATAAGGGATTCCCACAACAAATGCCCTTCTAGTTTTTCCTTGGCTTTTCTGATATTAAAGAGCATCATCATTTTTGCTTATTATAGGAGACATTTTTAGAATCAAGAGAAGTTTTTATGTACAAACTGTCCAATTAAAATAGACAAGACATAATAATGGAAAATGAGGTGTTAAAGATTCGATTCCAGTCCAGAATTTTCTAAATATGTGTTCCACTCTAGATTTTTTGGTTAAATTTTGTCCATGTGCATTTCTCTTCCTTATTCTGTTTTTTAAAGGATTTTTTGAAGCCCTGGATAATACTTGGTTAAGACAAGTAGAGAGAATACTAACAATGTCAGTAATTTCTAACTATGGAATTTCTGAAAGATAATTACCTAAAATAATTGCTCAGATGTGACCAGTTAATTTCCAATTTTCTTTTAGAATCAGATTTTAAAAATACAAAGTGTCGGTAGACATTAGCTTCATTCATAGGCTTTACCTAACCAACATATCTGTTTTTGTATATTCAATATATTTAAGTTAATCAAAGAGTATTTCACATACTGTGAGGAAGGGGGAGGTAGGGTGGTTCAAGTGTTAGACCTGGAGTCAGGAAGACTCATTCTTCTGAGTTTAGATCTAACCTCAAACACTTACTATGCAACTCTTTGCAAGTCACTCAACCTTGTTGGTCTATGTTTCCTCATCTATAAAGTGAGCTGGAGAAAGAAATGGTAAATCACTTTAACATCTTTGCCAAGGAAACCCCTAAGACAGTCACAAAGAGTGACTGAAACAATTGAACAATAACTGTAAGAAAAACAGCTAGTTCTTCAAGAATTATCAAGGGTTACCATTTCTTTTCTTTTTTAAAAATTTTATTTACTTAAGGCAAAGGGGCTAAGTGACTTGCCCAAGGTCACAGAGTTAAGCAATTAATAAGTGTCTGAGGCTAGATTTGAACTCAGGTCCTCCTGACTCCAGGGCCAACCCACTGTGCCACCTAGCTGCCCCAGCACCATTTATTTTTTTATTTTTTTATTTTCTGCAAGGCAATGGGGTTAAGTGGCTTGCGCAAGGCCACACAGCTAGGTAATTATTAAGTGTCTGAGGCTGGATTTGAACTCAGTTACTCTTGACTCCAAGGCCAGTGTTTGATCCACTGCACCACCTAGCCACCCCCATTTATTTTCAAGATGTAAACAGAACCCAGAAAGGTAAGAGCCTTGCCAAAGTTTTCATGGTTAGTTAGCAGCAGTGGCAGGGCTAGAAGTATTTCTTGACGTCCAGTCTAGTGCTCTTTTATATCTAGCTAAGTGGAAACATTTATTCAGTATTTATCATTGCAAATATTTTAAGATAAACATAAAGCATAAATTCAAGATCAGGATATTAAATGCAAAATTGTAGTTCTGCATAAGAATGTTGTTTCTAAAATGGCTTTAATAGTGTTTCTTAGAATCATAGATTCAGAAAGGGAAGGGACCTTGGAGACTAACCCTACTCCCCTACTCCCTCATGGTATAGATAAGGAAACCAAGGCTCATAAAAGTTAGGTATCCAGTATGTGACCCTGTCCCATAAAAATCTATGTTACCTCTAAGAAACGTGAATCAGTATAACTTAGTACTAACAATGAGAAAGATACAAAAAAACTTAGTTGAGCTGGGGGAAAAAAATCCCAGAAATGTGTGTTTTCTCACTTTTCTGCTAGTACAGTCAGTCAACAAGCACTAATAGACACCTCCAATATCCAAGGCACTGTACTAATTGCCAGGCATACAAAGAAAGGTTAAAAACAATCCCTGCTGTCAAGAAGCTAAAAATGTAATGAGAACATGTAAAAACTTCTGTACAAACAAAATATAAACAAGATAAATTTGAGATGAACAGCAGAAGGAAGGCTAAGTAGTATTAAATAGTATTAAGAGGGCCTGGGAAAAGCTTCTTGCAGTTGACAGGTCTTGAAAACAGGCAAGTAAACTAGGAGGCAGAAAACAGCAAGGAGAGCTTTGGGGCTAGCCAGTGAAAAGGGTAGACTAGGGACATAGAGTATATTTTGTAAAGAAAAGCACAAGGCCAATGTCAACAGGTTACAAAGTACAAGGTAGGAGGTAAATTGTGAAAAGACTAGAAAGGTAGGAAGGGGCTAAGTCATGAAAACATAACATTTTATATTTGATCCTAGAGTCAATAGGGAGTCACTGATTGAAAGGGGAAAGGTATGTGTGTCATGGTCAGACTTAGGCTTTTGGAAGATCAATTTGACAGCTGGATGAAAACCAGATAAGTGCTTCCAGATAAGAGACATTTAAACTAGTACATCCACAGCCAATCAACAGATTTCTGCAACAGGCTAGTGTGAGATGATAAGTATCTGCACCCAGTGTGGAGTCGGCATCAGAGGAGAGAAATGTATGTGAAAGATCATATCCACATATAAATAATTAATGTGTGTGTATAAATATTAAGCAAAGTTTTAAGGATCCACAAAGTTCCTTTTGTGATGAAGTTATATCAAATTCTATATATTCTATTCCCTCCAAATTCTCAAATTCTATAATTCTTTAGTATCAAAAATCTACACATTTTTTTTAAAAAAATGACTTATCTTCCTGAGTTGTTGCTTTTACCACAACTCCTGATCTCCCTTTATTTGCTTAGAACCCTGTTGCAGAGGTTGCAGGGAGAGGGGAGGGAAGGTGGTCAAGAATTAAGATTTGAAAGATAGTTTAGGTTGGGGAATACTGCTATATAGCTCGTTTTCCCTTTGTCAATTCTAACACTTCATTTGGGATAAATTCAGAATTATCCCAAAAGGAATCGTAAGTTTTAAAATGAACTCTGGGTTTTAATTCAATGATCAAGCAGTCTGTGAGTTTTCCAGTTTCCAATTTTCCAGAAGTATTATAGAACATCTCATATACTGATCTTAGTCAATAAGTTTCTCATAGATAGAGCATCGAGTTGTCAGCCACAACATACTATCTAAAACCCCCAAATCCTCTCTGGAAGACTTAGCCTGATCTAATAACGAGCCACTACAAAAGAGGGGCGTTTAAAAGGCCCGATGCCACTCAATACGATTCTGCGACTGAATTCCATTTCTATCCCGTAAAGGAACGGGCAGGATCCAAGAGGAAGACTACGGAAAACACGCGACCCTTACTTTCAGATCCCAGTATTTCTCGGATTAAAAAGGTGATCTCCAAAATAAAGGCCAGTTTTCGGAGTGTCACGTGGAGGCTAAAGCAGAAAAGCCTCTCCTAACAGACTCGATGGGCACGGCGGCCTTCCCGAGTCGGGCCTCGCACCACGGCGGGGCGGTGGGCGAGGCTGGCTGGGGCGGACGCGCGGCTCCCGGGCGTGAAGGGGGCGGCAGCGCGGCCGCGCCAGGCCGGGGCCGGAGGGGCGGAGCGGGGCCGGGCCGGGCCGGGCCCCTGACCCGGGGACGCGGCCGCGTGGGGCTGGGGCCGGCCCGGGCTTCTGGGAGGGAAGGGCCGGGGGGTTTGCGGCCAGGCCAGGCCGAGCCTTTCCCAGCCCCGGGCCCCTCCGGTTCGGGTCTCCCCGCCCCCGGTGCGATCCCCACCCCGACCCCAGGCTCCCGCCACCCCGGGCCCCCCGCCGTACCTGGCCCCCCGGGGCCTCGTCCTCGCCGGCGGGCCCCGGGCTTCGCGGCCTCCCAGCTCCCCGCGGCGGGCAGACGGGCCCGTTTTCAGCCCAGGCCCGCCGAACGGCCCCTCCTCGGCTCGCCGCAGCCCCCAGCTCTAGGCCCGGAGCTGCGGGCCCTCCGATTGGCCCGGCGCGACCGGACGGACGCGAGCATTGGCCCGGAGGCCGAGGGGCGGGGCGCCGGGGGCGGCGATTCCCGGAACGCGGCTGCGGGAGTCCCGGATCCCCGCGGCGCGCCCGCCCGGAGTGACGGCCCGGCCCGCCCCGCCTGCGGGCCCGGGAGAGCGGAGCGTTCCATTCCGGGCGGACAGCGGGGGGGGGGAGCGTGGAGGAAGCTCGGCATTCCCGGCGCGCCGCCCCCCGCCCGCTCCTCTTGGCCTTGCCTTTCCGTGTGCTCGCCCGGGAGCAAAGCGGGACTCGGGCGGGAGCGGGGGGGGGGGGGGGGGGGCTGACCTTGACCAGCCCCTCCACAGCCTGGCTAAGGAAGCCAAGGTCAAGGTCCTCCCGAGCCTCGGACCTCCAAGAATCTCCCAACCATCGAAACCGATTCGGGCGGCCCGTGGCTGGGCGCTGGAGCCCGGCGCCGGGTCCAAGCCCCGAGCACTAGGGAGCATCGGCGGCAAAAGTGTGCTTCTGGAACGTGAAGGTGTCAGCACTAAAGGGCCAAAAGCGAGATCTGACCCGGGTCTTCCCTCCTGGCAGAAGAAGACGAAGATGGGTGTCACCTAAGGAAAGCGCCCACTTTTTCTATGGCTAGGGTGCATGCTAAGGTGCCAGTGGAGTGTAGAGAGGAGTTCAGGAGCCGGTTAAGGTCCGAAAGGTTCATCGAAAATTCAAGAGTGTTTTTATTCTCTATCTTCTTAGCTTATCCAAGCGCAAACTTTCACTAGCCCTCTACTGCCTAACAGATAAAACGAAAACCCCTGCCTAGGCACTCAACAACTTCAGTGATTTCCCCCTCACTTGCTTTTTCTACCCGATCTCATGATTTTCCCCTGAATATTTCTTCCATTCTTGCCAAACTGGACACCTCTCAGTCTCATACTCTACTTCTTTTTAGGTTTTTATTTTTTGCGAGGCAATGGGCTTGCCCAAGGCGTATTTGAACCCAGGTCCTCCTGACTCCAGGGCCGGTAACCTAAAGCACCCCTTTCCTTGACTTCTTCAACCAAATCAGCATCCGCTTCTTTATAATCAGTTTAATACAGCAGCTCACCAGACACTACTGGGTGATTGCAAAACCTTTTGCCATTCTTTTCTCTGTAAATGCTCTCCTGCTTGTCCTGGGTTCATTTCTCATTCTCCCCACATGGGATCAAGACTCTCCAGTCTCATACTCTTCTACTTGCTCCCACCTCTCACCTTTCAAAGCCCAATTCAGCTGTCACTTCCATCAACTCTTCCATGTTTCCTTGGGTGAAAGTGATTTCTGCCTTCTCACATTTTTTTTTTTTTGAGAAGTTTGCCTGAATTATTCTTTTGGACTTCTCATTTGTAGACTAGTTCCTAACTATACTAGATTATAGTTTAGGCAGTTACAAGACAAAATGTGTTGATTGTAAAAAAAAGACATAAATTCAATTTGATCATTTCAAATGACTCGAAGATTCCATAGAGGCCTTGGAGGCATTCCTCTAGAGCTTTAAACATTTTAGGAATATAAACACTGCCTAAACCCTGGGTTAAATATTTGTCAACTGAGTTTATGAAATCCTATCCTCTTTATGTGGAAATGAGCTCTGTAATGTCATTATTTTCCAATTAAATATGCTAGAGATTCCCTTCTTTACAGGGGAGCAGGACAATGGAATACACAAGCAGTCAATTAAAAGGATTTCTGAGGTTCAGAATTCCTTGACATACTAGTGACTCTAGGTGAACTTGGAGATGCCTACAGAGATAGACCAGCCTTGACTGACTCAAGAACATCCTTGAACAGCACTGAAGACTCAGAATTTTGCAAACATTTTACTCCCTGGTTTACTGTATTTACAGATGTCTTCTATCTTGACCACTCTCACACCCCTGGAAACTATATTATTTTATATTCTTTTCTCTCCTCTTTGAGTAGTTGAAGAACTTTTTCTCCCTCTCTGTTCCCTTCTCTCCCCCATAAGCCTGCTCTCAGACTACATGCATTTAATTGGTGTACTGAACTCTTTTTCATTTCAGGTCTTTTTATGGATCTGGGGATCATTTGTAATCACTTGTTATGGCAGTTTTTTCATCAGTTGAACTTTTATTAGAAATTATAACCCATTATAGTTTTAAAATAACTTTCCATTTTTGCCATCAGTAGCTTATTTGAATGGCTTAAGTCGAAGTTGTTATAATTACATACTGTTTTCTTCTTTATCCTTTCTAATAAACTGTGTGTTATTTTGACCTATGTTCTAACAAATCAGTGGCCTAGCTATGCAGTGATTCAGGAATGACACCAACATTAGGAACCAGTTTTTTTTTTCTGTATGTTAAGATACATTCTTCTTCTTTTAGATTTTTCAAGGCAATGGGGTTAAGTGGCTTGCCCAAGGCCACACAGCTAGGTAATTATTAAGTGTCTGAGACTGGATTTGAATCCAGGTACTCCTGACTCCAGGGCCGGTGCTTTATCCACTGCGCCACCTAGCTGCCCCATTAAGATACATTCAACAACTTCTTTTTGTTGTTTTTTTTTGCAAGGCAATGGGGTTAAGTGACTTGTCCAAGGTCATATAGCTAGGTAATTATTAAATGTCTGGAATCATATTTGAACTCAGACTTAACAATGTCTGGTATCTTCTGATGCTATTTTAAAGTGATTTTTTTTAAATTCTGAATTTAATATGGACCAAAGGAAATTATTTTTTTCACAAAGTAGAACAAAAAAGAGGATATGTGAAAATGTGAATCTCTCATATAGTTTGCAATTTAAAAGCTATGCAGAATAAATTCAACTTGTTACTTTTAAGACTTTTCTACTTATATGTGTTTCCTTCTGAACTTTCTTCTATTCTTTTCTGTGCACTTAAAAATTGCTTCAGTGACTCTCTTTCTTTTTCTTCTTCTTTTTTTTTTGGCTCTCCTCAAATCCTCTGACCGTAAATTAAAAAAAAAAAAGAAAAGAAAAACACAGTCCTGGTAACAAATGAACATTGTCAAGCAAAACAAATCCATACAAGGACTATATCCAAAAATATGTGTTTCATCCTTCACCTTGAATCCATCACTTCTTTATCAGCATGCTTTATCTTTAGTCATTTAGAGACAACCTCCTAATCCTCTTCTTGAAGAAAGTATTCAATCTAAATAGGCATGTGTCTTCTGAGTGGTTTGCAAGTTTTTGTTCTCTTGTTTCTAATATTGAATATGTATTTCCTTTTTCTTCCTCTATCCTTCCCAAGAGCACCCTATCTTATTTTTTTAAAAAATTATTTAAGGCAATAAGGTAAAGTGATTTGCTCAAGGTCACACAGGCAATTATTAAGTGTCTGAGGTCACATTTGAATTCAGGTCCTCCTGACCCCAGGGATGGTGCTATATATCCACTTTGAAGAGCACCTTATCTTAATGTCACCAAGTATCAATGTATATTTTAAATTTGTTTGGAAGATCTTCCCAAGTTCTTATAATTTCTTTACCTCTTCATCCTTTACAAGAGTTGCTAACAGAGAAGTGATAATTCTTTTCATAGGGGTCATACTGCTTACACTCATCATGAGTCTTGCACAAAGAAATATCAAAGTATGTCCTGAAATTATGTTTACTGTCATTCTGGAGTATACAGTGAAAATAACTTTCTTTATTTGCCTCCACAAAGAAAATTTGTCTTTCATTTAGCTGCATTTTCCTTTTGTTGCCAGATTTCATTTTTAGCAATAATAGTAATAGTTTTATATTACTTCATTCAGTCACCTGCTTACTAGTTTGTTGCCCAATAATCTCAGTTATAGTAGTGTGTTAACAGTCTAAGACTGAAAGTCTTTGGACCTTCTGTCCCCTTTTCTGCTTTTTTTGCTATTATTTCAAAGACTTAAGCCCCTACAGCCAACTAACTGGTGATGAGAACCTCTGTACTTAGCTGGGCTGGTCTTTGGACTGTAAATATAGTCTGTCATGGGTATCATACTTGAAGCCTGTCAAGTTTGGTAGAACTTGGTAGAAGTCACTGTCCTTTGCCTTTGAGAAGAACTCTGTGTCATCTATATGATACAATGAGGTATTGGAATAAGATTTTTGTGGAGTATGTTGATTTCTACTTTTTCCCCTTAATTCCTTGCTATTTTTTAAGTAGCAATTGTATCTCAGTTCAATTTGAGGAAGTTAGATTTGTTAATTGAAGCCTAATTCAGAAAGTAAGAAAAGAGATTAAAATTTCCCTAATAGTCCTAGTGAAATCTAGTAAGAGAACTGAAATTACCTTCTAGGTAGGAATTGTAAGCATTAAAAGTGGATCCAATCATCTCCAGGAAAGTAAAGGAGATGAGAAAGTATCCTTAAAGCAAAAGGGGAAATCAATGACTTAGAGGTTCAGATAAGGAGAGAAAATTGTTGGTGGACAAAGAACCCTTTGATCAAGAGACTTCATCCAGAATAATCTGGGATGAGAGAAAAAGGAATTCAGTTCAATTCACAAGAATTTTTTCAAAAGTAAAATGCTTTTAAAGATGCATGCCACTTAAAACTGTGAAGGAGCAAATAAGACTGGGAGATTTCAGAGGTCTCTGAAATCACCTTACTTTATAGTTATGTATTTATCCTTGATTTGTATTTATAATATTTTGTATTTGTATTTCCTTCAATAAATTTTTCTGTCATGATCTAATTAAGAATTTCTAGCCCTTTGTGAAGCCTCCTTGAATTATTCTATTTCTTGCAATAGGATAAAAAGGTGTGTGTGTGTGTGTGTGTGTGTGTGTGTGTGTGTGTGTGTGTGTATGTATGTGTGATATGGGGAATTGAAACTTGATGAAAGATGCTTCAAACTGGGAAAAAAAAGGATCCTGAGCAATGAGAATAAGGTAAAACTGAGCTTTAGTTTTTCTCCAAACATCCCCATATTTAATGAGTTTTTATATATTTGCATTAACTTTATATTTATGCTCATGTATTTATTTTTTTTTTTTGGTTATCTCTTCCATTAGAATAAAATTTCACTGTGAGTGGGAATTGTTTCACTCTGCAACATCTTGCACAATACCTACACATGGTAGATTTTTACTAAATCATTATTGTTTCAAGATTGATTGCCAGATGGATCAACTAAAGAAGGGCAGGGTCCTGTCTTTTTTTTCAGTTTTTTTGCAAGGCAATGGGGTTAAGTGACTTGTCCAAGGCCACACAGCTAGGTAATTATGAGGTGTCTGAGGCTGCATTTGAACTCAGGTACTCCTGATTCCAGGGCTGGTACTCTATCCACTGTGCTACCTAGCCTCCCCAGGGTCCTGTCTTAGCTAAACTTTGTCCAGTATTCTGCCCATTTTAGAATTATAAAAAACATTTCCCAAATTGAATTGAATCATTCCACTCTTCATCATCTATAAAGCACATTAAAATACTGAAAGCTATTGAAGGGTTCTATTCTACAAAACCCAACAATCTATAAGACTAATATAGAGTTAACTGTAGTGATTTGGTCCTAAGAAAACCTCTTAATTTCTGTTAATGGCTTATGGAAACTAGTTTTCTTTCTGGGTGGCTGCTTCATATGTGTGTAATGATGATAGTAATAGTTTCATCATTTTCAATATGAGTTCCACTCAGCAGGAAGTGACTTTGATCATCTTAACCTCTTTGTCAAACCAGTTTCCTTTGAATACTAGGAATGATCTTGTTATAACTGAATTTGCATATCTGAGAGCAGGAAATAATTTTCTCAACTGCAATAAACCAGAACAGAGTTATGAATGGTCTATTAAGACTAAGGCATTTCTTAGAAACTAGTTAGTAGATATTTTTCATAACTTCACAGATATATGTTGTATATACACGAGAATTGAAATAGGACAAGTATTTTTTTTTTATTTGTCAGAGGTAATTTCCAGGAGTTAAGAAGAATAAGTACTGATTATTTGCTTCTGGCTTCAAAGAATGTCCATATGGCCCTAATAAAGAACAAGAGCATAGGATAACATTTTCTTATCGTCAAGCATAGCAATATTTAACTCCAGGTAGGGGGACTAAAACCTAGTAGTGGAGAAACCATGAGGAGTAGGTGATACCTCACTCGCACACATAAGATGGATGGGAAAGCAATTTACTTGGAATCACGCCTTTGGAATGTCATAATAAATTGACTTCAGAGCTCTTACCTAACTAGTCCTATCTAAAATAGCATTTAGGTAAGAGAAATAATTATTTCTACTATATCAATAACCAATTATTAAATTAGGATTGAGTTTTTTTCCCCTCTTTCTATTTCCTCATTCAGGGACCAGACCTTAAAGGTCATTCAATCACTCTTTGAGGAACATGGTGGATAGATAGGAGCACCCAAATCTTCAGGGTGCTTGCTCCTTGATCTTAAGAAGGACCCTACCGGACTAGAAGACCTTGCTTCTATTTAAAGTGTAAGCAGAACCCAATGTAGGAGAGTTTTTGCCCCAAGGAAATGGGTCCCTTTCCTTGGAGAGAAACCAACCAATGATGGAGATGGATCTTTTTGCCCAGATTACTGGAAGCAGCTGAGTCTCAAGATCATGTCAGGTTCTTAGCAAAAAAACCAAACAAACAAACCAAAAACCAAAAACAAACAACTAAAGACTTTTAGCCCACCTCTTCACTCATGCTCACTCTCTCAATTGTGTTCTCCATTTAGGGTTGATTTTCATCCACCAGGGGAACTTCTTTTCCAAAGTATTTAAACATTCAGGGAATCTTCATGGTTTTGTCTTTGTTTACTGAGAAAGATGACTGACCATAATTTATTATCAACTAGCATAATTAATAAATTGATTATTAATTACGCAGAAACTCTGTCTCTTAGGCTTTTCATTTGTCTGATAGAGAAGTTGGGACCAGTCTAATACTTGTTTATTTTTTGATGGAGAAAGGGCCTTCATGGAGAAAGGACCTTCATGGAGAAAGCATTCTTAAGTCAGGGGCAGTTAGGTGGCACAGTGGATAGAGTACTGACTTTATAGTCAGGAGGATGGGAATTTGAATCTGTCTTCAGACACTTGACACTTACTAGCTTGTGACCTTGAGCAAGTCACTTCACCCTGATTGCCTCTAATCCAGAGTCATCTCCAGTTGTTCTGATTCATATCTGACCACTGGATCCAGATAGCTCTGGAGGAAAAAGTGAGACCCATGACTTAGTGCAACAGCTCTTCACTCAAATCCAATTCATGTACTTGTCATGACATCACCTCCCTGGTGTCATGTTCTTCTTTGAGAATGAAGGACAAATATCATTCTTTAGTCATTATGTGGTTCCTGAGGACACTCAAGATTGTGGCATCTAAATGATGAAAACTCTTTATTAAAAAAAAAAAACTTAGATATTTCTTGATTTTATTTTGTGAGTTGATAGGCTAATATGGTGGTCTCCTCTATATGTATAATACTCATTTGGTCAACCAGTGATTTAATAGCACCCCTCCTGAAAAGATGTCAGAGATTATGCATGACCAGAATCCCTCTGAACTATAAATTTTGAAGACCGAGTTCAGGTTTAAGAAGTCATTTTGTCAGTTCCTTGAGAACAGGCACTATTTTATCTACATAAAAGGGGAACATTTGGTTCCTGCTCCCTCCATCCCGAGTTCAAATGATTTAGTCATAGGATATAATCATAAATGGGAACAGAGACTGGACCTATGATTTCATTGATAGAGGCTACTTCTAGGTGAGGAAACTTTCTCTAATAATGCAATTTAGCACCTTTTCTGAAACAGTTTTAGAATTGCCTAAGAGTACTGAGAATTAGGTGATTTCCTCAGAATCATCTCATAGGCAGTATGTATCAGAAATGGGAATAGCACAAAGGTCTTCATGGCTTTGAGCTCTCTATCTACTACCCTAGGCTGTCTCTCATAATCACAATCAACAAGATATAAATCTATTAATAAGGTATTAACCCCTAGTAGGCCCTTTGCAAAGTATAAACAGCTTTCTCTGGGTTAGAAAGGAATAACACTATTGGAAGAAACATGCATGATAGAATGACTCTTAAAAGACCTCAAATTATAGAATTTGAGAGTTGGAAAGGATTACCAGCCTTCTAGTCCACCTTATAAGCAAAAGGAATCCCCCTTCTAGCATTCCTAATAGCAATTGTGTTTACCTCCCACAGAGGTGGGAGGGAACCTACTGTCTCTCTAGGTGCCTTTTCCATTCTGAAACAGCTTTAATCATTAAGAAGTTTTTTCTGATATCAAGCATAAGTTGACCTCTTTGAAACATTCACCTACACTCCTACTTCTTTCCTCTAGGACCAAATAGAATGTTCACATCTAATCCTTCTTATAATGAGGTCTCTACTAATCAAACTACCAAAAAACTATTTTTCAGAGCTGGAAAAAATAGTAACAAAATTCATTTGGAGCAATAAAAGATCAAGAATATCAAGGTAATTGATGAAAAAAATGTAAACAAAGTGACTTAACTGTACCAGATCTAAAAACTATATTATAAAGTTTCAGTCATCAAAATATCAAAATAAGAGTAATGGACCAGTGGATTAGGTCAGCTTCAAAAGAAACAGTAGTAAATGACAAAACTGCTGGAAAAACAGGAAAACAGGATGATAAAAACTAGGCATAGATCCACATATCACACCCTATAACAAAATGAGGTCAAAATGGGTACAAGATTAAGACATAAAGGGTATACCATGGACCAATTAAAGAGATCAAGAAATATTCTATCTGTGAGCTCTAGGGAAAAGGGAGAAATTTCTGAATAAATAAGAAATAGAGAACATTATAAGTTGCAAAATGGATGATTTTGATAATATTAAATTAAAAAGGTTTTGCACTACTCTTCATGTACTTGAAGACCATTATGATGTGTCCTCAGAATTTTCTTTTCTCCAGACTAAACACATCTAGATCCTTTAACTGATCCTCATTTGACATAACTCAAGGTCTTTTCCTGTCCTGGTTACTCCCTTCAGGACACTTTCCTGAAGGACAGTATCCTTCTTAAACTGTTGTTCTCAGAACTGAACATAATAATACATATGAGATTTTAAAAGGGCAGAGTACAGTGGGATTATCATTTCCCCCTTCCCAGAAACCATGTTCCTCTTAATGCAGCCCAAGATCAGATTAATTTTTTTTTTGACTTCCACATTACACTGTTGACTCATATTGAACTTGTGGTCCATTTAAACCCTTAGAGCCTTTACAGAAAACTATGGTATAAACATATCACTCCCATCTCATATTTGAGAAATTGCTTTCTTGTATCTAAAGTGCAAGACTTTATATTTATTCCAAATGAATTTAAAATTGTTAGATTTAGCTCATTGCATTTGCATTTCAAGATTCTTTTGGATACTGAATCTATCAACCAATATATTAGGTATCCTGCCCAGCCTTATATTATCAGCAACTTTACTGGGTATATTATCTCTACCTTTTTCTAAGTCATTGCTAAAAATCTTAAATGACACATATCCAAGTACAGTTCTTTGGGCTTTTTCTCTAGAGACTTCCTGACATGTTGACATTGAATAATTTCCAAAGTACTTTTTGAAACTTACGTGAACTGATGCTGAGTGAAGTGAACATAACCAGGAGAACCTTGTACATGGTAACAGCAACATTGTGAGATGATCAACTAGGACAGACAATACTTCTCAGCAATGCAATGATCTAAAACAATTCTAAAGGACTCATTAGAGAAAATACTATCCACTTCTGGAGAAAACTGTGGAATCTGAATGCAGATGGAAGCAAACTTCATTGAAAATTTTTTTTCTTATGGTTTTTCCCCTTTTTTCTGATTCTTCTTTTGCAATATGATTAATGTGGAAATATAATTAATATGATTATGCATGGATAACCCATATGAGGTTGCTTGCTGTCTAAGGGAGAGGCAGGAAAGGGAAGGGGGTGGGAAGTAAAATTTGGAACTGAAAACCTTATAAAAGTGATGTTGAAGACTATATGTGTAATGGGGGGGAGGCAGGAAAATTATTAAGTAGGGGAGGGAGGAAAATTACTCTTTGAATTTGGTCATTTAACCAGGTCTGAATCCATCTGAGTCTAGTAAGTTTGCTGATAAGAGAGTCAGAGGTGGGGGAAGAACCTAATTCTTCACTTCTTTGGGAGGAAGGACTTTTTTTCTCCACCCCCACACCTTTCCCATCCCAACAACCATTGTATTTAACCATAGTATTTAATACTTAGCAATACTCGGTCTAGCAGCTGGAGAATCAATTCAAGGGAGTCTGAGGCACATTTGAGGATCAGAGGCAGATATGTTATAGACTGACATGAATCAAAAGAGTATACCATTTAAAGAAGCGTCAAGCAAGCAGAGAAGGGAATTGGCTTAAAACTTGTGAGAGTCGGGCCCTTGGAATGTAGCTGAGCAGCTTGCCCATTAGAAACAGTGAACCTAGAGAGCTTTTGTGAAGACTGCAGGAAAGAAAGGACTTCCAGGCCTATAAATACTAGTTACATATTTTGTCTACAATCAGAGCTGGACTCTGTGAGAGAGCCATATTGGTTTGGCATTGCAGGTGGGACTTGAAATTCAATTAAATCTAGCAGCTTTTTAAGGGTGAATTAAATGTTTGACCAAATATATAGCCTGATAATGAAATTATAATTATCAAATGAGCTCTTGGCAGAAAAATGCTTCCCTACCTCTGTCCACAATGGATGCCCCATTATTGTTATACTCTAGGTATATGCCTATTCTTACCACTGAATTACATTTGTGGGAAAGTAGCCTTAGGCTTTTGGAGGGTAGTTTTGTAGGTTTGGCTGTTTTTACTTTGCCATTTTAGTAAATGCCTTTGGAAAGAGCCAAGGGGGGACCTTTTGGCTGATTGGGGCACATGAGATGACATTTTAGTAGTGGGGACACATAGGATATTCCTTGAATTTAAGGGAATAGTCATATTTCTGGGCACTCAGTCTACAAATCTCTGAATGCTTTGTTTGGGAAGCTGTTGCACTTACTTTTTTAGGGTGTTAATATTATAATGAAATAAAATTTAAGATATGGTTAGTTTAATATGTTTGATACTCTTCATATAGTTCTTTTGCTGATTGGTAATAAGGTACATATGTTAAATGATTCATATTAATGAACATAATATTAGTTGAAAAGCACGGTAGATCTATTTGAATGGTAGTCAAAAGGCTTATTTTACTATCTATGTGATTTTGGAAAAATCACTTCTCTTCTTTGGGACACAGATTTCTCATCAGCATGAAGAACCTGGAGTTGCCCTTGCACAAGAACCTAAGAAAAGATTTCTTTTTTTCCTCCATTATTTAGATCTGTCTAACTAAAAGAACTGATTAAACAATGTGATTTTAATTATTAAGACCTTCCATCTGAACTTCTTTATTTCTCTTATTCTTCCCCAGAAAACCCTTCTACATCATCACTTCTCTCCTCCTTCTGAGAGATAGCTTTTCTTTCCAAAGTTTACCCATCTTCTTATGTCTCCAGTGTCATCTCCCCAACTCCCATCAATCATTTCCTTCCTTTGCTTTATTTTTATTCTTCTGAGTTCTACTTCATGCTTAAAATTCTTCTCTTGATTCTGCCATACCCTTAAGCTACTGGATTATATTTTTCTTTCCTTAATTGTGAAATTCTTGGAAAGACTTTTCTACAGTTGTTGAATCTACTTTCCCACCACCCACTTATGTCTTTACTCCTGGCCATCTGGCTTCTGAGATTACTCACTCATCCTTTTCTCTAAAGTTACCAAAGCTGTTTTTGGTTAACTTTCCAGAAGCATCTGATTGTCTTCGCTCTGTCTTCATTGCCTTTAACTTTGAGAAAAATTGTTATTATACGATTATTATATTATATTAAAATTATATTATACTATTCTTTGCTAATTATTGAATTGAAATCCAGCTTTTCTCTTTTTTCATTTCCTCAATTAAAACTGATTTCTTGTTACAGTCAGTCACTGAAGGATGTGACTAATTGATGAAGTTACTCCCAGCCTTTAATCTTGGGTAGGACCCTGGCCATTTTGGAGATCTAACTTCTCTTTAGAATATAAACAGAATCCAGTCTAGGTGAGTCCTCATTCTGGGGAAAGGAGTCCCTATCCCTGTTTCTCTCCATTAGAGTTTAGGGTAACACAGAGAGGTCTGGTTGAATATGGATTACCCTGTCCAGGTTGCTGGAGGTGACTGAATCTCATGATTAAGTCACATTCTCAGAATGAGGAGCTGAAGACTTCTTATCCTACCTCCTCATTAAATATCCAACAATCAGGGTTGATTTTTTAGTTGTCAGGGACATTCCCTTTTAGAAAGGAATTTAAAGCTCTCCATTGAGGGTCTTCAGTTATCAAGAAAAATTACTGACCATCCATTTATTCATTGCTGACTAATTAATAGATGATTCACTCATTCATAATAACCTCTCTATAGTTTTTGACACTATAGACCTTTTGGACACTCTTTTCTCTCTTGGCTTCTGTAACATGTTCTTCCAACCTGCCAAATCATTCGTTTTCAGTCTCCTATGTAAGATCATAATCTGTCTCTCCCCTACTAAGCATGGATGTCCCAAGTCTCTATCTCTTGTTCTCTTTTCATTCTACATTCTTTTTCTTGATTAACTCATCTACTTTCAAAATTTCAGGGATGACACCAGTGCTATTGATCTCCAGATCTGTTGGACAAATTAATCTCTATCATTTCAGCTCTTAGACATTCTCTTAGTGTCACCTACTACAAAAATCATTGAACATCTGGGGATGCAGGGAAAGGCAAAAGACAAACCCTGCTTTCAGAGAACTTACAATCTAATGGGAGAAGACAACCTGCAAGCAAATATGTGCAAAGCAAGATATATGAAGGATAAATAGCTATATAAAGGATAAATAAAATATTTGTCCTTCATTTTCAAAGAAGATCATGACATCAGGGAGGTGACACCATGACAAGCACATGAATTGGATTTGAATGAGGGAATGCTGTGCTAAATCTTCAGCCTGACTTTCCTCCTCCAGTTATTTGGTTCCAGTGGTCAGATCTGAATCAGGATGACTGAAGATGGCTCTGAATTCAAGGCAATCAGAGTTAAGTGATTTGCCTAGGTCACACAGAAAGAGTCAAGTGTCTGAGGCAGGATTTGAACTCTCATCCTCCTGTCAGCGCTCTATCCACTGTACCACCTAGCTGCCCTAGTATAAATAGGAAATAATTAACTGAAAGAAGGTACTGGAATTAAGAGGGGGTTGGGAGAGGTTTTCAGTAGAAAAGGGGGAGTGAAGTGAGAGCAAGGGAGGGAGAGTGTTTGTGGCATGGGCAGTTAGAGAAAATGCCTAGATCTGAGAGAATGACTTTTCTTGTTCATAGTACAGCATGGAGGACAATGTTACAGGATCAAAGAGCATGTGTCAGAGAGGAAGGTGTGAGAAGAATGGAAAATTAGGAGGGGGCTAGGTTATGAGTAATTTTGAATGCCAGACAGAGCAATTTGTATTTGCTCTTGGAAGTTACAGGAAGGCCCTAGAGTTTAATCATTTTGGGGTAACATAATTAGACCTATGTTTTAGAAAATCATTAATAGCTGAATGGAAGATGAATTGGAGTAGGGAGAGTCTTTAGGCAGGTGGATCTACCAGCAGGCTATTGCAATAGCCCAGGTGTGAGGTGATGAGCATCTGCACCAGAATGGGGTCCAGGTCAGAGAAGAGAAAGGTCTATCTGTGTATTAGAGAAATATTGATGGGAGATAGTCTTTTTCTTTTTCTTTTAAGTTTTTGCAAGGCAATGGGGTTGAGTGGCTTGCCCAAGGCCACACAGCTAGGAAATTATTAAGTGTCTGAGGCTGGATTTGAACCCAGGTACTCCTGACTCCAAGGCCGGTGCTTTATCCACTGTACCACCTAGCTGCCCCGCAAATAGATTTTAAAAATAAATATGCACAATGATATAACATATTCTCAACTCTTCTTCCACCAGGTCCTCCCCCACTGTCAGGGCTCTTGTCTTCTCTTCTTCTTCTTCTTCTTCTTTTTTGTTTTGCTTTCCTTTTTGCAAGGTAATCGGGTTAAGTGACTTGCCCAAGGTCACACAGCTATATAATTACTAAGTGTCTGAGGCTGGATTTGAACCCAGGTACTCCTGACTCCAAGGCCGGTGCTTTATCCACTGTACCACCTAGCTGCCCCGCAAATAGATTTTAAAAATAAATATGCACAATGATATAACATATTCTCAACTCTTCTTCCACCAGGTCCTCCCCCACTGTCAGGGCTCTTGTCTTCTCTTCTTCTTCTTCTTTTTTGTTTTGCTTTCCTTTTTGCAAGGTAATCGGGTTAAGTGACTTGCCCAAGGTCACACAGCTATATAATTACTAAGTGTCTGAGGTCGGACTTGAACTCAGGTACTCCTGACTCCAGGGCTGGTGCTCTATCCACTGCACCACCTAGCTGCCCCTTAGAGAAATACTGAGAAGGTAAAATTACTAGGAGTTGGCAACAGTTTTAAAATGAGTTGATTGGGGGGAGAAAGCAAAGACTCCAAGAAGACTCCTACGATTTGAACCTAAGGGACTGGAAGGATGGTGTTGCCCTCTGCAGTAACAAGGAAGGCATTGGTGTGTGTGTGTGTGTGTGGGGGGTAGATAATGAGTCCTGTTTTGGCACAATGACTTTAAGAATATCTATTTTACATCCAGCATGAGATTTCTGATAGGCAATTGCATATGTAAGACTGGAGGTCATTGTCAATTAGGACCACAAAAGTAGATTAAAAAAACCCCCCATCAGAATAGAGATGGTAATTAATTCCATAGGAACCAATGACATCATTGAATAGAATTAATTGTCCTTTGTTCTTGAAGAAGACTATGACATCAGGAAAGAGATGTCATTATTTGCACATGATCAAATAAAGAGAGGGAGCATTGGGCAAAAACTCCCTTCTCATTATCCATTGTGATTCCAGTGACCTGACACTGTAAGATCAGGATATTTGGAGATCAATGGGAGATCTTGACCTATTAGAGTCAGCTTTTTACCATATCACTGAACTCTTTGGCAGTATGGTATTGGCAAACTTTCAACAGTACTGTAAAGTTAACCTGTCACTCTACTAGGGGAGAGGGAGAAGAGAAGAGGGGTCCAGGAGAGCACCCAAGGGACACTTAGGTTGGAGGCATGATTTGGCTAAGAATCCAGCAAAGGAGTGGCCAGAAAAATAGGAAAAAGCAAGGAGAGGGTGTCCTGAAACCAAGGGAGAGTAGAGTATCAAGGAAGAGAGTGATCAACAGTGTCAATGGTCACAGAGAGGTCAAGGACAATAAAGTTTGGGAAAAGGCCATTGAATTTGGCAACTAAGATCATTAGTAACTTTGGGGAGAGTAGTTTTATAGATCAGAAGACAGATCTTAAGAAGTTAAGGAGAGAGTTAGAGAAGGGAAAGTGAAGAGGAGATATTGCAGAGGAGATAGAGGATGATAGTTAGCAGGGACAGAATAATCAAGTGAGGGGTTTTACCCCCAGGATAGGAAAGACACAGGCAAGTCTGTAATCAATAGGAAATAATTGTTAGCAGTTCCCCAAAAAGATTTGTTCTTGGTTATTATATCCCCTCCACTGATTGGTCTACTGGTTTAAATTATCCAAATTGCTTCCCATCAGTTAATCATATACTGTCCTGTTTTGGAGCCTTATCACAAAAGTTATACAGTTTTCCACTTAAAAGAACTTGATTGTTTTTCTTCCCACCCCCAACCTGCCCTCTTCTTCATGGATGGGGTTTTAAAAATCAAGTTGCAGATTTTTTTTTTTACTAGATTAAAATCATTTTCATCTGTTCTTTAAAATCATCTGATAACATATTGGTAATGCCTCTGGTGTCCACTGAAACTTGCTCTGGTTATGCAGAGAATTATAGGACTTATAGCAGGAAGGTGCCTTAGAAATCATTAAGTTCAATATCTGTAATTTATGCATCAGGTTGTTGAATCTCAGAGAGGTAGAGAGTTTTTGCACAAATATGAATGTATTGGAATATTATTGTGCCACATGAAACAAGAAAGACTTGTGTAAACTGAGGCAGAATAAAGTGAGCAGAAACAAGAGAACAATTTACAGGCTTCAGAGGACTTGTGACAAAGATTGTCTCCTGTCTCTCAGCAAAGAAGGGTCAGACTAGAAGTAAGGAATGATCATACTTTTTTTTTTAGGTTTTTGCAAGGCAATGGGGTTAAGTGGCTTGCCCAAGGCCACACAGCTAGGTAATTATTAAGTGTCTGAGGCTGGATTTGAATTCAGGTCCTCCTGACTCCAGGGCTAGTGCTATATCCACTATACCACCTAGCCACCCCAATCATACATTTTTAATATCAAGTTGTTTTGCTTAATTATGCCTAGTTGTTGGAGCAGCTATGTAACTTGGTAAATAGAGTACCAGATCTGGAGTCAGGAAGACCTGAGTTCAAATCCAGCCTCAAACATTTACTATCTGTGTGACACTGGGCAAGTTACTTAACTGTTTTGCCTCAGTTTCCTCAACTGAAAAATAAGCTGGAGAAGGAAAGTGCAAACCATTTCAGTGTCTTTGCCAAGAAAATCCAAACTGAATCATGAAAAGACATGATGGAATAAAAACTCAGTTGTTACAAGGGTCAGTTCTGTCTAGGGTGATGGTAGGAGTGAACAGTAGTGGTAGTGGAGTCATTGGGAATTGAAAGTGATGTTAAAAAAAGTCAAAAGCATCACTAAAACATTAGTTTTTAAAAAAGTCACAGAATAATAACTAGTTATGGCAGGAGCACCATCAATATGGGGTTCCTTCCTTGTAGACTGAATTAATTTTCCTCTAAAAGTCAGGGAAGTTGTTACAGAGAGCTAAGGGCTCAAGCTATTGAGTTGTCTTCCTGATGACTTAGACTGTAAAAAGACTAATCCATGAGGTGTCAATGCCTTTCAGATTTGGGAAACATACTACTGCAATGTAAGTCAACCCAAAATTCTAATCCATCACAATCTCCTGTCTAGATAGACTTCTGTATGGGAAATGTCAGGGAGATGCTGTGTTGCTGTACAAGTGCTGTATCTTTGCTGAGTAGCCTTTCCATGCTATTATATATATATGTGCATATGTATGTCTATATTTGTTGTGTTTGTTTATATATAAGTATGTATATAACTTTGGTCAAGTATTAGATATTCTAGGAGTTTCTTACTTGGTTGTAACCCTGAGCCAAACTCCTAGATTAGCCAGAATTGGGCCTGACCCATAATAGTTACTGAGTGAGGATCCAAGTTCAGATTGCTTAATTCACAATCCAGTTCTGTTTCTATTACCCCCCCATCCAGCCTCATATTTGATTGGATAGGAGCATATATAATCAGTATGGGGGAAGGACAGTCATGGCTGCTGCCTTCACTAACCTTATCATTTCTCTATATTCTGCTATAAGCATGCTATCTTAGGGAAGAGTGGGGATGCTGTAGGGATGTAGAAGTAATAGTAAAGGGTAGTGTCATTTTGTTGTGCTTCAGTCATATCTGACTTTTTCACCAAACTTGGAGTTTTCTTGCAAACTCCAAATTGTTTACTCTTTCCTTCTCTAGCTCATTTTATAGATGAGGAAACCCCAAACAAATAGGATTAAGTGGCTTGCCAGGTTCATATATATACCTGAGGCTAGATTTGAACTCAGGTTCTTCTGACTCCACGTCCAGTATTCTATCTACTTCAACACCTAGCAGTTGTTGTAGTAGTAGTAGGGTGGGGAAGGAGGAGGAAGAAGAAGGAGAAGGAGGAAGGGGAGGATAAGGGGGAGGAGGAGGAGGAGGAGGAGGAGGAGGAGGAAGAGGTGGTTTTATGAAAGCAATATAGCTTCTATACATACTCTACCACTCTCCTCACTCTCCTCATTGTTAGCTCCCCCCCCATACTAGATTCACTCCTTATCATGAGGTAATATATACATATATAGAGAAAAAAGATGGAGAAAAATGTATTCAGCAATGTGGGAGCTCAGAGGTGGCAGAAAATCCTATATCATACTCTCGTAAAGCATTCCTACAGAGCCTGAAGAAATACAGACTGCTTCTGTGGGTTATGTTTTATTTTTTTTAGGGTTGGCATACCTGTGGATCCTACTTCTTTAGTGGTTTATAGAAAAATAGAAGAGTTAGGACATGTAGTGCAGATTAACAGATAGACATTGAGCCAAGCAAACTATTTACTACTGTCAGAGTTGGGTGCCAAACTTCTACTTATACATTTCTTACATAAGATAATGCCTCAGCATTAGAGACAGCTTCTTGAAACTTATTAAAGAATATCATCTGATTGTATTAATAGGTTTTATGACATTCTTTAATAAAAGCTGCCCCACAAAAAGAGGTCGTTATTAATTTGTACTTTGTGCCTGCAGATGGTTTTCCATTTTGCATAATAGCCCCTGATTGAAGTTTTCAGTGATAGTGTTGTATGGTCAGAGTGAAAGTTATAGAGATATAACTAATTAGAAGTACAACCAAGCAAGCAGCACAAAGCAAAGCCCTTAAGTACATTTTGTAGTGCATGATGTGAAAATAATATATGAAACAATTAAGAGAATTCAAATGATCAAGAGGAGAAATTAATTGCAATAAGTGGCTCTTAAGTAGGAGTTATTAACAAAGCAGAGTTGGCAATTTTCTATTTTAAATAATTATTCTGCTTTGATGCTGAAAGAGTACAGTTTTTGCACATTCTAAATTTTAGTTCCCTGGGGCCATCCCTTTATCTCCCCCTCCCATCCCCCATTTACCCTACCTTAGTTGTACTCTTCAATTATCCACTGGGAGTGATATCTAAATAGAGGGTGTCTGTGCTTGCTGGGGAGGGGAATGCTATTATGCAACAAATACCTAACTAGTGCCTTTCACATACATTTACTATTTTAAAAGATCTATGATTTCGTTGGTGTGATCATTCCTTTGATCAACACAGGTCATTTACCCCTTCATGCTTCCTCCTGCTGTGTATTTCTTGTTGTTAAGTTCCCATTGTAGAACAATTCAATGCACCAGTAGTCTCTCATTCCTAGACAACACTGAATTGTTCATCTAAGGTTTCTCATTTGCACTGCCAGGCTAGGTCCTATTTTCTGTTATGTCCCTAATAATGTCTTTCACATCACTTTTTGCATACAAGTTGTTGGCAGCATATTACCCTAGGAAGACACCCCCCCCAAGACAAAAAGAGGCAATCAGAGAAACTGATAGATTTTTCCTATATAGTTTAGTACACAAATCTAGTTATTTTGAAGCTAGTTAGATGTTACAATAAAATAATTTTTTAAAATGTATTTGCCAATTTTTCTTTGATCCTTAGGGGTATTTTATATTCCAAATCTGTTTGTATTGTTGGTTTACATAGTCCCTGGGAGAGTTAAAGAAAAAAATACTGTGATGAAAGGATTTACACTTTTTGCCTTAGTTTTAGGGTCATTTATGGGCTTCTTCAGAGTCAAATTGCCTGCCAAATATAATTTGCATGAATTCATCTCCAGGAAGATGAATGTAAGACCTTAAACAGTGTTTCCTCTTCCCCTACCACATGCTTTCGAGCTACTCTGTCAAACATCCATGTGAACTGACAGCCTGGATTCCTTAAGGATTTCACTTGTCTCATTTTAGGGTTCTGGGATACCCAAGGGGGACAGGAAGAGGCTTTCTAGAACTGTATAGGTCAGGTATTCCCATGATTGTGCTCCCTCCATGACTATCATTTTATATCATTTTATGGGTCAAAGTTAATTAGCCTTTTTAAAGTAGTTGAATGGTAAAAAAAGATGGAACATTATCTTACCACACTCCCTATCCTAACAAAAATACAAACAACCAGAGGCACTCTCTCTTTCACAAAAACACATAGAGTCCAGGAGAAAGTGGGCTGTAACACAGAATGCATGTAGTAATTTACAGCTCTTGCAAATCCTTTTCTTCCTTTTGAGGGACCCTCATGACTTTCCCTTTAGAAATGATGTATTTTTCTTCTCAGTTCTGTCCAGTAACTCTGAGGGTCTTTCATCCCAGATTAACTCTTGTGAAGGCAAAGTAGGTCATTTGCCTCAATTCTTGCCTAGCTGATTGGGCTAGGCCTCAGAAGAACTGAGACCTGGGAAGGACCTTGGTTTAAGAAGGTCATCCAAGGCCATTATCAATTGTCTTGACCTGTATCTTGCCATCTGGAGAAAAGAATGAGGCTGATGACTTGATACACAACTCTGCCTCATTGAAATCCAATTTACTTGCAAGTCATCACCCTCTTGATGTCATTGGTCCTCTTTGAGAATGAAGGATGAACAACAAACAACAACAACAATCACCTGTTAAATGAAGACTATAAATTTCAGAACAAATATTTCAAAAAGAGGAATTTACATCAATGAAATGACAGGAAACAAACAGAATTGGAAGCAGAGGGAGATAGATTATTTTTCTCTCTAAAAAGACTTCCTTGTTCCTATCAAAGCCAATACTATTTTTCAAGGATTACAGGATCATAAGCCCAGCATTATCCTCAATTCTCTCACCTCACATATTCAGTCATTTGCCCAGATCTTGCTGTTTTTTCATTCATGATGTCTTTCACATTAGATTCCTCTTTAACTCATAGAGCTACTACCTTTTTTCAGGCCCTCCACACTTCTAACCTACAGTGTTGCTATAGCCTCTTAATTGATTTTCCTGCTTCAGTCATTCTGCACTGTTGCCCAAGAAATTTTTCTTAAGTGCAATCATGGCCATGTGACTCCTCTACTGAACTAACTCATTGATTTCCTACTACCTTTTAGATCAAATATAAATTCCTCTGTTTAGCTTTTAAAGGCCTTTACAACCTGGTTCTCAACTAATCTTTGCAAAGTCATTGGATATCATTTCCCTTCTTCTCACAGCCGAATTGGCCTTTTCTTTGTCCATTTTCTGTCTCTATACTTTTCCACTGTCTATCTCTCATATCTGGAATTACAGCTCTCCTTACACCCTCTTTGGGTCCCTCTCTTCCTTTAATATGGAACTCATTTTTCCTGATTCTCCCAATGGCTAGTGTCCTCCCTCCCAGACTATTTTGTATTTAAATACTTTGTATGCATTTGTAATTATTAACTTCATATTTGGGCTGTATATATATATATATATATGCATATATATATATATATTCCCTTATTAGAATGTAAGCTCCTTGCCATTTGTGATTATTTTATTCTTTATACTTGTATCCCTACAAAGTAGGAGAGATGCTTAAAAAATATTTGCTGAATGATTGATTATGAGGTGACTCAAGTTTGAGTAGAAATGGGAATAGAGATCTAGAAAAATGGGAAAAGAATCTGATTACCTAGAATTCTGTTTAAGATCATTTCATTTCCTTTCTCTTGGGAAATATAGCCATACATGTATGTTATATTATCTATGTAGAAAAGGTTAAAGAAAATAAAGATGTAAATTTTTTCACTATAAATTCTGTCAGAGGGCTGAAAAGATCTTATATAGAACTTTTAACAAGCTTCATAAAATGTGCCTCAGGCAAATAATATGAAACATTCCCTTAAAGCAACTTTTCAAGACAAATTTATTTTGCAGTCTTAGGAACATAGGAATAATTCCTCTAGGATAGAGGAGAATTTGAGACCCTTGGAAAGTGCTTTCAGTGGTCAGAGAGACCCTGTGATACTCAGGCTTCTGTGAAGAGGCTGCAGACAATTGGAAGGATGAGAAGAAGGGAGAATGAAGAGTTTGTGGAAGGGTACCAGACCAGGGAGAACTTAACCTCAGCCACTGAGGAAGAAG
This sequence comes from Macrotis lagotis, assembly GCF_037893015.1. Taxonomy (NCBI): domain Eukaryota; kingdom Metazoa; phylum Chordata; class Mammalia; order Peramelemorphia; family Peramelidae; genus Macrotis; species Macrotis lagotis. The sequence continues at coordinate 268,048,491 of NC_133666.1, read as the reverse complement.
CCGGTCATTTCGTAGATTGTTATTTTAATGAATTCCTCTTAAGTAGATAACAAATACTCTTGTGTCTAGCTGCTGAATTGGGGTAAATGCTGTGTGTTCTTTAAATTGTGATTCTTTAGGTGAAAGTTCCAATGATTTTAATTCTAGTTATATTTCAGGCAGTGAGCTTATATTATTTATCAATTTCTGAAAAATTACAGTTCCATAAGTTTTTAACTACGGAGGTAGCAATGAAGGTGACTAAATGATGAAGTTATAGAATCATAGAGTTAGAACAGGAAAATAACTTAAAGCTTATTTATTCTATTCTCCTCATTTTATAGATAAAGAATGGAGGTCCAGAGAAGCACCATGATTTATTTGCTCAATGTCATAGAGGTAATAATTGTCTGAGCCTTGATTTGGAGTCATATAATCTAAATCTAACGCAATACTACCCTGAAATAGAAGACATGACTCCTCACCTTGAGGAACTTGCCATTTTACTGAGCTAGGTGAAAATGCTTTTTAGAATGAGCAAATTTTTGACTAAGAATCTTCACTAGATCAAGTTTTTTACTATGAGATACCAAGTAGTAATTGCAGGATAGGTTGGAATTTTAGATGAAGTCATTCAGTAGAGTAAACTAAAGACATCATCACAACTAGATGAGACTGAAAACCAGGGCAAAGCGCATTGTCTATATCTACATTTTCTATACAAGAATCCTGACCAATGTGGATAGTGCTGAGTCACATATTTTTCTTTTCCAGAAGCTGTGAAGTAGAATGAGCAGGCATTGCTCTCCCAATACTATTTGAGGACTCATTTGAACCAACACTTTTGTTTTACAAATAAGGAAACCCAGGCAGAGATTCAGTGAATTATTTAAGGTCACACATGTGTTAAATGAGAGAGAGAGAGAGAGAGAGAGAGAGAGAGAGAGAGAGAGAGAGAGAGAGAGGTAGAATTTGATCCTAGGTCTTCTGCCTCTGGAACCTCTGGTAGTTTAGCAGATACACTGTGAGACTCAAATGAAATAATGAATGTAAAGAGTTTTGTGATTCAGAAAGAAGTATATAACTGCTTGCTATTATTGTTGGCTAGCATTCCCAGAGACTTCTGCCATACTTCTCAGGCTCTTCAGAAGGGAAAAAATGAATGCACACACACTTTTAGTCTGCATCGTTATTACTTTCATAATAATCTGCATCATTATTACTTCCTTAAGTCTAGATGATCAATAAAACAATAATCAAATCCTGATTTGTGGCTCTTGTCAATTTCTGAGATGTAAATGCTCACACTGAAAACCGAATAAATTTTTAATTTTCTTTCTTGTCTTTTTTTTTTGAATATGGTTAATGTGGGAGCTAGGTGGCCCAATGGAGAGGGCATTGGATTTGGAATCAGGAAGAACTGAATTCAAATCTGCCCTCAGACACTTACTTGCTATGTGATCCTCGACTAGTCATTTAATACTGTTTGCCTCAGTTTTCTCAATTGCAAAATGAACTGGAGAAGAAAATGGCAAATTTACTTTCATATCTTTGCCAAGAAAATTCCAAATGGTGTCATGAAGTCAAACAATTGAAATGATTGAATTAAAGCAATAACAAAATATGAGAATTTGTTTTGCATATCAGCTTGCAAGTCAATAGAGCTGATTCTAGCACACCCATGAAGTTTGGTATTATGGATCCTGGAGCACAGAGAGCAAGCAGATCTTTTGCACATAGCTTCAGTAGTTAGTTTTTTTCTCAGTCTTCCTTCCATTCCCTTCTTTGCACTTTTACTCTTAGAGTATACATCTTCTATCCTTGCATCTTTAGTGGATGAAAGTGAGGGGCGGGGGTTTGATGGTGAGGAAATCATTGATGGGCACCATGTTCTTTTAATACTACTCTCATTAATGCAGTTTTGGAGTATCATGGGAAAACAAGAACATAAATCTGCAGTAAGGGCTCCATAGAAGGGGGTCTGTGGATAGACTTTAGGGGATATGTTAACTTGAATGGGAAAAATTACACATTACTTTTTTTGTTTTCATTTATAATTAATTTCCTTTGCAATTCTCTGTGCTTTAATTTTATTCCTTTAAAAAACATTATTCTGAGAAAGGGATCATAAATTTCACCAGACTGTCAAAAGCATCTGTGGAACAAAAAAATGGGTAAGAATTTCTGATGCAGGGCTAGAAGGGACCATTTGGATCAACACTTTTGTTTTACAAATAAGGAAACCCAGGCAGTGATTCAGTGAATTATTTAAGGTCACACATGTGTTAAATGAGAGAGGTAGAATTTGATCCTAGGTCTTCTGCCTCTGGAACCTCTGGTAGTAATACCATGCTACCTCTCAAGTAAATGTCAGAAGTGAGATATGGCTCCATGTCTTTGTGTAGCGACCAGGACTCTTTTGTCAGCAAGGAAGGGCAAGTTTGAGTCTAGTGCCTAAATCATTTGTCCATCAGGACAATTAAGAAGACAATTGGATATTTGACCTATAGGATTCATGAGTAACACTCCACGATTGTATTTTTAAAACTCTGTACTATTAGCATTGATTGAAAAATTTGAGTCATATGTCACTACTCATCCATTATAACCATTACTCATTCTATGATTGAGTCTAAGGCATTATATTCTAACATTTTTATAATGTCTTGATGGTGATGTTTGTCCATCATTCTTAAAGAAGACCATGACATCAGGGAGGTGATGCCATGACAAACAAGTGAATTGAATTTGAGTGAAGGTATGCTGTGCTAAGTTATCAGTCTCACTTTCTCCTTCCAAGTCATCTGGTTTCAAAGGATAGATATAGATCAGAATGACTGGAGATTGCCCTGGATGCAAGACAATACAGAGTTAAATGATTTGCCCAAGTTCACATAGCAAGTAAGTGTCAAGTGTCTGAGGCTGAATTTGAACTCAGATCCTCCTACCTCCAGGATTGGTGGTCTATCCACTGTACTACCTAGCAGTCTCTAAGAAAATCCACAAGAACACTTTTTGCATCTGCTTTTAAATTTGATTATGGTTTAAAACTTTTAATCAAAATGAAGGGAGTTTAAAACTCTGAATGAAAGTGAAAATGTTTTAACCTATCAAATAATGTTTGATTGCCCAGTATTTTTGACAGTGAGAACCAAAAGTTTTTATTTAAAATTAGCCACATTTGGCAGAGAAAACAAGAGATTATAATTTTTGGCAAAGAAAGGGTGGGTGGGGGAAGGAAAAACTCCTATGTTTCTTCATTTATCCAAATTATTTTTCTTGGCATTTTCTACTCAAAAGGCCTCACAGAGACATGTTCTTTAAAAATGATCTTACTTGCTAATTACCTCCGCAGTTATTCTCTTCCACCCCTATTCCCCTTATACTTATATTCTTCTACACTTAGTGTCCCACCATCTCTTAAGAAAGTTTGATCTAGGAAGCATTTTGGAGTCAGTTCAAGAATTTACTAGCAAAAAAAAAAATTAAGCAGTAATACAGATGGGGGAGAAGGCTCTTTACAAAAACAGGAATTCTGAGAAAACTCCAGTTAAACCAAAATTCTTTGAACTTTGTTTATCAAAAATTTCTCTTTTACTGGAATTCCCTTGTGAAAGCCAAAATACCCACATATGATCCCCTTCCTTTTGGATAAGAAAAAGTTGGCTACAAATCCTGTATAGTATCAGCATTTTATTTAGGATTGAAATTGGAGACTATCTGAGACTGCCAAATATCAGGAATGGAGTTGTTTAAGGAGACTGCAGGAATAATCTGTCACATAAACCTAGAATAATTTAGAAATTCTAGATGATGCATTTCTGCTTATTTGTTTTGATTAATAGAGTAATTATTTATAAAAGATCTCAGAATGTACAATCTTTAGAACAGTATTTTCTTAAAAGTGTGATTTTGAAACCTCAGTGGTTACTTTGTACAGAAACATCAGCAATCTATCAGGGAGTCCTCAATCCTATTATAGTTGGAACTAATAATAGTGGTTGGTACCTCTTATTCATGTAGCATGATTAATACTAGAATCACCAGATACATTAATTGATATGAAAAAATTATAATTTTATTTTGAAAGAAACATTTTCATCCTATTTTCTTTTTTTTTTCCTGTGAATAAGAGAAAAAAGTACTATATCAATTGATAATGCTTGGTCCTTTGGGGCATTCTTTAATTCTTGTCCTTCTAGCTTAAAAATATAAAATGAATCACATCTATATGACTCTCAAATGCTGAATTATGTTCAAAAAAGAATTGTTCCACTTTTAATAGTAGCAAAGGGATGGGAACAAAGTACAGGTTCATCATTTGATGATTGGCTAAATACGCATTGGTCCATGAATGTAACAGCTATTACTGTGCTTTATGAAACAGTGAAAATGATGTCAGAGAAGCATGGGGAAATTTATAGGAACTGATGCAAAATGAAGTAAACAGGGCCAGGATAATACCATACCATGTTACTGGAAATAACAACAACACAACAATTCAAACTAAACGCTGTTATAATGGACAAGCTTGCTCCCAAAGAAAAGTTAAAAGAAAGTACTTCCCCCATTTCTTAGCAGTGGTGGGGATTATGAATATGGAATATTGTAAACAATTTCAGACTTTAGTCAATGTGTTGATTTTCCTAAATAGTTCCTTCTCCCTCTTATATTCTGTGTTAAACAGAATGACTTTCTAGGAAGGGAAATCTAGAAAGAGAAATTTTGGAGAAAAAGGCAATGACATAAAACAAAAGATATCAAAACAAGTTTAAAAAAAAGAGAATTGGCCTTAGTCTGATGTAACTCCTTTAACTTTGGAAATAGTGGTCATTGTGAATAACAATGTTGTGATTTCATTTATTTTATTAGAGAGATACAGCTAATTTTTTTTTCCAAAGATTTTTTCATTCCTGAAAACAAATCCCTAGTCTAAAGGGAATGAAAACACCTTTACAAATGCTACTTTAAACTTAATCTGTTTTGATTAGTTGAGACAGTGAGCACGAATGTTCACTAAATCTAACTGGTCAAAAACTAGATCTTGGTTGTAGACTATTTACAACCCATTTAGCCATTCGTTCAAACTGCTCTATCACCTGTCTTTTGCTGCCTGTTTAACATTTCTCAATCTCTCTTTCTCTGGAAAGAACTTATCACATGAGTGTCTTTTTATCACCCACTCATCCTTTCTATGACAATCCAGAACAAAACTCTTTTCTCTAACCTGCCCCCCCAAAATATGTACTGTCTCATATTAGAATATGAGAATGAGCTCCTAGATGATACTCTCACTTTTGCTTTACTTTACATCTCCAGCGTTTAGTACAGGGCCAGATACAGTGTGAGTGCTTAATAGATGCTTATTATCTGACTTTTGTTATTTACATTCCCATTACTTAGCACAGTGCAGTAAATGCTTGAGAAATACCATGCATTCATTCATTAATGAGAGGTAGTGTGGCATATTGGAAAACACAGTATTTGGTTTGGATTCCATCTCTAAGGCTTCCTAGTTCTATAACCATGGGCAAGAGAGATTCACTTTCCTGATATCTCACTTTCTCTATCTATATAACAGATCATTGGAATGAGAGTTGGAAGGTACTTTAGAGATCATTTTGTTTAATTCCATCATTTTACAGATAAGGGCACTGAGACCCAGAGAGATTAATTGACTTGCCCTCATTGCACAAGTAATTGGCAAGTTTCTCTCTACTTCTATTTCCTCATCTCTGAAAAGTAGGGTTGGGGTGGGGAGGATAGGAAAATAGGGGGAGGAAAAGGGAAGAGGGAGGGAGCCTTGACCTGTGTGGAGTAGATTAATCTCTAAAGTCCCTTCTAGTTCTAATCTATGATCTAAAGCAGTGGTCCAATGGATAGAACACAGTCCTGGAGGACCTGAGTTCAAATCTAGTTTCAATCAGCAATTATTAGGTCTATGATCTTGGGCAAGTCACTTATCCCTGATGGCATCCAGGGTCATCTCCAGTCATCCTGATTCATATCTGACCACTAAACCCAGATGGCACCAGAGAAGAAAGTTAGGCTTGTGATTTAGCACAGCACCCCCTCACTCAAATCCATTTCACTTGTCATGATAACACCTCCCTGATGTTTTGGTTTTCTTTGAGAATGAAGGACAAACCTCATCATCATAAAACATGTAGCCTACAACATTGCTCAGTAGTTTGTGGTAGGGGAAAGATTAAAATGTAATTGGGAAATATTTCACAAAAGAAATGAAGATCCAGTAAACCATAAATAATAATATGTTTTAACATGAGAAGATCAATGGATCCTGTATTGTTTTCTTATTGATCCTAGTTACAGTTTTACTGGACAGATTTTTGTCCTGTAACTATTTTTGTTCCTCTAATATATGGGGGAGATAGCAAGGAAAAGGCAGAGAATCACCTGAGAGCTTCAAAATTCTCCTCAAAGCAACTTTAAATAATGCCTCAAAACAAATTCTGAAACAGTAGAACTAACAAATGGTTGGGATGAAACAATTTTCTAGCCCAAGATAACTTAGGAGGTTGGCAGAAAAGTTCTATTGCACAGGGCTAAGAATGGAGCAAAGTCCAATGCAGGTTATGCTGGGACAGGTCTCACCCAAGCAAATCTGCAGCAGATACTGGGGGCGGTTGAATCAGCTGCAGCATTGGTTGTTCCTAGAGCTTTTAGCCCATAGAAGGTAGAAGGGTTAGACAACTGATCAAAAGGAGATTATAGGAATCCTTTTGCTGGTATCTGCTGTGGGATTCTGTTGCACTAGCTATATTTGGATCCAGGATGCAATCTCAGTGCAAGAAGGAGAAGCACTAGCACAGTTAAATCTGTGGCCATAGGGTAGACTAGAGATCAGGACAGTAGTAAACACCTTGTCTTAGATCATGCCATCTTGGAAGAGCTGAAATTTCAAGCTCCTCCCAACCAAATTAACTCTGAAAACAATTGCACAAAAATCCTGAAGTTTGGAACAGTGCCCCTTCCATTCCTGGGGTAGAGACCAACTTTCACATAAAGCTAAAAACTAAAAAGTAGGCTGTCAAAAGAAGAAATAACTACAACAAAAAAGATCTTGACTATAGTGACAGGAAAATCAAAACACAAAGTCAGAAATTAATAACAAAGTCAAAACTACTACATTCAAAGCCTCAAAGAAAAAATTGAATTGGTTTATAGCCCAAAACAAATTCCTGGAAGAACTAAAAAAGAATTTTCAAAAATCAAGTAAGAGAGGTAGAGAAAAAATGGGAAGAGAAATGACAGTGATGCAAGAAAATCACGAAAAAGCATTAACAGTTTAGTAAGAGATGCAAAAAATATGTAAGATAATACTAATAATACTAAAAGAATAGGCTAAATGGTAATCCAATGAAGAGAAGACTGTCTTAAAAAATAGAACTGGCCAAATGAAGAAAAAAAGGATATACCCAAATTCCCTGAAGAAAAGAACTCTTTAAAATGGTAGAATTGGACAAATGAAAAGGAGATCCAAACACTCAATGAAGAAAATAATTCTTTAAAAATTGGAAGTGAATAAGGGAAAGCTAATGACTCTATGAGACAATGAGACACAATAAAACAAAATAAAGCAAAATTAAAATAATGAAAAAAAATAGAAAAAATGTGAAATATTTCATTGAAAAAAAGCCACTCATCTGAAAAAATAGATCCAGGAGAGATAATTTAAGAATTAAGATAAGATTATTAAGAAATCAAAACAATTTATAGTTACATAAAAATACTCTCAATTATTATTGATTAAGGAAGTGTAAATTAAAACATCCCTGGAATAAAATTTTATACTCATCAGAGTAGCTAAAATGAGTGAAGGGGAAATTGACAAATATAGGAGGAATATGGAAAAATTGGGAAACTAATTCATTGTTGGTGGAATTATAAATTCAAATAACCATTTTACAGTAGAATCTGTAATTATGCCTAAAGAGATATTAAACTGCCTATACCCCTTGACCCAGCAATACCTAATGGAATATCTAATACCTTTGGAATGCCTAACTCCATAGATCATTAGAGATAAAAGGAAAAGAAATAAGAACTATATGTTCTAAAATATTAATAGTAACTTTCTTTGTGATGGCAAAGAACCAGATATTATAGGGATATCTGGCACTTGGGGAATGACTGAAAAAATTGTTGGTATATGACTGTGATGGAAAATACTATGCTCTAAGAAATGATTGAATTCAATAATCTTGGGAAAAGATGAATAAATTTGTATGAAATAATGAAGAACAAAATGAGCAGACCCATGAGAATTTGACTATTATAAATAACTAAATTAATTACAAAAGACATATGAAGGAAGAGGCTAGCTATATTTACAGAAAGAACAATACATAGAACTATGTATAAAATGATTTTGCATATATTTACATATTTATGTTTAATGGTAGCTCTTTCTAGGGCATGGGTGAGGAAGGATAGTATAAAAAGAAATTTACATGATAAATTTATCATATATTTGAAAGGAATAGTAAGTAGTACACAATAGATTTATAGCAAGTATCTCTGGTAAAGGTCTTATTTCTCATATATTTGGAGAAGGAATCAAATTTATTTTGAGTCTAATTTATTCATTTTTAATGAGTCATTCCTCAATTCTTTTTTTTTTTTAGGTCTTTGCAAGGCAAATGGGGTTAAGTGGCTTGCCCAAGGCCACACAGCTAGGTAATTATTAAGTGTCTGAGGTCAGATTTGAATCCAGGTACTCCTGACTCTAGAGCTGGTGCTCTATCCACTGTGACACCTAGCTGCCCCTATTCCTCAATTTTTAATTGGCCAAAGTATATGATTAGGCCATTTTCAGATAGAGTTATCCAAGCTTCATAATGTCATAGGAAAAATTTTAAATTACTAGAGAAATACAAATTAGAGCAGCTCTGAGGTACTACCCTTCATCTATTAGACTAGCTAACATGACAGAAAAGAAGGAATATGGGGAAATCAAGACACAAATGCAATGTTTGTAGAGCTGTGAATTGATTGAATCATTTTGTAGAGCAATTTGGAATTATGACCAAAAGGGCTATAAAACCATGCATACCTTTTGACCCAGCAGTACCACTACTAGGTTGATATTCCAAAGGGATAAAAAAAAAACCAAGAAGAACAAAAAGGAGAGGAACCTACATGTACAAAAATATTTATAGCAGATCTTTAGTAGTGGGAAAAAACTGGAAATTGAGAGGTTATTCACCATTTGGGAAAGAGATGACCATTTTGCTATATGATTGTGATAGAATTTTATTGTGCTTGTAAAATAAATGATAAGCAGAATGTGCTCAGAAAAACCTGGGAAGAATTAGATGAACTGATACAAAGTGAAGTGAACAGAACCAGAAAAACAGAGTACACAGGAACAGTAATATTAGAGATGATCAAATTGTGAATGACTTAGCTGTTCTCAGCAATACAATAGTCCAAGGACTTGTAATGAAAAAATTGTCCATCTCCAGAGAAAGAACTGATAGAGACTCAATGCAAATGGAAGCATATTTTTTAAAAAGTTTTTTTGTTTTTTTGTTTTTTCTTTCTTTCATTTTTCAGTCTGTGTTTTCTTTCACAACAAAATTAATATAAATATGTTTTGCATAACCTCAAAAGATTGAAGTAAATTGAGGGAATTATTTGATTGATCCTTTGTTATCAATTATATCATTGATCCTTTATTATCAAGTAAGATGACTTTGTTAATTATATCTTGCTCAGATAAATCTACCTCAATTTACCTTTTTTGTTAAATATTGATTAGGACAAATTGCTGTTGGAATAATAAAGCTTGTATTACTTACCTTGCTGGTTTATTGTGGATAAAGTTGTTTTAAACTTTAAGAGTGAATATGGGAAGGATCTAAGATTTTATCAATGTGGGGAGAAATCTCTCTCTTTCTCTCCATGAAGGTTCTGACCCATTTGTAACAAGTAAAATAAGTCTTAAGAAGTTGCCTAAAGTTTTCTGAGGGTTGGTTTTTCTATCCACAATCATTTATTAAATATTTATTATGTGCAAAAACTAGTCCCTGATCTAAAAGAGCTCACATTCTAATGAGGAAGACAACATGTAAACAACTATAAACAACTATTAAGAACTTGTACAAACAAGATATATGCAAGACTAATTGGAGAATGGGAGATGTGGCGGATAATCCTGGTTCATGAAGCACTTTGGGGGAGGGTAAATTTATATATGGTCATGCAAGGAGGACATTGAGTAATGAAAGGGTGGCACAATAAGCACAGGGAGGTTAATGCAGATATGGGAGATGAAGGGAGATTCAGAAGGGAGACAAAGACATTGTACCATTTCACAATTTTGTCCAAGGTCAAATCTTGCTAGACAATTGACCTCAGACTAAAGGTTTCAGTTTTAATTTTAGCATTCCCCTAAGATCTAGAATAAGACAATTAACTTCTTGGAATCACAAGTCTCCTTATCTATTAAAATAAGGAATATTACTACTAAGTTATATATTTCACAGTATCATTGTGTGTCCCACCTTCTAAACTTTCAATTAGAGGGGCAGAAGCAGCTGAGGGTATTGATGAATGTGAGTACAAGAACTGGAACAATCTGTGATGATGAGTTTCCTGTTGATGAGTTTATGTCTAAGATGACTCTCCTTCACCTTTCCTTTGTACTTTTTTTCCCTATTAGGTAGTTTGTGGATAGAAGATGTTATATTTCTGTAACTGTATTGCTTTAACTTGTTTAAGTTTATCTGTTTCTTCTCTAGTACTTGTAAATACAAATACACTGATACCATATCAGTGGCAAAAGCTTACTGAATAATAGCTAGTGTGTTATTTATTTTTAAATCTGATTTACATATATTAAGAGTGAATATTATGTTTATATATAATATATGTACATATTCTCAAGGGAGGACTAGAGGGTAGAATAAAATCCTTCTCTCAAAACCTCTATTTAAAGAGGGCTCAGAAGCCTAGCCAACTCTTCTTTTCCCATCAGTTGTCCTGCTTAGTTTGGATTCTACCACTCCCATCCCCACCCTTAATACTGGGCAAGCCTTCTAAAGGACCAAGGCTATGGAGGATGCATATGCTCAGATCACATTTCACTGCCACGCCACATATATCCTTTTATTGGTTTTTAATCCAAGAAAGGAAGCAACTGATAGGAAAATATATAGGCAAAGTCTGAATGACCTAGGCTAGTTTAACGTCTGTGAGGTTTTAAACTGGGCTAAATAGTGAAGGCTGAAAGCTTTTCTTTTACTTTTCTTCCCAAATGACCATTTTATTTTGATATATGAGTAAGTATTGAATCTTCAGGACATTGCCTTTGACTTCTTTTCCTACTGAATCCTCAGCTTGTTGTACAATGCTCTTCTCAGAAATATAGATACTATCCCCACATTTTGAACTCTCCTTAATGATATTTTTCTGTCTTGTTTGATCAAGGCAGCATTGATTAATTGATACAATTTCAATATCATTTCCTCAAAAATTAATTCATTTTGGGAGGGGGGGTGGAAAACACCAAGTCACAGGTGCATACTCCCGATACCTTTTTCAGCCAACAAGTTTTTAATTTCAACAAGCGAACTATTCTCTTGAATAACGGTGTTGAAGTGAAAGTAAGTCCATGTAGACATCATCTTGTACCAAAACTCCAGGGCAACACCTTTGTCCACATTTTGCATATGACTACAGTTTGTCTAAAATATGAAAAGTTCTTTCTATTTCCCAAACTTTTTTTCCTTTTTAGGAACTGAACTCAACATTGGTATGGTTGATATCCTTCATAGGATCCGTTCACATAACTATCTGGTCTTTTGGAGAGAGATGTCAGCATTTCCTGGAATGTTGATAGTTTGTTTGTTTAGAATGATTTTCATTCTGGTCACAAATGAAACCAGAAGACATTGGAGTCTTTTCAAATGCACCAATTTAGAGGAATTAGGCCTGGGCACCTTCAAATATGTTAATCACAAGTAGGAAAAAAAAGAGAAATATGTGGGTTTTTAGAGTTACTTTGGGGTCAGGGACTTCCCTAAAGGAATTTGCCAGCCATTCTAGTTTTTTCTATTGAGGGCAATTAGTTAGTGCAGTGGATAGAGTACCAGCCTTGGAATCAGGAGGATTTGAGTTAAATTTGACTTTGTATACTTAGTTGTATGACCCACAGCAAGTCGCCTAACTTTTTTTTGTCTTAGTTTCCTCATCTGTAGAATGAGCTGGAGAAAGAAATGTCAAACCATTCCAGTATCTTTGCCAAGAAAATCCCAAATGGGGTCATGAAAAGTTGGATACAACTGAAATTATTGAACAACAAAATAAATCTAAACTATGATGCTATGTAGGGATGAAAGTTAGTGAGTTGAATAAGGTAGTATTTTTATGGTCAGTGTAAGAAGCCCTTTCTGATCTCTTCTAATACAACGTCTTCCCTATCTTGGTTACCTCCAATTTATCCTGTATATATCTTTTTTATATATTGTTATTTTTATGTTATCTCCTCTATTAGTTTATGAGCAACTTGAGAACAGGCAGGGAATGTCTTTTGCCTTTCTATCTCTAGTGCATAACAAAATTTCCAAGAAACCAGTAGATACTTAATAAATGTTTATTGATTGATTAATTCATAGTACCTTTATGGGAATTTTTTGAAGGTAGAGTTTGTCTTCTGTATAATTAATTGTTCTTTGTGTATGCTTCTAAAATGTTGTTAACTAAAGTGAATTGGTAAGAATAATGAGGATAATAATAATGATAACTAACTAATGTTGCTGAATAAATGTTTGTTGGTCAGATAGGTGATATAGAAGATAGAATGCTGGATGTGGAGTCTGAAAACTTGAATTTGAATTCAGTCATAGACACTTACTTGCTTTGCATTCCTAGGAAAGTAATTTAACTTGTGTCTGCCTCAGTTTTCTCATCTATAAAATGTATATAATAATGGCATCAACTTCCCAGGGTTGTTCTGAGGATACAGTGGGTTAATATTTATAAATCATTTTACAAACTTTAAAGTGCTACAGAAATGTTAGTCTGAGAATCATACTCAAAGAATTAAATTTCTTTTGGCCTGCCTTGTCTTAACAATTAACATAATTAACATATTATGACAAAAGTCATAATAAATCATCGGTACTGGGAACCAGAGCTTGCTTAAAGTCAAAATTGGATGACAATGATTCAGTCTGAGATTTCAAAGTAACCCACAGGAACTAAGAATGCAAATGCTACTCCCAATGTGTACCAAAAAGTGTAATCCTAATCCTTCTGACTTCCTCAAATCACCAGGTTGCTCAAGACAGCCCATTTGTTTCCTCAGCTTAGTTAAATTTCTTTTCTGGTGATCATACTATGGCTAGGCTTATGACAGTCCCCAGCGTCTCCTTCATGGGAAATCTATGGGTAAAACAGAGACAGTTCACAGATAAGAACTGGGTATCTGGAGATTTACTGTACTGTATGTAACCAGGAATCAGAATTCAAGCACTGCAGTTAGCCAGCACTAATGACCTCTTCACACTTTCATTTAAGTCACATTGTTAAATGCCCAGATCTGAGGTATTTACTAGAGGCAGAATCTGTTTGATGAAGTTGCTGTTGATCCTATTATTTTCACATCACATGTAACATGACTTCCCTGACCCCTACTACCTGAAAGCTAATTATTGTTGCATTTCACTCCTTCCCCAAAATTCTGGGATAAGTTGGAGGTGTTTTATTTCTAGATTATATCAATGATATTCCTTCAATTGTAGGGATAGATCCCTTACATTCTAATTCCTTTCAATCATTTTTACAAAGAAATACTTCATAAAGTATAATAATAAATATACATACCTCTATATTACATAAAGGAGATATAATCTCCCTCTTTCCCATACTCTGAGGAGGGGAAAGAGTCTCAATTTAGCTCATTTTCTATAGATCATAATCCCAATTTCAAGTCCAAAAACTTCTTTGACCTTGAACCCCAGGTACCCTGGCTTCTTTGGGGTAGACTGATTATAGGTACTATCCTTCTTATAAGCCTAACTCCAAAGTTACCAAAGGCTCAAACTCATGGGTTCATTAGGTCCAAAACAGGAATTTCTGCTATCAGCTGAATATGAAGACAAATGAAAGAACAGAAACAGAAGCCCTGGGACAAATAAATCCTTAGAGCCAAAGGGTAAGAGGAAGAGCAGGGGAAGGAAATTCTTCTTCCCCCTCACTAGTTCAGTTCACGGTGCACATGCTGTGGGTGAACTGTGATCTTCACCCTTTGGAATGAATTTGAAGGAAAAAAAGGGAGACTGTCAGTTTCATCAGTTTTAAAGACACAGTCTATTCTGCAGTCAGTCAAGATTCTTACTCACATGATAGAAAATGCAGGGTTCCTCCATGTTAGGCAACCTGGATATGCTCTGACAAGCTTCTTAACCCAAAAATCCATTGATTTTTGTGGGATGTTTAATCAAATAGAAATTTTTTTATTTTGTATCTGAAATTTGACTTTATTACTTTTCACAAAATATATATTGTTAGTAAAATTTTACTGAAGCAGTCTCTAACTTGGGCATAACAGAACAATGTTAGATAGAGTGCCAGTCATCAAGTAATAGTTATATTAATTACTTTTAAATGGAAAGTTTAATTAATTACTATCATTGCAAAGAATAGATTTTACAAATTGGGATTGTTCCACCTTGCTGCAGTAGAAGCAGAGATTAAATACATGATTGTAAGTGAGAAGGGAGGAGGAAGATGTATCACTCAAACAGTAATTTATGGAGTTTGAGTGATTTTTCTCAGGATAGTTGGGGACAATTTTTTTTCTGAGTTATTAGCATCTAAGTAGAACAATACAGGTGTCTTTGAGTCCTGAGAGAATGTTAAAGCTGATTATTTAGTCTTGGGCATTATTATCTTGTTTGGGTACAGAAGAGGTTATACTGTTTTCTAATTTCCTTTACACAATTTAGTACAGTTCAAGGAAAGAATGCAGACTTGTCAGGATGAGGGAATTACTCCAGGCTGTTTTGTTCTGAAACTCGGATCAGAGTCTGTCTGTGAAAAGGATTTCTAGAACCATAACTCATTATACATATCATACTGATCAATATGAACATAATAATTCTCTTTTAATAATTTCTTATATAATATTTTTGAAAGTTCTCAACTAATTTGGGGGGACTTCTTTTTGTTTTATGGATCCCAGAGTATTTATGTTAAATTTTATAAAGTAATAGTTCTATTTTTTTACTTACATATTATGTTCAACTACATATATTTAAGACATAGTGATTCAGTTTGTTAAAATGCAATAATATTTTGTATATATTTTGTTAGTGTGCCAATAATGAACTGTGCTAACAATAACAAAAAAAGAAAGGAAATATCGTGGACTGGGGGAAATGCCCTCAGTTGGTAGAAGTAAATCAAGGAGACAAGTGGGAGAATTTTGATTCAACTTCATCCATAAAATGGTCTAATGAAAGATGCTTAGGGCAAGACTTTGGTTCAAGAATCAAGAAAATACCTTAAAGGTAAAGTTCAGTATAATCATGGAATCACAGAATCATTAGAGTCAGAATAGATTTAACAGATTATTTAGTCTCTTAATTTATAGATAAAAAATTTAATGAAATAAAGTTACTCACTCAACATGAAGTAGTTAATCTATTGAATGACAGAGAATTAGCTCAATTAATAAATCACCAAGTCTTTTAAGCATTTATTATGTGACAGAAATTGTGTTTGTTTGACACAAAGGCAAAAATGAAATAGTCCTTGCCCTCAGGGTTCTTACATCCCATTGAGGGAGACAACATAAATACAGATACATAAAATAAATATAAGGACAAACTAAATTGGGGATGAGGTGGTCAGTTAAAGTTCAGGATTCTTGTCAGTTTATGAAGATTCTCCAACTTTCTATTGTTAGCTAGAGAAAATTATTCCTATTCACTTTTAAAAAGATTTAGAATGATTTAAAAAAAATTCTTATGACTGTTTTTTACTGATCTCCAGGATTATCAATGGGTTTGATTGCAGTCTTTCTTCTTCAACTCCTGCCCTCATATCAAATTTCAACAAAAATATTGATACTCCCTCAACTCTCCTAACCTCTCTGTTCCTTAACTTATTTCCTATGTTCTACTTCTCCAACTCACCTCAACTATACTCATAGATGGCCACCCCCTTGATTGATCATACTGTCATTCTTCCTCTTCAAAAAACTCTCTCTTGATCCAACCATTGTCACTATGGGCCCTCATCTCTCCTACCTTTTGCAACTAAATACCAGTAGGTAACTTCATAATAATAATGTTAATTGTAAAGGCAGCCAAATGACATAATGGATAGTGCTTTAGACCTGAAGTCAAGAAGACCAGAGTTCAAATCCTGTGTCAGATACTTCTTAGTTGTGTGACTTAGTCTTTATTTGAATCAGTTTCCTAATATGTAAAATGGGAATAAATGATAATACCATCTATTTTTCAGGGTTTTTATGAGGACCAAATAAGGGAACAACTATAAAGAGCACCTATGAATTATATAAATATTAGCTATTATCTTGCTTTCATTTTCACAAATTTTGGAATTCTCTTGTCTGATCACAGTCTGTGTCTTTCTACTACTACCTCTTCTTTTGAATTCTAAAACCTGTTCTTCATCTTCACTATGACTTCTAATCCTTCAAGTCCCTCTACTCCTTAGTTCTTTCCCAGACCCTCACCTTTGCATTACCTACATTCTCCCTTCTTCTTCTTCTTAATCCTTTGTTGAACTAGTTCAATTCCACCCTTTCCTCTTTTCTCAAGTCTTTTGCCCCATAATTCTATTGCTGACCTTGCCTCACCAATCTTCAACCTTATATTATTCCTACTATCTGTTGCCTTCATTTGGACTCACTTACTACTGAATGAAGATGGAGAAAATCACAAAACCATGCTCCCTGGGTCCACAAAAAATTTGTTACATAATCTCAACTAGGCCCTCACTGCCACAAGGCAATCCTTTTATACCTCTCTAACTGACTTCAATATACCCACTTAAGTGTCATTTCTAAACCGTGTCATCCATCCTCAAATTTCTTATAGCTTCTCTCCCTTTCCCTCTCTGTTGAGAAACTTGCATCATATTTCATTGAAAAGATTGAAGACTTTTGTTGAGCTCCTTCATTTCTCCTCTTTATCTTATGTCACTAGATACCTTCTACCACTTTTCCCTTCTTCACCACTGTCTCACATGAAGAAGGTCTTTCTCCTTGCCAAGGAAAATCCTTATATATCACAAATGACCCTATCACATCCAATTTTCTCCAATATATTGTCCCCTCAACACTCCCTGTCTTACTTTTCCCTTCAATCTCTTCTTATCTACTGCTTCCCCACTGCCTACAACCAGACCCATGTTCCCTCATGCCCCAAACTCTCCTGAAACCCTAACTTGATCTATTAATCCATCTTAGATATCATTCTATATTTCTTTTTCCTTTTGTTGCTAAAGTTCCTGATAAGGCTATATAAAAATAATTCCCCCACTTTCTTACTTCTCATTCTACTCAACTCTCAGATCTCTGTCTTCCTACATCATTTGACTAAAATTGCTCTTTCTAAAGTTACTATTGATTTCTTAATCAGCAAATCTAATGAGTTTTTATCAATTATCTTCTTTTAGGTCAACTTTCTGTAGTCTTTGACACTGTTGATCAACTTCTTTTTGATATATTCTCTCTAGGTTTTTGTGACCTTGCTCTCTTAAGGTTTTTCTACCTGCCTGACCATACCTTCTCAGTCTCTTTTATTATCTCTTCATCTAGGTCATGCCTGTCAATATGAGTGCCCCCAAGACTGTCCTCTTTAGACTCTATTTTTACTTGCCCAAGGCCACACAGCTAGGTAATTATTAAGTGTCTGACACTGGATTTGAACCCAGGTACTCCTGACTCCAAGGCCGGTGCTTTATCCACTACGCCACTACGCCACCCCTATGACTTACTTTTCTAAGATGAATTATCTTTGAAAAGATATACACTAAAATTTGTTCAATATTTTGAACTAATTCATTTTTGAAAGTTTTAAAAATCCATTTTAATTTGAGATATTTTATTTATTCTATCATTTCTACTTTCTTCATCTTTGTTATTTCTGCTATTTTTCTGTCAGATTTCTTCTCCATCTACTCTCCCAACCATTAAAATTAAAAGGCAATGGTTTTTTTGAAGTCATGATTGATAGATTCCCCTCCCCTCACATAGATTTGCAAAAAATAATTTAAATATGCTGAAGTTATATACAATTACTGAATTGTGATCTTAAATCCCAGCATTTCTGATAACATTTTTACCCATGTAAGCTTGACTAAATCACTTCAACTTCCTGGTCTCCATTTCCTCATCAGAATAAGGGAATGAGATCAAGTAGTTATGTGGTAGAGAGGAAAAAGCATTGACTCTGGAGTCAGAAAAGCCTAATCCTTTTCTGGCTTTTTTCATTTACTGCATTTCACACAATTGGTGTTTATGATTTTGGATAAGTCAATTTATTTTTGTTGACCTTGGTTTCCAATATCTATAAAATAAAGAATTGGACTAGATAAACTTAAGTTTCCTTCCAGTTTGGAATCTTTTGACCCTACCTAAGGTATCTAGAATGTGGATAGTGTGACAGGTCTGGAATCAAGAAGATCTGAGTTCAAATCTGACCTCAGACACTAACTCAGACACTTATTAGTTATATGACCTTAGTTAAGTCACTTAACTTTGCCTCAGTTTCCTCAAATTTAAAATGAGCAGGAGAAGAAAGTCCAGGATCTTTGCTCCCCAAAACTATAAAAAGATGTCATGAAGAATCAGATACGTTTGAAAAATGACTAAACAACAACAGGGTACTGGGAAGAACATATAGACTTCATTCAAGTTTTGTAGTTTAGTGGAAAATCTTCTGTTTAAATTGGAATCACAAGGGCTGCTAGGTGGCACAGTGGATAGAGCACTGGCCCTGGAGTCAGGAGTATCTGAGTTCAAATCCGACCTCAGACACTTAATAATTATCTAGTTGTGTGGCCTTGGGCAAGTCACTTAACCCCATTTGCCTTACAAAAACCTAAAAAAAATAATAAATTAGGATCACATAGAAGTTGTCAATTAACTGATTATTTGCTTTTGCCTCCTAAGAGAAGAGTAAAAAATTATGTCTCATAAAAGATTGTAGTTAGTTGGGCTCTGAATAACTGATCTTACTTATAAGTAAGATACATTCAACTATAGTATGATATGAAGTAAAGAAATTGACTTTTTTGGGAGATTCTTTATTACATGAACCCAGTGAGTATGTACATAGTCAGATGTCAGTGTGCTGGCATTTCTGTTCTGACATCATGTATATTGGGGGCTGTTCGCATTTCTAAAAGATGACTTTCAAATCTGGAAAAGTGTTAAAGTATGTCCTGTTGCTCCAGAATTACTTGTTTTAAACCTTGTTTTTAATGTGCATCTTATACTACTGAACAACAACAATAGCAATAGCAACAGTGACTATAGTAAGAACAGGAAGATTTTAGTTTCCCTATGGGCAAATAATGCTCCTGTGGTGCAAAGAATGGACTTCCAAAGGAGGCTGGGACAGATAATCTTGTAAAGGAACAGAAGGACCCTGCTCCTGATTAAGTGAGTTTAGGGTAGTATCTATTTATTCAGAGGCTAATGAGCTACAAATAATTCAACTAAAATGTATTAAATATTAAATATCTTTTGTATGTTGACTACTGCAACTGGGTTATCGGAGAGAGAGAAAGTTTGGACAGTTTAGGGATATAAGGCAAAAAAATGAACTTGTAATAATTTTCAAAGATAAACAGGAAACAATTAAGATATCCTGGAGAACAGTTTAAACAATGCCATCAGAATGACTTTTAGGCAGGTTCTTTTGGTGAAAGGCTATAGAGTGTTTGCTTTAAAGAATTAAAATTTTGCCTTGATATATTTCCAATAAGCAAGTGTTTAATTATTTACTAGGATTAAACTTGTAGTTTTAAAAGTCCTAACTAACAGACATATAGTTCTGTACTTTATAGAGAAAGGCACTTCAACAGACAGGTTTTTTTGGTCCCATGACAATATGACACCTATAGGAGTAACTATGATTATAAAATAGTGCACAATATATTTATAAGATAAATATAGCAAAGTACTGTAAATTCAGAATGAGGTGGGGTGGAAGGGAATTCACTTTCAACTGAGAGAAATAAAGGAAGTTTCCATGGGGCCATCTGAACTGGGAAGAAATTTGACATGGATAGAACTCTGATCTTTGACCAGATCAGGAGGGAAAATTCCAGTCTTCCCTGGTTGATATATAAAGCACCTGGGGAGGCTTTAGTGCCCTGTATGAATGGAGGATTACATAAAGAAGAAGAGAGAGAGAGTAGCAAAAAGCAAATATTTAACTGAAACTTAAATTCTTTGGTCACATAATGAGAAGATGGGAGTCATAGGAAAAGACTTTGATGTTGAGAAAGATTGGAGGCAAAAGGAGAAAGTGATGGTAGAGGGTGAGATGGATTGATTGTGTCATGGATATGACACAATGAATATGAGTTTGGACAGATTTCAGAAGATAGTGGACGATAGAAGGTCCTGGCATGTTTTGGTCCATGGGTTCATGAAGAGTTGGACATGACTGAATGACTGAATTATTTATGCTATACCACACAGAAACAAAACATAGTATAGGGAACTTAGGATCATAAAGCATAGAGCTGGAAGAGATTTTAGAAGTCACTGAATATAACTTCCTGATTTTGCAATAGATGAATCTAAGGTTCATGTAGATAATCTCAGATTCATGGAGATAAAAGTCCAGGTCTGATTTCAAACTGAATTTGACTTCCACTACTGTACACTTTCTCTTGAGATGGAATAACTCACAGGGACCCTTGTGTGTAAAAATTAATTTATTCAGTTTTCATAAGTGACATTGGGAAATGTTGCAAGATGTTGTAAGACTTTAGGTTACTTTGAAGTATCTGTTGCAAATGGTATCACATTGATTTATTTTTTCTTTCAATAAAACTTCCTTCCTTCTGATGCCCTGTGGCCAGCTTGTTAACAAAAAGGGAAGCTGGTACCATCCTGTTGGGTATTCAGTGAAGAAATCTTTTCAGGATTTTTTGGGGTGTGTGCGTGTGTGTGTGTGTGTGTGTGTGTGTGTGTGTGTGTGTGTGATTCATTAGGACACATATACCATAAGGCTCTGAACATTTTTCACATATGTGTGATATATACATTTCAAAAGCTAAAAAAAGTTGTGTTCACTACTAAAACAATCAAAACAACATTTCCAGATTAAAACGAAGATGAAAGGAAGTATAGCATATCAGAAAGATCACTAAACAGGGGTTAGAATTGTGAGTCTGTCACTAGCTGCCATTAACCAGACCTTAGACAAGTCTCTTAAACTTTTTGGAATTCTTTTCTCTTTTGTATGATGATCACTAAGATGTCTTCTAGTTCTAATTTTGCATATAATTCTTTATAATTCACCACTAACTTTTTTGAATTTTTTTTGTAGTTCTGATGTTGGCAAAGGAAAGAAGGAAGGAAGCAAATATTTATTAAGCTAATAGTATGTACTAGCTGCTGTGCTAATCCCTTTACAAATATTTTCTCATTTGATCCTCACGATGACCATGGCAGGTAGATGATATTATTATCCCCAAATACCTCAATATACCTAAAACAGAAAAAGGGCAATGCATATGAAACTGTGAATCCCTATTACATACAGCTGGTAATTTTTGAAATATATAGTATATTGAATGTATTAGGTGCAAAGATGTGCTGTTTATCTATGTCTTCCTTTGAAATTCCAAATACCAATAAAGGTGAATATTTCCATATATACAAAGAACAGAGAAGAAAATATATGAAACTACAAATCTCTACTATGTGCAGTTTGGATTTTTGAAAATATACAATAAATTGAACATATGAGTAGAAAAGCTGCCTTTTTGTTTCCATCCTTCTAAAATTTCTTCTTTTCTCTTCAGCATTTAAAAAATGTTTTGATGATGCTTTTCCTGGAAGGGCTAGAGCTGCTAGGGAGCTCAGAAGTCATCTAGTTGAGCTTTCTCATTTAACAGATTAAATGGAGTACTTGTTAAGTGACCTGCCAAGGTTGCACTTGTAGGATGTGAACCCAGGCCATCTCATTCTCTCTTCCTTCCTTCCTCCCTCCCTCCCTCCCTCCCTCCCTCCCTCCCTCCCTCCCTTCCTTCCTTCCTTCCTTCCTTCCTTCCTTCCTTCCTTCCTTCCTTCCTTCCTTCCTTCCTTCCTTCCTTCCTTCCTTCCTTCCTTCCTTCCTTCCTTCCTGTCTCTATCTTTTTCTCTTTCTTTTACTAGTTCTAAATTGTTCTCATCTCCCTACCTCTCTCTCTGTTAGGGAATATTATGTTTCCCCTGGAGTTATGGTAGTTCATTGCCTTGATCAGTTATCAAGTCTTTCAAAGTTGGTTTTCTTTTCAGTGTTGTAGTAGTTATATAACATGCATCAATTTGCATGTTTTCCCAGGATCTATCTTTGACTAATTTTTATAGCACAATAATATTCCATTACATTCATATACTAGACATTAATTAGTTCATTTCTCAGGTGATAAGTATCCTCTTCATTTCTAGTTCTTTGCTTCAATTGAAAGGTGTTGCTATGAATATTTTGTATATATGGATATTTTTGTAAATATGAATTCTTTTTTCTCTTTCTTTGATTTCTTTAGAAGTATTTGTCTAGTAGTGGTAATGTCAGTGGGTCTAAGTATATGCTCAGTTTAGTGGTTTTTAGATATAGTTCCAGATTATTTTCCAGAATGAATGGATCAGTTCATAGTGACACCAACAGAGTATTAGTATTTTCTTCCCCCACTTCCTTTCCAAAAACTGTCATTTTTAAATTTTTGTCAACTTTGAAAAATCTGAGTATAAGATGGAATCTTATTTTAATTTACATTGCTTAACTTAGTAATTTGGAGCATTTTTGTCACTCTTGATCATTTTAATTTCTTCTCTTGAGAACTGCAAGATAATACTTTTTAATCAGTAGTAGTGATTAGCTCTTATTTTTATATATTTGAGTAAATTTCCTATTTATTTTATATATTTGACTTTTACCAGAAGAACATTCTGTAAAATACTTCCCCAGTTAATTATTTCTCTTCTAATTTTAACTGCACTGATTTTGTGCAAAACTTTTTCAATTTTTATGAAATTAAAACTGTCCATTTTGTTTCCAGTTATCCTCTTAATCCCATTTTTGATCAAGAACTCTTCCTTTATTCAGGAGTGAGAAAGGTGTCTCCATTTCTGTTTCCTTAATT
The DNA here is from genome assembly GCF_037893015.1 of Macrotis lagotis. NCBI lineage: Eukaryota > Metazoa > Chordata > Mammalia > Peramelemorphia > Peramelidae > Macrotis > Macrotis lagotis. The sequence continues at coordinate 268,025,142 of NC_133666.1, read as the reverse complement.
TGTTTATGATGAATTTCCCTTATATCTAGATATCATAATAATTTGGTACTTATTGTGGTATATAATGTGTTATGTTGATTTTTTTTGCAAGGCAATGGGGTTAAGTGGCTTGCCCAAGGCCACACAGCTAGGCAATTATTAAGTGTCTGAAGTCAGATTTGAACTCAGGTACTCCTGACTCCAGGGCTGGTGCTCTATCCACTGTGCCACCTAGTTGCCCCCATGTTATGTTGATTTAAAGCTATTTTCTACTATATTTTTTTTATCTCAAAGTTTTTGTCAAAGTGTGTTATTGTTACAGTCATAGTCATTTCTTCAGAATATTTTATATTTAATATAATCCACTTATCAACTTAATTTTAAACTAGTAATTATGATTACTTTGTCATATAATTTAAATCTTTCTTTCCTGATTTTTTCAGCATTTCCCTTGAGTTTCTTGAAGTTTTCTTTCCTTCACATAAATATTATTATTTTTTCTATCTCTATAGAGTAAACCCTTGGTAGTTTGATTGTCATGGCACTAAATAAATTCATTTAGATAATATTATAATTTTCATTATGTCATATTACAGTTCTAGGATGACCTTCAGACCCCACAGATCTGCAAATCCTTCTATGAGAAGGGACTAGAAATTTTCTATCTGGATTTTATGAGAAAAATATATATGGTGGAAAGACCTAGGACTTGAGATACAACAGGCTGTCCTTTGAGGAAATTCTATGGCCCTGTGTTTGACTTCAGACAAATATCTATCCCTTCAAATTGTATTTCCCCAACCTCTTCAGATACACTTGATGCTCCTAGAACAGTTTTTAGCCACAAAAGTTACATTATAACCTCAAAGGAAATGCATCAAACATTTATTAGACATCTAGTATTTGTAAAACACCATGCAAGGGGCTGAGACTAAAAAGAAAATGCCATGGTCTCTGTTGTGCATGTCTATAATTTCTTTTATGGAGGAGTCTAATGGTGATGGAAAATTCTGAGTTTCAGTGAACTGAACCTATGGGCCAGCGCTGTGCTAGCAAATGTTTAACAACAGGATTTCCGGGGAAAACTTTTAAGTTTAATTTATAATATTAACATTTTCCAGCACTTTTTAAAAGTATAGATGATCATTAAAACAATAAATCAAGGCCTGATCTGTAGTGATCTCCAATTCCTGAGGTTTAAATGCCCACACTAAAAATTTAAGAATCAATTCAAAACTGGGCTTCTATCTCATTCCTGTGATGGAGTGTCCAAAATTTGTAGAGAACTAATGATTGATTGATTGATTGTTGTCCTTTGTCATCTATTGAATGATGGCATATTATGCACATGATGACCATGTCATCTATTGAATGATGGCATAATATGCACATTTTGTTGATTATAGTGAAGGGAATATTGATCAAAGATATCTTCTTACTGCCTTTTCTAGAACCTATATCATCCCATGATCCGATTTAATAGGAAATGGGACCTGGATGCTCTGTGAGTCTTTCACCTAATGAATGTAGGTCCATCCCATATCAGGGAGGCTCTTGGGTACTCCAGCAGCACCAAGCAAAGTGCCAGTATGTGATTATCTGGTGAGAAATTAGTAAAAATATAGTATATCCAAATCTGTCTTTTTGATGATCTGCAAGATATGATGTGATTTTATGACAATAGGCGTTCACTAGAAAGGGCAAGCTAAACTGTCTCTTGATGGTCTAATCTCCAGTATAGTGATTTTTTTGGTGAGTTCCAGAAGGTTGGAAGCCACTAGGTTGCCTAAGGAGGGTACCAGGTCAGAAAACAGAGCAGATCAGAAGCACTTGAACTGATTAGCAATGGGATCAAATTCATTAGTAGTTTCTGTGCTTCCAACCTGGGAGAGATAGAGTTTATCTACCCAACTTCCCTAAAAAAAAAAAAAAAAAAAGATGTATTCCACAACAGACTCCCCAGGAAAGAGATGGAAAGATTGAAAATTATATAAAGTACTTCAGTTGGTGTCAGAAAAAGCTGAGTTCAAATCCCACCTCAGATATTTACTGTGATCCTGGTGAAGTCACTTAACCTTGGTCTACCTCCACATCTCCATCCCAGGTAGGTAGATAATATTTGTAAAGAGCACTGCAAATTTTCATGTATTACATAAATATTAGTTGTTGTTTTATCATGTCCTACTTTTTGTGATTCTATTTGGGGTTTTCTTGGCAAAGATACTGGAATGGTTTGTCGTTTCTTTCTCCATGTCATTTTATAGATGATGAAACTGAGGCACCAGGGTAAAGTGATTTGCCCAGGGTCATATAGCTAGTAAGTGTCTGAAGCTGGATTTAAACACAGGTCTTTCTGATTCCTGGACTGAAACTTTACTCACTATGCTACCTAGCTCCCCAGATAGTAGCTACTACCATTACTGTTGTTGCTGCTACAACAGCAACAACAACAAACAATTAGTACTACTACTACTACTGCTACTACTACTACTACTACTGCTACTACTACTACTACTGCTGCTACTACTACTACTACTACTCCTCCTACTACTACTATCACCACCGTCACCACCACTGCTATTAGCTAGGCATGTCAGATTAGCAAATCTCTCATTCTAGGTTCCTTCATTTGCAAAATGAGGAGGTTGGAGCTGTGACTTTTAAAGTTCTACCTATGTTTTAAATTTATGATTCTATGATTTTGACTGTAGATAGCTGAAATGGAGTGAAGATAGAAGTTTTGAGATTTATGAAGGCTGATGTATTAGGAGACCATAGTATTTGAAAGCATAACATTATAGAGGCCTCTGATTTTCAGAGCAGGCTTTGACTGAGTTAGGTATTGAACTGCTTGAGAAATGGAGAATACCTTGCAAGTCAGAAGGTAACTAGATTTAGATCAGATGACATAGAGATAGGGAATCTCAAAAGAGAGGTTGGGGAATAATGGTGACAACAAGGAGTCTTCCTATTCCTTTTTCTTATCTAGCATAATCATGAAAGAAAGCTAAGGATACTGTATATTCTGGGGAAAGAGAGAGAGGTGAAAGGATAAAACAAATTCTTTATATGCAAGGGATGTCAAATTTGAACTTAGGTCTTCCTGACTTCAAGGACATTTAGACGACCTTTTGGACATATAACCAATGCTTAATAAATGCTTTATCCATCTTCCCAGTTAAAACTTATAATCCTGATAAAGTTAAGGTGTACCAATATAATAGTCTAATTGACTGAAATTGTATTTCCACTGATAGTGTGATATAAAATTGCAGTATACAAGGCTGAATCTGGAGAGTTTGAACCATTCTCCTCTTATCTATTTTGTTCTAAAGGTGGTGTGATTGCCTTTTTTGGGGTCATATTAGATGGAGATTGTACATTTTAATAGCAAATTTCTGCACAATGTGACATCTCTATTATCATAGGCTCTTAGGAGGATCATAGAATGTTCATATTGGAAGGCATTTCATTTTCATTTTTGTTTTTTGTCATTTTTTATATTTATTTTTTATTTTTGTACAAATGATGTTTTTTTATACATTACTAAAATATTCTTGTTAAGAGTAAACATGATACCCCTCCCCCCTAAAATATAAACCCTCATGAGCAATAAAGTAAAGAGAAAAAAAATTTTAAAAAATTAAAAAACTGTGCTTCAGTCTGTGTCTCAACACCACCAGCTCTGTCATGGGTGGATCACATTCTTTATGATAATTCCATCACAAAAGCTACTTCCATATTTTTCCACCGTTGCCATTGCTTATTGCAATTCCCTCCATTCATACCTCCCTACTACCATATACTATATTTTCTCTCTCCTTTCACTCTGTCCCTCTCCTTAAATGTGCTGTAGGGTAGCTGAGTGGCACAGTGGACTGATCACTGGCCCTGCAGCCAAGAGGCCATTCAATCCCAGCCCCTTGCAAGAAGTAAAAAATAAAATGTGTTATATCTGACCACTCTCCCCTCTTGGTCCATCTTCTCCTCCATCACTCACATCCCCCCTCCCCCCTCCTCTCCTTACTCTAGATGTCTATACCCCATTGAGTATATATGCTGTTTCCTCTCCTAGCCACCTCTGATGAGAGTGAAGGTTCCCTCATTCCCCCTCACCTTCCCCCTTCCATATCATTGCAATAATAAAAAAATCTTATTATATGAAATATCTTAGCTTATTCCACCTCTCCTTTCTCTTAGTCCCATTACATTTCCCTTTTAGCTATTGACTCCATTTTCACACCACATTATATCTTCAAATTCAGCTTTCTCCTGTGCTTCATCTATAAAAGCTCCTTCTACCTGCTCTATTAAATGAGAAGGTTCATATGAGTATTATCAGTATCATTTTTCTATGCAGAAATACATGTAGTTCATCCTCATTAAGTCCCTCATATTTCCCCCTTCTCCTCCACTCTCTATGCTTCACCTAGTCCTGTATTTGAAGATCAAACTTTCTGTTCAGCTCTGGTTGTTTCAACAGGAACAATTGAAATTCCCTTGATTCATTAAAAGTCCATCTTTTCCCCTGGAAGAGGATGTTCAGTTTTGCTGGGTAGTTGATTCTTGGTTACATTCTGAGCTCTTTAGGCATTTCATTTTTAAATTGTCTCTTTAAATTACAAACTTAAAAATAAACAATTTTTTTTTAGGTTTTGGCAAGGCAAATGGGGTTAAGTGGCTTGCCCAAGGCTACACAGTTAGGTAATTATTAAGTGTCTGAGGCCGGATTTGAACAACTCAGGTGCTCCTGACTCCAGGGCTGGTGCTCTATCCACTGTGCCACCTAGCCGCCCCTAAAATCAACAAATATGAATACTTCAACATAGAAAGAAAAAGAAAAGAGGATTTAAATCCTACTGCAGATACTAGCTGTGTGATTCTGAGCAAGTCACTTAATTTCTCTCAGCCTCAGTTTCCTGATTTGTAAAACAAAGAATTTTACAATGAACTTTAAAGGACTTTCTGGCTTTATGTCTATGATTCTATGGTATTAACTTTGAACCTCCATTATATGTGGTTTGTTTAGTTTTTAAAAGTATATACTAAAATTAAATGATAGTAATAAAATGGACCCACTTTTTCATGTTTCCTTCTGAATTAATTTCTGTTGTCTTTCATGTGTTTTAAAAATGTTTCATTGCTGCTTTTTTCTTTTTCTACATTGTTATTACTGTTTTCTGTTTCTCCACCTCACCCTGCCCCCTCTATACCCTCAAAGTGCTTCCTTGTAACCATAAAGCATGACCAAGCAAAACAAATCAATATATTAACTTGGAAAATAATTTAGAGGTCATTTATTTCAACTCCCTCATTTAGAAATGAAGAAATTGGGGCACAGAGAGTTTGTACCATATAGATTCATTTCTAGCTTACCTTCCCACCAACTAAGTCCATCTAAGAATGGATCTACCCTGAGGTTATATCTTGAGGAGTCTCAGGTACTCTGCTAATTTCACTTCTGGTTCACTCTTTGGTGGGCTCTATCTTCATATCAGTTGCATTATCCTGTTCAGTACACTCCTTTCCTTTCTCCTTCCTCTTAAATTGGTCTCCCCTCCCAGAATGTAAATTCCTTGAGAACAGGCACCATCTTGTTTCCTTGTTTTTGTATTATTAGCTCTTAGCATAGTTTCCTGGCACATTTTGTTGTTGTTGGGCCCTTTCAGTCATGTCTGATCCCATTTAGGGTTTTCTTGGCAAAGATACTAGAGTGGTTTGCCATTTCCCTCTCCAGTTTATTTTACAGATGAGGAAACTCAGGCAAACTGGGTTAATAACTTACTCAGGGTTACACAGCTAATAAGAGACAGAAGTCAAATTTGAACTCAGGTCTTCCTGACTTCAAGAACATTTAGTTGACTTTCTGGACACATAGTCAATGCTTAATAAATGCTTTATCCTTCTTTCCAGTTAAAACTTATGATACTTGATCAAGTTAAGGGATACCAATATAATAGTATTGAAGAAAAAATTATTAATGATAATTTTCTATTCAATAATCTCATGAGAATCACTGAAATTTTAGGAAGAGCAGAGAGTCAGTGAGTTTTTATCTTTTTTTTTTTTTTTTTTAGAGAAACATGCTGTTTGATGTTAGAACTCTATGTACTCCAGGAAGGGGCTCAGAGCAAGTGTCAAAGCAGCAAGGTGGAGGCAGGTGACCCTATACAGAGCCTCACATGGTGAAGAGGAGGGGGAAGACTGTCATCAAACAACTGTCATCAAGCCCCTTAGCTTCAGGCAGGACAAAGCCCTGGGTGTTGTAGGAGAAGAGCTGCTGCTTGAGGGATGGGTTCCTGGCAGAGCTGATGATTAACTGTTGAACATAGCTGCCCCTGGGCCAGCCACACCAATGAACTCGGCAGCTGTGTCAATGTCCCAGGAAATAGCACTGGTCTGGAACTCCCAATGGGCCAGCTGGAGTGGGGTACTGCTAGAAATTTAAAATAGAGTTCTGACCCATTCAGGACAGATGCAGACCCAGGCCTGACCAGATCCCTGGTGCAACAGCCAATCAGGACTGGAGAAATGAGGGGTGCCCCCATGGCCTGCAAACTCAGCCCCAGAGCCCTGCTCCTTGCCCCGTTTTTGCCAACTTATGATCAAGACAAATAAAGCACTCAACAACAATGTGTATAGCTCAAAGAAACTTATGATCATAAATTTAGGGTTGAAAGGGATGCCAGAGGCCATTTCATCCATGCCCTATTTTATGCATCAAAGAGCTTTTAACTTGTTCAAGGTCAAATAGGTAGTAAGCATGCAAAGTGGGATTGGAAACCAGGTCCTCTGATATCATAGCCTGTTCTCTTTCTGCTATATAAAACAGTGAAAAGAATGAATTAAGGATGAAAGATGAAGAGTGGCTTCTATCGACTATTCAAAGCTTTCTGGAGGATATAGCTCTTATGCTATACTGATCAGGACAGAGCTTCCATTCCAAAAATAGACAGTCTTATGTAATAGAAGGACCAAATTGTGGTCCACCACGCTGTTGTAATCTTAGTTTAAAAAAAAATTGTGATCTTTCCTGGAACTTTGATAAGCAAAGTTCCACCTGGCAGACCAACAGAAGTTCAGCTGGGAAAGAATCTGCCTATCACTGATATCTCTCGGATTGAAAGAAAGCACAAGATTTTAGACTGAAAATCTCTCTTCTGTGTACTTTAGAGCAGAAATCTATAAATGGCTTATGTTCCATCTCAGAAAAGATGGATACATCAAAGCATCATCTATATAATAATCTAGATAGAATTATTTTATTGTAGAGAGCAGGAAGTGAGCAATTATTTGTTAATTATTTACACCTGAAATTAGCTTATTTCCTACTAGAATATTTCTTTGTGTTCATAGCTTCTAACAAATTATTGTATTTCCAACATAATGTTAGAAATGCCCTTGACTGTCAATATCCTCAGAAAAAGATCCAGATACAGTTGGTAAATTATTTAGGAAAGAAGCCCACAACCTGTGTTGTGTTAAATAGAACTTTCAGTATCCCACCACACAAGGATTTCTTTATTATAATTTTCAATCAGGAGATGTGAATGGAGGATCGACCTTGGAGTAAGGAGATTTGGGTTCAAGTTCTACATCTGACATATATATGTATGTAATCTATGGTAGTGTATATTATCTCCCCCTTTGGAATGTAAGCTCTTCGAAGATAGAGACCATTTCATCTATGTTTGTATTCCTAGTGATAATATCTATAGTTCTGTAAGTATATGTATTATATACATATTGAGAGAAATAATTATTAATAACCAATGATTTTGAGAGATACAGAGTTCCCTCTTTTTCTATGTTCCTTATTTCAAAGTTCAGTGTCTTGAAGGATAATACTGATAATGAGATTGAATTAACTCTTCTCAAATCTTGGTGAGACTCTACCCAACTTTACAAGGGATTTAGCTGAGGACAGGAAATCCAGGGAGTGGTTTGGTTGGGGTTAAATTCTTTGTTTAGATTGCCCAAAGCTGGAGGCGTTCTGGGTGTAGAGATAGTCTCTTTGTCAAAAGGGACATTATGTCACTCTCTCTCAGTCCCTCATTGGAAGAAGGCCACTTCTCATTGTAACATTCATTCTCTCATTTATTTTAACCAACCAGAGTTGATTGCTAGTCTCTGCAACATCCACTTTTCCAAGGGTATAGAAGCTATAAGTTGGTCACCTTGATGGTCTTTGGCATTCCAGAGTGGCAATGACTTCTTTTAGTAAATTGCTAGAATTAATAATAAAATGAAAATTACTTAGAAATTATCTTTTGTACTTTTAAAATGTCACAGTACAGGGATAGCTGGGTGGCGCCATGAATAGAGCACCAGCCCTGAAGTCAGGAAGACCTGAGTTCAAACTCAGCCACAGACACCTATGTGACCTTGGGCAAGTCACTTAACACTATTGCCTTGCCAAAAAAAAGTAATAGTAAACAACAGTATACCTATATATGTTTATGTATGGATAAATACAAATACACACTCAAACATATATATGTTGTTAATTTTTGCTAGAGAGCCAATGTGGCATAGTGGATAAAGTGCTGGCATTAGCATCAGTAAGACTTGGGTTTAAGACCTGCTTCTGCCATCTGTTGACTGTAGGACCCTCAGCAAACATCTGAGACCATAAGTTGCAGTATATGCGCCAATTTGCTTTGGTAGAGGGAGTAACCTCATTAGAAATCACAGCCCTGGTCTAGTCTGGATCCTCTCTTAGACTCCCCCACCTCACCCCTTCACCTCAATTAATGTACATATATTGGAGCTTGACCAACCTGTCTTGTGAGGGTTTCCTCAACCCTGAAGATGACAGACTATATAAAGGAAGGTGTCCATAAATGAGATCTATGCAAAGACTTGGAGTCAGCTCAGACTTGGGACCCAATTATACAATGTGTAAAGCTGTTTTGCTCCCTCCCCCACTGCACATAAGTGTTAGCTTTGATGGAAAGGAAATACTTGTCATAGATCCATTTCCTCTCTTGGGCACAGTCAATTGCTAAAAACAGAAGCAAGAACAAAGCATTTTAGAGTTAGAGTTACAGAAGTCATTTACAAAAAAAAGGTAAGGGAGAAAAGCAAGCCAGAGGGAAGGGCAGGGCTATCTCCAGTGGTCCCCATACATTTCTGGCCACAGGACCCAGATGGCTCTGGAGGAGAAAGTAGGTTTGTTACCCCCTTACTCAAATCCAATTTGCCTGCATGTCAAGGCTTTAGCTCCCTGATGATCATCTTTGAGAAAGAAAGACAAACAACAACAAGAGCTAACTGAGGAGAAAAGGACTGCAAAAATTCACAAGACACAAAGAACTCACATAAGCAAAAGTCCATGACCAAATAAAGAAGACTTCTAATGAATAAGGCTACCAGAAAGATTCCAGGCAAAAGCTGGTCTCCTGAGAATACATCTGAACAACTAAAAAGATCCTTATGAAACAACAGAACCAAAGAAACACATTGCTGGACAAGAAGACTGCCCCAAAGCAATGGCCATTCAAGGTGAAGAAGTTCAGTTATTTAACCAAGACTAATTAGCTGAGCTATTGCTCTAGGGATACCTTCCTAGACATGGCCTAAGCCTCATCATTCCATCAAAGGAGATAATCAGAAAATTTCTTCCCATTTAAAAGTGCAGGAACCTGTTCCTGGAACAAAGTCCTAAGGCAAGATATGAGACTGGAGACATGGGTAAAAAAAAGAAAATAAAAAGAAAATAAAAATATAACCTGCTTCAAGGGTAAATATATGCAAAAATTTGTATAGATATATATATAGATAAATGTATATGTATACATATATGTATATGATATCGATTGTTCACAGGAACTCCAAGAGAGGATGGAGGAAATGAAAAAAAAGAGTTGAAACAAGAGAGATTATAAATGAAATTAGAAAAGTTGGAGAGGAAAAACAAACATTTTGGAATAATATATAGATAAGTAGTTACTTAATTCACTGGCATTTACCAATGAAACAATAGACCATTCCCTGAAGACTGAATCCTTTAAATCCTGGAACTCCCACCCTGAGGTGCCACTGTTCTAATTGGTGAGTTCTTTATATGGCTCATCAATTTGGTCCTAGTTATTTTATTTCCACCTACCTCATGGCACACACTGAGCCCCATCTTCTTCCCACTCCCTTTAAATTCCACCCCAATCTGAAACGGTACTCAAATCAATAATGCCATCACTAGTGCAAAAAATGTAGCAATTTACATACTTGTGTCTATACATTTTAATTCCTATAACTTTAAAAATTTAATTTCAAAACTAAAATACCCTTCATTTACAAGTGGGATGGAAGGAAGGGGAGAGAGAGAGAGAGAGAGAGAGAGAGAGAGAGAGAGTGTCTGTGTGTGTGTACAGGATTGCTTTCAGACCAATGTAACCAAAAGAGATTCATGTCCTTCCTGGGTTGGAATATGAAACTAAGCTTTGTTCCTCAGAACTAAAGCTGGAAGGGATCTTGGAGATCATCTTGTTTATTACTCTCATTTTAGAGATAAGAAAATTGAGGCCCAGAAAGATTAAATGATTTAGGTAATGCGGCAAAACTGCTTGCTTATTGTCTTTTCCCTCCTTATATCTAGAGTGGGAAGTTTAAAGGAGTGAGGGGAATAGAAAGAAGGAAGTCTCAGTTGGAGTTTTAGGCACCTTATCTTAGTGATTGGTGAGTCAATGGAGTATTTTGCCTCTTTTCAGGGAGAACTAGGTAACCAACAATAAGTGAGATCAATTCAACTTGCCTCTTTACATCTTTCTCTGTCTCTGTCTCTGTCTCTGTCTGTCTGTCTGTCTGTCTGTCTGTATGTCTCTCTCTCTCTCTCTCTCTCTCTCTCTCTCTCTCTCTCACACACACACACACACACACACACACACACACACACACACACACGTAATATAACCATAACTGCAATTTTCAGAAGTGGACCTGGAATTGGGGATCCTGGAGAATTCTATTGGCAAAAATGATGTTGACTCATTGACTCATTCTGGATCTGTGGCAAAGTCAGTCTATCTTTGCTTTATGTATAAAAGGGCAAAGATATGTTAAAATTAATGATAATAAAACTGGGTGATAATAAAACTGGGCAGAATAAGGTTTAACTTGTAGAAACTACTAGTTGCAACACACACACATACACACCCACACACACACACATCCTCTGTGATGTCATTTGGTATTTTCTTGGCAAAGATATTGGAATGGTTTGCCATTCCTTCTCCAGTTCATTTTATAGATGAGGAAACTAATTCAAACAGGGTTAATAAGTGTCTGAGGTGGGATTTGAACTCAGGTCTTCCTAACTCTAACCCTATGTCCTATCTGCTTCACCACTAAGCTGCCTCATACACATATACAGTGTGTGTATACATATAATATGCATTTTTAAACACAATTTTAAACACGTATTTATACACATAGATATGTATATGCCTTTAATTATTATGGCAGTTATGGTTTACATTTATAGTATAAGCAAACAGGTGTTTAAATTTTAATTTAAATTCTTTGGGCAAGATGTTTAGCCTTTATAAACCTGTAGCCTTACTGCCTTATGTTAAATATGTCTGGGAATTGTCTGTGTTGCTAATTGTTCCCACTAATGAGCAAAGTTTTGTTTTTTCTTCTCAACAGAAAAAAATTGAGATAAGAACACAGGGAGTCATTTTTTTCAATTAAATTCCAAAGGATTTATTAAATGCTTATCAACAGAGTTCAGTACTGATACTGAGATGCTTTTGTATAAGAATTAGATGAGACAAGCAATGCTGAAAGCAATATGGATCTTTTTTTGATGGGTTCAAGGGAAGTTCAGAAAGAAAAAACAAATAAACAAGCTACATAGTTTAACTATAGACACTCAAGGAAGAGATAGTTCAGAATTGCAAAGGGAGGTCCTAAAGCAGGCCTTTAATCTTCCCCCTACTTTTATGCTTTATGGATAACATGGATAATGATAAGTCTGACCCCCCCCCCCATTAACACCTCAAAACCAAACATTCAAGAGTGTCACCAAGGAGCCTTGTACATTGGTCTTCTTGTCATGGCAGTGGGGAATTCAGGCAGCTCCATGGTCTGTGTAGCTCCTGGGTCAACTGTGAATGTTATTTTTAATTTCAGACTAGAAACACCAGCATTTTTCTTTTGTAAATATGGATCCTAGTCATACAGGAAGTTGGAAGTTTCTAATCCAGAATGTTTCAGAGCTAGATATTGTCAGATTTGGAGGAATGCTAAATGAGGGGATTGTGAATAGAGAAGGAATACAGCAGGAGAGAATGATACTAGGTTGGAGGAAGAGAGGAATAAACGATGGTTGGTTGGTTGGTTCTTGTCCTTCATCATTGAAGAAGACAAAATGATATCACTATGTTTGAGACAAATTATAGTGTGTCCAACTGGCTGATCAGACCAATACTAGCTCAGAATACTCTAACACAGGTTGGGCACAAATAGTCCATGTGAACCCTTGGGGTGGGTATTCTAAACTTAATGATGTCACGTTTCCTTTGAGCTGCTTCAATTCTGCCCTTCTTATAGAGTGTAGCACCCTCACTGATGAGGGCATGCCATATAGGGAAGTCCTGTGCCAGTGTCTCCCATGCTGTACAATCAGTTCTAAAGTTCTTCAATGAGACCTTCAGGGTATCTTGGTATCACTTCTTCTGACCCCCTTGTGAACACTTGCTCTGTGTGATTCTCCATAAAATAGTTTTTTTGGAGAGCATACTTCTGGCATTCTAACAACATGTCCAGCCCATTGTAGTTGCACTTGCTGTTGGAATGTTAGTTTGGCTCCAGAAAGGACTTCAGTGACTAGTATCTTCTCCTGCCAGGTGATCTTCAGAATTTTCCCAAGATAATTTAAGTGGAAGTGTAAAGAAAGATGAAGGTCAGAGGCTTTTTTAGGCTACGATTCCTACTCTATGCAAGGTGCTGGTGGTGATACAAAGACAAGAAGAGGTAGAAACAGATCCTCCCTTTAGTGAGTGTACATTCTACTTTGGAGATACAAAATTTATAAATATAAATATATAAACTGAAATTTTGAGGAGAAAGAGAATACATTAGGAGAAATAGAAATTTTTTTCTAATTTAGGAGATAGCACCAGATTTGAAACCTGAAAGAAACTAAAGATTTTAAGAAGAGATGAATGCATTCCCTAATTAAGTCCCTTAACTTCTTAGTGATTCTTAGATAACCATCTAAGACTTTAGGTTATAGACAAGCTGCTGATCTGTATAAATAGATGAAACTATAGATCAGAACCCTGTCTTTATCCCCCAACTCTTGGGAATGGATTGGGAGATACTAAAAGCAGAGAGACCAGTTATAAAGTACTTTCAATAGTCTAGGGATATCAATGAAGATATGAATTAGAGTAGCTGTGTGAACAGAGAAAAGGAGATACATGTTCCAGACAATGTGGAGGGAGAATTTCGACAGAGTTGGCAATCAATTTGCCATGGGGAACAAAGAATACTGAAGAGTGGGACTCACTCTGAGGTTGTGATCCTGAGCTCTGGGGAAAACTGATACCCTCAGCACAGATAAGTTTGATGAAGGGAGAATTTTATCTTTCATTTGGGTAGACTAACTTTGAAATGCATATAAGTCATATAATTCTTAGTCAAAAAACATTTATTTAGCACCAATTGTGCCAGATACAGTGCTAATTGCTGAAGATATAAAGAAAATAGAAAGACAGTCTCTGCTCTTCTAATGGGAGAGACAATAAGCAGATAACTATATTCATAATCAGAAATTATTAACAGAGGGAAAGTACTAGGATTAAGAAGAATTGGGAAAGATAGAGAATTGGATTGACCCTTGCTGGCTATCTTGTCCAAACTTTATTTTACAGAAGAGCCAACTGATACCCAGAGAGTTTAAATAATTTGCCCTAGATGACACAATATTTTGAATAAAACCCTGAGAGACAAAGTTTCTAGGTAATATTAATCAATTTATTATTAGGGCTAGTCAGTAATCAATAAATTGATGGTCAGTGGTTTCTCTCTGTAACCAAAAACATCGTGATCTTTGAAGCACCTTAAATTAGATGTTTCTGATGGGGACCTACCCTGGTAAATGAAACTCATTCCTGATTAGTGAACATTTAAGGAGAAGATGGACTAGGAAATCTTCCCTTTCTCCCAGAAAAGACCTCATTCAGACTATATTCTGTTTATACAATAGAAATCATGTTTCCCAGTTCTGTGGGGTTCTGCTCAATTTATTGTGCTAGGAGTAATCATATCAGTCAGTCACATCCTTAAGGGATCGATTGACCTCCTCAGGAGTGGAGTCTTAACAAAAATAGAAAGAAAAGGATGGATACAAATAAACAATTAGTTATTAGTATAATAGAGTAATATTAATTTCTCTCAGCAGTAATTAATTAAGTAGTAATTAGCAGTGCTAGGATTTGTACTCATTTCCTGGGGCTACAAGTTCAGCAATTTTTGAGTTTATCAGTAACTTATTTTTACAGTGAAGATTTTTGGCATCTAGGTGGAAAGGTGGATAGAATGTTGCACCAGGAGTCAGGAAGACCTGAGTTCAAATTTGGCCTTCCTAGGCAAAGATGCACCTTAATTTTGGTGCCCGAAATTTGAAAAAAAATGTATTGTGTAGAGTTACTGAACTCAAGTTTTATTTATCATAAACTTGTATAACTCCTCATCGTTGTCCATCCATTAGCTTGTCCTCATCTGTGTCTGCTGATGAATCCTTGTCTTAGGAGAGGTCCTGACTGCTCTGCCTGTGCTCTGGTCTGTCGTTGACCACAAGCTCTCCCTGGGCAAATCTGGTGCTTGGATGCAGGCTTAATCCATTCTGTTTCATGAACCTGAAGCACCAATTATGTCCTCCTTTGAAATCAGTCTCTTCTTTTTCATCAGCAACTCTTCTGGCCTCCTGCTGAACCATCTTTGTGGACACAGGAATCCCACTTGCCCTTTGCTCTTCAATCCATCTCTTCAGTTCCCTTACTAACTCAGGCCATAAGGTTGACTTGCCCCTCTTGGTCTTCTTCTGCTGGGGAATTTTCAGGAGGATTTCTTCTTCCCATAGACAGTCTCTTGTTTTCTCAATTGGAGGAGGATCAAACTGATATTAAGCAGAATGATTTCTATTCACTTTTGCAAACTGGATCACTTTGAACTTGAATTCAGCATTGTACAAAAATCTTTTCTGAGCTATTTCTGGGCAGAACATGATAAAACATAACCTAATATACAAGTAAAAAATGCAAAACAATGAGAACAAAGACAACAAGCATGAAAAAGTGGGAAATGGAAGTAAAAAAAAATCTCCAACCACTGTATAAGATGCTCCCAGGTTTTAGACCCCAAATTTTTTGGAAAAGGTGCATCTTATACATGGGGAAATAGGGCAACTCTGTTTACTTCAGTTTCCAAATCCATAAAATGAACTGGAGAAGGAAATGGCAAATGATTCCAATATCTTTGCCAGGAAAACCCCAAATTTGGTGACAAAGATTCAAACATAACTGAAACAACTGAGCAGAAAAAGCAAAATTATTGAGAATGATAATAGAACCTTAGTTTTGGTTTATGCCATGATCAAATACAGATGAAATATAGCACTTAGTAAATGCTTCAGAATATAGGGATCCCAGTGCCAGAAATGGTTATTTTCACAAGTATGATTTCACCAGCTCTTTTCAAAAATTTTGTGAAGATTGGCAAATATGGGAACTAGAGACCCAAAGAGCTAAGGAAATTCCCTAAACTCAAATATAAAATTAGTGGCAAAGTCAAGATTGAGATCTAAATCTTATGACTTCCTGGTCTAGTGTTCTTTTATTTATACACCAAAGGAATTAGGGTTTGATACCATGAGGCAGGACATGCAATCAAGAATACAGTTGAAGGAACTAATCTTTGCTTGCAAAAATGAGATGCTTCTTCCACAGAGATAAGGACAAAGGAAGTAAAGAAGAGTGAAGGAATAGAGAGAAATTATGAGATACAAAGTAGAAAATCTCACCTGATTTAGTTCACCCTGAATCTTTTAAAACAAATTAGGAGACAAAATCATTTGTCATTGAGTGGGACTAGGGTAGTATTGAGGGTTTGAGAAATGTGGAAAAGGTTTGGAACAGAATTTATGGAAGGGAGGGATTAGGTAGAGGTAGATAAAAAGGATTTCCAGATCATAGGGTGGAATCATCTAAGATCATATTGGCCCAAACATAAGTCTTTCTTACTTTTTGGAAGGGACTGCACATCTTAGGAGTCAGAGCAGACAGAGAGAGGGCTTTAGGTATGAGACTGGAAAGAGAATAACAATGGAAAGAAAGGAAGTGGTCCAGAGTATGAAGAGTGAATATATCATTGAAACCAGGGAGGCAGGTCTAGACTGGGTTGGGAGTTCAGTAAAGGAAGAATTGGGGTGACTATCATATTTTTGATAAAGTAATAAAAGGAAATGGTTTTAAGATTCAAAATTTCATTCAACTGTTAGTTTTCTCAAATTTCTTTTCCTCATTTTATTTAACTTGTAGTTTCACTGAATTTACTGTCTATATATATATATATATATATACATACATATTAGTTCTTAATTTCTGAATCCTGTTTTTCATTTGCAACTTTATGAATTCTTTCAAATGCTAAAATTAAAGTGGAGTTGTATTAATTTATATTTATAGTTCATTCTCAAAATATGAATTCATGTATTAAAAAATAAGATAGCCTTGCTTTTCCACTTAAATTGTAATTCATTTAAAAAAGTTCTCTGCATGTTACTGGGATTTTTTTAATATCATAAATTTGAGGAAAAAAACTCTTGATTTTGATTTCGATTTTGAGTAAGTATAGTGGGATTGGATTGGAATACATACCTGAGAGCAAGAACGAAGGTGAAATGGACTAAGCTTCCCTGGTTACTTCCAGGGACCCCATGGTTCACTACTGAAGGACTAATGCTTTGGTTGGTGAAACAATTCTCTTACTGGTTCCCTATCCCATGACTCATGCTATGACAAAGAGAAATGGCCATTGAGCCATTGAGTCTTCTTAGTAAAGTGCTTAGAAGGGATGCCTTGGCCCTCTGGATCTCTCTTTTTTCCAGGTGAAGATTCCCTGCAGAAGATGCTCTCTATGGTTTCTTTCCCTCTTTTACCTCTCCCCACCACCCAGCTATGTGTACTTGTATATAGCAGCAGATATAGATGCTAATTTAGATCAGCCTGAGATTGGATCTCAAATGTGTAGCTAGTTCTTTTGTTTCTTTTCCTTTCTTTGCCAAGAGACCAAATGACAATTATGAGAGATAGTCTTTTTCAGGTGTGACTACCTTGGGAGTTTGGGGGAAGGGGACATTCCTGGATTTTTCAGTAAGAGTTGGTTGGCAGCAGGAGGAATTTTCTGCCATTATAATCTTTTTGGAAAAGTTGAACATTGCTTTGAGGATGACTCTAAGAAAAAAGATTGACTGGTTGGATTTGACACTTGAGAGAGTGATCAGAAATTATAGAGCTGAGGTTATAGGTAATGTGACTAGCACTTTCACAAGTTTTTTTTTTTATGTTTTAAGTATCTCCTGGGACACTATGATAGAAGTTATAATGACCATTTCCTGTTTTAAGTTTTTCTTCAGTGTGAGAGAAACAAATATTTGTCCTATATCTAATTTACATTGTTCACTGAGAAATTTTCTGACCTCATTTAAGCTTTTTTATTTAAGAAAATATCTCTAGACACTTACTTTGGGGTAGGAGAGTTAAAGAGATGAGTAAAAGCCTCACCTTTCTTGTTAGAAGTCAGTCAGTCTTCTCCAGACCTGTGGATGGATGGTCCATGTGAATCTAGAGTTTGGGGCTTCTTAGAGGGAGAAGATGCTCCTACCCCTAGGGCCAATAGAGATTTATACTTATAGAAGTAATTGTAGGTGCTAGGAATGGTAGTATAAATTTCAAGATAAACTAGTGGTGGTTAGGACTAGTGTATTTAATTGTATTTCAGGTATTAATTATCTATAATAGCATAAAATGTTTTCCCTCTCAGATTATAGGGTGTTTTAAGAAGAGTTTTTAGGGTCTGGACCCAAAGGAGGAGAAATAATGAAGAAATTTCAGATCGAAGCTTAGGGGGGATGAAAGAAAGGCTTTGCCAGGACAAGGAGATATAAAAGATATGATACTTGTCATTAATTCATTCAATAATATACATTAAAAGTCTACTCTGTAGGGCCTATAAAGATGAAAAAGATAAAATCCCTGCCCTGGGGAATTTATAATCTGGGATTTATAATCAAAAAGGGAATGATATTTGTGGCTAGAGAAAACAGATTTAACCTAGGCAAGGATTAGTATAAATCCTTAAAAAAAATACAACACATTCATAGACTAGATGGCAGGTTATTAAAACTCACAATTAAAACAGCTATTCAACAAATTTTTTTTTTTAAGACTTATGCGGCAGGTACCATGGTAGCATTAGATTTATATGTGATAAACTAAAAGTGCCTGCCCAGCTAGAGCTTTTCTCCTCCTCTTCCCTCTTCACCCTTGATTTTGGCTTGTAATAGTTGCGGTTAGCCAACTATCAAGTCAGTTATTATTAACATCTTTTGTGGAAGGAGTGGTTTCATTGTGGAACTGGGAGTCAGGAGGCTGAGGTCTATTCTTAGCTTTGTTAACTGACTAGATTGTGCCACTTTAGCAAAGTCTGTCTTTGACTCTGGCTTTCAGATTCATTAGTAAAAAAAAAATAAAAGGCAGAAAGTTTGCAAAACACAATGAGTTTCAATAGAAAGAACTTTAGATTTTGAACTCAAGAGAGCTGGGTTTGCATCTTGGTTCTACTATAAACTACCTGTGTGATTTTGGACAAGTGGTTAAAGGTGAATGCTGGAGTCAGTTCATACTCAGAGAGATCAAATTCTTAAATTTTCAGTGTGAGTATTTATACCTTGAATATCAATGAAAGCTTCAAATAAGGGTGTGATTTATTGTTTTATTGATTGTTTAAAAAAGTGATGGAAAAATAATAATGATGCAGATTATTTAATAATGTACTGTGTGTGTGTATACATTTTATTTTTTAGAGAGCTGTATTGTTAAATGTTTACCAGCATACTCCTGGACTTTAGTTGTCATTTCCCTTACTTTAAAAGATTCTGTTTTTAGAACACTTGGAAGGTCATACTTTTAAGTAGTTTGATTTTTATCAACAGTTACATTTAGTATTGCAGACTGACTGTCATGGTGTCCCAGTGAGGGCTAATGTGGAGTGTTATTTTAAAAAAAAAATTGCACTGGATACAGTCAATTTAACAGTTGATATGAAAAAAGAAACCAGAAAATCCTCTCTTCTCCCCCCCACCCCCAAGGTAATGGGTTAAGCAAATTGCCCAAGGTCACACAGCTAGGTAATTAAGTGTCTGAGGTCAAAATTGAACTCAGATCCTTCTGACTCCAGGGCTGGTGCACTATCCATTCTACCAACTAGTTGCTCCCCTTCTCTTCTTTTAAGGAAGTCTCACTCTTTCACTGCCCTTTGTTTCATTGCTTCAGCCTTCACTCACCAGAATGATTCCAAATCATTAAACACAGCAGCAATAGAAAGAATTCTGGATTTGGATTTGAAGGACCCAATTAATTCTAATCCTATCTTTGCTATTTATTGGTCATGTGACCTCAGAAAAGCAGACTTCTCCTTGGCGAGAATGTTCTTTATTCTGGTTTGAGGTGAGATTTTATCTTTCTCCTAGCAGAAGAGTATTGATACTTTTGGGCATTCTTTGGTCTATTTTAATCTATATAACTTTTCCTGATTTCTGTTACTCTTTCCAAATAGTCATGATGGTCTTTTCTGCAATCAGAGATATATGGGAGCTAAAGGAGCAATTATAAGTCAAACATTACTCTCTTCCTTGGAAGTGATCAGGACGGCAGTGAGGCTTCTCTGTGTCCCAGTGGATCTTAGAGATAAGGGAAGAAAGGACCAAGCACTAAGTCATGGACAGTCCTAATCCTACTACCCACAAAGGCAGTGAACCTTGGAAAGGTTCTCAGGTGTCTATCCTGTCACACATGAGTTGAATCTATCTATCTATCTATCTATCTATCTATCTATCTATCTATCTATCTATCTATCTGTCACCACCTATTTGTCTATCTAGCTATCTGTCTAATCAGATGCCCACCATCATAAATTCTCACAATCCAAAGTCTTTTTTTCTTTTATAGAATCTTATATAAACTAGTATCAAGAAGGGAGGGTAATTCTTTGGAAATCATAAACAATTCCTCCTGAGGACTATTATTATTGACTTCAGTCTATCTAAATGAACAGGGACTTGGTTTTTGTGCATTTGTACATATTGATGTATGTGAAATAGATACAAGTTTATATGTAAAACTGGGCAACTAAGTGGTACAGTGGATAGAGCACTGGGACTGAAGTCAGGAAGACCTCTTTTCCTGAGTTCAAATCTGGCCTCAGACATTTACTAGCTGTGTGATCCTGGACAAGTCATTTAACCCTGTTTGCCTCACTTCCCTTATCTGTAAAATGAATTGGAGTAGAAATGGCAAAGAACTTTTTTGATCTTCATTTCCTAGTGACATGTGACATTGGGTTCTTTATTCCTCCAAGGCAAACTTCTATTATAGATTCTTCCTTCCTTCCTTTCTTTTATTTTTTGTTTTTTCTCTCTCCCTCCTTTCCTTCCTCCCTCCTGACATCCCTCTTCCTTCCTTCCTTCCTTCCTTCCTTCCTTCCTTCCTTCCTTCCTTCCTTCCTTCCTTCCTTCCTTCCTTCTCCTCTCTTTTCTGCTTTCCTTCCCTTCTCTCTTTTTCTTTCTTTTTTATTTTCAAGCAACAAACATTTTAAAAATAAAATTGTCTTTCCCATTACACTTCTTCTCCCATTGACCAAATTTTTAAAAATTCCTCAATATCTATCTATATTATCTGGCAAAATGAATTCCCATATAAGCTATGTGTGAAATTGTGTGTCTCTGTAACTTATATTCATGTCTCTGTTAGAAGATAAGTCATATGTTTCATAATTATTTTTGAAAACTCTTAGTTTTTCATTGTGTGGATCAGAGTCCTAAAAACTTTTTTGTACTTTTATTATTTTATATATTATTCTCCTCGTTCTGCTCATGTCATTTGTTGATAACCTCAGTTGATAAGCTTTTCAAGTTTCCTCTATAATTGTTCCTTTCATAATTTTCTGTCATAATAATATTCCATTATATTCATATGCAACAATTTAGCTATTCCTTAATAGGAGGACACTCCCTTAGTTTCCAATTTTTTGGCTTCCACAGAAAAGAAAAACACTATAAATATCTTTGTATATGTATATATTTTTTTCTTTTCTTTGAATTCTTTGAGGTATAGACCTATTAGTGGTAAAGCTGTGTCAAATGGTTTGCTCAGTTTGGTAACTTTCTGGGCAGAGTTCCAAATTTCTTTACAGAATGGTTGGACCAATTCACAGCTCTACCACAGTGTATAAATGAACCTGTTTTTCCATAACCCCGACAACATTTGTCATTTTACTCTTTTGTCATCTTTTCTAGTCCGATAGGTGTGAAGTGGAAATTCCTAACTGCTTAACTTTGAATTTCTCCAATAATTAGTGATGTAGAGAATTTTTAAATGACTGCTCAGAGTTTGGATCATTTTCTTTGAAAATTGCCTATTTTTATACTTGAACCATTATTTTATTAAGGAATGGCTCTTAGTCTTATAAATTTGAATCACTCAGTTGCTTATATATCTTGGAGATACCATCATCAGATTTACTTTCAAAGTTTTTTTCCTCTAGTTACTCATTTCTCTTTTAATGTTTACCAAATAAGATCCATAGTCTTTTTTAATTTTATGTAATAAAGTTTATCTATTTTACCTTGTGGGATTCTATCACTTGTTTAGTGATATAATCTTTCTCTAGTCATGGCTTTTCAAATTTGTCAATGATGTGACTTTAAAAAAATTATTTAGTATTTTATTTTTCCTCAGTTACATGTAAAAAACAATTTTAAA
This sequence comes from Macrotis lagotis, assembly GCF_037893015.1. Taxonomy (NCBI): domain Eukaryota; kingdom Metazoa; phylum Chordata; class Mammalia; order Peramelemorphia; family Peramelidae; genus Macrotis; species Macrotis lagotis. The sequence continues at coordinate 268,003,117 of NC_133666.1, read as the reverse complement.
CATTTATTTTTAAAACTTTGAGATCCAAATTCTCTCCTTTCCTCCCTCCCACCCCTATGACAAAGCAAACAATTTGATACAGGTTATAACTGTGTAGTCATGCAAAACATTGCCATAATGTGAAAGAAAACATATTCTGTCACCTCTAAAAAAAAAAAAAAAAAGAAACCTCAAGAAAAAGAAAGTAAAAAAAGATATTTTCAAATTATGACTTTTTTATATTTGTCATGTATCTGTTTAAAACTTATTTTTGTATATGATATGAGAACTTAGTCTAAACCCAACTTCTGTCAGACTTACAGTTTTTCCTGTAATTTTTGTCAAATGGTGAATCCTTTGCCCAGTAATTGGGGGTATTTGAGTTTATCAGCACTGGATTACTGTGTTTTTTTCTTCTTAGTGTTGTGACCCTAATCTGGTCCACTGATCAACCTTTTTGTTTTTTAAGTACCAAATTGTTTTAAAGATAATAGAATTTTGTAATACAGTGTGAGACCTGGCACTGATGGTGTTCTTGGAGGCAAAGCTTGTAGACTTATAGCCCTGGCAGTTCTACCTTTCTGGAAAAGCTTCTATTCTAGGCTGTTGACTGTGGATATATCTATCATCAGATCACTGTTCTGACTTAGTTTACAGAACTTGATGACCAGATTGACTCTGGGAGATGATTTCTTTCTTTCTTTCTTTCTTTCTTTCTTTCTTTCTTTCTTTCTTTCTTTCTTCCTTTCTTTCTTTCTTTCTTTCTTGGTCACAATAATTCTCAAAGAACACTTGTGGTGCAGAAAGCACACTGAATCTGTAGAAAGAACCTGGGTTTGAAACGCAACTTTGTCACTTATCATCTGCATGACTTTGGGTCATGAGTTTCTTTTGTGGAAAATGAGTAGGTTGTCCTAGATATTTTCTAAAATCCCTTTCTGCTTTAAATTGTTGATTATTCATTATATGAACTCCCCAGATAGATTGTTAACCCTTTTTAAATAGATATTGCTTTACTTTTTGTATTTGTACAGAATATAATTAATGAAATAATTGTAATTATCTTACTGTCTGCCCTCCTCCCTGCACTTTGGAGGGCAGGTACCATTCACTTTGATAACTCTACCAATGATTAGTACAATGCTTTGTAGTTAGTAGGTGCCAGGGCAGAAAGGGTGGATGAGATATATCCAATGGTTGTCATGAAGGTGACTGAAGGAGGCACTTGTGGAACACTTAGAGCTAGGTCAGACATTGAAGATCCTATCATCCTTTGCATCCCAGACCAACTCTGGTCATCTTGACTTTTGTCTTGCCACTGGACTTCAATGACTCTTAGTGAGGTTGATAACTTTATGCAACTCTGCCTCACATTCATCCAATTCATGAGAAGCTCAAGACATGGCCTTGTGATGTTATTGGTCCTCTTTGAAAATGGATGAACAACAGCAACACAACAAAAACAATAGTAGGTATTCCACAAATGTTTGGCAGATCATAACAAGAAAAAAAATACTTAAAAGGACTAGGGCACTTGAGTTACAAAAAAAAAAAAAGAATGAAAACTCTTGGTTTTAAATGGAATTCTATGAAAGAAGAATTTAATTAACTAAATGTTTAGCCAAATGACCTCTCCTATCATTTAGGCCAGGAGTGGGAAAATTTTTTTCTGCCAGGGTCCTTTTGGATATTTATAACATCATTTTTGGGTCACACAAAATTATCTACTTAAAAATTAGCCTGATAAAAAACTCTTGGATTTCTTGAATATTGAGTCCTGCATGTACTTGCCCTGATTTAGGCATTTGAAATATTGTTTTTTTCCTAGACAAGTAGTTCTTGTGATGTGGGGGATAGATTTAGGAAGTCTTTATTTTCGGGTAGTCTAAAATATTTAAACTGTATTCAGTATTATTTATTTTCTTTGCTATCATATGTATTTTCTTTTATTCATTTGAAAATATTATTATTGTTAAATTAACAAAGCAGCATAATGTTGTCTATAGAGCTCTAGACTTGGAGCCAGTAGAACTAAATTCAAAATCTGCTTCTGACATGTGCTATCTGTATTAAAGAATTCAGCCCTTTGATCCAGCAATACCACTACTGGGTCTATACCATGAAGAGATCATGAAAAAGGGTAAAAACATCACTTGTACAAAAATATTCATAGCAGCCCTGTTTGTGGTGGCAAAGATTTGGAAATTGAGTGACTGTCCATTAATTGGGGAATGATTGAACAAATTGTGGTATATATATGTTATAGAACACTATTATTCTATTAGAAACCAGGAAGGATGGGAATTCAGAGAAGCCTGGAAGGATTTGCATGAACTGTTGCTGAGTGAGATGAGCAGAACCGAAGGAACATTGTACACCCTAACAGCAACATAGGGGTAGTGATCAACCTTAATGGACTTGCTGATTTCATAAATGCAACAATCAAGGACAATTTTAGGGTATCTGCAATGGAGAATACCATCTATGTCCAAAGATAGAATTGTGGAGTTTGGACAAAGACCAAAGATTATTATGTAATTTTGCTATCTCTCTTATATTTAATTTTTTTTTCTTTAAGGGTATGATTTCTCTCTCAACACATTCAATTTTGATCAATGTATAGCGTAGAAACAATGTAAAGCCTAGCAGACTGCCTTCTGTGGGGAGTGGGGAGAGGTAAGTGAGATTGGGGGGGAAATTGTAAAATTCAAAAAAACAATAAAAAAATTTAGCTTTTCAGGGACTTGGGCTCCTGTATTATCTACCTCACAATCATTGGGACAAAAGTGTTTTGCAAAGCTTAATATATTGTACAGTTGAAGCTACTTAGCTTTGTGTCTTCTTGCTCGGCACAATGTGTCACAAATAAAGTACTTAATAGATACTTGTGAATTATTCATTGATAGGAATGTGAGTTTAAATATAAAGTCTCTGATTGCTGCAACTGCCACTAAGATAAACTGTTGTCAGTCATTCAGTCAAGGCTGACTCTATTCTCCTCTTTTCAGTTTTCTTGGTAAAGATACTGGAGTAGTTTGCCATTACCTTCTCCAGCTCATTTTACAGATGAGGAAACTGAGACAAATAGGGTTAAGACAGGGTCACATAGCTAAATGTCTGAGGCTGGATATGAACCTGGATCTTCCTGACTCTAGTGCTGGTGATCTATCTACTGAATCACTTTGCTCTACAGCTATGAAGTGTTGTCTTGTTTACTTGTATCTGACTTTTTGTGACTCTGCTGTGGACCATACTGTCCATGAGGTTTTCTTGAAAACAAAACAAAACAAAACAAAACACTAGAGGAGCTTGCCATTTCCTTCTTTGGTGGATTAAGGCAAATAGAAGTTAAAGGATTTGCCCAGGGTTCACACAGCTAATAAATATCTGAAGATATATTTGAACTTATGTCTCCCTGACTCCAGACCAGTGCTTTATCCACCATGACACCTCTCAATCTTATTATTGCCTCCTATGATTGATTAGTGCCATGAAAATCCATTGATAGGAGACTGGCATTTCAGTTTTACTTGAGTCAGAAGTAAGGGACTGGGATGCATAGTTTACCTAGTGGACTCAGCACCAGCCCTGGAGTCAGGAGTCCCTGAGTTCAAATCCTGCCTCAGACACTTAATAATTACCCAGCTGTGTGAAGCCACTTAACCCCCATTTGCCTTGGTAAAACCTAAAAAAAAAAAAAAAAAAAAAAGTAAGGGACTAAAAGCAGAGTATTAGGTATTAGAGTGCAAAATGCAAAATACTTTTGGAATAGAAAGGAAGTATTTACAACCACTTCATTTCCCATTTTAGGGTCGAAACAGCTGCTTAAAAAAATAACAAACACAGCCACTTAGATTAAAGAACCACAGAGATCATTTGCAAGGAAGAAAAACAAAATGAAGATTTAAATAGCTTCACGTTGATTTAACACCAAGAAAATTTGTCTGGTCTTCTCTGGGAGATATTGAAAGCTTCACTTGTACTTGCAACTTTATGGAAACCCTTATTTACTTCCCCATTATTATTGCCTATTATTTCCTTCTGGCCCATCGTCCCTGCATTTCTTAAACTTGTGGTAGTATTTGAAATTTCTGTCACTTCGCTTGGTAGGCATTCAATGGTGAATCTGAACCAATATGGAAAGTTGTTACTTTGTCTAAATTTACATTATGCAAATTCAACTTTATAAGAATTCTAGAAACATGGAAAGATGGGACAGAAACATGCATGAAGAAAGTCTGGGGGGTGGCTAGGTGGCGGCTAGGTGGCGCAGTGGATAAAGCACCAGTCCTGGAGCCAGGAGTACCTGGGTTCAAATCCGGTCTCAAATACTTAATAATTACCTATTTGTGTGGCTTTGGGCAAGCCACTTAACCCCATTGCCTTGCTAAAACCTAAAAAAAAAAGTCTGGGAAAAAATAGACAGCTTGATCCTGATTTTTATGTATTTGACAAAAGATGAAATATTAGAGGTAACAAGACTGTAAAATTAGCACAAGAATTGAAGCTAGAAATGAATGAGAATGATATGGAAGACTTGAGTTTCAACAGAAAAGAACTGTCCTATGGGAATCTGTTTAAACTGCAAAGATTGCAGAAGAAAAAAAGGGAAGCTTCAGAACCTGAACTTGAACCAAAAAGGTTCACAAGGAAACAGTTGGCAGAAGTATTTCATCATTTGAATGAATTTTTTCCTGTACAGAAAAGATGGATTCAAATATTTCAAGATTTTTTAAAAAAATCCAAGACTATTTGAAAATAATATTTTTTACTATGATCAGCTGTATGAGGTAAAAAAGAAAGCCACCATCCAAATATCTCTCACTAGCTTCATAAAAAAAAATATGCTTAACCTGTAATAAAGGTTAGATGCAATGGGTGAGGAAGGGGCAACACACTGTACACCTAGGTTAACTTTATTGCTAACTAACTTTGATTTCATATTCCTGTTCATTATCCTGGTATGGCATGTACAATGTCTGTATTTTGGTAAAATCTATGACTTGCATAAAGTATTATTTTGTGTATGTCTTTGTTAAATAGGTTAAATGGATGAGTAGGGATAGATTTGTATTATGTAAAAATTTGACAAAGTCAAATTACATAAATTACAGATTACATAAAGAGGGTGCACACAATTGGCCTTTTGTCAGGTTGTTTGAGGTAAAGAAAAAGTACTAGGCAACTTTCTTTTCCTGGGAAGTACAACCCAAGCTTCCTTCTTAGGAAAAAAAAAGAGATAAGAACTTGACCTGTGATCCTTGCTTTAGGGAACTTGATGAGAAAACTCCCTCCTACTAGCACTGTTATCACCTACTGGGTGATATAGTGGATAAAATGGCCTGTAGTCAGGAAAATCTGCACTTAAATCCTGCTTCAGACATGTGCTAGTTGTGTAACACTGGGCAAGTCATTTAACCATGCTTGCCTCAGTTTCCTCATCTGTAAAATGAAATGGAGAAGGAAATTGCAAACCACTGAAGAATCTTTGCCAAGAAAAACCCCCAGAAGTGTCATGAAGAGTCAGATAAAAATGAAAATGGTTGAACAATAAAAGACTTATCTGCTAGATCATAGAGCAATTCTTCATGTGGGAAGTTCAATTGCTTTGGGACTTTCCCACACTGGGAAAAGTTCATTCGATTATTTGAATTAATTGTAGATGTTTGCTAAGTTCTTTCCATAGAACAAGTACTTTCCACTTTGAGATACAGGTATGGCAGGTTTCTGCTAATTCTTATCAGGCAAGTAGTTAATGCCTGTAATAAGGAAACATGCCACATAAGGTTTGGAGGCTTCAAGGAATCTGGGAAATGGAAGAAAACTGTGGGGAGATGGTTTTAGAGAACACATAGATGGAAACACAATAATGAAAAAAATTCCCCAAACTCATCCAAACAAACTCTACAACCCTTTTGAGTCCCTAGTGATTTTTCTGATTGTTCTTCTGTCTAGTGTGAATCCTTTTGAAATAACCATGATTATGTCTCAAAAGAGGGACTAGAGCATATTTCAAGTGTGCTCTGAGTTTTTAAAGTTGGTAGTGTCTTCTAAATTTTAATTCTTTCTTACTTTGCCTTGTAAAGTTCTTTATCTTAAAATTTTTTTCCCTCAAATGATTATCATTTGGGATTTATTTTCCTAACTTATAACCTGAATTTCTTTTCCTATTACTGCTACTTGTCTTTTAACTATTACCTCTTTAAAATAACACTTATAAAATGTTGACTGACTAGAAATAGTGTGAAATGATTCTTGTCTCAAAAAATGCAAAGAAGTATGTTTTTCAGATTAGTCAATGTGTTCACCACCCCTTCTTTTCTCAAGGCCTCTTCAAGTCATAGAAATGATCCCACATGTGTACTTTCAGTGTTCATTTCAAAAGTAGTTTAATCTATGGAGAAATTAGCTGACCAGATTTCAAGTAAATTTTTGTAAATATTAGAAAGAACTAAAAATGGTTAGTGTTAGTTGAAATGGAAAGAAAAAGATAATTTAAAAAATTTCTTTTTTAAAGAATTGGCATTTGGGGGCATAGTGATGTAGTGGATAGAGCACCAACCAAGTCAGGAGGATCTGAGTTCAACTCTGGTCTCAGACACATTGGGAAATTACCAATTTACCAAATTACCTAGCTGTGTGACCTTGGGCATGTCACTTAACCCCACTGTCCTGTTTAAAAAAAAACTAAAAAAAAAGAATTGGCTTTTGTGGGCTGGTGAAGTATGACTACATAGTAATCCTGAAATGAAACTAGGAAAAAAAAAGGGGGTATGAAATAGAAACTGACACTTGTACAATCACAAAATGCACTGATTTATAGTGATCTGTAGTTGGTTACTATCCTTTATTCTTGAAAAGGACCAAAAAGACATCACTATATCAGAGTCAAGTTATAGTGTGTCTAACTATTTTTCATCACACCAATATGAACTCAGAACACTTTATTATAGATCAGGCACAAATAGGCCATTTGGAATAGATTCTTTGAATTGCACATCTCGTTTCTTTTAAAACTATTACCAGTGCATTTCAATTTCAGCCTTTTTAAAAAATAGGGTCTTAAGTATTTTAGAGACAAATGACATCATTATAATATTAGACTTTATTTGTGGGGAGGGGGAGAGGTGAGGGAGGGGGTAGTATTTAAGTTGGACAGTCTTTCCGAAAGTCTCAGATCTAGTATTGTTCCTCCTCCCCCCCCCAACAGGTGGAAAAAATTTGGGAAAGTTGTTATTGGTTGTGAAGGACATAAGGAAGGAAGAACAACAGTAATATTCTAAATGGAGGACCAGAAAAGATAGGAGTTATGAAGAATGTTTTAGGAGTAGCAAAAGGACAGCCAAAGACAAGACTAAGCCGAGCCAAAGGAACCATAATAAAGAATATCTCCTTGACTTTTCCTTCTGCTGATGATTAGACCTGAAAGTATCTGGTGAAGTATTGGTGAGAGGGAACTGTTGAGCTTAGATTAGCCCAACAGAAATTTGGAGGAGTAGGAGGGGCTAGGTGAAAAAGCCTTGGACTTGGAAACATGATAGAGTCTGTGAGACGCAGTACCAGTCATTTAACCTCTTGGAGCTTCAGCCTTGTCATCTGAGAAATGGGATACTAATGCTTGCATGTCAGAGGGTTGTTGTGAGGACTGAGTGAGAATGCATGTGATACTTCTCAAAAATGGAAAAGTACCAGATAAATGCAAGGGATGATTGTTATGTCCATTATAGTTATTGCTGTTGGTTAGTCCATCTCTGCCTCTCTTGACTTCCTTCCTCTTTGCTTATCTCTTTCTTCCTTCTTGGTAGAATTTCATTATCACATCCTAGGAAGATTTGTGTTATCAGGAAGAGGACACTGGCCTAGAGGAAGACACAGGGTTGCTAGGAGGGATGTCCTTCTGGGATTATCACATTTATTTCCTGTCTGAACTATCAATAGCATTGTCTCAGTCAGACTGAGACTTGAGAAAGTCCTTAGCTTAAAAAGACCAAGGTCTTCCACTACATTCAGAACCAACTCCAGTCATCCTGATCCATATCTGACCATTGGACCCAAATGACTTTGGAGGAGAGAGTGAGACTGGTGACTTTGCACAGCCCTTCTTCACTTAAATCTAATTTACTTGCATGTCATGGCATCACCTTCTCAATGTTGTGGTCCTCTTCGAGAATGAAGTGTCCAAGTGTCCAAGTCCCTCAGAACTAGGTTGCCAGTTTATTTTCTGTATTGCCCATATGCCTTTTACTCCTCACTTTCTGTATATGGGTAAGTATTCTCAGAATGTCAGGACAGAATTCTGAGCCATTCCTGAAAAGTGATGAGGGTGACATGGAGGCAGTTGCAGCTAGTAAGGATATATTGGGAACAGAAGAGGCAATAGAAGAGTAAGTGGGAATGGTGAATGAAAGAGGGAGGCAAAAGGAAAGAACACAACACCGGACTCACTGGAATCAAATATTCTTTTATCAAAGATTTGCCTTCCAGAAGTCCCATTTTCTTCCACCCTCTCTTCCCTCTTCATGCAGTAATTCTGTATTAATAAACTCTAGGAAATAGTTATAAGGTATACAAAAAAGAGTGGGGCAGCTAGGTGGCACAGTGCCATCTAGATGAGTCAGGAAGATTCATCTCCCTGAATTCAAATTTGACCTCAGACACTTACTAGCTGTGTGACCCTGGGAAAGTCACTCAACCCTGTTTGCCACAGTTTCATCATCTATAAAATGAACTGGAGAAGAAAATGGCAAATCACTCCAATATCTTTGCAAAGAAAATTCCAAATGAGATTAGAAAGAGTTGAACACGATTAGACAACAACCGAACAATATTGCACAAAAGGAGTATTAATTGGAGAAGCAGTCATTTTATGGAGAGTGGGTTTGAGAGTCAAGAAGGCCAGAGTTTAAATTCAGGCTCTGATATATATACTGATTCTGTGATGTTGAGCAAGTAGAAAGAGTCTTGGACTTGGAGACATGAATATAAATTCCCCCAATAATAACCCCCAATTTTTAACCTTTTTGACCTTAAGTCTTGTTTTCTGTGAAGTGGGAATGCGAGCTGTCCATGCTCCTAGAAAATTCTTTAAGACTCTAACTTGCAGGGCAGCTAGGTGGTGCAGTGGATAGAGTGCCGGCCCTTGAGTGAGGAGGACCTGAGTTCATATCCAATCTCAGACAATAATTGCTTAACTATGTAACATTGGGCAAGTCACTTAACCCCATTGCCTTAATAAAATTTTTTAAAAAGACCCTAAATTGCAAAGCAGTAGCTGATCTGTTTTGATGAAAAGAGTTTCCTTTATCAATGAAGTTATGTTTTTTGAAATGGGCAATGCACAAAATGTCCTGTTCCCTTTACCTTTTGCCCCTCCAATCCCTGTCCCACACATCTGTAGCTTAAAAGATATTCAGAATTTCTTGAAGAAAGGAAAATCTTAAGAATTTTCAAGCTAACTTTATTTAAAGGGATAAAAAAATCTGCCTATAGTTTATGGTCTTCTATCTTATACTTTCCTCACAAACTGAAGTTTTAGGGAAAACTGAGGGTAAGAAATGCAGTTTTTCTTCCAGAAGCCCACTGCCCATTAGGGTAAAGTCTTGTTTCCAGGTAAAATTTCTTTCTTTCTTTCTTTTTAACTAGTCAAAGAACCTTGTTATACTATTGACTTGGCTTCCGATAAGTGACTGCCTTTGTTCCCATGGAAATGACTTCCCTTTCATGTTGAAGCAGTAGCACTTGCCAGTATCCCCTTTAAAAAGTACCAATTTGTCCTCTCTCAGCCTGTCAAACTCTAAATATGGGTGTTCTTGGCTGCTGTCTGTAAACGTTTTTCCAGAGAAATTATTCTGTTCTAAGCAGAGAGAGCTCTGGCTGTGTTAAAGATACACACCAAGGTAAATAGTGGCAACCTGGGAACACCACCAGGGAGACGAGTGTACTTTCAGGTTCATCTTGTGTCCTGGTCAATATTGACCTTTACTCCTTGGACAAAGAGGTACAGTCATATGGTTGGCCACGGAGGGGCTGCCCCTGTCTCTTCTTGGGCTCAGTAAGAGCTCCCAAGTGTCTGGACAGATAAATGTATGACCCAAATCCCTGCACTCTGAACATATCCACACTCTCATGACTAAAACAAATCCTTAAATCTGAATTTATATTGTAAATTGGGACTATGTAGAACTATTGTAAGACAAGAAAGGGAAAAATAATCTGTTTTGAAATTAGAGAAGGAACCAGTTAATTAAAAAAAGAAAAAAAGAAAAAAACCCCAGATTTGTGGGCTTAGAGTGTTTCCTCTTTTTTTCTTATAATTTTGTTCTCTCAGTTTACTCAAAGTTTTGATGTTTGCCATGTGTTTAAGGAAAGGATTTTAGGTTATGATGAGCTATGGGCAAATGGTTATTCTGATTGCTCTTCATTCCAAACAGAATAAGATAAGAAATGGAAGGGACACTAGAATTTATCTAGGTCAACCTTTTCAGTTTACAGATGAAGAACCTGAGGCACAGAGAGGTTAAGTGACTTGTCTAAGGTCACAGAGGTAGAAAGTGGTGAAGGTGGATTTGAAACTAGGGTCTCCAACTCCCAAGATAGTTTTTTTCCCCTCTTCCACACGATTTTTGATCAAATCTCATATTTTTGACCATATAGCTCAGACCAGATATCTCTTTTGAATACCAGACCACATTATTCACTGCCTATAGGACAAATCCACTTAAGGGCCATGTGAATGGCAGTTATTATTATTATTATTATTATTATTATTATTATTATTATATCCCACCAGTATTGCAAATTCATTGTGTCTCCAAATGTGAATCAGTTTCACATCTACAATCCAACTATCAGGCTCAAATAAGCTTTTGTTATACATTTCTTTAATGTAATTTGTATTATCTTATGCTATTATGTATTATAGATGTTTATACCTGTGGGAAAGCATCATGACAGAGTGGGAAATATCTTGGTTTTGATGTTAGGATACTTGGGTTTGAATTCTGGTATCTTTACATAGAGTGTAGGCTAAGAGTTTGCAAATATTCTCTCATCTGATCTTTACACTGTGGCATGCAGTACTATTATTATCCTCATTTTACAGTTGAGGAAAGTGAAGTCCTACTCACACTGCTAGGAATTGTCTGGGACTGGATTTGAACTCAGAGCTTCCTGAGTCCAGGCTAGCACTCTATCGTCTCTGCTGACTACCTGTCTGTGAATTTGAGCACATTACTTAATCTTTTTGAGTCTTAGGTCTTTGTTTAATGATTAAATGAATTCCAAGTTTCTTTTTAGTTCTAAATATATGACCATCTGATCCCCCTTTGACCAGAAGTTTCATGAGGATGTAGAACTGAGTTCTATAAACCTAGGATGATTATGGTGTTCATTTTTGAAGAGGACCTTGACAACAGGAAGGTGATGCCGTGACAAGTAAGTGAATTGGATTTGAGTGAGGGAGTGCTGTGCTAAGTCACCAGCCTCACTTTCTCTTCTGGAGTCAACTAGAGGATATGGATCAGGATGACTGGAGATAGCCCTGGATGTGAGGCAACCAGGGTTAAGTGACTTGGGTCACACATCTAGTAAATGTCAAGTGTCTGAGATTAGATTTGAACTCAGGTCTTCTCAACTCTTTTTACTGCACTACTAAGCTGCTTCAAATATTCACTCATAATTATCCATCTAGAATATCCAGCATAGTGTTCTGTCCATAGTTGACCATTAATAAATAATCATTGACTTGAATTGCATTAATATAAAATCTTTTTGAGAATCATGTTCTTAAGTGCTGTGAGGCCCTTGGCTCTTGCCAATTTTTCCATAATCATTTATAAAACTATTTCTTTCAAGCAGCCTAAAAGATGATTGCACTAATGACTTAGTAATGACTAAGGAGTAAGGGGGAAAACTCCTTGGCATCTGGACTCTGAGCTGGGAGTGGAAAGTAAAGACTTGAATTGTCACAGATGCTGTTTCTCTCTCTGGATCCATTTGTCGCTGGAGAATTTGGGAAAACATTCCTGAGTAGACATGTTTGCTTAAGAAATCTTGTGTCTGCCAATCGGAATACATTAGACTAGTTGTGCCTAATGTGTTTTTGTAGGAAGCTCAATGTTGGATTGGGAGGGTGAGCCAAGAATCAAAATGGAATGGAAAAAAAATGTAACTCAAGAACTATGTAGGCTGAAGCTTGTCCTGTTGAGGATGATTTAATGACTAGAGGAGGCTCATTTGTAATTCATCCATTTTGTTGTTGTTCAGTTATAATAAGTTGTTTGAATATCCATGACCCCAGTTGGGATTTGTTTGGCAAAGATTCTGGAGTGGTTTGTCATTTCATTCTCTAGTTCATTTTATAGATGAGGAAACTGAGGCAAACTGGGTTAAATGACTTGTCCAGGGTCACACAACTTTTGTCGGAAATCAGATTTGAACTTAGCCTCCATGTCAAGCACAGTATCCGTTGCTCCATCTATCTGCCATCTCACACTTGGTTGAGGTTAAGCAAATAGATACTGCTGAAATGATTTTAGATATTTGAGAGGTTAGATTTCTTGAATAAGATGCACATTCTGCAATAGAAATTTTTTTAGATTTTTCAAGGCAATGGGGTTAAGTGGCTTGCCCAAGGCCACATGGCTAGGTAATTATTAAGTGTCTGAGGTCGGATTTGAACCCAGGTACTCCTGACTCCATGGCTGGTGGAGAATAGAGATTCACTGTACCACCTAGCTGCCCCCTGCAATAGAAGTTTTAATCACTAATTTGTTTTGCAAATTCTCTTTTTACTCAAGAACATGGCAAATTTCTATGTACTCAACTCTTATTCAAATGATTCTAAAATCTGAATTACAACAGTTAGTATTCTTGAGGTTTTACTCAGGTATAGAATAGTTTGAAGTACAATAACAAACAAAGATCTACATGAAATGATGTAGAGGAAAGTGAGCAGAGCCAAGAAAACCCTTTTCATAATGTCTACAACAATGTCAATAGCAAGAACAATATGAAAATACCCTAAAAGTAAATGTTGAAAAATTAAAAAAAAAACAACAAATCTAGCTTCAAAGCCGAGATATGAGAAGACCCACCCCTCCAGTCCCTTTAGAGAGGTGGGACAAGTGCTATGTTTTCAGACTCTTCTGATATGTTGATCAGTTCTGTTGCTGATTCTCCCCCCCCTTTGTCTTTAAAAATGTTTTTTTGGTATATAATGTTAAGCTTAATAATTTAGAGTTAAAATACAACAACAGTAATATAAGTTTGATATCAAGTTTATTCTCTAGGATTTACCTCGGATTATATAAGGTGACCATTATGATCACACAAAACAAAGGAAGAAAGGGATATTTATAGATAAAAAAAGACAAGGAAATCATTAAACCTTCAGGTGCCTAGTGAATCACATTACACATTTGCTCACAAATATGTCATCCTAGCATTATTATCTTGCAAACCTATGTGATTCTCACAAAGATAACTAGCCAGATCTTTCAGTTTCTAATCATCTTTCTTCCTGTGATTGTTAGAACAATTAGCAATAGGAGAGATAGAAATCCCAAAGTTATTACTCTTATTTATACATTTGAGAATTTAGACTTTGGTGAGTAGCATAGGCTTTAATTATTAACTTTGATTAAAGTTTAGCCCTCTGATACTGGAGAACGTAATGGTGATAGGAAAGCTAAATATCAATCAAGCTATATTTTCAAAAAGAAAGGACGAGAGAAGTATGGACAGATTGATAGGAACTGAGTTCAAGTGTGTCAGCAGAATCCAAAAAGCAATAGACAAAGTGAGCCCAGTGATACAGATAGAAAGAAAGAAATGGGCTTGACAGGCAAGGCTGAACAAACCTCCTTCTCCCAAGGCTTTGCAGAGGCACAAGCTGGCCATTGACTTAGTGGATAAGTCAGTTTTACTGATCTGCTTTTCTTCCCCTTTTTAATCTTATTTAGTAGGATGATGGCTTAGGGTAGGGAAGAGGAGAGGAATGGATTTGGAGGTAAATATGAAGGAAAAACCAAAGGCATCCATAGAAACCACCAAAAATTAAAACAATAAAAGTGTTTGTACTGAAGAGATTAATTGACTATCTGGAAAGTTCTTCAGGACAAGAAGGGACTGGTTTGGGAACATGACAGCTAGAGAAGCCTAATAAGTGTTCACTTTTTTTTGATAATAAAAGAATTTTTATTATAAAAAGTTGACTTGACAAGTTAGGTACCCTTTAGCAACTTAAAAATGAGGAGCGGGGGAAGGAGTACAGTAGAAGAGAAATAGATCAGAAATGCTTGTTTAGACATGCTTCATTTTACCTTCTCCCTGTTTTCTCTTTCTCTAGGTCAAAACTTGCTACTGTCCTACCCATTTCTAAAAAGAGTAGGGAGATAAGGATCAGTTCTTGAGGAATTTCTGACATCAATCCTGTAAAGCTCTGGAGCACCAGAGTACATCCATTCCTTCTAGTAGCTTCCTTTCTAGGGGACATTTGTGGATTCTTCTCCCTCAGTGAGATTATTAGTTTGAGATGGAACTATGGGAATCATTTCAGGTGGGAATTCACTCTCTTTCTTAAGGTGACTTTGATAAAGATGTTGAAGACGAACCAGCTCTCTCTTGGGTGGCTGCTGCCAATTGTACCAAGGATACCAAGAAGTACCAGCAGCTAGGGCAGGAGCCATTGGGGTACACCCCACAGCTCCACCGGAGTTGCTGAAATCAATATCCCGTGATTGTACCAGTGGGATGTGAAAACTGAGAAAACCATGATCTCTAGCCTTCAGAATGGCCTATGTTGGCTTCTTATGCTGCTTCATACACACACCTGTGTATGGGGTATGGAAGATGACACCTGTGTGAGCACAGACAAACTGCTCCAAAAGCTTTACATTTCTAAAGTCCACATGGAGCTTTTGATCTCAGCAGATGGGGCAAGGGTTCCCAGCAACTTTGTTTCCTCGAATGCATGTTTTACGGGTTCGCTGTGGTGGGATGCCACCTTTGTGATTTCTTCAATAGTCAACCCAGATTGGATGGGAGCTGTATTGTATCAAGTATTCTTCTGTCTCCAGATATTCCCAGGGACCATCCTGATGAGGAAGACAGGAATAGAAGATTCTTCTTCTGGGGGAGTTTTGGTACATAGTGCTCAGGGAATAGCCTGCACCCAGTGGACACCTCTGATAGGTGTGAGGTCCAAGAGCCACCTAAGCAGCAAGGTCAGTAGAAAGGTTGCCATGTGGGTGCATAGCTAAGAAAGGCATGTGTTCACTTTTACAAAAATTATAGTTTCCCTTGAATGTGTGACTTTTGTCTCCTTGCTGTTCAATGGGCAAAAAAAAGTGGACACAGCAGACAAAGGGGAAAAATGAAAGAGTATCAAGAGGCTAAGCTCATTTAGGGTCTGCTATTGGGAACAGTCAGAAGAAAGGTGTTGGAGACCTAGTCTTTCTCCATCCTATAAACTCAGCACTGTCAGCAAAGCCTCTTCCTCTTTCCAGTGACTTTTCTGGGCATGCCCAGAAGCTTTCATGTTGGAATTAGAGGCATCTAGGGGATGACGAAGTCTACAGAGTACCAGGCTTGCGTCAGAAAGACCTGAGTTCAAATCCAATCTCAGACCCTACCTATGTGACTCCTTAGAAAGTTGACAACCTCTGACTCAGTTTCTTCAATTGTTAAATGGGGATAATGATAGCACAATCTTTCTGCCTGACTCCAGTCATGTCCAGGTGGGTCAATTTTTGACCCCTCCCCTGTCTCCTCCCTGCCTTCCCATAAAAGTTCTATCCACTTTCTTCTCCAGGCTTCTGAATCCATGTGATCCCAGTCCAGCTATCTGTGGCATGGCTGTCCCCTTCCTTTTTCCTTTCTTAATTATCTTTGATGTTCTCACCAGCCCAGTTTGTAATTGTTTCTTCTTTACTCAAACCTAACTATCTCTTTAAAAACTCATTTTCTTTGGAGTTAAGAACTCTGTGAATTAACCTGTGCACTTTTTGCAGTAACCAGTGAACTTTTATGATAACCTGTGAATTGAAATTTATGCCTTTTCTTACCCCCCTGAATCATAGAGTGTTTGTAATAAAAGATAAAAGAATCCCCATCAATCCCTAAAGTCCCCTCCCTCAAGCCTTTCTGCTGGTTTCACTGTGAAATCTTGTTTAAAGTACTAATGGAAGATGATGGATAATTTCAAAACAAATACATTTTAGTTCTCTATTTACAGATCAAATTTCTTAATACATGTATTTGAGTATATCACTTCTGTGCTCAAAAATTTCTAATCGTTCCCCATTTCTCATGTCAAATTCAAAATTTTATTTAATAAATTACATTTCTAAATATTTGCAATATTAAGTCTTAGAATTGAAAATTTTGGATTATATACTCCATCCTTGTTATATCTCTGCTACTGACATCAATTTTAGATATAGTGATTCTTTCCAATACTCTTAGGTACCCGGGAGTGTGTCTTTTACTGAAGCATCTAATATACCTAATTTTCTCCCAGTTACCTCTCAAGAGCCTGAGAATTCCTCTGAAGGAGTGGATAGGATATTCAAATTACTTACAACTACTTCCTGCCATTTGATTGGGGGATACATTGGGGAAACCAAGTATTCACTAGCATCACCTCTTCCTGGGAGAGTGGAGAGAACAGAAAAAAATGCACCATCTTCACTACTTACTAATAATAAAGTTTCATTTATTCTGACACACATATACACTCACAAATTTACGCAATTATTAAATTGTTGAGGCCAGAACATGATGTAGTAGGGTTGCTCCCCGGACATTTGGCAATGTCCACTATTGACTTTAGTGAAATAACTCAGAAAACTTCTGCAAAAGTAGTCTTTAGATAATGTCATAGATACTAGGCAAATCAAGAAGTTAGACAGGCTGGGATGGAAGAGGAGGAGAGCATTTGGAATTAAAAACAAAATGCTTAATAAAAAAAGGAGGAGGAAGAACTAGAAGAAGAAAGAGGAGGAGGAAGAGGAGGAGGAGAAGGAGGAGGAGGAGGAAGAAGAATAAGAATAAGAATAATAATAAGAAGGGCTGATAGTTGCAAAACTGGGTGGCACCTGAATTCTGTAGCCCCAATTATAAATATAACCTTGTATAATGTTTTCTTCAGTCAACTTTAGAAACTCCCACCTATAGTTACAAGTCATGCACTCCAACTAGTTCAAATTTCAACTATAACATCTTCCTGCCACCATCTTGGTGCATGCCCCATTACTTCACACATGCATTATTCCAGTAGTCTACTAGTAGGTCTGTTTACCACATATCTCTTTCACTATTGTATATCCTTAATTCAGCTGTCAAAAAAATTTTCCTAAAGTGCAGCTCTGACCATGCCATCCTCTCTACCCAATAAATTCCAGTGGCTACCTCCAAGATCACAGATAAAATCCTCTGGCATTCAAAGCTCTTCATAACTTACCTCCTGCCTTCTGCCTCTTATCTTTCCAGTGTTATAGGTTACCTTGGTCTCTATGAGCTCTATAATACGACACTGACCTTTTTGCTGTTTTGAAAGAGACAACCAGGATATTTACTGGGAGTCCTTCATTCTTAGAATTCCTCATTTTCTCTTTCTCATAAGTGCCTTGTCTTCCTTCAAGTCCCACTTTCTATAGGAAACCTTTCCCAATCCTCTTAATTCTTTCTTCCCCTGATTATTTGCAATTTGAATCTCCTCCATTGGTTTGTGGGCTCCTTGAGATCAGGGAATATCTTTTACAGTTCCTAACCCCAGTGCTTAGCAGAGTGCCTGGTATATAACAGATGCCTAATAAATGTTTATTGATTAACTCAGTAGAAGGAGTATCCACATTGATGAAATCCTAGGACCTTAAAATTATATCACCTCTATAATGCTTACAGATTTTGATGTCACCCATCTGATAAATAACATTCAAACCTGAATCCTGGTACCCCACATGTTTTTTTCTTTTCTTTTTTTTTTTCTTCTTTTTCTTTTTTTTTTTGTTTGTTTGTTCGTTTTTGCAAGGCAATGGGGTTAAGTGGCTTGCCAAAGGCCCCACGGCCAGGTAATTATTAAGTGTCTGAGGCTGGATTTGAACTCAGGTGCTCCTGACTCCAGGGCCGGTGCTCTGTCCACCATGCCACCTAGCCACCCCATCTTTTTTTATTTTTAATAAACAAATATTTATTTTCTTTTTCTTTCCTGCTCCCTTTTAAAAGAGAAAAAAGAACAATAATATTCCATCACATACATATACCACAGTTTATTAAGCCATTCCCCAACTGATGGACATTCACTCAATTTCCAGTTCTTTGCCACCACAAACAGAGCTGCTATGAATATTTTTGTCCAGGTGATGTTTTTACCCTGTTTGATAATCTCTTCAGGGTATAGACCCAATAGTGGTATTGCTGGATCAAAGGTTATGCATATTTTTGCTGCCTTTTGGGCATAATTCCAAATTGCTCTCCAGAAAGGTTGTATAAGTTCACAGCTCCACCAACAATGTCATAGTGTCCCAGATCACATCCCTTTCAACCTTGATCATTGTCCTTTCTGGTCATATTGGACAGTCTGAGAGGTGTGAGGTGGTACCTCAGAGATGTTTTAATTTGCATTTCTCTAATAATTAGTGATTTAGAGCAATTTTTAATATGACTATGGATTGCTTTGATTTCCTCATCTGTAAATTGCCTTTGCATATCCTTTGACCATTTGTCAATTGGGGAATGGCTTGTCTTTTTTTTTTTTTATTTGATTTAGTTCTCTCATTTTAGAAATGAGTCCTTTGTCAGAAATATTAGTTATAAAAATTGTTTCCCAATCTACTATATTTCTTTTGATCTTGGTTACAGTGGTTTTGTCTGTACAAAAGCTTTTTAATTTAATATAATCACAATTGTCTAGTTTATCTTTAATGGTGTTCTCCATCTCTTCCTTGGTCATAAACTGCTTCCCTTTCCATAGATCTGACAGGTAAACTATTCCCTGATCTCTCCTAGCTTGCTTTTAATATTATTTTTTTTAATGTCTAGATCCTGTATCCATTTTGATCTGATCTTGGTATAGGGTGTGAGATGTTGGTCTAATCTAAGTTTCTGCCATACTAACTTCCAATTTGCCCAACAGTTTTTTTTTAATCAAAGAAAGAGTTTTTAATACCAATAGCTGGGTTTATCAAACAGCAGATTACTATAATTACTTCCTGCTATTGCACCTCATCTGTTCCAATGATCTACCACTCTGTTTCTTAGCCAGTACCAGACAGTTTTGATGACTGATGCTTTATTCAATTAGAAACCAGGAGGGATAGGAATTCAGGGAAGCCTGGAAGGATTTGTATGAACTGATGCTGAGCAAGATGAGTAGAACCAAAACATTGTACACCCTAACAGCAACATGGGGGTAATGATCAACCTTAATGGACTTGCTCATACCAACAGGGCAACAATCAGGCACAATTTTGGGATAAATAGCTTTATACATATGGTTCCCTTTTCTCTTCCTTTGATTTCTTTGGAGTCCTACCTGATGTCAAGCTATGTTAAAATAGAAGGTCAGGACTCTGAAGAAATAATTGTCTGGAGAGGGGGGAAGAAGAGCCTTTTTTTTTTTTTTTTTTTTTTTTTTTAGTTTTTGCTAGGCAATGGTTAAGGTTAAGTGGCTTGCTCAAGGCCACACAGCTAGGTAATTATTAAGTGTCTGAGGCTGGATTTGAACTCAGGTCCTCCTGACTTCAGGGTCGGTGCTCTATCCACTGTGCCACCTAGTCGTCCCAGAAGAGCCTATTTTGAGAATTTAGTGTACTATTTCAGAAAGACAGAGCAGGATAGGGTACTAGCAGATAGATATAGTAAAGAGAGAAAGGAGTATAGAATCTCTTTCTCCTGCTTTACAGAGTTTCTTATGATCAGCCTGGCTTAAAGCTGTGAAGAAAGATATGGAGCATTTCTGAAATCTCATAATTTTGGAGTAACAGTTTAGTTTCATTCAGATTCTTTGACCTAAAAAGAACAAAGGAATTCTTTGGCGTTACAAAGAGAGCTACTATAAATGCTTTTTGTGCTTATGAATCCTTTCCCTTTTTGGAATCTTTATGGATCACTGAGTCAAAATGTACAAATTAAGTGATTTTTGAGTCATTTGAGCAAATTATGGTATGAGAATGTAATGTAATATTGTTGTAGCATAAGAAATGATGAAGGGGGGGCAGCAAGGTGGCACAGTAGGATAGAGTAGCCCCTCTGGAGTCAGGAGGACCTACGTTCAAATCCAGCTTCAGACACTTAATAATTACCTAGCTGTGTGACCTTGGGCAAATCACTTAACCCCATTGCCTAGCAAAAAACAAACAAAAAGAAATGATGAGAGGGACTATTTCAGAGAAACTCAAATGATGAATTGAGGCAGTGAAGTAAGAAGAACAATTTAAACAACAATAACAGCAACATTGTAAAGACAGACTTAAGAACTGTGATGGATGCTATAATTCCAGAGGATCATATTGATTTGTATTTACCCATATCTTTTTCAGTAAGGAGTAGAATGATACATACATTTTTGCACATGGACAATGTAGGGGCTGATTTGGCTTGATTATGAATATTTGTTTTTCTTCTAAATGAAGGGGAAAGTGAGGAGAGAAATTTAATTCCTTTTACTGAAAAATAAAAGGAGCAATCAATTTTAGTAGTTTCGAATAAATTACAAAAACAATTCCTTCCCCCATCCCTCCCATTTCCCCACAATTGGTTTGAATTTGCTGAGCTTTCTATTATTTTCTGCAGACATAGGCCATGGTAAGTTGGGTGACCTTTAAAGGCCCTCCCATTTTTAAGTGTCTTTGATTCCAGGCAGCATTAAATCAATACCATGAATTTTATAGGCAAAACAATTGCACTTAAACTCTGAAGTTTCCTACCAATGAACAATTCTCTCCTTAAAACATAACTTCTGAAATAATGGTAAATAATTGCAAAATTTGCAAGAAAATTGGAAATAAAAGTAAAAGTTTTTTTTTCCTCTCAGGGAAAAAATCAAAATACATTCTACCTGTTGTTCTGGACCTCAAGATTTAAACAAACTTTTTTTCTGTCAATAGACTGTTATAAATGTATATTCTTTAGTTCAGTCTTAACTCCTTCTCTTCCCTGCCTACTCTGGTTCATATTAATCTCTCCTCTGAATTTCTTTTACATTTTTGAGCAAAACAAAAATGATTAGTATATTTTGATCAATTAACACTCAATTAAGCAAAAATTTATTGAGTGTCTGGTCTACCTTGGGTATACAAAATGAAATGAGACAATGCATTGGTAGGCATTCAATATATGTCTATGCATATATACACACACATATATGCATCTCATTTCATATTTATATATGTCTGTTTATATGTCTATGTGTGTGTATATGTTGACTATGTGTATATATGTTGATAAATGAATTTTGTTTTATTTATTCTTTTTGGAGGGAGTCCTAATTTCATCATTATAGATATATCCTCCACTGGTATAATATATATATATATGTTCCCATGTCTCATTCTTGTTCATGTCCTACAAATATTCTGTCACTAAAAATTTTCTTTTGGATTTTTGAATATTAGTGAAACTTAGGCTAACCATCTGGTTACATGACCAGCAAGCAGCCCATTTCATTTTTTTGGGCTCACATATCTTTGGTAACATCTTTTATAAAACTTATTGCATGCGATGTATCTTTGGTAATGGTAGCAATCCAATTACAACCCTCATATGTCTTTCCCTTATCATTTGGGTCACTTGGAGTTATGATTTTTCTGATTATGGCATTCATGATTCCAAGTCATTACTAAGAGAATATGGATTTCAAAAGGTTGTGTCTTGACATCAGGGAGTAGTTCACTAAGAGTGTGTGTCAATGGCAAGGAAGATGTTCTCTACAATTCCAGATGGAATGGTTATCTAAATGTTTAGGTCTTCCAGCTGCTCCTAATAGTGGATGACACCAACAGAATAATTCAAGCCCAGATTGCTTGCTATAGGTCTTCCTCAAAAAGATCCATTGACACTCAGATAAGATCAGCCTAGAAGCTATTTACTTAGAAAAGAAAAATCAAAGCAAATGAAGAAGGCTATCCTTTTGTATACCTTTTGAGACTCTCTGATGTAATTTGCATAACAATTTACCTTAGAGACACTGATACAAATGGGAGGCACAAAGGTTGGCTAATAGGGAAGGGAAGAGACATATAATTATCTTGATATTTATATAGAATTAAGTGGTGAGAGGTGGAGTCAAGATGGAGAAGAAAAGGCAAGGAGTCACTTGCTCTCTCCTTCAAACTCTTCCAAACACTTTTAAATAATGCCTTATATAACATTAAATGGAACATTAAGTGGAAAAAGAGACCTGTCTGGATGATAAAAGAAAGAAATTTCTGAAGTCAGTTGAGAGACCTTCTAACTGAGGATGGGACTATGGAAATTAGGTGCAAGCTAACAGAAATTCTATATAAACTAGAAGCAATAAATACTTCACATGAGTGAAAGAACTATAATTCTGGTAGAGGTTTTATGCTTAAGAGGTAGACCCTGAAAATAACTAATCAACATGTGGAAACAGAAAATAGCAACCTGTGGATAGCGGCTGATAAAAGAGCAGAGCAATGATTGGTATGGCACCAGCATGGAGAATCAAATACAGAGTCACTCCCTTGTTGGAGTCATACCCAGAATAAAGCTCTAAGTCAAAGACCACTAGGAGTCTTTTAATTCTCTGAGTTCAATTGTAAGTTCTTTCTGAGTCTTTTACCTTTTAAGTGCAACAGTTATTTGTTTTGAAGTCTAGTGAACCTGAGTGCTTATAAGGGGAATTGAAGGCTAAAGATGAGGAAGGGTCAGAACTGGAAATTTCCACCTAGGTAGGAACAATGAACCAGATAAATAAGAGGTTTTAACTGTTTTCCTAGGCTCTCTGAGTCTGGAAAGGATCTCTGAAACAAGGCTTATAGTGGGATCAAAGAATCTAGAGCTAGAAGAAATTTTCTAGATCCTCAAGTTCAATGACCTTCACTTTCACAGATTTGGAACCCTTGATTTTATATTTTTCTCTAATTGTCAGGGTGGTCTTAATAAAGGAAGCATTGGATCCTTGAGAGCAGTGTTCAAATCTAGTTTCTATTCTTACAAGCTGTGTGACCTTAGACAAGCCACCTAGTCTCTATGAATATCAAGTTCTTCATGTGTAAAATTGGAATGGTAATGTCTTCAGTATGTGCCTCACAGATTTGCAATAGAAAAGGGCTTTATAAATTGTAAAACCTTATAGAAATGTGAGCTACTATTATAATTTTATTACATCTCCTTCAAAGAGTACTGAGCAAGGGTTATCTGGGTTCATAAATGCTTTTTATAATAATAATAATAATTAACCCTATTTTATATTGTGTCTGGTACATAGTAGAACTAATAAATATTTATTTATTAACTGACATTATGCCATTTGATCTTCACAACAAAATCTGTGAGGCAGTTCCTTTCATTCCCATAGAAAGGAATCATCATTTAAGATCCAAAAGAGACTAAAAGCCATGGCCGACCCCCTTCATTTTACAGCAAAGTAATTGAGAGAAGGTGGGGAGAGGGAGAGAGAGAGAGAGAGAGAGAGAGAGAGAGAGAGAGAGAGAGAGAGAGAGAGAGAGAGAGAGAGAAGAGAGAGAGAGAGAAAGAGAGAGAGAGAGAGAGAGAGAGAGAGAGTTACTTCATCAGACTCACACAATTTTTTATTAGAGGTAACATTTGAACCCAAATATCCTCATTTTAAAATCCAGTTTCCTCTAGCCCCTATACTACAGCTCTATTGCAAAATGTCCTTTACTTATCATTGATTGATTTTATTAGGAAAGGAATTCAGCCCAGAAGAGAGTTGCTTAAATGCTTATGATCTTCTTCAAAGGACTAGCAGATGATATAATAAATAAAAATGGGATCCCTTCAGTTCATTAAGTGATTAATAACTTCAGATACCTCCTTTCATATTCTTTCTTGGAAAAAAAATGGGTGGTCATTTTGGGGTGAAAGTTATTTTTTTACCTAAATAAAGAGAAAGCATTAGTTAACAATGTGCGACTGCACTTGAGACATGGGCAGACTGATGCCTTGACAGTTTCATGTCACAGATCATTGCAGAGACACCAGTTTTATGATAGAATGTTAAATGCTTAATTTATAATCTCTTTCCTTGTTCCTTATGTCAAGCTCATTAATTATTCTCCCAAAGTTTCACTGTTAAAGTTCAACCCCAAGTGCAAATTATTGCTGAATATTCTGTTGTTCTATCTTGTTCTATAGAATGCCAGCTTAAGATCATTGGTGATGCTGCCGGCCCTGTTCCAGGAGTTTGCCAGGAGCTAGGCTGATACATTAAATCAGCAGATCCTAGGGAGAACTCAGGTTACACAGTCTCCCTGCTCTCTTAAATGCATGTACTAACTATAGAGGTTGATTATAAATATCAATATACATATAAAATACACACATATATAGATGCATATAATTGTCTATATGTACATACCATACATGTGTTTATGTATATAGATACATGTATATGTTATATATGAATATATTTAACCAAAGAAGTTAAATTTGTATTAAATAACATTTATATATGTGTAAATATGTATATATGCATTAATAGAATTGTAGAGGTTGAGGAACTAAATGCATATTTATAAACTATGAATCAACTCATAAATATGTAAATAAATATTGTTATTAATATTGTTATAAAATATATTTAGCTAAATGTCTATAGTTCTATATATACACATACACACATGTATATATCCACATACATGTATGTATGTATAGAACATACTATTTTATTCCCACACAGACAATGGAATGTGCAGCAATAAAGAATCATGGAATTATTGTAATCTGCTGAGAGGCTAATACACTCGCTTTTTTTTTTAGGTTTTTACAAGGCAATGAAGTTAAGTGGCTTGACCAAGACCACACAGCTAGGTAATTATTAAGCATCTGAGGTCGGATTTGAACTCAGGCACTCCTGACTTTAGGGCTGGTACTTTATCCACTGCACCACGTAGCCATCCCAATATACTCATTTCTTTGGAATGCTTACAATAGGGTAGTTCATTAGTTTTTGACATTTTATCTCCCCTGAATCCACAGCCCAATCAATGTCAAATAGTTTTCATTCCTTTCCAGCATCATTTCTGACTCGCTGGATTTTCCCTATTATGTCTAGAAGTATCCTCATCCTCAAAAAACATTTCACCCCTGTATTTCTCACTTTGAAAGTAGTCATTTCTTCTGATTGTCTAGTTCCTTCCAGGTCCTCTATTTTATAGAAAATGACAAGGCTAACCATGACTTTACTTTTCTCCAGGCTCTACTTCTAATTCTCCAGTGTTTCATTTTTTTAATTATACCCCCTTCTCCATCTCCATTGTGTCTAGGTCTGTGTTTTTTTTCTATTACTACTGTACTGTAGTACAGTTAACTGACACATAATAAATTCATGTTGACTTGATTTGACTTCCATTCTTCATTGTTTGATTAGTCACAACTTAAGTAGCACAGCCACAAGGGATAATTTTCAAGTATGAGAGCTGACCTTTTCTAAATCTGATATTCTTTACTGTAGAATTAATTTTTCTGATAAAATATTGTTCTATCAGTTCCTAGTTGAGATTTGCAAGTTTGGAATGCTGGCCTCTGTCTCGAACAAGGTCTGTCTCTCTATCTAATTATAAATCTGAAGGCAGACTCTGTGTTTAAAAAAACCTAGTCCCCTTCTAATTGCAGCTGTAAATTTGACTTTCAGATTATGTAAACAATTAGAATGAAAGACCATCTTGAGAAGGCAGGAAACTGCTCTGGTTAGATAACCAGATAAATTCTTATACTTATGACATTTTAGAAAGGGAGAAACTCTAATGTTTTATTTATCTATATTATATCTAGTAACAACATAAAATATCAAGTTAGAAGAGAAGACAGTAGTCCTGGTGCTAATTGAATCTTTGTCAGTTCTGACATAGAACAGACCTTATAGATGGGTTAGAGAATCATAAAGTAATCAATGATACCTTTATGCACAAATGTGTAACCTGATTGGTTGGCTGCCAGAATTTTATGGTTCTGTGTTTAAATTCTATAAATATTGATTATTCATTTAATTCTGTGTTGGCATTTGTAAGGATACCATCCACCTATGGGTTTTTGGTAAGATCATAAAGCATAAAACTTTATATAATTAACTTTATTATTTCATTTTTTAGCCTAAGAAAATTATGTTAACAGCAAATGGTGTCAAGACTCAGATCTAGGTTTGAATTTGAAAAAGAATAAACTTTTCCTCTGGACAACTTATCAATGCGATCTCTAAGAAGAACCAGGACAGATTTTGAGTCTGGCACAAGTGACATGTATGAAGGTGAGCTAATTACTTTTCAAATCAATTGCCCGAGCAGTAAACTGGTGGTGGTGTCCAATAAACCTTTCTGAGCATTTAAAACTGCTCCCTTTTCTGTCATTCTGGGACAGGATGATTTCCAGCATGCTTTCCTTCTAGTTCCTAAAGCTCTTTGTCACCTTCTTGGTTAGGATATTGTCTTTTTTTTCTCTGTGTGCTCAGATTCACATTCACTGGTTGTAAATTAGATCATTGCTCCTCTACCTTAGCTCCTGGGGAGCCCTGTCTCTGCTGCCCCAGTCTGATGGGGAGGATTCACTGGCCCTTGCTAAGGTCCCATCTGATTTCTGGACCACAGATCCTACAAGATATTGGAAGGGTTGTTACAGTAGCTCCACTGAAGGTTCAGATAGATCCTTCTCTACCTCTTCCCTGGAAGGCTCTGTGCCTTTTCCCTCCTGCTGCTATTGAAGATGCTAGACCTTTGATACAAAGTTACATAACAAATAAATTAATTTACCACACGAACTTCTCCTTGAAGTACTCCTATTTTCCCAATTAGAAAAGCAGGAAACAAAGACTGGCAATTAGAATATGATTTGCGAGCTGTCAGTGCCACTGTTTTGCCCCCTTCCCCACACCTTGCTATCTCATGTTCCTCCTTCTACTACCATATTCACTGTAACGGATCTCTGTAGTGCTTACTTCTCCTCTGTTCCTGTACATCTAAACAGCCAAATATCTTTTTGCATTCACATGGGAAGGACAGTGGCTTGCATGGACAGTATTGCTGCAAGGTTTTTCATTCACCCTTCTATTTTTGTCAAATTTTATGGTTTAACCTCTTTTATCTCCCCCAATAACGCAATAGTCCTTCAATATGTAGATGATCTGTTATTGTGCTCCCCTGATTTAAGTTCAGGAAAAGAGGATGCTGTAGAGCTTCTCTTCCTAGATGTGAATGGTCATAAAGCTTTTCAAGATAAATTACAGTTTTTGTCAGATCTCTGCGAAATTTCTAGGATACTTATAGTCCAAGGCTCTGTCTCCATTGATCCTTCCCGAATCAAGGTAATTTGTGAGTTTCCTATCCCTTCTTCAAAAAGACAGCTAAGGGCATTTTGGGGTCTTTCTGGGTATTGAAGATCTTGGAAGCCTGAATTTTCTGTTTCAGCTTGCCCTTTGTACAAGGCTCTGCAATATCATACCCCTGACTCCCTTTGCCCAACTGAAGAACAGTGTGAGGCTATCCAGGCTATAAAGTCATCTCTCTCTAAGTCCCAGACTCTGGGTCTGCCTCATTACTCACTTCCTTTTGTTCTGTTTGTAATGGAGGAGGAAAGCAATGCAGTAGGAGTTTTAGCACAGAAACATGGGAGATAGGTACAGGCCAGTAGGATAATATAGTAAACAACTGGATGCAGTGGTTCAGGGTCTACCACCTCCCTGCTTAAGGAGGGTTGTGTTGCAATATCTGAGATTCTTAAACAGACTGAGGATTTTCCACTGGACTCCCCAGTGACTTGCTTGGTATGCCTTGCAGTGGAGGCACTCCTCACATCACACCTAGCATTTATCAAGTGGTTATCTGACAAAGCTTGAAACCTAGTTTCTATCTCATCCCTATGTTACCATCAAAAAAGCTTAATGTACCTAACCCTGTGAGTTTCTAGAAATTGTTCCTCATTTAGGAACAGATTAATCTGTGAGCAGTGACCACAACTGTGATCCTTCTGATCATGATTGTGTCTCAATTCTGAATCACTTACTGACTCCTAGACAAGATCTCTTACAAACACCATTCCTGATGCAGACCTCACAGTATTCCGGATAGCTCCTGCATGAGGAACCTGGAGGGTCAACTGATTTCTGGCTATGACATTACTATGGTAACTGCCCTCTGCTCAGCAGGCTGAGTTGGAAGCAGTTGCTAGAGCCTGTGATTAGGAAAAAGATTGAAAATTAACCTCTACATTGATAGTGGGTATGCTTTTGGAGTAGCACTTGATTTGGGGGCATTGTGGAAACAAAGAGAATTTTTAAACTCCATTGGACAGTCCATTGAAAATAGTGAGGAAGTCTTCGGGTTTTTAGAGTGTCTACTTATCCCTGAATCGGTGACGGCTAATAAAATTGTTGGCTTCCTTTGACTCCACTCCTGAGGTAAAGGAAATTGGTTACCTGACAAGGCAGAGAGGGAGACAGCACTGTCTTCCCCAATTTCCATAATGATTTCCTATTCCACACCTGCTGCAAACTCCCCCAATTCATTTAGTAGCTTTGACACAGACACAAGTCTTAATCTCTCCTGAGGCAATACACCAGTGGGAAAAACAAGGGAGCTTCCGAGATCAGGAGACTGGACTGTGGAAGAACGGATTCAGAGTTGTTCTCTCCTGTCAGCTGCATCATTCATTACTATAATATTTGCATCATTTAAATCACTGGGTGCTGATAAGCTTTAGGAGCTTGTTTCAAAGCATTGGTGGGGGATATCAAGGAAAGTAGCTGATGAAGGAGACTCCAGGAGTTCAATTTGTCCTCCCTTTGGGCAGTTTCCCATCCCTCTCCTCTTCTTTTGAAATTTGGCAGATCATCATTCAACTGCCCCTACACAATGGGGCACTATCAGATGCAGATGGGTGCAAGTATGCATTAGTCATGGTTTGTATGTCTTCTAGTTGGGTGGAAGTTATTTCCTCTAGAACTACAACTACTGGAGTGGTTGGGAGAATTTATGTGAACAAATTATCCTTATTGGAGAGTTCCATGGGAAATTCATAGTGATGGAGGAACTCATTTAACAGGTCAGAATCTTAAAAAGATTCTGGAAGCCTGAGGAATTTCTTAGTATTTGCATCACATCATCGCCAGTCTTCAGGGATGTTGGAAAGAACAAATAGGGTTCTAAAGGGACTGTAAGGGAAATTAATATGTGACTTCAAAACCTCTTGAGTTAAGGTACTGCCTATTGCTTTTCTTGCATTAAGGTTCAGACCTGTGAGATTATTACTGGGAGTCCTGTGTCTCTTACCCTGTGGGGTTGAGATCTCTCCTCTGGCATCTCATTGTCTCCAAGAGCACTATGTTAAACTTAGCAGATTCACCAAGTTCAGGATCTTGTTTCTCAATCTCATTCCTTAGGCTTGCCAATTGAGACTAGCCATCTTATCTCTCCTGGAGAGAAGAAGGAATCTTTCCAAGTATTACTTACTACCTCCTCTGCTGCTAAAGTCCAAGGTGTAGATGCATGGATACATCTGTCTCATCTGAAGAGTGCCTCTGATCCTGAGTGAACTTCAAAGCCTATTGGTGATCTTGCCCTATGGTTTCAGAGGGGTCAGAAAAAGATGACATTGGAGGTGGACAGCATTCCTAAGACTTAGGATGAGGCCTGTAAGACTTCAACTGTCCTCTATACAATTTTTTAGACTTTATACTGTTATCTTTTTAACAAGTGCAGAAGAGTTTGTATAGACATGACTGTAATTTTCATATATATTCAATAACCACATTTCTGTTTTGTTTTTCTTTCCTTTCTGCATTCCCATCTCACTTCCCCTACATAGGTGGAGTTTTGTGGTAGCTTCTGGTTGTTTTATATCTTTTTTTTTCTCCATGAGTGAGGGATCGCTATTTTAGGAAGAAATCCATCCCTCCTCTCACATAGCAAAACACCCCATGAGAAAACTCACTCAGAAGGCAGCCAAACAGTTAAATCTGTCTAGCTGTTGGTTAAATGCTAACCTCCTAGGAATCACTGCTAGTTATACTATCTCTGCCATTG
Organism: Macrotis lagotis; assembly: GCF_037893015.1. Classification (NCBI taxonomy): domain Eukaryota; kingdom Metazoa; phylum Chordata; class Mammalia; order Peramelemorphia; family Peramelidae; genus Macrotis; species Macrotis lagotis. The sequence continues at coordinate 267,972,923 of NC_133666.1, read as the reverse complement.
ATTGGGGATTCTATTGAGTTGACAGCACAAGTACATCCATGTGATATTCTAAAATTTTCTAAGGATATATCACCTAACCTACAAGTGATAGCAAAAAGAACATATGAGTATGGGGAGAGTGATACCTATGAAATACACCTAAATGCCCCTTTCTTCTATAGAAATGTTAGGGATAGTCATAACTATCTAGATTTAAATGTAACTTTGGGCACAGTTTTTTCTGAGGTTAAATGGGCCTCAGTGGCATCCCTTACTGCTTTCTCTTATTTTGCAAATAATACTTCTGGAGTTTCTGTAGGGAGCCTTAGCCTGGCCCTCTGCAATTAGACCATCTGAGTCTATACAGAGAGGTTTTTTGGCATTGCAAGGGCAAATAAATATTCATTTTTTACAAATTTGATTTATGCTTGAATTTAAGGATCTAATACTCAAGGGAGTTCTTCTGCCTCCAGAATTTGTCAGGGTAGGCCTTCTGGGATTGGTTCTACCCCTTGCTTTAGTAACATCTTCCTTAATGGGACCCATACTGATGGGACTTGCCAAAAACTCTGTTCTGACAAGACAGGGAATCAAATTATTTATTGGAACCACTATCGAAGTTACATTCAGGCAGAGAAAGGGTATGTACCTGTTTCTGATGCTTATCTAATAATTTCTGCTTAAATCCTTCCATGGGAATGATTGCTTCTCAAAGTTGGCATATATATATATATATATATATATATATATATATATATATATAATATATATATATATATATATATGAGATACCTTGAAGAATCCATTTAACCCAATCCCTAATTACATCAGAACCCCAGGCACTATCTCATTTTCTATCACCCTGCCATCCTCTCTAGGGATGTTTTTTGTGTGTGGCTCTTCTTTCCTTCCCTGGTGATCAGTACTATGTACAATTGTCAGATAGTGCCTGACCATTCTGTTGCCGGTCCACGATCTTATAGCTGCGGACCCTCATCCCTCTGTCTGACCGGACCCTCATCTGCTCTTGTTGTGCTTTTCCCTTCCTACTCCTCATCTTAAAAGGTACTATAGCAGGACTGGGAGTGGGAGGGGAGTGACTGTTCTTGTGGGTTCATAAAAAAGTCTATAAATCCCTATACAGAAATGGCATGAATGAAGACTTAGCAGTGATGGTGAGAAATCTGAAGGATCAAGTTGACTCCCTTGTAGGAGTGGTGGTACAAAATGGGTGGGCATGAGATTCCCTTCTAGAAACAGAGGAAGAAATTTGCATTTTCCTTGGTGAGGAATGTTGTTTTTATGCTATATGACTCTCAAGAGACACAGGATAATATAGAGATGTTTCAGAAGCAGGCCACTTGTTTGAGAAGAACAGGCATCAAGCCAACCATGACTTGACATTTTAGTGAACTGCCTCAAGTAGGCAGTTGGATGAGGTCTGGCCTTTTGTCTGTTGCTGGGTTACTGACTGTCCCTGCCCGTATCCTTAAGGAGTATGAGTGGGTTGGCTGTGACCACTAGATATCCTGCTACTTTAGTGAATAAGGTAAAAACATTAGTAGTCATATAACATCAGATGAAAGAGATAAATAAATGTCCCATGACCAAATGAAGAATATTAATTAATTAATTTTTTAAAAATAAGTATTTAACTTATATTTCCAACTACTTAACAATGGTAGTTTTAACCAATCCTTTTTTTTTTTTTTTTTTGAGTTTTATAATTTTTCTCCCTCTCTCCCTTTCCTTCCCCAGTCCCCTACACAAAACAATATGATTTAGGCTTTACATTTGTAACCATGTTAAACAGAAGAATCATATCCAAATGGAAGAAAGAAAACATTAGAGATAACAAAATTACATAATAAATAAGACAACTTTTAAAAAGTTGAAAGTAATAAGTTTTGGCCTTCATTTAGACTCCACAATCCCTTTTCTGGATACGAATGGTATTTTCCCATTACAAGTCTTTTAAAATTGTCTTTGTTTATTATACTGCTAAAATGAGCAAGTCCATCCTGTTTGATCATCACTCCATGTGGTTGTTAGTGTGTATAATGTGCTTCTGATTCTTCTCATTTCACTCAGCATCACTTCATGTAAGTCTTTCCAGGCTTTTCTGAAATTCTCACCCTCATGATTTCTTATAGAACAATAGCGTTCCATCATATCTATATACAACAATTCGTTCAGCCATTCCCCAATTGAAGGATGTGAGGAATATTTAAAAGAACTTCCTTTCATATCTTCTAAGGAATGTCTTCTTTCTTTTTCTCTGCAGATGACATTATATGCTCCTTTGACTCAAAAGGAGAGAGTGATAGTGATATAAGATTTAGTATGATGGTAAGTATAATTTTGTAACAGTGGTTTTGAATTTTAAAATATGGTAGTAGTAATTCTATAATAATCAAGCATATTATTATAAGATAATGTTCTCAACCTTATATATAAGTTGGGGTTACTATACTTTAAATTTTTATTACTACTCATTATCTCTTTCTCCATTTTTCCTGAAATGATATCATCATTGTATTTGTTGTTTGTTATATATATACAAATGTTTAAGCATATTAATGAAAAAACTATTCTTTTATAAAAATTTGTCCTTATGTGTTAAATGTTCCAAATCTTTTGTTGTAAAATCACCTGTACAACACAGATAACATCCTGTGATATTTTTTTGTAATTTTCATCATTACCACTATGATCATAATCAATAAGTGTCATTTTCCTTTGATCCTTTAGTCCATAAAGTTTACAGATGAATCTAGGAGATTGCTATAAAAAGATTTCATAGGATTAAAAAATTGACTTTATATCTTAAGTCTGAAATCCAGGTATCAAAGAAAATTTGGTAGACCATAGTCTACAGAAGCTAGGAAAAAAGGGGAGTTTTCCTTGAAATTTGCATGTGAAAAAGGTTTATTTGGATAAGAGTTGAAAGGGTGGCTTTTCAGTGTGGTATGAGGTTGGACCCTTTCTGACTTAGTTTCCTAAGAATGTGACATTTGGAAAAATGTCTCTCACCTGACCGTCTTAGTCTGGCTTAAGCATTTGGTGACTTTCATGACTTCTGCCTGGAACAGACATTGAAATACATAAGGGACCATTGTCCTTTCTTTTATGTCCTTGATTTTTAAGGTAAATTGCCATAACCATGTCGGATAATCAGTATTAAAATCATTATAGAAATGTAAATGATTTGGCCTACCATTATGTATTTAAATTCTAGTCAAGTTAGTGTAAAGTTTGGCATTACTTTTGCAATTGATATCTTCATTGTTATAGAGGTTTATTTATCAAGATCTAAGAGATTTCCAAAATTTCATTTCTTAATACTGATAATAATAAGTTTGACTTGTTTCAAATGTAAGATTTAACAGAAAAGGAAAATCTCTATAAGTAACCATAATTAGAGAAATCTCTGAAGCTACATCCTGAGCCACAGAACTGCAACAAGTGGCTCCAGAAGAAATAGACTTGAATCTTTCACCTTGTAGCTTCATGTTTCTTATCTGTATGATCTATATAACCAAAAGGGGACTGCCCCCTTTGAATCTTTGTAATTTTTATTGGAAATGTATTATCCACCTTTATGTACTGTTGTTATGTACTGAACTTTGGCTGCTCATATCTATAGACAAAATCTAAGTCCTAAAACAAATGTTATTTCCCCTCCAATATACACATCACATCATCTCCCTAAATCGTTATAAGATTTATCTTGAAGATGACACAAAAGTGTATCTAAGATCAAAATGAAGAATTGTCTAATCTGATATTCTTTAATATAGAATTAGTATTTCTGATCAAAATTTGTTCTATCAGTCCCTAGTTGAGGTTTGTTAGTTTGAAATGCTGACCTCTGCCCTTCATAAAGTCTGTATCTCTCTCCAGTTATAAATCTGAAGGCAGACTCTGCTGTGTTTAAACAGTTTAGTCTCCATATAATTGCATTGGTAAGGTTGACTTTCAAGTTGTGTAAAGTTCCTGAGAAGTCAGGAAACTGCTCTGGTTACCTAGATAAGAACCTGAATAAATTCTTATACTTATGATATTTTAAAAAGGGAGACACTCCAATGTTTTATATGTCTATATCACATCTAATAACAACATAAAATATCAAGTCAGAAGAGGAGGCAGTAGTCCTGGTTCTAATTGCATCTTTGACAGTTCTGACAGAACAGTTCTTATTGGATGGGTTAGAGAATCATTAAGTAATCAATGATACATTTATGCACAAATGTGTAATGTGATTGATTGGCCCCCAAAATTTTTATGGTTCTTTGTTTAAATTCTAAAAAAGTTGATTATTTATTTAATTCTGTATTGGCATTTGTAAGAATGCCATCCACTCATGGGTTTTTGGTAAGATCCTAGAGAATAAAACTTCATTTATAAAACTATGTTATTTCATTTTTAGCCTAAGAAAATTATGGTTTACAACCTGTGGAAGAAGAAGAATTTCTTTTCTTTGGCTCTGGGTCAGAACTATGATCAATGTTTTAAATTTGCACAGAAGAGATTTTGGTTCTACATGGGAAAAAGAAAGCAAAACAATTAGAGCTGTCCACAAAAGGATGGATTGTTGGGGGCAGCTAGGTGGCGGGATCGAGCACCGGCCCTGGAGTTAGGAGTACCTGAGTTCAAATCCATCCTCAGACACTTAATAATTACCTAGCTGTGTGGCCTTGAGCAAGCCACCTAATCCCATTGCCTTCCAAAAACTAGAGAGAGAGAGAGAGAGAGAGAGAGAGAGAGAGAGAGAGAGAGAGAGAGAATGGACTGTCTCATAAAGTAGTGAGATCAGCTTCACTGGAGTTCTTCAGTCAATAGGCTTTTAATAAATAATTACTATGGACCAGATTTTGTGCTAAGAAGTTACATTCTAATGAGAGAGACAAGAAAATATCTGGGTTATTATTAATAATATGTAAACAGAGAATAGATGAAAAGTAATCTCAGAGAGAAAGTTCTTTGTTGTTGTTGGTCCTTCATTCTCCTTGTTGCTTTTTATTTGTTTGTTTTTGTTTTTTTTGGCCAGGCAATTGGGTTAAGTGACTTGCCCAAGGTCACACCGGACCAAGAGAGTGATGATTTGAATCGCAAGTGAATTGGATTTAAGTGAGGCAGAGCTGTGCAAAGTCCAAGTCACAAGTGGCAAGGCATAAGTCAAGATGACTGTTGATGGCCCTGGATACAGTAGGAGACTATGGTCTTTTTAAATTAGGCTTTCTCATTTCTCAGTTTGTCTGAGGCAACACCTTTCCATGAGTAAAGGCCAGGTAAGAATTGAGGCAAAAGATGATCTAGCTTAACTTCCCAAAATCATTCTGGAAAGACCCTTAGAGCTCTTGACTAGAACAGAAATGATTGCTATTTACATTCCCTTTGAACCATCAAAAACCCAAACCATTAGCAAATGAGGCTTGAGCTGTGATCTATTATTGATCAATCAGTAAGAGCCAGATTTAGGTTTAAAAGTATAGTCAAATAGCTCCATTTGAATCTCATTGGACTTTATCAAAGTCTGGTTTACCAGAGTTACATTTCAAGAAATTATAAATGAAAAGCACATGAGAAAAAAAAGAATCAATTGTCCCATTTTTTTGAGGGGTGGGAAAATAGAATAAATAAATAGCTCCTAAATCCAAGATTATCTTGTAAAGTGTCTTTGTGAATTCAGATACTTACTAGCTATGCGATCCTGGACAAGTCACTTAACCCTGTTCCTCATCTGTACACTGGGCTGGAGAGGAAACTATCAAATGACTCCAATATCTTTGCCAAAGAAAATTCTAAATAGGGTCATAAAAAAGTTGGACATGACTGAAAAGGCCAAACAACAACACTACACAAAGAGACTTCAGAGGTTATTTAAGGCAGTCTCCTCATTTACAAATGAGAAGGAGGTTAATCCCAAAAGTCATACTGGAATAAGAAGCAGAGGTGAGAGCATAATTTTTTCTCCCTGGTGGCTTGGTTGATAAACATTTACCATCATACCAGTGATTTGGACCCATATCCTATGATCCCCAAACCAGTGTTCTTTCTAGTGGAAAAAAAAATCTATTTAATTCCCCTCCAGATTTATTTCAAATTATTTCCTTTAATGCACTTTGCTTCCACCAACTTGGTGTATTTGCTATTTTTTGTATGGAACATTTCAGTTCCTTCCTTTGCTACCTCTATTCCACATACCTAGAGAGAGTTTATATATATATATATATATATATATATATATATATATATGTATTCATATATACATGTTGCTTTCCTCAACACACTCAAAGTGTGGCCCAGAGTCCTGACTTTTGGGACCCTGAGACCTTTTTTAAGAAGTCCTTTCATTCTCAATCTCTTATCAGCGTAAGATGGAATTTTTCAGAGGCTTCTATGAACTATGAATTAAGGTTCTAACAGCAAACATGAAGACTATGTAAATATCTTGTTGGGAGAATCATACTTTTACCCTACAACTGGTCTGGTCTTTGCTGTTTTGTTTACATTCAACCTTTATTACTGGCAGTGAAAAATTACATTTCCCCATCTGGGTGATTTGAATGTCAGGAAAGATTTTGGTCTGCAATTCTGAGCCGGAAATCTCCCTATTCCCCTTCTCTAAATCATCAAAGAGGATCTTGTTTTATGTGACTAGCTGGCAAAAAACACAAGTTGTGCTGAAATGTTCAAAGGGTTTAAATAACTCTTTTGAATCTCATGGCTTATCCTAGAACAACTGTTTATACTGATGGTCAAAAGCAATTTGTAATGAAATTTGTAAAAATGAAAAGTAATGCTACTTTATCCACTAATTTTTTATTTGTTTTGAAAAATAATCTTTTTTATTTGTCGTTTTGCAAAGCAAATGGGGTTAAGTGACTTGCCCAAGGTCACACAGCTAGGCAATTATTAAGTGTCTGAGGCTAGATTTGAACTCAAGTCCTCCTGACTCCAGTGGGGGGTACTCTATTCACTGCTCCACCTAGCTGCCCCTAAAAATAATTTAACTTTTAGTTTAGTAAATAGTAAACTAGTAAAAAATAGTAAAACTATTTTTGGGGGTGGTTAGGTGGTACATTGGATAGAGCACTGGCTCTGGATTCAGGAGGACCTGAGTTCAACTCCTGACTCAGACACTTAATAATTGACTAACTGTGTGATCTTGGGCAAATCACTTAATCTCATTGCCTTAAATAATGAAATAAAATAAACATATTATTCATGTTAACAAGTAATGACTATATTACTATTTTAAGATGAGTTAATAAATATTTTAAAATTTTATCAGCTTTTTTTTTTTTTAGGTTTTTGCAAGGCAAATGGGGTTAAGTGGTTTGCCCAAGGCCACACAGCTAGGTAATTATTAAGTGTCTGAGGCTGGATTTGAACTCAGGTATTCCTGACTCCAGGGCAGGTGCTTTATCCACTGCACCACCTAGCTGCCCCTCAGCTGTCATTTCTAAAAAGGGTTGTTGTTCAGTCATTTTAGTCATATCTATTTTTTTGTAATTCCATTTGGGGATGTCTTGGCGAAGATATTGCAGTGGTTTGCCATTTCCTTCTCCACTTCATTTGACAGATGAGTAAACTGAGACAAATAAGGTTAAATGATTTGCTCAGGGTCACATAGCTAGAATCTGAGGACAAATTTGAACTTTGGTCTCCATGACTCCAGACCCAGTTTTTATTCACTGAGTCACCTACTGATATGGTAATTATTAATAGATATAACCTATATAAACAAAAACTCTTTGCAATTCTCAATCCTTTTTAAGAGTGCAATGCAGTCTGAAGAACAAAAAGTTTGAGAACATTTTTTTTTAATTGCTGGAGTAGAATGTAAGATCCTTGAGAACTGGGATTGAAAAGTGCCTGGTTTAGAGCAGACACTTATTAAATGTTTTTTAATTGCATGAAATTTTTTTTCCCAGAATAGGCATTTTTTTTAACAGATGGAGTCCTAGAGTTGGCTTATTTGTCTTCTTCTCAGATACCATGAAAATTTAGAGGCTTAAAAACAGGCTTGCCGGCAAAGGCATTCAATCGTAGCCTGGTGCTTTTGCCACTAAGTGGCATGTGAAATTATTTCCTGTGGTGTCAAGTGCCCCATGTAAATTCTTAGACAGTTCCTTCATTCTGTTGTCCTTTGCCTAGAACTAGCTGGTGGAATTTCAGAAGGTTGAATCTGTTGAGTGTCCTTTTCTCCTAGTTTTGTGCATCAAATCTACCAGAGTCTTGTTCACCTTTATTGGTGTGACTGAGCATCCAGGTGGGCTGGCTAGAAATAGGTAATCTCACCTCAGAATGCTGGCTCTGGAAGTTAACTTAGAAGCCATAGAAGTGATCCAACCTCCTTTGCTTTATGAGAGGTTAAGTAACATAGCCAAATTCACACAATTAGTAAGTAGCATAATTTAGACTTGAAGCAGTGGTTTGTATGCTGAGAAATATTTAATGACTGCCTCCCTAAAAACCTCAAAACCTACTTTAAAGTTTTATCTGCATTATTAGTATTTTATCCATTCCTTTTTAAGTCTAGAAGATCCACTAGACAATAAATCAAGCCCTTTTTTATAGCCTTCTGATGACTGCTGAGGTGTAAATGCTCACCCTGAATATTAAATGATGGAAAGCAGGTTTGAGTTGGATCTAGCACACCTGAGTGAGTTCAGATCTTCCAGCATCAAATTCAGTGGTTTTCTGATTATTATCATTCTTCATTGGCACCAGAAGTCATCCCATCCAAAAATACTAGAGTTGATCTTTTTGAAGAAAGTGAATCATTATTTTGAGGAGCACTGTTTTCTGAAGTTTTGTACATTTGACTTAACTCTGTGTGGAGTGGTTTCTTTATAATTCCATGGCCCTGAACTCAGATCATATTTTCCTGCTTAGTATAGGATTCTGTTTTTGGACTGGGTTATCAGTGACTTGTTTAATCCCTGGCATAAGTTTTGTGCTTTGAAATGTTTTCATTCCACACCTGTTTCTTTCCTTTTCCCAGCTGTTTTTCCATCTTCTGTCTCCAGAGGGTTCAACTCTCATTAGATAATCCCCTATTTAGCCAATCTCCAACTCCAAAAGGCCTTAGACCCTGAGAATGATCTGTCTTTGAATTCTGAGAATGAGTTTAAAACAACAAAAAAACCCAAAAAAACAAAACCCCATCTATCCTCAGCATCTCCCTTCTTTTCTTTTTCCCTTGTCTGTTCATTTGTCCCTTTATGGACATTAGGATTCAGGCCCGAAATGGCTACCTATCTATCCTCTGATCAAACAAATTTTGTTCCAAACTTCCCGTTCTGGCCTTGTGGTTAGTCAAAATAAGGATTTTGTTGATTTTAAAATGAACCAGAGGACAGCTAGATGACAGAGCACTGGCCCTGGAGTCAGGAGGACCTGAGTTCAAATTTGACCTCAGATACTTAATGATTACCTAGCTATGTGACCTTGGGCAAGTCACTTAACCCCATTGTCTTGCAAAAAACTAAACCAAAAAGAATAATGAACCAAGGCCTTGCTGTTTGTCAGAAATGCAACATCCATCTCATTGGGATAAACCAATGAACAGATTTAGGAGATAAGTTTAATGGTTGTCTGAGAGTTGGGTATGTTTGTGTGTTCTGGGACAGCAACCACTAGATTCTGACATCTTTCCTGATGAAGTAAAAATTCTCTCCTCCTAGCTAATACCTACAGAAAGAGCTGTCTTGAGTCCTAGTAACAGAAAGATCCCCTTTTTCCCCTTCCAAGTGATATTAGTTTTATCAGCAAGTCCTTGGGGACAGATGGTCTCTCATCAGTCAGATAAATCAATAGACACAGCAAAAACACCAAGAGGGCAATTTTGCCAAAGAAGTTTCCAGCAATATGTGAGTGAAAGGCTAAGAAGTTGGGCTGCTCTAGTGTCAGTAGGAAATTGTCTTCACAGAGAAGCACCAATGAATTGGCAAGAAAATACTAGTTCCCCATTTCATTCCAGGGTGGTAGTTGGTAAGGGAGAGGGAAGGGAGGAGATGTTAAGTGGACAGTCAGAATATTTAGTTTCGATGCAGTCTAGCAGCACTGACCTACCAAGGATGAAACTGCTTTTCAAAGTAAATGAAGGTGAAATATAAAATTTTGCTAGTTTTGCTGAGATTCTTCTTCTATAGGCAGTGAAAGAGTCAGATGGAGAGGACACTGGCAGCGATAGTGGAGGGTGTGGCCTGGACACCCCCAAGGGCTCTTTCCCCCCCTTCTGATTTGGGTGGGGTCTCACTGTGGCTTGCTCCCCATGAAACTCTGAGAGGCAGAAAGGTAGGGGTGGAGAAGGCTACACTTTGATCTACCTGGCACTGAAAAATAAGTCTAGACAATTGAATGCAGATTTCAGTTTTTATTTTGATGCTGACCTACTTTTTCCACGAGCAACTCTTCTCTTTGCTCTGGGCTTTAACTTTGGCTGTCTGCTCCCTAAATCAGAAATAGTCACTCCTTCCTCAGCTCTGATGACTGACCTCCCTGGCTTCCTTAAAGTCTCAGCTAAAATCCCACCTTCTACAGGAAGGTTTCTTTAATCCCCCCAAATTATAATGTTTTCCATCCTTTAATTACTGTCTATTTAACCTGTACATCACTTTAAAAAAAAATGTATTATTTAATGTCGATTCTCCCATTTGTTTTTAAGTACCTTGAAGACAGGTACTATATTTTTGCCTCTTTTTGCACCCCCCCTCCCCACCCCAGTGTTTAGGACAATGACTTAATCTCTGAATGGGAGTTGCTTTAGTCAAACTGTGACCTGGGAAAGACCTTAACTTTAAAAGGTCAAGGTTTCCACTGCATCCAGGGCCATCTCCAGTAGTCCTGATCCTTATTTAGTCACTGCACCCAGATGATTCTGAGGGAGAAAGTGAGACCAGTGATTGCACAGCACCCCCTCACTTAAATCCAATTCCCTTGCATGTCCCTGATGTCAGGGTCTTCTTCAAGAAAGCAAAACAAACAAACAACAGCTTCGGTAGGTAGTAGAAGCTTAGTTAATGTATATTGACTGATAGATTCCCCCCGGCCCCATTGCCTTCTTTTTGCACAACAAGAGATAGTTTATTGGAGATTAGATGGTATCAACAGAGATCTCATAGATTAAGCCTATTGGCTTACCTAGGTTCCTTTTGGGGTTCTGTAGGGGTGGGGAAGGGGAAGAGTTCTCCATTAAGATTCATTCACATTGCTAGGCCTCTCACCTGCTGCCACTACACTTTTCCCACACATAGCCATCTGGTCCCTTTTTCTGTCCTGGGGAAGTAAGGCCTGGACATTCTGCTACCCTTCATCATGTGCATGAAAACGACTCTACAGATCTATCAGCACCATGTGTTGCTTCTCCAATCTTAGGGTAGACTGGTTTTGCTATATCCCACAATCTTATTACATCCCCTTTCATAAAGTCAAGAGGTTATAAGATGACTGGTTGGAGTGATTGGATCAAATATACCAGCCCCCTCAAGCATTGGTCTGGTGTCACTGCAACACCGGTTCTACCTTTACCCCCAGGTAAGCAGTTCAGAGGAAAAGTCCTGCAACAGAAGTCAAAGCCCCAGTTGGCATAGAAGACAGTGTCCCCCCCCCCCACTCCAACCGCAGTAGAATAGGGGCTCTGATGTCACCAGTGGGGAATTGGGGAACCTTGGGTTAGAAAACCCCTTTGTCTGGGTTATTCTCTTCTCCAGTCTGTTGCCTCTAGACTCTCCTCCCCCCACTCTGTGGTCATTACTTCCCTTACTCCTCATCTCCCGCAGCAGCAGCTTTGCTCCCATCCCCCTTCAGGATACAGTCCCCAGCTCTGCCTTGTGGGCCTGAGGTGTAGTGGCCCCGGGGCTGTAGCAGTGCCGGTGGCCACCTTGGGGCTTGACACCTTGGCCATACTCTGCACACTTGTTCGATTTCCAGCCTGTGTGATACACTGACACTTCACCAGGTCTGAACTTCTAGGGAACCCTTTCTCACTGTACTTAGAGATATGACTATGGTTTGGGCCAGGTGGCTTGTCCGGAGACCAGGGATGGAAGGCTGGTGGGCCAGGATGTTTGCAGGGCTAAAGGCAGGGATTAGGAGGGTTCAGGATGGACAGGCTGTTCCTGTGTGTGTGTGTGTGTGTGTGTGTGTGTGTGTGTGTGTGTGTGTGTGTGTGTGTGTGTGTGTGTGTGTGTGTGTGTGTGTATGTGTGTGTGTGTGCTGATGCTTATCATTTAGTATCTCTGGAGACAGTTCGCCATCTCATCTGGGGCTTCCCCTCCATTGTTCTGCATCCTGCTTTCACTTCTTGCCATTGTGTTATTTTTTTCTTTCCACTTTCATTTTGACAGCTAATCACAGACTTGTTCATCCTTGGGACAGGAAGTTTGTGAAATCTCTTATCTTAGTGTCATCTTTTAAAACTAGAGCTGGAAGGGACACCAGAGGTTATCAAGTAAATGCCTTCATTTTAAAAATGAGGAAACTGAGCCCAAAGAGATCCAATGATTTGCTAGGGACACCAACTAGTTAATATCCTAGGTGGCATTTGAACTCAAGTCTCCCGGACTCCAAGTCTAGTCCTTTCCAAAACATAAAACACCCCTGATGCTTGGCTCCAGAGGCCTTTGAAAGAGAAGACCAGCCTCTCTCTCTTTTATGTCTGAGATGTCAGTGCATGGACAACTTGTCTTTCAAGGCCCTGAGATCTTCCCGTAGGTTCTGTTCTAAGTCACTAAGAACACTTTCCAGGGGACTATCAATTTAAAACTAAAAGGCCCCTTGGAGGTAAGGTAGCTTAACCCCCTCATTTCATAGGGAAGGCAGCTGTGACTTGTTGACAGTAGGTGGGAGTCAGGATGTGAAACTAAGGTTCCTAGAGTCAAAATCCAGAGCTCCTTTAACTAGACTGTACTGTTGTCTCTCCATTTGACTCCCAAATTCTCTAGGAGAGCTCTGGGCTCCCTAGAGAATGTTCTGGTTACTTGCTTTATTCTGTGTCCTTGGTAGGTTGTCAGCCTGAAAACTGGCCAGTTTTTCTGGGTGGTTCAGGGAGGATTCTGTGTGGGCAAACTCTGCTTTTTCTCCTTCAATATAGCCTGATCTTTGTGGCTGGAGCCACATGTAGGATGCCATTATAGCATCTGTCAGGACCAGAGCTATTCACCCTCCCTAGATACCGAAACCACAGGGAACATCAAGCTCTACAATTGTTTGAAATGTTTTCAGCTTTCTGGGTAGGATGTTGTGAAACCAAGAATGAAAAGTGGAATAATTACCAGGCTTTTTGGCTCATTTGTGTTTTAATGAGAGGGAGAGAGAGAGAGAGAGAGAGAGACAGACAGACAGACAGACAGGGACAGATACAGAGACAGAGAAAGAGAGATAGAGAGAGACAGAGACAGAGACAGAAAGACAGAGACAGAGAAGGGAGAGAGAGAACACAGAATAACAGAGAGAGATTGGATGCATTATGACCAACATTCAACCCTTTCAAAGCATACTTTTCCCCTAAGCACCATTTAAATGGCACCTGATAATTCTGGATGACCTGCACCATGGTTATTTACTGGTGTATTGCTGGGAGCTAAATGTGGTTTGACTTATAGATTTCACAAGGAATTTCCAGAGCCATCTGTAAGAATTTTTCTTCTTTTTCCTTGACTTCTTTTTTTTCTTTTCTTTTTCTTTTTTGCAAGGCAATGGGGTTAAGCGGCTTGCCCAAGGCCATACAGCTAGGTAATTATAAGGTGTCTGAGGCTGGATTTGAACTCAGGTACTCCTGACTCCAGGGCTGGTGCTCTATCCACTGCACCATCTAACGCCCCTTTCCTTGACTTCTTGAACCAAAGCAGCATCCTCTTCTTTATAATCAGTTTAATACAACAGCTCACCAGACACTACTGGGTGGTTGCAAAACATTTTGCCATTCTTTTCTCTGTAAATGCTCTCCTGCTTGTCCTGGGTTCATTTTTCATTCTCCCCACATGGGACCAAGACTCTGCAGAGCTTCAATTCTATTCCATTTCAGAAATAATTCTAATTTTGACTCTAAGGAGTGAGGAAGAGAAAGTAAATAGGTACCCAAAGTGCAAATATGAATGGTACATTGGAGTTATTTGTCCTTCATTCTTGAGGAAGACCATGATATCAGGGAGGTGATGCCATGACAAGCAGGCGAATTAGATTTGAGTGAGGTGGTGTGTGCTAAGTCAAGCAGCCTCACTTTCTCATTTGGAGTCATCTGGGTCTAGTGGCCAGATATGGTTCAGGACAACAGGAGATGGCCCTGGATACAAAGTAATCATGGTTAAGTGATTTGCCCAAGGTCACACAGCTAGTAAGTGTCAAGTATCTGAAACTGGATTGGAACTCAGATCCTTCTGACTTCAGAGTCAATGCTTTAACCACTGCACCACCTATAATCCATGGAATAGGCAGTTTTATTCCCATACAGGAAGGAAATTGTCAATCAATAAAAAATAATAGTATGACTTTAGTTCAGATGCTAGAACACAATTGCAAGAGAGATTGAAAGGGTTCAGAGGGGATCAGGGTTATCCAGAATGAGCTTGGAGACTGGAGACTTAGAATGAGAGAACTGAATAAAATACCTTATGCATGCAATAAAGGGAAATGCCGGCCATGAAATATGGATGGTCAGAGATGAAGGGATGTCAACTTATTTGGGAGCTCAGGATAATAAAAGAAAAAGTAGTTTCAGTCTTAAGATAAAGTGAGAAAAGGGCCTCCTTCTAAAGGCCATATTTTATTTGATCTGGTGAATGCAATAAAATGAACTGCTAAGGAAAGTGTACATTCAAAAGAATCATGGCAAGAAGAGGAGTCAGAAATTATAAGAGAAATCACACAGATTCTAGATGAAACTGAGTAAAACTTTAAACCTGAATACTCAATAAAACTGAATAACATGAGAATTAAGCACTAATATTTGCAGTGTTTTAAGACATAAACCTTGCTGTAAAATTAGTATAGTTTTTTTTTTACCATTAGTAAGGAAGAAAAGACAGTCAAACAAATCAAACCTATTTTCCTCTTCTCAATTCAGATTTTCAAAGATGATTATTGGTATCATAGGTGGGGGAAAAATTAAAAGGGATTTCTCTAAGTTACAAAAAAAATTGAACTAGGTCTAAAAATGGGCTCAAATGACATACTTAAAATTTCCTAGAGGATCTTTAACTTACTGGTTGGATATATGTCTTGGGTTATAGTTATATTCTAAAAATATCTAACATTAGCCCTTGTGGAAAAACGAGCAGCACACAGTTTCCCTCGAGGAAAGAAATGAACTCAACCAAGGACTAGAAAATGGCATCAGAGAGTGGAGCAGTAACTTAGAAATGATGCTCAGTAGAGTGAAAATAATAACCAGCATCACTCCCATACCAATGTCACTCTTATAGCCGCAGTGAAAGCTTGTTTCTTGAACTTTTGGATCTCTTCATACAACTTTTGAACTAACTAGAAATTCTTGAAATATTTTATTTCTTTTTTTTGGTGGTGCCACCCCCAAAATTGCAGTCATGACTCTCATTCAACTAATGAATAAAAAGAAAGAACTTATTCCTTTGATCATATTTGTGGATTTTGCAGAATTTAGAGAATCCTATGTGTTCATATATTCCCTTTCAAAATTATTGTGATTATTAACAGAAACCCCCCCAAACCAATATGAATATTAACTAGCCTGAAAATCTTATCACAATTCAAAGCTGGGAGTCTGTTGAAGAACTGGGGATCATCAGACAGTGAACCAAATGACAAGTTTCTCCTTCAGAGGGGTACTCTAGGAATATAGTGGAAATACTTGTGCCACAAAATTATAGGAACTTGGGGTTCTGAGTGAGAAATGTCTCCAAAGTAGCAAACAGCAATATCAGCATATTCTAAAATAAAATTAGCATTTGAAAAAGAAAAAAAGTGATTTGTCCAATATCATACAGGTGGTATAAAACACAATTGTCAGAGCCAATATTTAAGCTGACTCCAAGTCCATCACTCTTTTCTATTGTACCACTTTGCCTCTTTTTCCAGAGCAACTAAGTCCATTTTCCTGTCTTCTCTAATGCACAAGTGGATGAAAATTCTGTTAGTATATATTAGAAGAAAGCTAGTATAAGCTAGAAAAAGCTTATGATTTTAAAGAGCTCAGACTTCTACAATATCTGTAATATTGTTAAACAATATGCCACCTGCCATATCTTGGTTAATATACCTCCTATATCCAATTGAATGTATATTTTATTCAATCTTTGAGGAAATTTTGATGAGTAAACTTTGCCCATCACTCCTTCATTATAATAGCTCTTTCATGTGTCTTTCATAATGGGATAATTTACACTATTCAATCTCTTCCTCCTTCTTCAAAGAGTGACATTTACTTTCTCACCCCTTTATTTTGTTTTCTTTTTGAGTCACCTAGGGTCATTCTTTTGGGTCACCATCAAAGACACTCTCTGTGTATATAAACTCCTTTTAATTGCTGTTATAGTAAAAAAAAACTTATTAAGATTTATAAATATTATTTTGCCATATAGAAATAGAAAAAATTTAACCTTATTGAATTTCTTATGTTTTCTCTTTCTTATTTCTTTTTTTTAAACATTTTTATGTTTCCCTTGTGTCTTGTATTTGGAAGTCAAATTTTTTATTCAGCTCTAGTCTTTTAATTGAGAATGCTTGGAAGTCCTCTATTTAAATAAATGTTCATTCCCTCCCTCCCCTTAAACATTGTATTCAATTTTGCTGGGTAGGTGATTCTAATTCCTTTGCCTTCCAGTTACTATATTCTAAGCCCTACAGTTCTTTATTATGGAAGCTACCCAATCCTGTGTAATCCTGACTGTAACCCCACAATAGTTGCAATATTTCTTTTTTTGATCTATGACCTCTGGAATTTGACTATGACTTTCCTGGGAGCATTATTTTGGGATCTCTTTCAGGCCTTGTATGGTAGAGTCTTTTAATTTCTATTGTGCTGGATATAGAGATGCTAGAGGGGTACTTTTCTGTTCTAGGGGACTACTGATCTGCACTAGGGTGGACCCCACCCCCACTGATGGATTGCCCCAGGCCTGGAGTCTTGCCTCAGGCCCCCCACTGTGAGGCTGCTGCCACATATTGGCATATGTGCCAATCATTGGCACATATGAGGTATTTAACAAATGGTTTAATAGACTGAATTCATTTACCTTGTGTGTCACTATACTAGAGTGGCATTATACTGCTAGAAAAGCTTAATAAGTATTAGTTGTAGATTTAGTGTTATTATCTTTGTCATTTTTTCCTGAAATTTAGCATGCAAAATGTTTGGATGCTTCTTAAATCCAGTTGCTAAGAACCAGGGAACCAAGTAAATCATGTACTTAGTTTTGGTGGTAGCAGAATGGATGTTTGTGATGCTTCTCTGTAGAGAGTGCAGGGGACCACGCACTTATGGTGTAGGGGGTTGTATTTATCTGCCTGGTTGACTGCCTTCAGATAGACATCAGTGAACCACAGCCATGGAAATGGCTTCCTAGTATACTTTTTCCATTGAATGAACTGCGTGGGTGCTCCTAGCAGCAAGCAGATTTGCATGTAAGGGATAAGATTGGTTTGGAATTCTGTCACACCTGTGGGACCTAAGAGCTAGGGACATTAGAGGTCATCTAATCCAACCTTGGCATTTTATAGATGAAAAAAACCAAGACTAGAGTGAGGTTAAGTGAACAGGTAGGAAGTAGCCACTGGGATTTGAACTCAAGGTCTCTGATTCCAAACTCTTTCCACTGTACTCCAGCCTCCCATAATGAGGATCTCCAGAAAACCATTGGAATTCTGTGATTAGAGGAAATAATTAAATGAAGAAGTGAATATGTCTGTGTGTGTGTGTGTGTGTGTGTGTGTGTGTGTGTGTGTGTGTGTGAGAGAGAGAGAGAGACAGACAGACAGACAGACAGACAGAGAGAGAGTGTTGGTTAGTTGGGGAGCTTGCCAGTGTGTGTGATGCTCACTATCCAGATTCTTGCTTGATGGTTATATGTGGCCTTGTGATTTATCATGAGTACATAGTTGGAATAATCAATCCAGTGTAGTGTTTGAGCCATCAGAATGGACCTGTAGGATTACAGAACTGTTGTAGAAATCAGGAATACTGATTAGAATTAGAATTTGGATTTTTAAAAAGTATAATATAAAGTTGTCTCCATGAGCAGGGATGAGAAAACTGGAAGTAGTGCTTCTCTAAAAGCTATGGAAAAGAAAGAAATTCTATAAATAAGCACACTGGTTAGACAACAAGAATACACACACACACACACACACACACACACACACACACACACACACACACAAACAAGATCAGAGCTTGTGGAAAGTGAAGGAGGGGAAGAGCCTTGAATGAGAGGATGCCATCCTATTTCTTTTCAGAAGAAGTTTAAAAGCATCCTGATCCTGGGCTATTGCCAGTCATCTTTACCTTTGTCTTGCCCACTGGACTTTAATAACTCTGGAGGAGAGAGGCTGATGACTTTTTGACTTTGCATAACTTTGTTCCACTCATTTCCAATTTGCTTGCAAGTCGAGATATCAACTTTGTGATATCATTAGTCCTCTTTGAGAGCAAAGGATGAACAGCCATGAAAATAAAAGCTTCCTACTACTATATATTGGGGACAGTTAGATGGCAAAATGAGTAGAGGGCTGGGTCTGGGGTCAGGAAGATCTGAGTTCAAATTTGACCTCTGACATTTACTAGCTGTGTGACTGTGGGTAAATCATTTAACTGTTTGCCTTAATTTCCTCAATTGTCAAATGAGCTGGAAAAGGAAATGGCATACCATTCCAATATTTCTGTCAAGAAAACCCCACTTGAGATCACAAAAAAGAATCATTCACAACTGAAACTCTGGAAGAAGGACTATTTATTGGTATGGATATAAGAGAAGAAGTTTGTGACTGTGAATAAGCCATCCCACTTCCAGCTGAAATAAGACATTTATGATCAACTAAACATAAATTTAGAGATGGGAGGGATCTTAGAAGATGTGAAATCCAGACTCCTTCCTCAACAGTCTCCATTTTAGAGATGTGGAAGTTGAGACCCATGGAGTTTAAGTGACTTGCCCAAAATCATATAAGCCATCACATTTCCTTATTTTTCCATTGGAAATTAAACATAAACCATCTCAGCTATTTTTCAAATGAAAATTGTACACAAACCAGGATGGGCCCTTTTTGCTTTTTCTTTAATCATGTCAAGCCTCATCTTATATTTAAATTAGCATTCTTGTAGCCAATTTATAAAGTCACAAAATTTTTTATGCTCCTTTGACATCCATCAAAAATATACTCCAGGGTTTTAGATTTCCTGGTCATTTTTGATAGGTGATGGACATAGCTAGATGGTTCAGTGGTTAGAACACTGGCCTTGAAGTCTGACAGATCTGAGTCTGAATCAGATACTTACTAGCTGTGTAACTTTGGACACATCACTTAACCATGATTATCTGGCAACTTGGACCATCTTCAGTCATCCTGATTCATATCTGATCACTGGACCCAGCTGGCTCTGGAGGAGAAAGTGAGGCTGGTGACTTAGCACAACACTCCCCCACCAAGATCCATTTTACTGGTATGTGAATCTCCCTGAAGTCATGGTCTTCTTCGAGAATGAAGGACAAACATCATCCTTTACTATGTTTCCTAAGAATCTAGTTTCTTAAAAATCTCTGACACTATATGGTCACTATTTAAATATTTATTGGTTTGGGGTTTACTCTAAGTCTGATGGAACTGAAACATGTGTTTTCCATTTACAATAATAAAATCAGTATACACTAACAGGTCATTCCTTGGTTTTCTTGTAGAGATGCAACTGTTCCTTTACACTGGGAAAGAGACCATTTCATAAGAACTTCCAGGAACATAACAATGGTAAGATCATTATTTATAATATAGTGGAATTCTTTTGCAGATTCTCAGAGGACAGAGATGCTTTTGCATTTAATATTTCAAGTATTACCAGCAGAGATTGCTGGTTACAAATAATCAAAAAATATTGATAATCAAGTTTGGGAAATTATGATTAAAAGGGTTCATGATTTAAAAGTATAGGTGACTAATATGGAGATATATTTAAAATAGCTGTACATGTATACCCTATAACCTATAACGAGAAGAGGGGGAGGGAAAGGAGAGAGGAGAAAAATGTGGAACTCCAAATCTTACAAAAAATTAATGTTGAAATAAAAATTGGAGAAAAATAAATTAAAATCATGAAAAAAAGTATAAGGTTAGAGGCTGCAATTGAGATATTTACTGCTTCAGTATCTATCAACCTCTCTCTTGTGAAATGCCTTCAAACAATTTTTCAGGGATTCCACAGCAATAAAATCATGGCTCCCAGATTAATATTATATGCAATGTAGAAAGAGCAGTGAGTTTTGACCTCTGTCACTGCTCTATTACTAATTTCCTGTGTGATTCTGACAAAAGCAATTTTATCTTTATAAAAGGAGGAGAGTGGGTTTAGATCAGAAAATTGGTTAGACAGCTAGGTGGCACAGGGGCTAGAGTGTGCAACCTGAGTTCAAATCCTGTTGCAAAAATTTGCTTGCTATATGATTTTGGGAAAATCACTTCACTTATATAAGTCTTTATTTATTTATCTATAGAGTATAGATAGTCATAGTAACCACCTCACAAGGTTGAAGGGAGGATAAAATGAGATAACTGATAGACAGGCAACAATTATCATTAAATTATTAAATTATTATTAAATCCATAACATGAGCTAGACACTGTGCTAAGTAATACGTAAGATACAAAAGGTACATGAGGTACAAAAATAGGCAATACTGCTCTTAATGAATTTATATTCTAATAGGGGGTGGGGACAACATATACGAAGTTGAAATGTGCCAAAGGGAGAAGGTTCTTACTTAGGGACATGATAGCAAAGTCCAGAGAGTCTGGAGAATGCACAGTGGAGAATGCCCATTTCCAAAGTGGAAATCCCTGGAGGGAACTCACCATGGGTGAAGGGAGTTGGTGGAGGAACATTTCATCATGAAAAGACTTCAGGTTTGAGGGTAATTACAGAGAGAAGGAGGCAGCTAGTTAAGTCTTTGAGAAGTCCAGAGGGAGTGGGAAGCACAGCCAAGAGTGGAATGAAGCATAACTGGCTTGGGCTTATTCCCAATGTATAAAACTTTGCAAATCTTCAGTTGTTTTTTTTCAGTCATGTCCAACTCTCCATGATTCTATTTGGAGTTTTCTTGGCAAAGATATCAGAGTAGTTTGCCATTTCCTTCTTCAGTTTGTTTTACAAATGAGGAAACTGAGATAAACAGGGTGAAGTATATTATTTTTTGTAGAAAATGCTTTTCCAGAACTCATACGACTTGACTGCTTCCTAAATTATGGGTGTTTTTTGGACTGCCCAATAATGCATATTTGCTCTCTTAAACTGGCATTTGGAGAACAGCTCCCTAGACTCAAACTACCAAAAATGTACAGCTCCAGGCCTGTGTAAACATATCTGGGAACATGTTCGTCAGCTTGCCATTCCAGTCACTGACAGATAAAATAGAGTGATCCCTTTAAGGTATTTACACATGTATAAACATATCCAGAAATAGACGAATGGGTGGTATGGTAGATGGAAAGCTAGGCTTACAGTCAGGAAGACCCAAATTTAAATTCCCAGGGACCTACTCCCTATAGAATCCTGGACAAATACTTAATCTCTTTGTGCTTCAGTTTTCTTATCAATAAAATGAGGGGATTGGTTTTGATGGTCTCCAAGGTTCTGTCTTGCTAAAAATCCATGATTCTATTACAAAAAAAGTATATTTAAGATAAATACAAGGCAATTTTGGAAGCTGGAAGAAGGTATTAGTATCTGGAGGAATGAAGAAAGGTTTAATGGCATTTGAGTAGAAGGAAACAATTCTAAGAGTCAGTGAAGGTAAGGGAATGCACTCTGGTCAAGGGGCACAACCAATGCAAAGATAAGGAAATTGTATATGAAGAACAGTGAATAGGCTGAATACTTCCCAAATTAATTTTTGATGTCAGGAATATTTTTATTGTTATTTTATTTATTTTATCATTAGAGCTATCCTAACATGGAGAGTGTTGAATTTCTCCTTTACTGGAACCTCAAATGAGGGCTGGATAACCATTTACAATGGGTGAGTAGAAAGAACTGATCAATAAAGTCCTTTCCAGTTCTGAAATTCTGTGGTTATTTGGACTTTTAAAATTGTGTGAAATCTTGTCTTTAATGGCTTTCTTCAGTCTCTTGTGCCAATTCTTTTTTTTTATGCCTGGTTTGTCTTTGCTAGGGTTTGTTTTTCCAAGTTCTGAGCCTATTTAGTCCATTGAGTATACCAGTGGTAACTTTTTGAAATTACTCTAGGACATGGGTGTTTAACCTTTTCACTCTCCTGGATCACATCACCTAACAAGATTTTATCAAGGGAAGCATATAGAATTTAATCTTTATTTAGTCATAAGACTACAATGTAACCCATATTACCAATGAGTATAATATAAAATATACTAATGCTACATGAATAGACTTTGAGGGTCACAGTGGCCCATGGGTGACGGGTTGGACACACCTGCTCTAGAATGAGTGTATGAATCTCCCAAACAAGCAATAAGCAACAAGCACTAATTGATAAGTACTGATTATGTGCTAGTCACCAAGCTTTGATGACTTTGGATACAAAACCAAAGAACTGGACTGTTCTTACTGTTAAGGACCAAACATTCTGAGGGAGGGTGGTGGTCAGAGGAGATAACCACACATATGTAAGTACATTCAGGATACATATAAACTATCACAAAGTTGTTTAAAATATAAGGTAGTTTGTGAGGAAAAGCACCTGTAGTTAGGGGGATCCTGGACTCCTTTAGCAGTCTTGTGAAGCAATCCTTTCTCAGAATAATGTTTTTAAATGAATAAAATACATTGAATAACAAAGAAAACCAATTATGATGAAAAATAGTCCTTGAAATAAAAAAAAGTATATGGACAACATATTAGGAACTCTTGATAGAGGTGCTGCTTTATCTGAGTCTTAAAGGAAAAGAGGGATAGAACAATGCAGAAAGGGGGAGGAATTGCCTTCTAGACATGAGAGATGAACAGTGTCAAGCAGAGAGATGGAAGATGGAGTAATATGTGGAAGGAACAGAGAGGTGGCCATTGGCTAGAACACAGAGTAAAGGAACAGGTAATAATAACCAATGAAACTCAAAAAATAGGTTGGAACCAGGTAGTGAAGGACTTTAAAAGCTAAACAAAGCAATTGATGCTTGATTCTGGAAGTAACGGGGATTCTCTAGAGTTTATTGAATAGGAACTTTATTTGGTCATATATGCAGTTAAGGACAATTCCTTTGTTAACCTAGTGGATAGTCTAGAGAATCAAGAGACTTCAGGCAGAGCAGTCAATCATAAGATAATGTAGGTGAATAGAGATGGTCACCACCCGAAAGTGATGGCTGTAGGAGGAGAAAAATGAAGTTAGATGCAAGAGAAGCTGAGGATATAGTAATACCAAGATTTGGTATCTGAATGGCTTTGTGGGATAAGGGAGAGTTAAGAATTAAGTATAATGCTAGAATTGTGAACCTGGGAGAAGAATGTGATTGCTTCAAATGGAAGAAAGGACATTTTCGAGGAAGAGTGGGTTTTGGGAAGAAAAATATAAAGATTTCTATTTTGGACACTTTGAGTTTGAGATGACTCTTGGACATTTATTTTGAAATTTCTAAAAAACCAATTTGTAAAATAGGACTCTCAGAGGAGAGATTGGGTTGAAGAGCAACCTGAACAGAGATTCAAACCATGGCATCTAATAAGCTCTTAAGAGAGAGTGAGGAGGCTTAAGAGTTCAGGATAGATTTTTAGAGACCACTCACTCTTAGGGAGCATGTGATGATGAGCCAACAAAAGTGAATTAGTAGAGGGGCAACTAGGTGGCGCAATGAATAGAGCACTGGCCCTGGAGTCGGGAGGTCCTGAGTTCAAATTTGACCCCAGACACATTACCTAGCTGTGTGACCTTGGGTAAATTACTTAACCCCATTGCCTTGAAAAAAAAAACTAAAAAAAATTTTTTAAAAAGCGAATTAGGGGCAGCTAGGTGGCGCAGTGGATAAAGCACCGGCCCTGGAGTCAGGAGTACCTGGGTTCAAATCCGGTCTCAGACATTTAATAATTACCTAGCTGTGTGGCCTTGAGCAAGCCACTTAACCCCATTTGCCTTGCAAAAACCTAAAAACAAAAACAAAAACAAAAAAACAGAAGTGAATCAGTAGCTACACTGAAAGGAGAAGACTAACAGAGAGAGAAGTGCCATAAAAAAACCAAAAAGGAGAGATTATTCATGACAGAAGGGTGATCACTAATACCAGTGCAACAAATTTAAGAATAATGATGACTGAGAAAAGAAAAGCCAATTCAGCAATTAAGAGATTACGGATAATTTTGAATTAGTGATGAAATTGGAAACCAAAATGTAAACAGTTGAGGGAATAATTGAGCTGAAAGGAGGAAGAGGCAATTACAATAGATAAGTTTTTAATTGGAGTTTGAGAAAGGGAAAGGAGATATTGACTAATAGCTTAAAGGGATGGCACAACCTAATGAAATTTTATTGAAGGAAGATAGGTGAGACATGGATTCATTTGAA
The DNA here is from genome assembly GCF_037893015.1 of Macrotis lagotis. Classification (NCBI taxonomy): domain Eukaryota; kingdom Metazoa; phylum Chordata; class Mammalia; order Peramelemorphia; family Peramelidae; genus Macrotis; species Macrotis lagotis. The sequence goes on along the minus strand of NC_133666.1, from coordinate 267,948,222 downwards.
GGCAGTAAGTTATGTTCACACTTCATTTAAAAAAACAATTTAATATTGTGTTTTCTCCGAATTACATGCAAAACTAATCTTTAACATACTTACAATTTTTTTTTAAATTTCAAATTCTCTTTCTTCCTCCTCTCCACCCTCATTGAGAAGGCAAGCTATTTGATATAGGTTATGTTTGTGCAATCATGCAAAACATATTTCTTTCACACTTCATTTCTACCCAGCAGAATTATTTTGCTTGACCACCTACCTTATTTCCTGGGTAAAACTTTGAATGACTTTTGGTAATTTCCAAAAAAAATGAATCTTCTCTTAAAGAATGAATCGCTGACAATGCTGAGTACATGCCAAAGAATGTACTGTAAATTTTAAAAAATTCTATAAAGTATTTTGAGCAATACTAGCATTAAGGGGAAAAGGGTAGAAATCCTAAGGAAAATATTGGGTGGGGGAGTGAGTGAGGTAACTATATTTATTTAGAGATAGACATTCTGATTATATTAGTTTGAAATCATTTTCACTTTTTAGTTGTATCACATATGTTTGTCTTCTCTTCTTTTGATTGTTGTTGAATCATTTCAATTGTGTCTGACTCCATTTGAGGTTTTTTGGCATAGATGCCAGAATGATTTGCTGTTTTCTTCTCCAGCTCATTTTATAGATTAAGAAACTAAGGGTTAAGTTATTTATCAGGGTCACACTGATAGTGTCTGAGGCCAGACTTGAATTCTGGAAGATGAATTTCTTGATTCCAAGCCTAGTGTTCTAACCTATATTCCACCTAGCTGCCCACTGGATACATTGCTATTCATATTTCCTATTTATATTGGGCATTGATTACAACAATCATTACTTTTATTCCGCTTTAATTTTTTTCTTATCTTTTTTGATACTGAAGCTCCTCAAACCTCCTCTTTTCCTTTCTCTGCTGAGGTCCTTTACAGAAAAAAATTGAGGCCATCTACATGAGCTCCCCCTTAGTCCATTCTTTTATCTCAAAATCCCTTGACATGACCTACCATTTTTCCTTCTTTTCCAGTCTCTGATAAAGGTAATCTTTACCATTTCATATGTGTGCTTGAGCTAATTTTCCATTTTCCAACAGAGTGTATCCTTCAGTAGATTGCATCACTTAATTGAAAGTACTCTCTCTAAAAGTTCATTTTTGTTCAGTCATGTCCCACTCTTTTGACAACCTGTGGATCTCTGTCTGTGGGGTTTTCTTGATAAAGATACTGGATGGTTTGCCATTTTTACCTCCAATGGTTAAGTGTCTTCAAAGGTTAAGTGTCTTGCTGAAGGTGGAAATAAGTAGAAAGTTCCTGAGACGATTTGAACTCAGATCTTCTTGATAGTAAACCTTGTACTCTATCTACTGAGTCACCTAACTGCTCTTGCTAAAATTACTGATGACTTAATTGTCAAATCTGATGATCTTTTCTCAGTCCTCATCCTTCTCTCTTTCTCTCTCTCTCTCTCTCTCTCTCTCTCTCTCTCTCTCTCTCTCTCTCTCTGTCGTGTTTGTACCATTGACAACTTTCTCCTAGAAACGCTTTCCTCTGGGTTTCCATGACACTTTTCTCTCTTGGTTCCAAAACAACAACCATAGCATTAGCAGGAATAATAACAACAACTTGGTTCATCCCTTATCTGTCTGACTCTGCTTTCTCCATCTCCTTCGCTGACCCATCATCCATATTTTGCTCCCTTAACTGTCGGTGTTCCTCAAAGTTCCATCCTGGGTCTTCTGCTCTTTTCCCCTCTATACTTTCTCTTTACTATCTCCCAGGAATTTAACTATCACTTCTATGTAGATGGTGCCCACATTATGATATCCAATCCCTTTCTTTTTTTCATCTTCACTCATTTTACCTCTGGACATTTCAAGCTGGATATCACAGAGATATCTAAATCACAAATCTGACACTGAACTTTTACCCAAATCCTCTCCTCTTCCAAATTTCTCCATTTCTGTTGAAGTCCCCACCACCATCCTTCCATCTCCAAGGTTTGCAAACTCAGCACTTTTTTTATCCCCCTCACCCTGCATTTGTAATCAGGTTCTAAATCTCACTATTTTCATATTTTCTTTTTCTTTATTTTGTTCTGTTTTTGTTTTTGCAAAGCAATAGGGTTAAGTCACTTCCCAAGGCCATACAGCCAGGTAATTATTAAATGTCTGAGGCCGAATTTGAACTCACATACTCCTGACTCCAAGGCTGGTGCTGCATCCACTGTGCCACCTAGCAGCCCCCATTTCTATATTTTCAATATTTCTTGTGTCATAACACCTTCAGAACAACTTTCATATGTGTGTGAATGCATAAGAAAAAATTAAATTCGTTAAATATAATCCAATTTTCTATTTATATGGAATGTAAGACTAAGTACCTTAAGCCTTGCAGCAAACTTTTGTTTAATTGACCTCAATTCTGTATAACTGACTTATTGAAGGATAGAAAGGAAAGAATATTTCTTGCCTAATTTTATATTAGTAAAGACAAAGCAATGTAAATACCCTTTCCTTTTGCTCAATTCAGAGAAAGTGGCCTTTGCTCCAAGGGGCCTCTCTCAGAGGTTCTGTCTGAAGAAGATAAATTCCATTGACCCTGTTTCTTCCAAGTAACCCTGTTTTTCCCAGGAATTTGGATTCCTGGGAGCCTCCCACGGCTAATATTGGCCAATGTTCATTTTTTCCCAAGGCAAAATGTCACATGAATGCTTAGATCACTGTGCATGCAAACTTACTGGGGAATATTCCAAAGTCCAGGCTTCTGATTAAAAGTCCCTGCTGGTTTACTCAGATTTGATGCTTCTCTTTCCTTGGCTTCTCTCACACAATCAGTTGCTGTTCTATTGATTCTATCTTTATCATTGGACCCCTCCTGCTTTATCACTCTTATTCAGGGTATCCTAGACTACTGTAATGCCCACTTCACTACTCTTCCTGCCTCAAGTCTTTTTTTCTCTTCAATCCATCCTTTAGAGTGCAGATCTGACTATATTGTTATCCTGCTCAGAAAACTTTAGTGATATCCTATCTCTTATAGGACTCTCTCATCTTTTTGATTGTATACCCCAAAGGTTAAAAAAATTAACTCACTTCCTTAATATATGTATATTTATTAATCAGTTTCTTTATTTATAAATTGTACAATGTATTAGTATAATAGTATATTTATAGATTATAAAATACTTGCAAAATTGAAATAAAAATGTGATAAAGATGAAATATTAAAATTTTAAAAAATTTTCTGTAATGATTCCAAAACCCTTATTGCTTTTATTAAAATATTATCAATAATATTTTGGGTGAGAGCAATGTGATTAAATAAATATGCCCTTTTGGGGAAAATATTGATTTAAATTTTTGTGATTCAACAACACATTGCCATTTGCTGACCCCAACTTTGGAGACCACTGCTCTATAGGATGAAATGTAAAGTTCTTCAATGAGCATTGAAGGCTTCCACAATCTGTCTCTGGAACCCACCTTTCCAACTTTATCTCAGTCTTATTTCCGTTCACATACTTTGTGTTTCAGAGAAATTGCATATACTTTGATCTCTTTGTTTCTCAGTGTTTGCCAAAGTCTAGAATGGACTTCTTTCTCATCTTGACCATTTTCATCAAATCCCAATACAGGAATTGCTTCTTCCCTTGGAGTCTTCCTTGAATCTCCCAGAGGAAAGTGATCATGCCCTCCTCAAATCTTCTAGAGCATTTTAATCTCTCTTTTTCATCATCACATTTCCTCTTCTACCACACTTATCTACCATGGATCATATTTATCTTCTTAGATTATAATTTTCTTGACAATATGAACTTATCTATTCTTAATTTTGATTTAACTGTTTAATATATGATTATTGAATTTTAATTTGGAATTTACACTTGCTTTATTTTTCTTTGTTCTCTTTGCCCCCTTTTCTATTACTCCCACACCAAAATAAATTGCTTTCTTTTGGATCAAGATTCCCTCTGCTTCATCAAAAGGTAGCCTGAGTTTCTCTAGGGGTCATTTGTACCACTTTATGTTTTGAAGATATTTGGGTTCTTTGAAAGGGAACTACACTACTTAAATGATACAGGGATGATATAAAGATATCTAGATATTTAGATGCAAGTTTATTGAGTAAGCTTAGTTTTCAAAATCTTTCTAGCCCAGTGACCTTGGAGAAGTCCCTTTATTTCTTTTGTTCTGTTCATTGTTGTTTGTTCTTCGTTCTTGAAGAGGACCATGCCATCAGAGTTGTGATGCCGTGACAAGCAAGTGAAGTGGATTTAAGCGAGGTAGAGCTATGCAAAGTCACCAGCCTCACTTTCTCCTCTGGAACCATCTGGGTCCAGTGGCCAGATGTGTTTCTGGATGAGTGAAGATGGCCTTAGGCCTTTTTAAACTAAGGTCTTTAAGGTCTCAGATTGACCAAGGCAACACACATTCAGTGATTAGGGTGGGTAAGAAAAAAATGAAGCAAAGAATGGCCCGTTTTTACATGGGTTGTTGTTTGTCATTAATCTGTAAAAAAGGGGACTGGGGAGTGGCTTCCATTCATTTAATGCTTAGCAGTTTACAAAGCACTTTTTTTCCACAATAATTCTATGAAGTAGAGGTTTTGTTTATTTACTTTATTCCTCTCCTCTTAGGGTTTTCTTGGTAAAGGTACTGGAATGGCTTGCCAGTTCTTTCACTAGCTCATTTTACAGATGAGGGAACTGAGGGCAAACTGGATTAAGTGACTTGACTAACCCTGGGTAAGAGTCTGAGGCTGAATTTGAACCCAGGAAGATGAATTTACCTGACTCCAGGTCTAGTACTCTATCCACTGCTCCACCTGGCTACTGGGAGGTAGAGCATACATGTGCTTTAAAACTAATTTTTTCAGAGAGATTATTTTTTTCAGTGTGTTCTTGTGATTTCATCAGTTAAAAGAATTTTTCTGAAACTAATCAAAAACTCAAGGTATTGAGAAATTAAATAACCCGTGTACAACCTCAAAGCAAGTATGAATTAGAGATAAGGCTTGGGTATGGGGGAGGGTCCTGATCTCAGGGGGGACCCTTTATCCACTATATACCATATTGCCTCTCAGGAGTGACACTATCAGCTGTAGAACTAGAGGATTATTATGACCCTTTTCCAGGGGTATGCTCAAGTCAACTCCTAATTGTTCAGGACAACTGATTATTAATTTTCAGTGTGAGGAATCACATCGCAGAAATCAGTAAACTATATAAATCAATGCTTAATTTACTGTTTTGTTTTGTGAAAGACTTAGTAACATTGACCAGTACATGATCTAAAGAACTCATAATGAAAAATGCTATCTATCTCCAGACAGAACAGATGGACTCATATTGCAGAAGGATATTTTTTTGTTCTTTTTTTTCTCCTACTCTCCCCCCAACTGACTAATGAAGAAATCATTTGTATGACTTCATATGTATATGTGTATCGTATTTCTTGCCTTTTCGACGAATGGGGAAGGGAGAAAATTTGGAATTGAAAGCAAATTTTAAAAACCATTTAAAAGAAGTTTTTGTTGATTGTCTAGATTTAAGAAAGGAATGAAGAAACTGTTAATACTTCAGATAAAACTTGAAAGAATATAGAGAACCACCTGTTAAATTTTTATCAGTTCCTGTTTTCCAGACTTAAAATTCTATAATTTGACAGGTATAAGATATTGAATTAAATCATAACCCCCAAACTTTGGGACTTTCATTAGATTTTAAACAAAGGCATGAAGCCCCTGGGCGCGGCGGGGGGGGGGATTTGGGAGGCACTCTAACAGGACCCAAGGTGTGAGCCCAGGGAAGGAATAATATCCTGGGTTTGATAATCTCTTCTATAGAACACAGGAGAACAATATCACATCTTTTGATTGAATTGACATCCTGCCAACATAAATAACTGCAGTGTTTGTCAGAGAGCCAGACCTTAGAGGCAATGACAATGCAGAAAATGTTTGGTGTGGCTTTTAAACAATTTTGAAGAGACCGATTTTATTCTGTCCAGTCCTTTCTTATGTCCTTCAGACAGACATACTTTTCATTCCATTCTTCCAGGCAAAGGCTCTGCTGAATTTAAGTTGTCTCTCTCCATTTGAAAGGCAGAATTTACTATTTAGAGAGGGCTCCTTCCAGGCATACTGAGCCAGGAGCAGGGGCCACATTCCTCCTCTTGCTCTGAAATCCTAGTCAGTCACTTTGGAATTGGTTTTTCTCCCACTACTCAGAGATTAGGAGGAGGAAGCCACATTTCAGTTGGGATGGTCTTGAGTGGTGGGTGTTAGGGGAAGAATGGCATATTCTGGTATAACAGGACAAAAGGTAGCAACTTCTGGAAAAATTAACCAGCTTTAAGGATTCTAAGGTTAATTTTTCCACAGAACTACTTTCCTGTGAGCCTAATGGGCAGCAATGACATGATTAGCTGATCTTTTCCTTTCATTTTTCTTCCCCTCCCCCATCTCCCCCTTATGTCCTTCTAATTCCAAAGGCCAGAGCTCTCTCACCCACCATCTAGTTGCCCCTGGTCTGAGACAAAAGAGAGTTGCCTGAAATCCTGTGGGTGTCAGAGAACCATAGGGATAGCCCTGGTGGGTGTGGAAATTCTCCCAGGATATTCCTGACCTATGGGAGAGGGAGAAGACCTGGATTTGGGCTTATGGAGAGCTTCTTTTGTAGGGATTAAATCATCAAATTAAATTATCCCTCACGTAGCAATTTATGGTTTTGAGAGCTGCAATGGTGACTTGTGTTGGTCTTGTTCTGGTGGATTCTTCATGGTTCCCTTTGGGCTCTCTCCACAGATCCTGGAGGGGTTTGCCATTTCCTTCTCGGGCTCATTTTACAAATGAGGAAACTGAGACAAATAGAGTTCAGTGGTTTGTCCCTGATCACTAACCAGAAGAAGAGTTTTCTGGACTCCAGGGTCAGACCTCTATCCCCTCTCCTCCTCCTCCTTGCTGCTTTGAAGAAGACCCTGCCTGCTGTATGTCCCCATGGATAAGACACACCTTAATTTTGGGGCTCCAAATTTGAAAAAAAAATGCATCACATAAAGTTATCGAACTCAAGTTTTATTCATCATGAGATTCAAGGACCTTCTGTTCATGGCTTTCAGGCATCTTTTGGGTAAGTCTGATGTGTGGATGCAGGCTTGGTCCACTCCAGTTCATGAACTAATTGTGTCCTCCTTTGAAATAAGTCACTTCTTTCTCATCAGCAATTCTGGCCTTCTGCTGAACCATCCTTATGACACTGGAATTCTACTTGCCCTTTGCTTTTCCATATCTTCAGTTCCCTCTCTAACTAAGGCCATTTGGCTGACTTGCCTCTCATGGCCTTCTTCTGCCAGTCTGGGATTGTTTTCTCAGTTGGAGGAGTACCAGAGTGATGTTCAGCAGCACGATTTTCATTCACTTTTGCAAAACGGATCACTTTGAACTTGCATTCAGCACCGTATGAAAATCTTTTCTGAGCCATTTCTGGGCAGAACCTGGCAAAATGTAACCTAATATGTGGGTAACAAATGTGAAACAATGAGCACAAAGACAACAAGCTTGAAAAATCGGGGTACAGCTTGTACATAGGAAATACAGTATAAATCATCAACAGAGTCAGGGACTTTTCCAGCTCTTCACACAACCAGTACATGTCAGAGGCAAGACCTGGATCTGGTGATCCTTGATTCTGAGATTTGGCTCACTAGCTATTATGCTTGTTTTGTAAAATGTGCTTAATAAACATTTATTGATTGACAGTTCACAGAGGGATGAAGTATTGAACTCTAAGATCCCTCCCAGCTCTAACACAATTCCAACTATAGTTTGACTAATTAATTATTTAGCAAACATTTATTAGTCAATGAAGATACAGGGACAAATAGATTCAGATACCCAGGAAGATGGAGGTTTTATATGTGTCAGAAAACGTTTTCCATCAGTGCATAATGATGATGATCATAACTACCATTTATCTAATATTTTGTGCTTTACATGTTACTCATTTGATCCTAACTACAATTCTATGAAATAGGTGTTATTATCAAGCTTACTTTCTAGATAAGGAAAATTGGAGAATGAAAGGACAGAATCAGTCAACCTGTATGTTTTTTTATAGAAGTCTCTTGTTTTTCTTTGGGACTACAATTTTACTTCTTGTCTAAATTTTTGCTTGTGGTTTATTCCAATCCTTTTGTCCTCTTGTCATTATTCAATTGTATCCAACTTTTCATGAACTCTTGTGGGGTTTTCTTGGCAAAGCTACTGAAATGGTTTGCCATTTCCTTCTCCATCTTATTTTACAAGATCAGGAAACTGAGACAAACAGGGTAAAGTGACTTACTCTGGATCACAAAGCTAGTAAATGTTTAAGGTCAGATTTGAGTTTGTGAAGAAAAATCTTCCTAACTGCCGAGCTGCAATTTATCTGCTTTATCACTAGCTGTACCCTTTGTCCTCAGTAACTTCTGTTTTAGAGTCTTCAATGATTTTCTCTCAGAATTAAACTAAAAGCATCCCATTTCTGTGGCTCATATCCTTTATCAAGTGTTTCTCCTCTGTGTCCCTTCCTTCTTTGCTGCAGCTAAGGACCACTTTCTGCCTCTGCTTCTTCTTGTTTCACTTTCTCATAAATTTCTGAATTCTAACCAAATAGCTTTTTTCCACTGAACTGCACTTAGAAAGACTTCCCTCTCCTCTTTCAAATCTCTCCTGAAAACTCTCCTGTTTAAAATAGTATTGTCCTGACTGCCCATTTAAAAACTTTCACTAAATTAAAAGGAATTTTCCCTTTTGGATCGACTGTGGTCAAAACCATTTTTTTCCCCTTCAATATCAGGTCTCTGAGAAAACCAAGGCTGCTTTGCTGCAATGGCAGCAAATCACAGGATGATATTTCCTGACCCATGGAGACAGCACTGGTATCAACACTTAATAAATGATAAAATTAAAATTATGACCTGGGGGAATTTTTGAGATATATAATTATTGTGTTTTGTACTGATTCCCCCCCCCCCCCCCCCCCCCCCCCCGGAGAGTTTGAGATCTTCATTTAGAGGTAGAAAGGAGGCAATTAATAGAGAGCAAAGCCTGGTATCTGGTAGTTCCAGGTTTAAATCCGGCTCTGTCCTTAGTGATATGATCCTGGGCAAGTCCTTAGTCTCATTTTCATCTATAAAATGAGAATGATAATGCCGACACACCTATCTCACATGGTTATTTTGAGTCAGAAAAGAGATATAGGATGAAAAAAAAGAGGTAATAAAAATAAATCCTCTTTAATAAAAAAGGAAATCTTTTGAATTTACATAGTTTTGAGATATAAATAATTGTAAAGTTGTTGAGGTATACAACATATGTTCTATAAAGAATTCAAATTCATACTCTAAGCTAAGCAAAAGGCATTTATGTGGGGGGGAGGATGTTCATGCTCCTCATTGGCCAGTCTCTTGAAAGGGAGGCAACTCAACTGAGGAAGGGGCTGCATCTCAAAGGTATCCAGTTTAGTCTAGGAGTTTATTGTCCTGACAAGGGGCTATAACTTAAGAGGCCTCCAGTTTTGACAAGGGGCTTATTTGGTGCCTGCTGCAGGAATTTATTGTCATGTTAATTGAGGCTTAATTGGTGCCTTAGGCAGGGAGTTCACAGACTAGCTTCATTGTAGCCCCCTATACTGGGTCCCTGCAAAGTCTTTTACTGGTTAAGTCAACACATCATATTTGGAAGTAGAAAAGTCAGGGTAAGAGAGAATTGAAAAACAAGGGAGTATACATAGGTCCTTAAAAATTATTTATTTTATTTACCAATTTTCTTTTCCTCACTCAATCCCAATCTTGAATCTTTCTCCCTTTTGAGTTTCTTCCAGTTGATGTCCTCTTCAGTGATGGAGATATTTTCCACACCTCTAAAGATTAACCCATAATGCAATCAAAGTTGAATAAACTCTTTTAAGAGATTTAGATAAGGTGATTTTTAAATCTGAAAATTTAATCTGGCTTCACAATTTCTAAAAAAAAAAATTCAACCCTCATTTTTTTTTCTTTTGAAAAGGTCTTTTGCTCAGGGTCATATAATAATTGTCTGAATTCAAATTTGAACTCAGAGCTTCTTGACTCCAGAGCCACAACCACCTTCCCTCAAGTTTCCATGGTATTTTAAAACTAAAGCATAAAATGTAACCCTGGGCCCGAAAACTTTGACTTTAGATTTCCTAAAAATTGACTGTTTGGAATGTGCTTTCCAAATTACAGTCCAAGCCTCTACCAATATAATGACACTTTCTCCTCTCAGATCATTTGAAAGCCACAAATGAAACAGCAAACACACTTAACACGACATCAAAGCAAAACAAATAACAGAAGTAGGAGTAGAATTATTCGATCAACTGGGAGGTGCAACCTCTCTCTTTCTTCCTTTACAGATTCCAGGAGGACACTCCAAACACCCCATTTAAGCCCTTTGTACAACGGGGAAGCAGGCCAGAATTGTTTCTAACTTCTTGGTCCTGCAATAATTAAACTGAAGAGGACCGTGTCTTCTGTTTCCTGGCTCTCTGCGGATCCTCTCAAGACAGATGGAGGACAGTTTCTTGAAACAGGTGGGTTTGAATTCTGCTTCAGACACTTACTAGTGTGTATGTATATTCATTCACACTTCTACCTGAGGATCGGACGGTGCTCGGCAGTACCTGGACACTGACATCCACCTATCTGGCTACTTGGGAGGTACAGGAAAAGAAATGAGTAATTTATGAAGACATCATGCCTCAGGGCACATAATTATCTGTCTACTTTTTTTTTTTTTGACCACAATGAACAGGCTGGTTTGTTAGTATTCCTTTCTCATCCTTACTGCCTAGGCTTTGGGAAAATATAATCAATGCTAGTGGAATGTTGGGGTATGGTTGGGACAGAAGATTTTTCTTGAGGGTAGAGCCTTCTAGACCATTCCATGAGCCTAATCCCTTTCCCTTGTACCACATCAATCTGTGGGGAGTGGAAGAGGATTAAGTTCCTAGTTGGGCACGATTCCCACTAAAGCCCAAACTGATTCCAAGTTCAACTCCTCCCCCCACCCCTTCCCCTACCAGGCTCTAGTTGAAGGTACCCTGACTTCTGGGAACTTCCATGCCATCCTTACTGGCTGTTAAATCATCCTGCCTATGATCCTGGCTCCAAGATTACCATGACTGGAACACAAGTACCCTTAGGGATTACCTCAGGCATCTAAAATTGAGGATGAAACTACAGACCAGAAACAAATATCTCTAGACTCATTTCTCAGAGCCAGGGTAAAAGAAAGGATGTTGAGGAAGGGCAAGTTCCTTCTCCCTCTCAAGGGTTCAGTTCCTGGTATTCCCCCTCGGTGGAGTAGCTGGGAACATAGTCAAAAAGATGATGGAAAGAGAGCAAACATCTCCATCCAATTTTTTTTTGAGGCAGTTAGGGTCAAGTGACTTGTCCAGGGTCACACAGATTTTGGACTGAGGTCCTCCTGACTCCAGGACTTGTGCTACATCTACTACACCACCTAGTTGCCCTGCATTTTACTTTTAAAGATGAGGTGATCAAGGCGGCTACCCAACTCAAGTGGCAGGGAGGCACTGAATTCTACCTTTGGCAAGCTAGTTCCATTATGTACCCTGTCAACAGCAAGCTATTTTTGTGTTGTTAGTCAACCTTATTGTTTTTGAATGATTCCCGTATACTATTAATATGCATAGGCAGCTAGGTGGTATTAGTAGATCCGATGCTGGACCTGGAGTCAGGAAGGCTCATCTTCCTCAGACACTTACCAACTGTTTGCCTCAGTTCCTCATTTGTAAAATGAGCTGGATTTTTATCTTTACTAAGAAAATCCCCAAATTGGGTCACCGAGTCAGACATGACTGAAACAACTGAACAACCACAACATGGATATGTATAAACTTTCAAAATGTGCATGTGTTATGTTTTGTATGTAGTCAGACATTTTGTACTGCATGGACTGTTAAAGTCATTTGTTTTATTTCAGTATTTCAGTTTTATTTTGATTTTGATGGTACCATAAGTTGGTTACTTGGCATGCCAGCAAAATCACCCTTGTTATTTTAAAGTTTATGTTTATTGTATAGTTACAGGTTCTAGACTTGTCTGAGATGATCTTTATAATGAACTGCAAAGAATTTCAGCCCAGGAACAATCTGGGAGGAAAGTAACTTAGTTCCAAATTCCATTGTGTAAGAGTCTCTCAACACTGGTGGAGATGCATACTCTGCCCTGGGTGACTGGCATGGTAGAGTTATCAAGAGCAATAGAACTTTAGTTGTCTTTAGATCTTCAAGTTCTGAGTTGCTTTGGGTGCTTCTGGCTTCCAACTATGAGAGGGAAAAGGAAGAGACCAATCCTACTTCAGTCTACTGAAGGAAAAGACCCTGGGAAGGAATGAGAGGAACTGACTGTCTCCATCACATCCCTATTCCCGGATTGCTACTTTAGAGACTTTGGGGGACTGCCCATTGAGTAAGATCTAAGATGCTCTTTCTTGGTTGAGCTGAGTTATCTCATTCCCAGAGGGAATCACTCAGCATTATCTGGTAAAAATTCATATACATATATATATATATATATATATATATATATATATATATATATGATTTCTATTTTGCTATTGATTTGGATAAGAGTTTTGTATGTTTATTGTGGAACGGTGTTTGGTGGGAAAGGAATCAGACCTTTGTTGTAAGACTCAGGGTCCTCCTTCCATTACAATAATGAACAAAAACCAAAAGCTAGAAATCTGATAGATCCTCTAGACTAGCATTATTTAAGACAGCATATAGATATAGTTCTAGCCTCATATATGCTTTCTTTGAAGAGAGTAGAGTGTCCTCAGGTCCTAACCTCTTATTTCTCCTCCTGGCAGGAAATGAAGTTTCCTTTGGAGAAGAGTCAGGGAAGGAGAACCTGGATATATCTGCCTTGCTTCCCTCTGAGTAATACACCTGGGAAAAGGCTTGTTACACTAATTTTTCTATTCCTATAAAGCATCCTTTTGATAATTTGAAAGGAACTGTAGTATTTATAAATTACTATAGAAAACATCAGACTGCAAGAAATATTAGTTACTAGAAATATTATTTCATGGAATTTTGGATATGAGGTATATTACAACCCTAATGATAAGTTTTTACAAAAAAACCATCATGAAAATAATTGCAGCTTATAATAGTAATGATAATAACTAACATTTAAATAGTTCCTTAAAGTTAGCAAAATACTGTGCATTTGTTATTTCATTTAGTCACTGAAAAAAAAATTGTGAGAGCTTCTCTTTGAAGATGATGGGGTGGAGCAAAGATGGTAAAGAAAAGACAGGAAGTTGCCTGAACTCTCCCCAGTTAATGTAAAATCAAGCTTCTAAATGCATTCTGGAGTGACAGAACGTACAGAAATATGTGAAACAATTTTCCAGCTGAAGATAACTTAGACTTCAGGAAAAAGTCTGTTTCAGTTGGGTAAAAGGGGAGTGAATACCAGTACAATGTCCAGGCATGCTAACATGAAGCTCTTAACCAAAGCAGAAATCAGCAACTGAGGACCTTTGGTTCAACAGGTCAGTGGCATGGTAGTCTAGCTGTAAGGCCTCCAGCCTCAGCACAGAAGGCAAAATGTCAGCCCTGGAACCCCTTGGCAAAGCAGGTACAACTAGGCTGGGCCACCCCAACCTAGTGGAGCATCTGAGATCCTGGTGCAGAAAGTCAGTGACCAAATCTCTGGTTCCCCACAAGAATCTTGGGACAGTGCTCCTTGTGCTCCAGGAGAAGAATTCAACTTCAAAAAGTCATGAAATCAATTAAAAAATGAGCAAAAACCAGAAAAGAGCCCTGACCATAAAAAAGCTACTCTGGCAACAGGGAAGATAAAAGTGCAAATGCAGAAGAGGGCAACGACAAAATACCTATAGCTAAAATCTCAAAGGAGAATATGAACTGGTCCCAAAAAGTCTTCTTGGAAGAAGTCAAAAAGGATTTTAAAAATTAAATGAGAGAGGTGGAAGAAAATTGGAAAAAGAATTGAGAGCTATGCAAGACAGACTCAGCAGTTTGGATAAGAACAAAAATTAACTGAATAAAACAATTTATTAAAAATTACAATTGGGCAAATGGAAAAAAAAAATTAACCAAAGAAAACGACCTCTTAAAAAGTAGAATTGGCCAGTTGGAGAAGGAGGCACAAAAACTAACTGAAGGAAACAATTCCTTAAAAATAGAATTGAGTGGGGTGGCTAGGTGGAGCAATGGATAGAGCACCGGTCCTGGAGTCAGGAGTACCTGAGTTCAAATCACACCTCAGACACTTAATAACTACCTAGCTGTGTGGCCTTGGGAAAGCCACTTAACCCCATTGCCTTGCAAAAACTAACAAAAAAAATAGAATTGAGCAAGTGGAACCTAATGACTCTGGATATCAAGAGGTAGTCAGATAAAATCAAAAGAATAAAAAAATATGGTATGCAACCAAAGTAGTACTTCAGGGAAATTTTATATCTCTAAATGTTTACATGAATAAAACAGAGAAACAACAGATCAATGAATTAATAATGCAACCAAAAGAAGGTAGAAAAGAACAAATTAAAAATCTTAAATTAAATAACAAATTATCATTCTGAAAATTAAAAGAGAAATTAACAAAATTGAAAGTAAGAAAATTGTCAAACTAATAAATAAAACTAAAAGTTGATTTCATGGAAAAATCAGTAATATAAATAAACCTTGGGTTAATTTGATTTTAAAAAAGAAAGAAGAAAACCAAATCATCAGCATCAGAAATGAAAAGGATGAGCTCATCACTGATGAAGAGGAATTAAAGTACTAATTCAGAGTTATTTTGCCCAACTGTATGCCAATGAATCTGAAAAAATTCTAAGTAAAATGGATGAAAATTTGCAAAAAAATATAAATTGCCCAGATTAACTGAAGAAGAAATAATATAATTAAAGAATTTCATTTCAGAAAAAGAAATTGAACTGACCATCACTCCCTAAGAAAAAGTCTCCAGGGTCAGATGAATTTATAAGTAGATTCTACTAAACATTTAAATAACAATTAGTTCCTATACCATATAAACTATGTGAAAAAATAAGCAAAAGAAAAATTCTGAGCAAATTTCTTTTATGACACAAATATGGTGCTCATACCTAAATCAGGAAGAGCCTAAGTAGAAAAATAAAATTATAGACCAATTACTTTAGTGAATATTGTTGTAAAAATTTTATATAATTTATCATGAGAATAATATATTATAACCAGGTGATATTTACACCAGGAATGAAGGACTGATTGAATATTAGGAAAACTATCAGCATAATTGATTATATCAATAACAGAATAAACAGAAATATGCTTCTCTCAATAGATGCTGAAAAAGCTTTTGATAAAGTACAGCACCAAATTCCTCTTAAAAACATTAGAGAGCAATGGAATAGAGTTTTCCTTAAAATGATAAGTAGTATCTATCTAAAACAAAAAGCTAGCATTATATGTAATGGGGATAAGCTAGAAGGCTTCCTAGTAAGATTAAGGGTTAAACAAGGATGCCCATTATTATCATCATTGTTTTTCAATATTGTCCTAGAATTACTAGCTTTAGCAATAAGAGAAGAAAAAGAAATTGAAGGAATTTCAGGCAATGAAAAAACAAAACTATCATTCTTTGCAAATGATGTGATGGCATATTAAAGAGAATCTTAGAGAATCAACTAAAAAACTACTTGAAATAATTGACAATGTTAGCAAAGTTGCAGGATTTAAAATAAATCCATATAAATCACGAGCATTTCTGTATATTACCAAAGAAGCCCAACAGCAAGAGATAGAGAAATTCCATTTAAAGTAACTATAGACAGTATAAAATTCTTGGGAGTCTACTTGCCAAGATAAACCTGGGAACTATAAGAGAAGAATTACAAAACATTTTTCACACAAATAAAGTCAAATCTAAACAAATGCAAATATATCAATTACTCATGGGAAGGCTAAGCTAATATAATAAAAATGACAATTCTGCCTAAATTAGTTTACTTACTCAGTGTCATATCAAACTACCAAAAATATTTTTAGAGCTAGAAAAATATCAACAAAATTAATCTGGAAGAATAGGAGATTGGATATCAAGGGAATTAATAGGGAAAAAAAGATGTAAAGGAAGGTGGACTAATTTTACCAGATATAAAACTATATTATAAAACGACAATTATCAAAACTATTTGGTACTGGTTAAGAAACAGAGTAGATAAGTGGAATAGGTTAGGTACACAAGATACAGTAGCAAATAACTATCAAAATCTACTGTTTGATAATTTCAAAGATTCTAGCTTCTGGGATAAGAACTGCTGGCAAAATTGGAAAATAGTACAACAGAAACTAGGTACAGACTAACATGTCTCACCTTATTTGACATAAGGTCAAAATGGGTACATGGTTTAGACAGAAAGGTTGCTATAATAAGTCAATTAGGACAGCAAGGAATAGTTTACCTGTCAGATCTATGGAGGAGAGAAAAAAATTATGACAAAACAAGAAACAGAGAGCATTATGAAATGCAAAATATATAACTTTGGTTACATTAAAGTTTTTGGATAACCAAGTCAAAACAGCCAAGATTAGAAGGAAAAATGGGAAACAATTTTTACAGTCAATATTTCTGATAATGGCCCTATTTCTCAAATGTATAGTCAAATTTATAATAATAAAAGTCATTCCCCAATTGACAAATAATCAAAAGATGAACAGGCTGTTTTCAGATGAAGAAATTGAAGTTATCTATATTTATATAAAAAGCCCTAAATCACTATTTATTAGAGAAATGCAAATTAAAACAGTTCTGAGGTATTATCCCATGCTTAGCAGATTGACTGATATGACAGAAAAAGAAAATGATGTTAGAGAAGATGTGGGAAAAATTGGAAACTAATGCATTGTTGGTAGAGTTGTGAACTGATCCCACTGTTCTGGAGACCAATTTGGATTTATAACCAAAGCGCTAGAAAACTGACTACTGTTTGATCCAGTAGGTCTGTATCACAAATAGATCATAAAAAAGGGAAAGGACCTATACGTGCAAAAATATTTAAAGCAGCACTCTTCTGTTGACCAAGAATTGGAAATTAAGGGGTTGCCATCAATTGGGGAAATGACTGAACAAGTTGTGGTATGTGAATGGAATGGAATATTACTCTATATTCTATAAGAATTCTATAAGAAATGATCATGGGGCAGATTTCAGAAAACCCAGAAAGAATTACATGAACTGATGCTAAGTGAAGTAAGCAGAACCAGGAGAACTTTTTATACAACTTTGTGTGATGATTAACTATGATAGAGTTAACTCTGCTCAGAAATATTATGATTCAAGACAATTCCAAAAGACTTTTGATGGAAAATGTTATATACATTTAGAAAGAGAGCTAGAACTTAAATGCAGATCAAAGGATACTATTTTTATTGTTTTGTTTGTTCTTGTGGTTTTTCCCTTTTGTTTTAATTTTTCTTTCACAACCTGACTAATATGGAAATATTATTAACATGATTGTAAATGTATAATCTATTGCTTATTGTCTTGAGGAGAAGAGAGAAGGAAAGAGGGGGACAAATTCAAAATCTTATACAAAATGAATGTTGAGGGACGGCTAGGTGGCGTAGTGGATAAAGCACTGGCCTTGGAGTCAGGAGTACCTGGGTTCAAATTGGTCTCAGACATTTAATAATTACCAAGCTGTGTGGCCTTGGGCAAGCCACTTAACACCATTTGCCTTGCAAAAACCTAAAAAAAAAAAATGAATGTTGAAAGCTATCTTTACACATAATTGGAAAAAACAAAATACTATTTAGTGGGGGGGGGGGAAGAACTTGGTACAATGCTCCAAATCATAAATCAACATGTGTTCAGAAACCTTCAACTTAACAGTGGAAAAAGGCGAGGATGAGGAGAAGCAAATGGGAAAATATAGTTCAGAAAAATAAATGAATCTAAATATTTACAAATTTTACAGAAACTACCTGTCTTTACATAATGAACATTTTATTTAAAAAAGAGAGAAGAAAAAAACAATTGGCAGGTTAGAACCTGATAAGTACCAAGTCTCAGCACAAAGAACAAAACTGATTCTATTTCAACAGTCAGGAATAAACTTCTTAAAAATTTAAAGATTTGGGGCAGCTAGCTGACACAATGGATAGAGCATTGGCTCTGGAGTCAGGAGTACCTGAGTTCAAATCCGGCCTCAGACACTTAATAATTACCTAGTTGTGTGGCCCTGGGCAAGCCACTTAACCCCATTTGCCTTGCAAACAAACAAACAAATACATACATACATATGTACATACATAAATTTAAAGATTATCCACAAGTTAGCTATCTGCAGGCCACTGATTGTCAGACTAAGATCAAAATTTATAATAAGAATAGTAATGAGAAAAAATATACAGGTAAGAAGATTTAAATTATTTAAATAATTTGTTGAAAATTAAGGGAAATGGAAAACAAATTATATCAATATTAACTATAATTCATTTAGAAATTATAGAAATATAAATTAATTTTTTTGTAGATCAAAAGAGCCTAGAAATCACTAATATTTTACTTACTTGTCAGAGAAAGATAGCTGCCAAAAGCAATACTGAGTTAGATTATAAACTCCTATATAAAATCTGAAAAAGAAACCTGATGCTAACAGAAGAGTAAAAGGTAAACTAGTCTAAAGAAAGTTGAGCAAGATACCAACTAAGCAAGACCATTGAAAGGACATTCAGATTGAAAACAGTTAGAAAAGTATGTTAAAATATAAATTTGCAGAATTTATTATGATAAATTGTTTTTTTCCTATAAAAGGATGATAGAGCAACCATAATTGGACCTCACTATCAGAGTCCTTGAGGAAAGGAGGTAGAAATGTCACCAAGTAAAGCAAAGATGGGAAAAAGAACTTGATTAGATCAGGCATATGTGAAGGAAGTGATAACTACCACTGATGATCCAATTTTCAAGTTATCTATTTCCATACCAAAGGTGTAAGAAAAGTCTCAAGACATTATTGATTTTAAAAAGGTGATTAAAAAAAAACACCAGCAATTACTGACCCATATACCTTCTCTCCCTTGTATACAAAATCTTTATGAAGATTATCTATATGCCAGCCGAGAGCATCCTCAGTCTTGGTATCAGTAGGGAACAATCAAATTTTGGGAATCAATAGAGTACGTCTACAACAAAAAGACTACATCTTTACCATCTCACAATAGATTTAAGAACATAATAGAATGTAGAGAATGTAAAATCCAGTTTTGTCGATTATTTGTTTATTATAGAAAACATTCAGTAGAACAAAACACCCTCTTAAAAGCTCTTTTTACAAGTATAAATAACAAGTATATACTAATGCTATACCAAAATCCCTTGAAAGATAGAGCTTCAGAAAGAGCCCTATTCAATCATCTCATGACAATGACCATCAGATGAAGCATAAAACAAAGAGATATGTGCTCATCCAAAAAATGTTTATCATTGACACAGTGAAGAGCCAATGTAGACACAAGGGAAAGGACGACATGTACAAAAAGAAGAATTTCCTATGGATAATGAGGTCCTTCCTATGCTTCTGTTTATGTATGATACTGTGTGGATTGCATCAGTCCACAAGACACTGCAGAGCCTCTGAAATAGTTCTCAAAAGAATCTGGCTAATCCATCTATACAGGAAAGACCAAATGGATAAAGAATGTTTATTGTTCAGATTTCAACATATTTCTGGAATGGACACCCTTTGGAACTTGTCCAACAGTATGTGTATCTAAGAAAGACAATACAGATAAAACAATGAACTGGGCCAAAGGCCTTTTACTGAAAATAAGCTTCCCATAACATAAGAGATTCATCTTTTCAATATAAACATGTTTACCAGTGGATGGCTGCAAGACTTGAAACTTGGCTGACTCTGAAGAACTGATGAGATAGAGAACAGTGGAAAAGGTAGAGTGAGTTGTGACATAAAACCTAACAGGAATTCTGAAGAAGATGACATCAAATGCATCTGTGATTATGCTAAATGGAATTTCTGAGCTTTTATGAATGAGATCCTAGAGAAATATCTTAAGTGATAGGTAAAAAATTAAGGATCTCTCATCCTTTGGTGTAATGTTTTCTTCCTTGGTACATTCACTGTTCAAAACAACTATTTAGAGTCATTGCATTGTACCACCTATGTGAAGTTAGTTTTCTCTAGGATTCAATATTGTTATTGTTGAGCCATTTTCCATTTGTGACTGACTCTTTGTGAACCTATTTGGGGTTTCTGTAGCAAAGATACTGGAGTGGTTTTCCATTTCCTTCTCCCTTTCATTTTATAAGTGAGGAAAATGAGGCAAAGTAGTTTGCTCAGGGTCACTCAGCTAGCAAATTTTTGAGACTGATTTTTGCATTCAGGAAAATGAGTCTTCCTAATTCAGACCTGGAACTCTATCCACTGTCCTAGTTTGGACAAAATGTGTCACCTCTCTGAAACTCAGTTTAATCCATTTGTAAAATTGGAGTGGGACTGAACTAGATCAGTTCTTCCCAACCGGAAGAAGTGAATTTTGTAAGAGCTTCCATGACTCTTCAAGCAAGCAAACAAACCTTCTATACATTGTGTATATAATGTCTTATACAAATATATAGCACTATTCTTCAAATGTTTGCAGGTGCTCTTATGAATGAATAAAAACTCAAGCTAAAAGCGTATTTGAATTCATTGTTTTTCTCATTTTTAAAAATCATAATCCATACTAAGAGTATCTATTATTGTATGAGGAGGATGACAATTTTTTTTTAACATTATAAAGGTGTCCTCATTTTGAAATCAAGAACCAATGTTTGTACTTGCAGGCCTAAATAATTCTGTAGGGACTTTATCTCTAAATACAGTAAGACTGCGAGTAGGATAGATATGACAGCCAAAAGGGCATTGCAGTATATTGTTGGAGGTCATGAAATGTTTCCATTCATTGGAAGAATATCTCCTATCACATGTGACCCTTTAAAGTCCATAAATATTGCTTGTGCTGACTCCCTTGCTTTAAGTGACATCCAATTATCTCTTCTACATAGCAACTTAGCCTCATCATGGTTTTGATATTATAAGTTGGCATAAGAAATTAAATGGGAATTTTTTGGAATTTTTGTGGAAACCACAGATGATACATGAAGACCTGCAGACAATACAGAAATGCCTAAAACATATGTATAGTATTGTATAATATCAATATATTTTGCCTTTAATGTCATAAATATTCATTTCTTTTTTAAAATTAAGATAAGTAAAAAAGTTAAAGTTTGAGAAAAGAATGCAAAAGCCAACAGACAACACATGGAAGCTAGTATTTTTATTTAACATTGACTTACAGATAGCCTATAAGATACAATAAATACTCCACAAAAGAAAAAGAAAAAGTTCAGAATTCTTCTCTGTTTCACAGGGAGGGACAAAAATTTTTACCTGGATTTTCCAGATTGGTCTGCTCCCTCTCCCCAGCCCCTGCAATGTAGTGTAGCTAAGGTAGCGTAATGGATGTGTGACCCTGGCACGTTACATGTTGGTCTCATTTTCTTGATCTACAAAATTTGTTAACAAAACCCCAAATGAGGTCCCAAGAGTCAATCACAACTGAAATGATTGACAACAACAACAGTAACAATGATGATGTACACTTGTACAAAAATATTCATAGCAGCCCTGTTTGTGGTGGCAAACAATTGGAAATCAAGTAAATGTCCTTCATTTGGGGAATGGCTTAGCAAACTGTGGTATTATGTCATGGAACACTATTGTTCTATTAGAAACCAGGAGGGATGGGAAGTCAGGGAAGCCTGGAGGTATTTGCATGAACTGATGCTGAGTGAGATGAGCAGAACCAGAAAAACACTGTATACCCTAACAGCAAAATGGGGGCGATGATCAACCTTGATGAACTCGCTCATTCCATCAGTGCAACGATCAGGGACAATTTTGGGCTGTCTGCAATGGAGAATACCATCTGTATACAGAGAAAGAATTGTGGAGTTTGAACAAAGACCAAGGACTATTACCTTTAATTTAGGGAAAAAAACTGATATCTTTTTGTCTGATCTTGCTATCTCTTTTACTTCCTTAAGGATATGATTTCTCTCTCATCACATTCAATTTGGATCAATGTATACCATAGAAACAATGTAAAGACTGGTGAATTGCCTTCTATGGGGGGTGGGGAGAGGGAAGTAAGATTGGGGAAAAACTGTAAAGCTCAAAATAAATAAAATCTTAAAAAAAACCAATGACGATGTAGAGGAATTCTTCATCATCATCCTCATGGGGAGATGGTGTGGTAGAATGATTCGAGGGCAAGACCTAAAGTCAAGAGATCTGAGTTTTTTCCCACCTTCTACTTGAAGTACATAATACATGACCAAGAGCTGCTTGCTTAACCCCTGAGAGTCTTTTTTTTCCTATCTGTAAAATTAGGATAATATTGCTTAACTCAGGGTTGCTATAAGGAAAGCACTGCTCAACTGTAAATTAAGTTAGGCCTGATTTGTTACTTCCAGGGCTAAGATGATGGAGTGAGGAAGGAACTTGCTGAAACCTTCCCAAATTCCCTTCCAAATAACTAGAAAACCAACTCAGAAAAGATCTACATGTTCCCCCAAATTAAGTCCTAACTGGAAAACAAGCCCCAGTATGATTTTTTTTTTTTCAGGATACTTGTAATATAAGTCCTATCCCCCAAAATAAGTCCCTATTAAGATCATCAGTTCATCAGATACATTTAGTATGTCTGTTGTGACACACAATGGACATACAGAATTTTGAAATAATATTAATCTATAATTAAATATAAATAAATAATATTATTGACATTAATACTTAAAATAAATGATAATATAAATGTAATTAAGTATTTGTAAATACCCAAGCAGGTATCTTTGGATGAGAGTAAACAAACGTCTATGTAAGCAGCTTATTACTTGAAGCTTATAACTGAATGCCAGTTGGAATATAGACATAAGTAGGAATATCGTGGGCACTTGATAAATCTGGATGGAAGGAATGCCCCACCTCTAAGCATCACAAAGGGCAAGAAAGATAAGATTGAATGTGTCTTTCTTTAGCATTTATGTTCTTGAAACCAAAAAAATCTGGTGCCCACAAGCAATTATAAGGTAGTGGGTCGATTTAATGCCAACACTTGTTTTGCAAAGGGGCCAGAGAGTTCTGCTAGTCTGGGATTCAGTCAGCACTCACTGCATAAAAGACATGAGAGAAGAATAGATCAAATAATGATTCCCACAGGAATGATGCCCATCTCCAGACATCCCTGAAAATAAGCTCTAATGCATCTTTTGGAGCAAAAATATATATTAAAACCCAGTCTTATTTTCGGGGAAATATGGTAGAAGCAGGAAAGTGGCTTATTAACATGGCAGGAAAATTCTATTTCATTGGGGTGGGAAGGGAGGGAGGTTCAGGAGCAGCAGCAGCAGCAGCCAGCTTCACAACAAGGATCTGCAGCAGAGTCTGGGGCAATCCACCAGCAAGGTATAGCCTTCCTGCAAATCAGCAGCCTCCTGGGTAAGTGAGTGGTCTGTGCAGCACAGGAAGACCCCACCTCAATGATTCCATCTGTAGATCATCAGTGAGGTCACCATTGCTGACCAGTAGCCAAGTCCTACCCCAGGATTGGTCAAGTGAGACCTGTGAGGTCCCTGGGACCTATCAGTAGAGAGATCCTGTTTCCATGGCAACCTAGAAGGGCCCCATCCCTGGGCAAACCAGCAACAAGATCCTTCCTACAAGGCCAGGCACCAGAAAGACTCTGTTACCATAGCAAATGAACAGAAAGATCCCATTTCTGGAGTTGTCCGGCAGCTAAATACTAAATCCATGGCAGGCCTACAAGGAGGTTTCCTTCCCAGTACAAGCCAGAAAGGAAGCCTACTCTCCAGAAAAAGCAAAGCTAGCACTAAGTCCTTGTGCCCCAAAAGCTTGCAATAGTGCAGAACCAGAGCTCACTCTTACATAAAAACACCAAGTCACAAAAAAAGGCATAAAAAATGAGCAAATAATTAAAAAAAAAGAGTTTGACTATAGAAAGTTACTTTGGTGCCAGGGAGGCCCAAGGCATGAACTTAAAAGAGGACTAAAGTATCAAAATGGCTACAAATGAAGCCTCAAAGAAAAATGTAATTTAGTCTCAGGCTCAAAAGGAATTCCTAGGAAAGTTTAAAAAGGATTTTAAAAAAGCAAATCAGAGAAGTAGAAGAAAAAAATAGGAAAAGAAATGAGAGCAATTCAAGAGAATCATGTAAAAAGAGTCAATACCATGGGAAAAGATAAATAAAAATTTACTGGGTAAAATAACTCATGAAAAATAATTGGCTAGGGGCAGCTAGGTGGTGCAATGGATAGAGCACCGGCCCTGGAGTCAGGAGGACCTGAGTTCAAATTTGAAGTCAGACACTTAATAATTACCTAGCTGTGTGACCTTGGGCAAGTCACTTAATCCCATTGCCTCCCCCCCAAAAAAATAAAAAAAAATTGGCCAAATGAAAAAGGAAGTACAAAAACTGAAGAAGATAAATCCTTAAAACTTTGAATTGAAAAAGTGGAAACAAATGATTGAGACATCAGGATACAATAAAACTAAATCAAAAAAGTAAAAAATAGAAGAAAACATAAAATTTCTCATTGGAAAAATAACTGATCTAAAAAACAGATCCAAGAGAAATCATATAAAAATAACTGGACTTTCTTGAAAGTCATAATTAAAAAAAAAGCCTAGACAACATCTCTCAAAAAAATTATCAAAGAAAACTGCTCTGATATATTAGAACCAAAGGACAAAATAGAAATTGAAAGAATCTACTAATCACTGCCTGAAAGAGGTCCCAAAATAAAACTTCCAGGAACATCATATTTTTAAAAAAAACAATTGAAATATCACAGAACTACAAGGTGTTGGTAGCTTTCACCTTAAAGAACTCAACAGCTTAGACTATGATAGAAGGCAAATAGAAGGCAAAGGAGTTAGGATTACAATCATGTGTCACCTACTGAGCAATATTGAATATAATCTTTTGCGGGGGGGGAATGAACATTTAGCAAAATAGAGGATTTTCAGGCATTTTTTTTTTTGACAAGAGCAATGGGGATAAGTCACTTGCTCAAGGTCACATAACTAGGTAATTATTAAGTTGCCTGAGGTTGGATTTGAACTCAGGTCCTCCTGACTGCAGGACTGGTGCTCTATCCATTGCACTATCTAGCTGAATAAAAAATTTGACCTTTAAAAACAAGGCTTAAGGGAAACAAAAAAGATACATAAAGAAACAAGAAAAGGAAACCATAAGAAATTCAAAAACGTTAACCTTTTTATACTTCTATATGGAAAGATAATATTTGTAACTCTTAATTACTTTATTACTATAAGAGCAATTAGAAATAGTCTATGTAGACAGAGGGTTTGTATATAAGGTGACTTGATGGGATGATACCCCAAAAACAAAATAAAGGGGAGAGAAAGAAAAATTGCCCTGCAAGAAGAAGGAAGGGGAGATTGAATTAGGGTAAGCTTTTTTCACATTAAAAGAGGTATGAAAGAATTATTATAAAGGAGGGGAAAACTGGGGTGATGGTGGAGGGTAAAACTTAAACCTTTCATCAAAATTGACTCAAAGAGGGTCACTCAGTTGGAAATAGAAAACTATCTTATCCTATAAGGAAGTAAAAAAGGACTGATTTTTCCACAGATTTCACAAAAAGCCTTAGGTTTCCTTCTTAATTTCAAGGCAAATAAGTTGGAACCTGTCTGTCATACATACGTAGCATGTTCAGAGAAATTTAATAGCCACTTAAAAATATTCTCACTATAGACTCAGATTCCAGTAAATTATTTCCTGTTACTCCCCTAGTGTTGGCCTAGAAAATTATCTGTGTTTTTGAGTTGGCATTGTGCTTGTCCAGCAAACTGAACGGAAACTCTTAAAACTTTTGGTAAAAGTTGTTTACAGATTTCCCTGGTCTTTGGTCCTTGGGGGCTGCTTTGTCAAGGGATCAACTGCCCAGATAAGCACATTGCTGTCCTCAAAGTAGGGTCAGACCAAGACAGGATTTATGTTGAAAAAAAATTATAGTCCTAACAATAATGAAAATGTTATTTTCAGGAATGAGTCATTGAGACTTTATAGTCCTGACATCAATGATTATGGGCTTTTGCATCCATGATTCAAAAGTGTGAAATCTAGATAGCATTTATTAATTTTAAAGTATCATTTTCATTCCCAAAGTCAATCCCTCTAGTCAAATTTTGCCGAATAGACTTTCCCATTTCTTAATAAAGTTAGCTTTGAAATTCTAGCAACAGTAGTTGCTAGAAGCTGAGCAAAAATGCTGAATAGTTTATTTCTTACTAATTATATTATACTGGGCAAGTCACTTAACCCTATTGACCCCAGTTTCCTTATCTGTACAATGAGCTAGAGAAGAATATGGTAAACCACTACAATATCTTTGCCAAGAAAATCCTAGATGGGGTTATCAAAAGTGGAATATACTGAATATATATTCTCCTCCTCTGCCTGAAGCATCATTTCTGCCAATTAAAACCACATTTGGTAGGGCTGATTTTCAAATAGCATCTGAAGAATAATCATGTATTTCTTGAAGTTGGGAAGAAGAAGCAGCACAGTAGTAGAATTAAAGGTTGTGCTTAATTTTTGGAAAAAGACTGAATTTCTAATATGCAATATAGTGGAGATTTTTTAAATCTGTCCTGAGAATCAAGCTGGGTATAAGGAAATTTATAATGCCTCATTTCCAGGAAATCCAAGGTCTTTGCAAAAGGCACTGAAGTTAAATCTTAGTTGGGGGCAATCTTAGTCTAGATAACTTTGGGAATGAGTTCAAACACCTATCCTGGACCTCAATGTATTTAGTGAAAAGGTCTGAAATTCTCTGACAATTTCTACAAATGACAATTACACTTTGGCAATCATCTAAGAGTTTGCAGTCCCAATTCACAAAGACTTTCTCTGACAGAGAATATCTCCTATTTGAGAATTAATGATGTGCCTTTAGACTTGGTAATAAAGACTATGCTAAGTAGAAAAACAAACATTTCATTTTAGAGAGGAAAAGTGCTTAATTGCAGTTTTCATTATTAGACTGATTAGTAAATCATTGCCATATATTGAAATGAATGCTAAGGTCCACCCTAGCTTTGTCTGAGTGTGGAGGTGAATAGGAGGTGAAAATCTCTTCTTTTATGGAAACCATTCTACCCTTGCTGTTCATTATAACCTGATCTCACCTGAATTAAAATCACAGTGTGTTCTAATCCTGCCTGACACTGGAATAAGATGGCCCTAGTGCCAGCAAGCAAATGTTCTGTTTGCTGAGTTGTCTCCAGGACAGGGTAACTTATTTGTCTAAGGAGAATTTCTGGAGAATTTCTTTTGGTGTTGGGAATGGGGCATGGGATCCACTGCTTACACTGGTGGTCTCAGGGTGGGGTGAGGAAACTGGGGAGAATAAGGAGGGTAAAATGAAGGGAGGATATTTTATATGTCAAATTTTTATATATCAATTTATATATCAATTTTTTATATGTCAAATTTTGATAACTCAAAATTGGTTGGAGCTGTGGTATGAGTCGTTGCAAGATATAAGGGGGAAGTACTCTTTTATAATAACACAATGATAACATATAACATATAATAACACATAACATTTTATAATAATAATAATGATAAACATTTGGTATAAATGAAAATAACATAGTAGCTAGTTGATTCCATTTGCCAGTCATTACCATGGCCAAGCAAAGATAAATCAACTAACTAGGAGAGCTGGGCACAAATAATGATTCGGCCACTTATATATTATGTAATTTATTGTAATTTTCTTAATTGCAGTTTCTTCATCTATAAAATGAGAATGTTTGTAATACCTTTCTCCTTGGGTTGATAGGAAGAATGTACTTTGAAGATCATGAAGTTCTATAGAAACATGGACTATTGTTATTATGGCAATGTTCCAGTGTTTGTCTCCAAGGAAAATCATATATCCTGGTGAAACAGAGCAGAATAAGCATTTTCCTTTGTGAGAAGCATTCTCAGCAGAACCTAGATCCCTTCCCACCAGGGAGCAGGATGTAATCCCTAATTAACAGGGTGGAAAGCATTGCGTTCAGGCTTATTTCCAAGGCATGAAGATCATTCATTATACAACCAATGCACCCAACCAATGCACCACTTATCTTGCCCAAAATCACAGAGCTAGGTAATAATTAAGTGTCTGAGATCACATTTGAACTCAGGTCCTTCTAACTCCAGGTCCAGTGCTCTATCCACTGAGCCACCTAACTTCCCCTCCTTTTAGCTGTGTGGCTTTCATCAAGTCTTTTGGCTTCTTTAGAAGATCTGTTTTTCTCACATGAAAACTAATGGGGCTAATAACACATATGCTATCTTACTAGTTTTTGCAAGGAAAGCACTTTGTAAATTGTAAAATCCTTTGGAAATATGTGGATGAAAATTCCTTGAGGGCAAGTGGTATTTCATTTTTGTCATTGTAGTTCTAGAGATTAGCATGGTATTTGGTACACAGTAAGAATTAAATAAACCTTTGTTGAATTTCATTGAGTGTGAACTATTATATTTTTATTTAAATGAGAGCAAACTTAGTATTTGTTTTATTTGACAATGACATCAATTAGCTAGGAAATCATTTAAAAAGTATAGTCCACTAAGTTAATGACCTTTACATTCATTGGTTAGGCAGAGTCTTTTGCCATATGAAAGGGAGTGTTTTTTTTTTTTTATCCCCACCATAGTTAGCATAGTGACAGAAAGACCAGAACATGATCAGAAGATATTAGTGAGATGTTAAACCAACTGGGGTAGCTAAGTAGTGCAGTAAATAGAGCACCAGCCCTGGAGTCAGGAGGTCCTGAGTTCAAATTTGACCTCAGACACTTGGGCAAATCACTTAATCCTGATTGCCTCACATTCAGGGCCATCTCCAGTCATCCTGATTCATATCTGGCCACTGGATCCATATGGCTCTGAAGGAGGAAGTGAAGCTGGTGACTAAGCCCTCACTCAAATCCAATTCACGTGTTTGTCATGGCATCTCCACCTTAATGTCATGATCTTCTTTGAGAATGAAGGACAAACATCATCAAAAGATGTCTATTCCCTGATCCTTTTGTGTAGTGGAAATAGCCTTCTGATTCTGTCTAGAGGGGGAATAGCCAGATTAGCTGAATAAATGCACTGAACATGGCTCTAGTGACTGTCAATAGTTAAATCTTGGGTGAATTTCAGTAATTCAAGAGCTCTGCCTGTAGAAGGGCCTCCTTATAATGGGAGAACAGAAAATTTCTCTCTTCTCCTTCTCTAGTACGCTGCATTGAAAGGGACTTGGCGGACCCTTGAATCCATTGGGAAAAAGAGACATTATTCAAGTCTTTTAAGAGACAGACAGATATAGTCAACCAAAGCTTCAGGGAATGCATCACTTGGCAATAGAAGACTGGATTCTAGAAAATGATTATGATGATTTTATAAAGAAACAAAGGAATTCTATGTTATGTAACTTATTGCAATTTTCTTAATCTCAGTTTCTTCATCTATAAAATGAGAATGTTTGTAAAACCTCTCTCCTTGGGTTGATAAGAAGAATGTACTTTGAAGATCATGAAGTCCTACAGAAACGTGGACAATTGTTATTATGGTACCTGAAGTACCAGGAACTATGAGTTGCTTTTGCTACACACATATCCTAGATATATGCCTCATTTTCACTGTACCCACTCTTCCTATGATCACTGTATGTATCTGTGGAAGAATGTACCCCAAATTCATTAGTAAAATAGTTTTAATCTACTATGCTTACTATTTCATCTTAGTAAATGCCTTTGCTAAGAACTAATTGGGTCTATTGACTGATTGTTAACAGGAAGTATATTAGTGGGGACTCAGGAGCTATAGCATTAAGAGTAAAGTCTTACAGGGTTATCTCTAGACCCTTTGTTAGTAGTTCCTCTCTAGGGACACAACTCCCTAGTGCAAGTGTAAGTTGGGAGAATATTTTGGAGAGTGTTACACATATATGACCCATTACTAAAACAGGGACCTAAAGCAGCAATCCTATGAACATTCTAAGCTGGAGGACCAAATGGCTGCCATTATGAATAGAAACTGTCTTCTGATTCCAAGAGCTTTTCTTAACAGAATAATAAAAACAACAAACTCACATCAAATTTACAGTTCTTCCTCTCCCAGTTTTTGCCCTTTGATTCAGGATGTGCTAGATTCCACTTTAAATTTACCATCTGAGGGATTATTTTAATTCTTCAACAGACAACTGAGATGCCAAATTGCTGTGCACAAGGTTTGTTTGCTTCTTTTTAATTGAAGCAGCTCATTCAATCCTAATAATCTTGGAGCTATAGTGTGTTCAGTGAAAACAGGGACAAAGAGACTTGAGTACTATATTGTGAAAAGTCAGAAGTTGGCATTTTAAGTAGTGCAATCATTTCAGTCATTTCTGACTCTTTTGACCTCATTTGGGGTTTTCTTGGCAAAGATACTGGAGTAGTTTGCCATTTCCATCTCCATCTCATTTTACAGATGAGGAAATTGAAGCAAGCAGAGTTAAATGACTTCCCAGGTTTACACAACTGATAAATATCTGGGGTCTGATTTGAGTTCAGGAAGATTTCTTCTTTACTGCAGGTATTGTACTCCATTCTATGGACAATATGTCAACATATGTTACCTAATTGCCTTGTTGACATTTCTTTATTTCCTATTGTTGAATATAGTATAGCAACAAGATTTCTGGATTTGCTATCAGAAGATCCAAGTTCAAATTCTTTTGTCTCTTGCTACCTGTGTGACTATGGCTAAACCTCTTCATCTCAATGTTCCCAGTAGTAAAACAAGGGACTTGGACTAAATGATGCTTTCAGCTCTAAATCTATTATTAATATGATGCAGAATGATAAGATTCCAATTGCTGGGGACTGAAAGGGACTACAGAAACCTGCTCATTGATCCTATAACCTCTCACAGGAATCACTTCTGGTGTCAATGTTTAACCTAAATTCTTCCTACTTCAAGATGCTTGAATTCTTCCTTCACTAGTCCAGATCACTTTTCTCTTTTGCCTTAACAGGCAATCTTCCTGGGGTTCTATGCCTTTAAAAATCCATTGCCCAGTGCCCAATTTTCTGGAGCCTAGACTTTCCTTATGTCCTCAGATGGCAGACACACAGTCTGCTACTTGGCCTGGTCCCATGTCACAGTCACAGCCAGAACTTGCCTTTCACTGTAGTAACCTTTGAAAACCCGAGGCCAGTTCCATGCACTGGAATCAAACTAAGTCTCATTTCTAGTTGCTCTAATTCTCCCTTAGTGTAGTAGGACTACAGCTGGTCCTTTCACCTTTTTTTCTTTTCTGTTTAGATACTCTGCTTCCTAGCCCTTTAATTGCCATCATCTTTCTAGCTCTCAGGACTCTTCATGCCCTTTTTGTATGGCAGAGTCCCAAACAACAACAATAAATGACAAGGACAAATGACCACATAGACAATGATCTGGTAGAGAAGAGATTTGCAGCTAGGTTTGG